>NC_080391.1:43712024-44397043 GCF_028751815.1 Salvia miltiorrhiza
GGGCGTCTTGTCAAACATCGAACCTCCACATGCCGCAATAACGAGTTTTCTCTCGTACTTCTTGAGTCCCGTTATGAAGTGCTCCACCAAATTATATCCAGGAATTTGATGGTGTGGGCATTCTTCCAATAATCCTTTGAATCGGCTCCAATACTCGTAGAATGATTCGAGCTCTCCTTGTTTGATGTTCTGTATGGTCCTCCTCATACTAAAGACCTTTGCTGCTGAGTAATACCTCTCCAGGAACTTTTGTTGCTTCTCAGCCCATGTGGTCACACTGCCAGCGGTCAAGCCATAGTACCATTTCCTTGCACTACCTTGTAGTGTGAAAGGAAACAAGAGCAACCTGATGTATTCTCCCATGGACGCTTGGTTATCCTCCGTAGAGCATATCATCTCGAAGTCTCGGAGATGTGTGATTGGATCATTTTCAAGCATGTCATGGAATTTGGACATGAGTTGGATCAGGTCTGTCTTCAGCTCATACCGGCCTTCGATGATCGGTAAAGTTATACCGCTGGGCTTCAGGTTTAGGTCAGCCGGGAATGCCAGCTGACGTATGGTCTGCGGGGCAGCAACTGCCATCCCGCGTCTCGCTATAACTGCATTACACAGTAAGCAGAAGATGGAAAGTGAAGAGTAAAATTGTTGCACGTCACTCCTCGGCAGCGGCGCCAATTTGACACGCACCCGTCGTGCGGTACGATCAAAATACCTGTGTATGCCCCAGACGAATAGTACACGCTCCTATTGCTCGCAACCAAAGAACAGTCTTAGCAGCAAGTATAAGGTCGATCCTACGGAGAGTGATGAATCACTTTACTCTTCGGGTGCATAAATTGAGTTGTCACGGTTTCAACCTGTTTATTTGCACAAGTAAACTTAAACAAAGATCAAATATAACAAGAGTTAAGGTTTTCGGTTAGGTTATAACTGTTGTCGATATTTGTATTGGTCATAGGCATACTGAGGATTCGTCCAAGATCCATAACCTCAAGGCGTGGCCCAAAGACATTGGGGCGTTTCAAGAGATCATACTTCACACTTAGGATGGTTGAGTCCATTGTAATCACTAGGTCCGAAGATCACGGTTTTTCCCCGGTCACAAGGCTGTGCTTCACTTCTCCGTAGATAGTAGCCATACCCGTTATCCACCAAGTATGGCCCAAGGTCCCCAGAACTGCACCCTAAGCACATATGACTCTCGTGATTGTAATTTCTGGTACCAAATCAACCGGTCATAGTCATACGTACGATGCAATAAGCGCCTTCCTTGTTTGATAACCATGGCTTTATGCCTCGTCATAGTTGATGGGTAGTCACTAGAGAAGCCAAAAATCGAGGGAGGACAGTGTATCCCATCAATCCTTTCCTCGCCGGATGGATCTACAACACCTTGAGGTGGTATTGCTCAGCTACTTGGTCAACGCCTTACTGGTTGTCACACCCAGGGCATCTGACCTTTGCTTGATATGGACAGGATAGTACCGAGCGGAGTTCTTCCGTTAGGTCCTTACTAGCCATGGTTCTGCTCAGATCCCGGAACTACTAGACTCAACTGAAAGCGCAAATGCCTCACAATAGTTTTACATATCGACAACAATTATTTCCACCCCGTAACCTTACCAAGGGAACTACTCACACATATTGAAAACGTAAATGCGAAATAGAATGAACACATGAATTAAAGGAAATTCGAAATAGTTAATATCAAAAGTACCTAAGGCAACAACCTTGGATTTGTTCGTCACAACGGAATTGAAATACGAAAAGTAAATAAAGTGTTTGGTGCGAAAAATATAAAATAACAAAGTAAATTGTTTTCTTGGTGAACTAACTAAAGTCTAAGTTTAGAAGAACACTAAAAACTAATGTGTAAGTGTAAAATTTTGTAAGTCTCTCAATGTGTTCTCTGAAAATCTTTCTATAAACTGCCCTCTGCCAGCTACACATGCTGAGGTTTATATAGCAGTTTTGTAACACCCCAATTTTCATAAACTTTTCAATTTTAAAAAAAAAAAAACTTTGAAGAACTAATAGTTAAAATAAAATTTCTTGACTATCAAATTTAAACTAATTTAAAATCAACTTGCCAAAACTAAAGTAGTAACATAAAATAAAAAACGTTAAACTGAAAAGTGACAAGTTCAATTTAAATTTCCATAGAAATACTAAATCTCTAGTTATTCTCGACTTCCATGGCCACTTCGACTCCAGAACTGCAAAGCTAAAAAGATAAGGGGTGAGCATATTGAACAATATACTCAGTGAAGAGCATAACAAAAATCCATATATGTCACATATATAATCAAATCACGTTATCATACTTGCAAACATACGCCAAGAGACCGGAGCCCCTTGACAAACATAATCATAGTTTGAGTCGATGGCTTAAGTCCCATGACCAAACACATACATAGATCAATGGCTTAGGTCCCATGATCAACTTATCAACATAGATCAATGGCTTAGGTCCCATGATCGCACATAACAACATAGTCATAAGATGCACGTAAACAAGTAATCAAACGCGATAATAAAACATATATAACCATATGAATAAGTAGGGGTGTGCATTCGGTTATATGGTTCGGTTTTTGCTAAAACCAAACCAAACCATATTTTAATTCGGTTTGAAAAAAATTAAACCGAACCGAACCGAATTAACCGAATAAACCGAATTGAATTAACCGAAATTTTTATAGTTAAAACCGAACCAAACCGAAAAACCGAATTAATCCAAAAAAACCCAAAAAAAACCGAAATTTGAAAAAAAAAATAAAAAATTCCGAAAAAAAAAACAAAAAACTATTAAATTAAAAAATATTTGAAGTTAGATATTATAAAATTATAATTAAAATATTATATATATATATATTATATTATATATATAAAAAACCGAATTAATAAAAAAATTTGAAATTTTGAAAAAAAAAATCAAAAATTCCGAAAAAAACAAAAAAAAACTATTAAATTAAAAAAATATTTGAAGTTAAATATCATAAAATTATAATTAAAATATTATATATATTATATTATATATATATATATATATATTATAAATATAATTCGGTTTTTCGGTTTTGTTCGATTTTAAAAAATCCGAAACGAACCGAAAAACCGAAATTTTATGAAAAAATAAACCGAATCGAACCGAAAAAACCGAACCATATTTTAAAATTTTGGTTTGGATCGGTTCGGTTATTCGGTTTCAGAAATTTTTGCTCACCCCTATGAATAAGCGTAAAATCCCTCACCTTAAACGTGTTTTTGAAAAATTTGACGTAAACGACGTATCCTAAATATTCCCGAAAAAAAAAACTCCTCTATGCGAACCAAAAAATAAAAAGAAAAGAAAAAGTAAATGTGATCCCGTAAATCTACGTCTGTACCATATATATATATATACTAATCTTTGAGAAGTTTAAATAAGCATGACCCTTACTTTGAGTAAATATCTTACTAGGATAAACAAAACAAATTAAAAGATAAAGCTTAAAAGTTTTAATGTGTATAGGAAACATAATTAAAAATATCGCAAACTTTTGCTATTGGAAAATCACTATCCCATAAAAAAAAGAAGTGTTAATATATCAAAGTACCCACTTTCTTATAACAAAAATAAATTTTACCCACTCAAAATAAAACTTAAAATTTTACCCACTTTTTGCGTGAAAAGACTAAAATACCCCTCCTTAAATATTTGCAATTTAACAAAAAAAATCCTCACTTCTACTCTTTCTCTCACTCTCTGCTCTCGTCTCTCTCGCTCTACTCTTTGTCTCACTCTCTCACTCTATTCTCTCTCTCTCTCTGGATTTCTCTTTTCCAAGCGGCGCCGCCTCGGCCGCGTCCAGTTGCTCTTCCGAACTCCGGTGAACGGCCGACGCCTTCGTCCATGACGCCGCCGTCGGATCTCAGGCGGCGCTGATTTCTCTCTCTCTCTCTCTCTCTCTCTCTCTCGCCCGACTCCCTCAGATCTGGAAATCGACGCCGATCCCACGCGGCGCCGCCTCCTTCCACGGCGACGGCGGAGACGCCGCCACCCTCCCTCTACTCACGACACCCCTACTGCCCCTATTTCTCTTCGATTTCCGGCGAAAACGGCTCTCTGCCGCCACCGGTCTCCAGATATCGGCCTCCCTCTCTCCGATGGCAGCAGCCGTCGCACATCCACCACCACCGCCTCTGTGAAACTCCCCTCTTCCTTGCAGACGGACAGTGGCGCCGAGCCACCGCCTCCGCCTTACCTCTCGCCCAAATTCTAAATTTGGGCTCCCGATTGGGGCTTAGGGTTAGGGAAGGATTGGGATTTTGGCGGTGGGATTGAATTGATGATAGACGATTTGTTCTGATCTCGTCGTCGTCGTCGTTGTTCGCTGATGGAGATGAATTATCCGAAGGATCGATTGTTCATCAATTATGCCTGCGATTGTTCTAAATTATCCCTCTCTCTCTCTCTCTCTCTCATAGGCGGTTTCTGGTTATTGAGAGGAAGCTCCGCAACAATAGCTGATAATCGACGAAGTGTCTCGAGCCATGAGACGTTTCAGATCCGAGCTTTTCTGCCTTGGCTTTTTTCGCGAAGCTGATTTTAATCGAAAAAAATATAAGTAACACAGAAATTGATGAAAATCACGCAATTTTGTACAAATGTTCTTGAATTCACAACCAAGTTTATGAATTCACAACTGAATTATCGGCGTTGGTTGTGAATTCACAATTGAAATAGTGAATTATCGGCGTGGGTTGTGAATTCACAATTGAAATAGTGTTGGTTGTGAATTCAAGTTTTATCGGTTGTGAATTTTCAACTTGAAATAGTGTGGGTTGTGAATTCACGCGAATTCACAACTAACACTATTTATAGTTGTGAATTCAAACTTTAAAACTTGAATTCACAACCAATATTTGTTATTCAGTTGTGAATTCGAGTTTTAAAGCTTGAATTCACAACCAAAATTTATTTTGGTTGTGAATTCACTGGTTGTGAATTCGTGGGTATTTGTAAAAATTTTATATGCAAGGGTAAAATGGTCAATGTGGGTATTTTTTTAAGTTTTTATATTAGTGGGTAAAATTTATTTTTACTATATAAAAGTGGCTATTTTCAAAATCCACTCAAAAAAGAATTTGCTAAAAGGAAAGCAACTAATTAGATTACATCTCTAATTTTAAATATTAAAAAGATAGGAGTAATATATATATCTACACATATTTCATTATTATTACTAAAATTATTACTAGTATTACTAAAATCATTATATTATTACTAAAATTATAAATAACGAAATTGACCATATAAAAAAAATATATAATACTAATAATTTGGCTTATATATATTAATCAAAATATTTGGGGTGTTACAACCTATCCCACAAAAAAAATAATTTCGTCCTCGAAATTTCTAGTCATGCTTCGTTCGTGTCATCTAAACACATTCACAATTCCAATATTTCTAATGGATCTAAACGTAGTAGTACTAGAACATAAAAGCATCATAAAGAACAAAGTGAACAATTAAAACACCTACCTTGGAGTCGATGTAGCGAATGAGTTTCGAATGACTAGGCTTACTTATTAACCTTTTAAAAGTCATTTTTTTTAAAACACGAGTCTACAGGAACATAGACCCGCTCTGATACCACTATGTAACACTCAAATTTTCATAAACTTTTCAATTTAAAAAAAAAACTTTGAAGAACTAATAGTTAAAATAAAATTTCTTGACTATCAAAATTTAAACTAATTTAAAATCAACTTGCCAAAACTAAAGTAGTAACATGAAATAAAAACGTTAAATTGAAAAGTAACAAGTTCAATTTAAATTTCCATAGAAATACTAAATCTCTAGTAATTCTCGACTTCCATGGCCACCTCGACTCCAAAACTACAAAACTGAAAAGATAAGGGGTGAGCATATTGAACAATATACTCAGTGAGGAACATAACAAAAATCCATATATGTCACATATATAACCAAATCACGTTATCATACTTGCAAATATACGCCAAGAGATCGGAGCCACTGTGACGCCCGAGGACGAAGTGCGGAGTGATCGCCGGTGCAAAAGAGGCACGGACAAGGAGCGGCTCCGATTAAGACTTCCAAGCGGAGGGGCGCAGGGATGAACCGGAACACACCGAAACGAGAGGGATTCCGAGAATATGCAGGTATGTGACTGCATATTCGAGGAGAGCTTAAATGATTTGATAGGTGTTACTCATATCAACAAGATGCATCTTCTTTTCTGGTGCCCACATGGAAGAAACTCCAAGGTTAAACGTGTTTGGCTTGGAGCAATTTCAAGATGGGTGATCCCCTGGGAAGATTCTCAGGGGGCGTGCGAGTGAGAACAAAATACGCTAGAAAAGACTCGTGTTGGTTTGTGGGGACAACCGTCAAGTCTGGAGCCGGGTTGTTACATAGTGGTATCAGAACTTAACCTCTTTCAATACGGTGTGGTTCGAGAACGAACCAAGCTGAAGCTGGTGGGCCTGTGACGCCCGGGGACGAAGTGCGGAGTGATCGCCGGTGCAAAAGAGGCACAGATAAGGAGCGGCTCCGATTAAAACTTCCAAGCGGAGAGGCGCAGGGTTGAACCGGAACACACCCGAACGAGAGGGATTCCGAAAATATGTAGATATGAGACTGCATATTCGAGGAGAGCTTAAATGATTTGATAAGTGCTACTCATATCAACAAAATGCATCTTCTTTTCTAGTGCCCACATGGAAGAAACTCTAAGGTTAAGCTTCTTTTCTGGTGCCCACATGGAAGAAACTCTAAGGGCATGTTTGTTTGGCACGGATTCTGTCCTGGGAAAGTAATCTGATTCCAAAATATTAAATTCCCGTGTTTGGTTAAATTTTTGTCAGATAGAGAAAATAATCAGAATCCTGAAAACAAGGAAAGTAGTACAAACTTTCCAGGATTCTTATTCCTAGCTTTTCATCGGTATTCTTTTTCCTCATTCTTAGGATTCTTACTTACATATATATCCAATATTATTTTCTTATAAAATGAAAATGAAAATTATTATTATTATTATTATTATTATTATTATTATTATTATTATTATTATTATTATTATTATTATTATTATTATTATTATTATTATTATTATTATTATTATTATTATTTTAAGAAATTCATATTTAATTTTTAGAATTATGAATCATACTTATTATTATTATTATTATTATTATTATTATTATTATTATTATTATTATTATTATTATTAATTAATTATTAATTAATTATTCATGAATTATTTTAAGAAATCATAATTTAATTCTTAGAATTATGAATCATACTAAGAATTAAATTATGATTTCTTAAAATAATTCATGAATTAATTAATTAATTAATTAATTAATTAATAATAATAATAATAATAATAATAATAATAATAATAATAATAATATTATTATTATTATTATTATTATTATCTAAGAAAAAAAATGAATTTAATTTTAGAATTATAAATCATTTAGTTAATCTTAATAATGTACTTTGTTGTTACTATAAAATTAAGGGTAAATATCACTTTAAACCCCGAACTATTTTCACACTATCAATTATATTCTGAATTATTGAAAATATTTTTTTAAACCTCGAAAATTATATTCTGAATTATTGAAAATTAAGGGTAAATATCACTTTAATTCTTACATATATTAATTAAATATATTTATTTAATGATACAATCCAGAATCCTAACAATTAGTTTTGATATTTCCAAACACTGGATAATGAATCTATTAGGATTCATTTTCAATGGAATCATTTTCCTGGGAATAACAATCTCAATTCAGATTACTTTCCTGACAAACAAACATGCCCTAAGGTTAAGCGTGCTTGACTTGGAACAATTTCAAGATGGGTTAACAACAACAACAACAACAATATAGTAGACGAAGGGCAATCGAGTCAATTCATAACAACAACAATAACAAAAAAAGAAGGCAGAAACAAAAGAGAAGAAAAAGAAGACCCACCATTCATTTGGCTAAGGAGTTCATTCTCCAGCAGATTGATGGCGTAGTGCGTAATATTCACAGTATTTGAATTTCAGTAGATTCCATCGACTCATAATTAATTTATTACCGCGCTCATAAACAAATCAATATTTTCTTTTTCTGCTCTTCTTTGTCTCTGCTCTAGATTTGGTGTTTGTTGATAGGTCTCTCAATCACCACTACAAATCCACCAAACATAAAGAAAAAATATTTCCCACGAAACAAGATTTGATTTTGTCCGGGAAACGAAGGCGTATTTGGAGATGGGTAGCCGGGGATCGAATTTCGGGAACCGGATGTCGTTCTTGATGCTTTCCATGTTCGCTACCATGGCTTGGTTTTACGTTGCCGGCAGGTATTCATTTTCCATCAGATCAACTTCTCTTGAATCTGTTGTTTCTCTTCTTTCTCTCTCTCTCTCTCTCAATAATATTGATGGATATATTTATGTAGATTGTGGCAGGATGCGGAGAGTAGAGTGTATTTAGTTAAAGAGCTGGATAAGAGAACTGGCCAGGTGAATTTCACATTCTATATATAAATATATATCTCAAATTTGCCTACTTTTTCTGGTTCAGATGGAAGAAGAAAATGGAAATGTCGGTTTATTTGTGTATGAACTCTTACTGAATTAAGATTATCTTTTTTGGGCTAAGCTTTTCCCTTTTTTTTTTTTATTGTTGGGGGGGGGGGGGGGGGGGGGGGGGGCTTTGTGGGAGGGAGAGTAAGCAAATATTTCACCTGTTAGCCTTTGATTTAGTGGTTTAAAGTAATGTGTTCTTCGGATGGATATAGCTTCATTTGTAATAGGCAAATCATTTGTGGAACTCTTGTGATAAGATATGAGCTCTTAGAAGTCTTGTATATTGCTACATTTGTTGCTCAATATTGAGCTTTATAGGTTGAATAATTGATTACTTCAGGTGGGGGACATTATTGTCTCGTGGGTGATAATAGATATTGACCATCAGTTGGGTGAATGTATGCGATCGAGATGAAAGTCACTACTTGCTTCCGCAGTGATGTTTGTTGACACATTTCCATAGTATATGTTTTTGCAATATTGCATCATAGAAACACTCAATTGTGGCAATTCAACACATGGAGCTCATGACTGATTTGAGAATCTATTCTTTCTTCTTAACTCTGCAACAACTTGCATTAACATCATTTTTCAATTTCATGAAACGCCAGACTGACTGGGTGATGGCATCTTTGTGTGTTTGATGTCAGGGAAAGTCTTCAATTTCTGTAGATGACACGATGAAGATCATTACTTGCAGGTATTTTTATATTGAATAGCCACTGCATTTTCGACTAGAACCATGCCCCAATGTGTTCAGTTTGGTGCTACATTGTTCAGTTGAATTTATTAGGCCCCCACAGATGATATATTGTTTGCCAGGGAATATCAGAAGAAATTAGCTGCTCTTAATGTGGATCTGGAAAAAGCTAGGCAGGAAGGTTTTGTGTCTAAGCATATCCCAGAAAATAGTATAACCACAAAGAAGAAACTTTTGGCGGTTGTAGGGATAATTACAATGTTTGGACGCAAGAACAACAGAGAAGCAATTCGCAAGGCCTGGATGCCTACTGGTACACCTTTGTTACATGTATTTTTGTCTATCTTCTCTGGCACCACAAGTGGATATGAGCTATTTAAACACATCCATGCCTATAAAATGTATTTCTCTTATTACTACATAATGATATGATGTTCAAATTTGTCTTCACTAAGAATCACTTGCCACTGAATTCTGAACAATCATATTTACAGTTGTAGCAACTCCAATTTTGAAGTGTAATTTATTTTCACTATTTTAGTGCACCCTTAGTTTTGCTTTCCACTTGTTGAAGGTATCTGCTTCTTGAATATTGCATATTCCTGAATTTATTCAATGTAGGTACTGCTCTCAAGAAACTGGAGGCAGATAAAGGCATTGTCATCCGATTTGTGATAGGGAGAAGGTCTTTGTACTGCTGATACGAAACTGATAGAAGAGTACCGTAGAGCACTGTGTTTTGACTGTTTTTACACATCAATGCAGTGTGAATCAAGGTGACAGTTCAGACAGGGAGATCGACAGTGAAAATAGGGAGGCTAATGACATCATGATTCTTGTATGTCTGAGTTTTACTGATCTAATCTTAATTGGTTTCATGTCCTTACACACAAAAGAGATCCAGCTAATGTTCTAATTGCTATGTTGTAAAAATATTTATTGAGAATGTGGACTTCAATGAGTGAAATGGCTTTGTAATTCAGACAAATAACTCAGTCCCACTTGTCCACTGCAAGAATGCACGAAGGTCGAGATCCTTAATCAATGACATGCGGGCATCTTTTATTCTTGATAAAATGTCCTCTTAAATCAAATATGGCATTTAGCCTTCACCTAGTTTTCCCTTCTTCGATTCATGACTTTATCCTTGATTTCCCAATCACTCTAATTTAACTGCAAGACTGCTTTTCTTGGTTGTTTTTAAGCTTGTATGATAATAAAAAAAGATTGAATAGGTCTTTAAATGTCTTTTCCTGTTTACTTTCCATCAGAAACATGTACATACCTTTTCTCACAATGATGACGTGTCTAGCTATCTTGCTCATCATGTTCTCTCTTGGCCCTAAAACATCAGTTTTTATGTTTTTCAAGTTATATAAATTTGTTGAACTTTTTAATGTTGTCCTTGTCAGGAAAATCATGTCGAGACACCTGAAGAGCGAGCAAAGAAGACAAAACTGTTCCTGATTCATGCTGTAGAGCACTGGGATTCTGAGTTCTATGTTAAGATTAATGACGATGTGTACGTTAATATTGGTATGGGTTCCTTCATCTACTAAATGTGAAGAGCTTTGTTAGTTCTTCCTAACACCCTACTTAAGGTGCCACAAATTTATCTATAACTCTATTAAATATTCTGATTTCTAAATGAACTTTTTATTTCGGGTTTAGAGTTCAATCAGCATGTTAATTATTTCATTAGTACAAAGTTTCTCTTGGTAACATCTCAAGTTTTTTCACGACTTCAAAATTGCTACACTAACTGTTACTAAAAAATTCGTAACCAGATATATCCCTGAATATTCCAATAAACTGAAAGCAGGTTTTCTTTGGAGGTTGCACTTAATTTTTTTGGCTTTGTTAGATTGTGTAATTGACTACCAACAGTGTCCTGGACTTTGTTTCACTAATACATTGAATTCAAAAGACATGATGCTTTTCATGTCATTAGCTGGCAAAAACCAATTGTTTGTCTTGTTTGGAGCTTCATGCTCTGTCAAACAATTTTTCTTAAAAATGCTCTGCAAACCTAATAAAACCGCATTACTTTTTGTACGTGGAGAGTTCTGAAAATGTTCAGGCTAATAAGAGCAGATCACTTTGTTGAGTAGAAAACATCCGGATATTCTTGATTAGCTCTAGGCTCAACCAAATATCACTTGAAAATCTTATAAGTAGCTCAAGATACAATGAGGCCCTTCTAAGCTTGCTTCATGTTTTGTACTATCTATCTTTTTGTCATTTTCCCCCTTACTCTGGACATCTTATTGCACAGATGCTCTTGGATCTGTGCTTGCAAGTCATTTGGACAAGGCTCGCGTTTATATTGGATGTATGAAGTCAGGAGAAGTGTTTTCTCAGCCGTGAGTTAACTGGACACCTTGGACAAGTCATTTCTTTGGGATTGAATGTTGGAACTATCTTTAATATTTTGTTGCTTATAAATTTTTCTGATATGCAGGAAACAAAAATGGTATGAACCTGACTGGTGGAAATTTGGGGATGGGAAATCGTAAGTATAGATGCTCTTTTCAACTTTTTACCCCGTCTTACTTTTTTCATTACTTTGAGAAACCATGTTCCTTGGCATACAAGCTATGATGCAGTTGACATCAACTAATTATACCTATTTTACTTGTTCTAAACTCCAAGTGAGTTCCATCTTAATTTGATGTCTTCTAATGAGAATAAAACTTTGGAAATGTATGAAATGATTCTAATTATAGTATAGAATGTCTCTATTCTCATTCATTGCTTACAATCTAATCTCCCTAGAATACGAGAACCTCACTTTTTTTTATCCTTTCGTTGCTTATGGAGTTGATACTGCCTGTCCAATTTGACTGCAATATTAACTATTTCCTATAAATAGGTACTTTCGACATGCTTCAGGTGAAGTGTTTGCTATATCACAACCACTAGCTCAGTTTGTTTCAGTTAACAGGTACTCGTTTTTGGTCATTTCCTACAAAGTCATTTGCCATGACTTAGTGAAATTACTATATTATTTTGTGTTTTTTGCAGATTGGTCCTCCGTACTTATGCCCACGATGATGTCAGCGTCGGATCATGGTTTATTGGGCTTGATGTGAAACATGTAGATGAAGGGAAGTTTTGTTGCTCATCCTGGGCTTCAGGTTCTCATTATTCCTTTCGAACATCCGTTTGAAATAAGTTAATATAACTTAATGACTTCATCATATTCCATTTCTCCATCCTCTAAGATAACATGCTTCCTTTTAGTATGATTATCCTAATTGGCATTATATAGCATTCCCAGCACTAGTCATTTTCATAATCTTTAGACATTGAAAGTTTATCGCAACGTAGCATCTAAATACTAGAGAGCACCAAGACGATGACCAAAAAATTTACGAGTTGCTACTCCGATCCATATTTTGTATGTAAAAGGAAGAGCTAATGGTTAATGGTGTGGTTTGCAGGAGCCATTTGTGCATCGGCGTGATTTTGTGTGGTGAGAATGATAGTTGAAGACTAGTAGAGGTAGCTTTTGTTGTTCAGATTCACTTGTTTAATAGCAAAGCAATGATGTTGAGTTTAGATTTTGTAGAGATATACAGAGATATACACGTATTCTTCGACAAGTATCAACTTTTCCTACCATTTTTTGGGAAATAGTCTAATTTGTAGCGTTGGCATTCTGCAAAAATTAGAATTATTTGTAATATATATACATAACTGGAAATATATATTAGAATTATTTGTAATATATATACATAACTGGAAATATATTTTCTTGAATTAGGAAAAATACTCCCTTTTTTTAATGAGAACATAATGTAAGTTAATGTATGAATCTAGATTCTTTTAATCAGATTTATTAAATCAATTTTATTTTATTTTTAAAAAGAAGAAGAAATAGGTAAGGTTTGGTAAGGTTTCTCCTATGATGCTATCAATCAAAGTTAAAGCAAGTAAGAACTAAGAACTCACAAATGAAGGGAATATATTTTCTGGTAATGAAGAAAAGAATACATAAATAATTAGGACGAAATTTTGATACAGAAAATAAAAATAAAAAATTAAACAGTGGAAGCTACTCTATTGGACGAAATTTTGATACAGAAAATAAAAAATAAAAATAAAAAAGCAGTAAGAACTAAGAACTCACAAATGAAGGGAATATATTTTCTGGTAATGCAGAAAAGAATACATAAAATATATTATCTGGTAATGCAGAAAAGAATACATAAATATACATAAATAATTAGGTCGAAATTTTGATACAGAAAATAAAAAATTATACTACAATGGAAGCTACTCTCTATTTCAGAGGTTTCGATTCTGAGACCTGTGGGTTATGGGCACACCACGCTTCCGCTGCGCCACTCTGATTTATTGATAATTATCGCGTTGGATAAATTATTGTAGTATAACTAAATGAATTTAAATACAAATTATGTTCTCTTTCGAAACACGTGAAATATTTTTTTTTGTTCATTTTCTTAAAATGTATACATCATGTAGATTATATAGTGTATTAAAAATTTCTCCAACAAGTTATTAATCATTTCGCGATCGATTGTGATCGAGTGTGGAACCGATTGATTATATTCCAACAGATAGTAGTAAGATTTATTTGTTCAAATTTTGCTTATATGTAAGAAATTGGCTTGTCCATTGTCGCTAAGAAATTTAAGGTGTTATATTCTGTTAGGTCCGGAGGGTCTTGAATAGGTGTATGGGGGAATACACCTATAGACTATTTTTACTCAAAAACAGTGGGATCTCAAGATAGAGATCAAAACGAAACTTTACACGCAAACTTAGACGCCTGTTAACTGAAAGGAGTTTTGACCAAACAGGGTTGACGACTGATATTGAAATACTCTTCAGTAAAGAGTTATCAGTTAAGTTTCTGGAACTTAACTGATGCACGTTAAGGCTTTAGTCGAGTTTGCTAAAACAGAGATGTTACAAGTCTTCCTGACTATCAGAGGATAGATCAGTCAGACTGATAACATACGCAGCGGAAATAACTTTGTTTCGTAATAGCCTTTGTTGAGCACATTGTTAGTCTTAGGTTTCTCTTTGCTATCAAATGTGATTAAGCTTCTCTTATCATTGTTGTGAATGAAACACCTAGAACCGAAAGCATGAAAATATGAGATTGAAGGCTTCCTGTTCTTCCATAGCTCGTATGGAGTTTTCCCATGTCTTTGAGTGAGGAAGGAGCGATTTTGCGTGTAGCATGCGTTGTTGACTGCTTCGGCCCAAAACTTCAAAGGGAGTTTTGATCGACTAGCATCGTCCTTGCTGCTTCCTTCAAAGACCTATTTCTTCTTTCTGCTACTCCGTTTTGCTGAGGAGTCCTTGCTGCAGAAGTTTGATGATTGATTCCTTGTTCCTCACAATACTCACGAATGACAGTATTGAGGAATTCAGTCTCACGATCTGATCTGATGCTGATGATGTTGACTTCCTTTTCAACGCTTAGTCTTCTCAGCAGCTTTGGCAATTCCAGCAGTGTCTCTCTCTTGGTGTAGAGAAATATAACCCAAGTATATCGTGAATAGTCATCCACAACAACTAAAGTATACTTCCTACCATTGTAGCTTCTATGAGAGATTGGGCCAAACAGATCCATGTGAAGTAGTTGAAGAATCCTTTTAAAGGAGTGTCCTGACTTTGACTTGAATGACTTCCTTGTCTGCTTTCCTCTTCGACATGCTTCACATTCTTGCTTCTTCTGGAACACAATAGAAGGTAACCCTTCTACCAGTTGATGTTTAGCAAGTTTGTTGATCGTTTTGAAGTTGAGGTGGTTGAGTCTCTTGTGCCACAGCCAGTTGAGCTCCAAGCTGCTTTTGCTAATGCGACATGTTTCTGGAGGGCTGTCTTCCCATGAGACGACGTAGAGACTTCCTTATCTGATTTCTCTCAGAACCACCTTTCTTTGGTTGTTTCTAACAGTGACTTCATCCTTTTTGATCTTCACTGCGAAACCGCTGTCACAAAATTGACTCACAGACAACAAATTATGTTTAAGACCAGAAACAAAGCTAACATTACTGATATTGGCGTTACCCATGTCGAGCACACCATAGCCTTTTGTTTCTCCGATTGAGTTGTCTCCGAATGCAACTTTTGATCCATCTTTCTCAACATATTGAGTTAGATATTCTTTGTAGCCCGTCATGTGCTTCGAACAGCCGCTATCCAGATACCATGTTCAGATTGAAGCTTTAACTTCTTCATTCTTTTTATGTTTTCTGTTTTTGACCTGCAAGGAAGAGTTAATTTTAGGTGCCCAATCAATGTTTGGGTCCTTCAATGTTAGCTCATGTTCCCTTTGGAACCCATATCTGCTTTAGAACTGATCTTGGTGATGATCTCTTGCGCTTGGCTGGTTGTCTGGTTGGCGCTTCAGTCGGCACATGAGCAATCTTCTGTTGAGCTTTCCTTTTGAGAACCTCGCTCACTCTTGTAGAAGCTTTGTCTGATGAGTTGTTGAGGTCTTCTTTGCTCTACACAGTATCTTCCTTGAGATACTTGAGTCATTCTAGACTGATGGAGACTTGACTGATGTTGTGGAACATGAGTAACATGATGTCCAGTTGCTTGTCGTCGTGATTGGCGTTTGGCTCGTCTGGACCTATCATTGCTTTGTCTCCATGGATGTTGTTCTTTTTGGAACTGAACTGATTCCAGTTTCTGACTGATGTTGTTGTTCTTCCCCCTGGACTGGTGAGGAAGATTCTTCTTGATTCCTGATGTTCCTTGCCCAATCTTTGACTGAAATCTGCTTTCCAGTCTTCTCAGTAAGTTGATCTGGTTGGGGGCCTCATTTGCTCGTCTGTAGCTTTGTGGAGGAGGAACATTCGTTCTTGCAATTAGTTTGCGTTTCCGAACTTCATCCATATCATGATCTCATGATTCTTCTAAAGTGTTGTTTTCAGAAGCATCGTCTACTGCGTTGATCATGATACCCTTTCCTTTATCAGTTGCAGCAACCTTTCCTGTAATGCTTTCAACGAGGCCTTTTGATGGAAAGTTTCTCATCATGGGAGACTTCATCATGCAGTCCTTGACTGTTTCTTCCAGTTTGTGATTGAGCCTCTTGATTTCATGAGATGCTCTGTCACATTCTGAGTTTGAGATTCTGAGCCTTTCTTCCAATCTACTGTTCTTCATGATTAGTTGATCAAGACAAGTTTCATCCGGAAAGTAGATGATTGTCTGATTCTTGGCTCGTTCATCATTGATCTCCTTTTCCATTATCTTATTCTGCTTGAGGAGATCTTCGAACATTTTCCTCAACTGACAGTGATCAGTCATGAGCTGATCGAACTAGTCAGTTTCATCGGCTGAGCTTTCTCCAGATCCTGAATGATCTCCTGAACACACCAGGGAATTATCAGTATAACGAGTTTTTGAGTGAGAGTTTACCTCTGAGCCATTCATTCCATTTTCGTAGCTGTTGTCAGCCACGCTTTCAGTTTCGTTGGCCATCAGGGCTTGGCTCTCATCATCTGAGCTGGTAGAGTTGAAGTCGGATGATTCTGATGTATCTTCGGATGATCCAGTATCTTCAGCAACCATCGCTTTCATCTTCGCGTACTTGCGATCTTTCTTGGCTTTCAGTTCTTTGCGCTCAGACTGCGTCAGTTCAGGGCATTCAGTTCGAAAGTGCCCTTTCTTTTTGCATCCAAAGCATTCCATATCTTTCATGTCGAAGGCGGCTGACTTTCTTTCTCAGCTTTGATCATTGGAATGTCTGGGGTTGCTTTCTCTTTCTTTTCCTTTGTAGTGCTGCTTGTGGAACCTTCTGTACTTGCGGAATTTGGACTCCATCTTGTTGAATCTTTCAGTCAACAAAGCATATTGACTGAAGAAGTCCTCGGGCTTGAGTTCCGCTGGTTCCTTCGTCTGCTTCTTGCTTTCTCTTGTTGAAGCTTTCAGTGCTGCTCATTTTGAGGTTGATGGACCATCTTCGTCTGATCCTCCAGCTTTCTCGATTCCAAGATTTCTCTGGATGTCGAACTCATTTGCTAAGAGGTCAGAGAAGAGCTTATTTGTCGGGAGCTGACTAAATCTAGGCTTGTTCTGATGAGCGACTGAATAGATCTGCCAATCTCCTCGCGGAAGTGCTCGAAGAATCTTCAGGTTGATTTCTCGTTGAGTGTATTTGTCCTTCGAGATGGATTGAACTTCATTCAGGATTTGGTTGAATCTGAGTTCCATCTCGTCGATAGATTCATTCTTGAGCATGAGGAAGGAGTCGAACTTTTGACAAGCAATGGACATTTTGTTCTCCTTGATTTCCTCGGATCCTACGCACATTCTTTCAAGAATGTTCCACATCTCCTTTGCACTTTTGCACTTGATGATCTTGGTGACATGCTTGTCTGGAATTGCGCCGGAGATGATGCTTTTGGCGAGGTTGTCTAGCTCATCTTGCTTCCTTTCTTCTGTGGTGAAGTCTACCTTTTGTTTGATCTGGACCTCATCGTATGGATCCCGAGCTGGGTCAACGGGAACTCTTTTGATGGTTTCGGTGATGATGATTGGTCCGTTGGTGATGACTTCCCACATTCGGCAATGTTGGGCGGTGAGGAAGCTTTCAAGCCGAAACTTCTATATGTCGTATTTTCAATACTAAACATAGGTAGAGAGGATAATCTGCTGTGTTTAGTCTCCATCAAAAAAGAGGGAACATGTAACAACAGATAGAGCAAGTATCAAGCACCTTTTAGAAAGAGAAAAGTTTTTCTCGAGACCTTTGAGAAAAAGGATCTAGATCAATTAGAACATAATCAGAAACAGAGTGTTCTTGCGAACAACCTGCTCTGATACCAATTGTTAGGTCCGGAGGGTCTCGAATAGGTGTATGAGGTGGGAGGAATACACCTATAGGCTATTTTAACTTAAAAACAGTGGGATCTCAAGATAGAGATCAAAACGAAACTTTACACGCAAACTTAGACGCCTGTTAACTTAAAGGAGTTTTGATCAAACAGGGTTGACGACTGATACTGAAATACTCTTCAGTAAAGAGTTATCAGTTAAGTTTCTGGAACTTAACTGATGCACGTTAAGGCTTCATTCGAGTTTGCTAAAACATAGATGTTACAAGTCTTCCTGACTATCAGAGGATAGATCAGTCAGACTGATAACATACGCAGCGGAAATAACTTTGTTCCGTAATAGCCTTTGTTGAACACGTTGTTAGTCTTAGGTTTCTCTTTGCATTTAATCAGTATTCAGTTCATCAATTGAAAGAACACAAGTAAGAATGTAAAACTGAAAGCTATAAATAACACAGAGATTTTTACGTGGTTCGGAAAACACTTTCTACATCTACGGTCGGTTGATTAGACCAACAACTTTACTCTGCAAGTGCTTTACTGGTGCACCACAAACCTATCCGTGTGCTTAGCTGGGTGCACACAACCGAATCAACTGAAGATCCAACACTTCACTCGCGTTAGATTTTCCACTCCTAGCACGAACCTGCACTAGGATCTCACGGAGTCAGAGTACCTTCCTGAACTTCTTTTCAACTCAAACACTTGATTCTATCTTTCGAAAGGAGGTTTAAAATCTTGCCAACTAAACTTCAAAGAACAAGTTCTTTGGAGTTAGTTTTGACTTAGGCTTTGGGTAAACAGGGGTTTGCCTAAGGTCTGAGAGAATGTATGTAATCAGCAGTGACTGATTTTTGGCTTTGGTATTCTCTTCTTCGATTCAAGCTTTGGAGAGATTTAAGCTTTTGGCTAAGAAACAATTTTGGCAGAGTTTCTGCTTATGTTGTTGAATCGGTGAAGATTGAAGTGATCCTCGAGCGCTATTTATAGGAGAGGTCTTGAATAGATCCGTTGGCGGAGAAAATCTTCAAGATTTCTTCCGTTGGAGAGCTTTTCGAATTTGGGCTGAGGCTTCAATCTTCGAGGTTCCTTGTTTGGTGAGAGCGGCTATGTTGAAGAGCAGGAGATGCGACGTCTCTGATAAAGTAGCCACCAAATAGGAATGACCTCTGCAGAGAAAGGAGGATCCTGAGATCTCTGCATTTAATGCGGCTGTACTTTTGGAGTATGTGGCTTTCTTTGAACGTTGGAAGTTCAGTCCGAGGAAGAATGTTTAACTGATACTTGACTTTAGTATCAGTCCGCTGAATCCACGTGGCACACATTAAGTAATCAGTTCCGGACTGATTCTTCAACTGATACTTCAGTTGGTAACTTCAGTCCTTCGTCCTTCAGTCTTCAGTCTTCAGAGCAACAAACTAAACTAGAAAAGAACTCTAACACTTGAGTTCGAACAGTTCTAGTCTATTACGATTAAGGCCTATGGATTTTGGTATCATCAAAATAAGGATTAGGATATTTCAATAAGTTCCCAACATATTCTATTTCTGGCTAGACTCATTACTCATATATGCATTCAATTAATAAATCTGACCAAAAATTATACTCCCTCCGTCCCACGAATTTTGATACGTTTGGTTTCGGCACTGGAATTAAGGAATTATAGATTAGTGTTTTAAGTGTGTAGTTAATAAAATATAAAAGTGATAAAATAGGAGATAGAAGATAATAAAAGTGATAAAGTAGGAGAGAGAATGTAATCATTATTACCTTATTTAGAAATGTGTCAAGATTCGTGGATGACCCTAAAAGGAATACGTGTCAAGATTCGTGGGACGGAGGGAGTATATATAAATATCAATAAAACTATATAGGGTAGAGTTCAATGGAGACTACTAAATATTCAAAAAACAGAGACAAAATCTCAGCCGTTGATCTTATCTAATTTAACGGTCAGCATTTATTCACGCCATGTTCAACGGATTTTTATGTTGAACATATACAGGGCCGAACCCCAGAACCCTCAAAAATTCAGTATAATTTGACGAACGTTCAACAAAATTACTAATATGTTCAATATAATTTGATGAACGTGGGCGTGTTCATGGTCTTCATTGAATGAGACCATATATATATATATATATGTGTGTGTGTGTGTGTGTGTGTGTGTGTGTGTGAGGAGGATATGGGGAGTGGTTCTAGTGAAAACTGCATTTTTTGTAAGAACGTGAGAAATCATAAAAATTATTGTATTTGCTGTAAAAATTAATGCACCCGCTATTAAATATTACTCCCTCCGTTCATAAAAAGTGTGTGTTTATCACTATTTTGGTTTGTTCACAAAGAGGGTGTATTTTCCCTTTTTTAGAAATTCTCCCTTATATTTTAAAGGGTTAAGGTGCAGATGCACCCCTGAAGTAGAGGCTCCTAGAGTGTATACCCTTTCATTCCCGACCTTGGATCAATTACTCCCCCACAGTCCAAAAAAATGGTGCAATTAAACCCAGCGAGATAACTGTTAAGCTTCCGTTACCTTTGAAATTTAGTTGAAGTGAGGAAGGTGTTCGACGAAATGCCTGAGAGAAAAGTGGAAGTTCCGGCGAAGGCATAGCCTAACTGGAATAAGCATCAGAGCAATGACGGAAACTCAAAAGATATGGAGGGGTTTCCAAGCTCTGGGCGACATAGCATTTGCCTACTCATTCTCAATCATCCTGATCGAGATTCAAGACACGGTGAAGTCCCCGCCGTCTGAGTCGAGACAATGAAGAAAGCGAGCCTCGTAAGCACAGATTCGGCTTCTACAACCCCTTCTAGCTCCTCAACATCGCCAACGTTGTCGTCGTCATCCACTTGGTGGGAACCTACCAGGTGGTCGGACAATGGGTTTGTGAACAGGGATGTGAGAATCAAGGGTGGTTTGAACGTCAACGTGTTCCGATTGGTGTGGAGAAGCGTGTTCGTGATGGTGACGACGTTGATATTGATGTTGTTGTCGTTCGTCAACGATGTGGTGGGGATTCTGGGGGCTTTTGGGTTCTGGACGCTCACGGTGTATTTACCAGTGGAGATGCACATAGCGCAAAAGAAGATATTGCAGTGGAGCACCAAATGGGTCTTCTATGTTTGGTTATCGGAGTTGAATATGCCTTCGCCGGAACTTACACTTTCTCTCAGGCATTTCGTCGAACAGCTTCCTCGCTTCAATCAAATTTCAAAGGTAACGAACGCTTAACAACCGTTATCTCGCTAGGTTTAATTGCACCATTTTTTTGGACTATGGGGGGTATTTGATTTAAGGTGTAGAATGAGGGGGTATACGCTCTAGAGGCCTTTACTTCAGGGGTGCATCTGTACCTTAACCTTATTTTAAACTCCATTCATACTCAATATTTTATAAAATATTCATCCATTAGTTTTACAATTTGTTGGGCCCAACCCTAAATACTATCCTTTGTGAAACCCTTTTAATACTAAAATCACATCTTCTAACCATTTTATTAAAATTCGTGCTCTCCACTCCACCACACACTCTTTATAGACAGAGGGAGTATTTTACATTAAAAAAGAATAAAAAATTTGCTCCCTTCAAGATTTGATCCAAGTGCTGCATTCATCCACTAAGAGATGCATCCATTGTACTTCTTAATTATCAAAAATTTGAAAATAGTTCTCTATTTTAATTTTATTTAGCTCTTACTTGAACCTCTCCCAGAGGATATATATATATATATATATATATATATATATATATATATATATGGAAGGGATCATATATAACCCCTTCCCTTAGGTAGTATATAGGTATCAATCTCGGCCATTTATTTATTTGATCCTGTGGCTGAGATTCAGCTCGTCTTTTTTATTCTTTTTAGTTAAGAATCTTATGGTAAGGGTATAATGGTCAGCTGATTTTGTTTCCTGAGCTAACGTGATTTCTTCTTCTTCTTCTTCTCCTCCTCCTCCTCCTCCTAAGTTACGCGATGTGTCGCGGCGTGGTGGTAGACGATGGTGGCTGATACGCCGCGACATGGTGGTAGACGATGGTGGCTGATGCGCAGCGGTGGCGGTTGCCGAAGCAACCACCGGTGATTTCTCACGTAATAATTCGACGATTTTGATATAATAGTGATGGATCTATAGATATGGTGGCTATGGTGGTGGTTAGGGATGTCAATGCAGCCCGAAATCCGTGGGCCGACCCGAATAACCCGACAAAATTAGAGGGTTAGGGTTGAAAAATCACAACCCGAAAAAACCTCCAGCCCGATTAGCCCGCACCCAACTAACCCGGAACCCGATAGGGCTAGCCCGAAAACCCGATGGGCTGGCCCGGTGGGCTGACGGAATTGTGACTGATGCATCCAGTTACAACTTCTGCTATATTTAGATCTATGGTATTTGCTTAAATATATATATATATATATATATATATATATATATATATATGTGTGTGTGTGTGTGTGTAGCCTCATTAAAAAAAGTGAAATTAATTAGTTAGAATATATATATATATATATATATATATATGTGTGTGTGTGTGTGTGTGTGTGTGTGTGTGTGTGCAATCTCATTAAAAAAAGTGAAATTAATTACGGATTTTTTGTTGAAATTGATTATTAGTATCTCATTAGTTAGAAATTAATTATTAGTATCTCATTTTAAAGTGATACCATTTTTTTTTTCTGTCAATGAGACGTGCATGGCAAATCCACTAATTATTCAGTAATAATCCAGATTGATTCTAGTGCATTGATACATGCTAAATTTTACTATCTCATTTTAATATAATTTTGTTTATGTAATCTTGAATATCTTATATTTTTGCATTTCATGCTTTGCTATATAATTTATATCTTTAATATCTATGTATATTTTATACATTATACATTAGATCATTAGGAATAATAAAATACAAATGATAATTTTATTTTTACGCCTTTAACCTGATTAGCCCGATGGGCTAGCCCGAAACCCGAAAGTTTAGGGTTAGGGTTGAAGATTTACAACCCAAAAAAATATCTAACCCGATTAGCCCGCACCCGACTAACCCGGAACCTGATAGAGCTAGCCCGAAAACCCAGTGGGCTGGCCCGATTGACATCCCTAGTGGTGGTTTATGGCGGAGTTTATCATAAATCAGAGAAGGAGGGGGTGGATTACAGAGAAATTCGCTGGAAACACGAAGAAGAAGGTTGCAAAACTGTTGGGAAAAGATTTTGCTGTCAAAATTGAACCATGCATATTGTGTCAGTAAATCCTGCATATTTTGTCAGTGAACCATGCATCTCGTATCAACGAACCATGCATCATTTTTTCTGAAATATGCTATATTTAAACTGAAATCTGCTATATTTAAATAGTATGAGAGATTTAGATTTATATGATTATTCAGTTACTGTAATTTCTAATGATAAAGTTGTCAATCACTTTCAAATAATGAAGACTCGTCGAAAATTGGAGAATCGCCGGAAATCGGAGAAGGAGGCGGTGGATTATAGAGGAGTTCGCTGGAAACATGAAGAAGAATGTTGCAAAACTGGTGAAGGAAAATTGGAAAGGATTTTGCTGTCAAAATTAAACCATGCATATTGTGTTAATAAATCCTGCATATTGTGTCAATAAAACCTGCATCTCATGTCAATGATGCATTATTTTTCCTGAAATATGGTATATTTAAACTGAAATCTGCTATATTTAAATAGTATGAGAGATTTTGTTTTATATGATTATTCAATCACTTTAATTTCTAATGACAAACTTGTCGATCACTTTCAAATAATGAAGACTCTTCGAAAATTATATTAGATATTTATATATTTTTCTTTTGTATTTTTGAAAGATATAACTTTAAAACTTTACAATGTTTGAAATGTATTACTTTTAACATTAAATATCTTTTACGTTTATGATTATGTAATTATTTTTCGCACCCCAAATTCAAAATCCTGGATCCGCTACTAGTCATACGCATGGTTCTTGCACTTAGTCATGCATTGTTCTATTTAATATTTTATTGCGATTAGTCGTGCATGGTACTGTCTTATAATATGCATTAATGTTCTGTTGTGCAATATGCATTGTTCTGCTGTGCAATATGCAGTGTTCTGCTTCGTCACATGCATGATTTTAGCAAGAAATAGAAAAATGACTGTTTTGCCCCTTCGTATTTTTTTAAGAATGAAATCTTTTAGTGTCAGCGCCACGAGTCGTTCAACTGTGCAGTCCCCCTTTTTCAGTTAATAGTGTAGATTTGAACCTATATACTACCTAAGGGAAGAGTTCTACCGGAACCCAACCCTATTTCTCGCTAAAATGACTGTTTTGCCCTCATTATGCATATATATGAATGTAGTACCAGCCTGAGATAGTATGTAGTACCAATTCTGAACTACACATTTTGTCCATGTAGCGCACCAAAAATAGCATAATTATATATTTATGGATATTTGTAATAGAATATATTAAGATATTATTTCATATTTTAATTTTTAATATTGCAACATAATATTAGAATTTCAATGATGCAAAAAATTAAGAATAATATATTTAATTTATTGTTTGTTGGATAATTTGATCATTACTTGTATCATATAATTAATCAATTATTGAATGCTCAATAGTAATAATAATTACCATTACGTACAGGTATCCAAAATAAGATGGATTTTGAAAATGAAAGATTTGAAAATATTTATAAATATTTTTCTTAAGCAATATTATATATTATTCGAGCTAATTTGTAACTTTTCAACATTGTATATATTTCAATATTTTTATTCACACGTGTGTTTATGGTCTAAGTGGTTGGTTTGTTGTTTGATAAATTCTTCATGTTATTTTTTAGGTGACTTGCAATCAATTTTGTGGGTTTCAACCTCGGGTTTTAATTTATTCTCTTATTCGTAGTAATATGCATTGTTAGTTGCTGCGTTGGGTACACCAGGAAATATTGCTGCTGGCGGAGTTTTTCGTGAAAATTTTGGATGGGTTCGTGGATGTTTCCATTTTAAAGGTGGAGTCGGTTTCGCTTTTGAAGCTGAGTTACTCGCTGCCATTCATGCTATTAATATTGCTGATAATAGAGGATGGCGTTCCCTTTGGATTGAGGCTGACTCTACTTATATTGTTAACCTTTTGACCTCACGTTCTAATGACGTCCCGTGGCGTTTCATGGCTATGTGGAAGAGGACTTTAAGTTTACTCTCAAACTTTAACTTTCAAGTGTCTCACATTTACAGGGAAGGAAACACGGCTGCGGATCTCATGGCAAATCAAAATCGTTCCGAGGGCTGGTGGCCGTTTGCGATTGAGGAAATTAAGAATGCTGTGGCTCTTGATATGGCCACACATAGCAGGGTTCGTATTAAATTCTAATGGTGAGATTCTGGTCTTCTTGCCTCAGTGGAGGCCTGGCTTGTTTGCTTTGTGCTCTTGGTGTGGTCCTCGGTTGGGTGGGTTCGTCTTGGATGGGTCGGTACTGTTTCGCTTGTCATGCGCTGGAGTGGTGCACTCTTTTTTGTTGGACAAAGATTTTTGGTTGTGGGGCTGATAAGTTTTGGGTGAATTGCGTTAGTTATAAGTTGAAACCTCACTTGGGCTTTTATTCGAACACCTGGTGTTCTCGGTTTCGTGCTTCTGTTTTGGAGATTTTGCTGCTGTTGGTGGTTGGGTCGGGCAGGGTATCTGGTAGGGCTCAGGGCTTGGGTTTCACTCGGTTATGTTGGTTCTTGATTTTGAGACGTTGGATCGACGGGATTTGGAGGGATCGAGCTTATTGTAAGTTGACAACTCGTTGGGACTTTTCCTCGAACACTTGGGGTGCTTGGTTTAGGGTTTCTGGTTTGGAGTTTTCGCTGCTGCTGGTGGCTGGGGTGGGCAGCGTTTCTGGTTGTGCTCATGACTCTGGTTGTGTGAGCTTTTCGTGGGTCTGGTGGTGGATGAAAGATAGGGGGTCGGACAGGGCGAGCTGTTTAGTATCCGGCGACGGCGTATCACCGGCCGATGCTTGCAGACTTGCATCTTTCTTGATGATTTCGTTTGATGATTATTACCGGCTTTTGGGGTACTTTTCTTTGCGGGATGTTATCGAAAGTTATTGGCGACGACGTATAACCGGCCATGTAACTTTCTTTCTTTCTGGTTGTGCTCATGACTCTGGTTGTGTGAGCTTTTCGTGGGTCTGGTGGTGGATGAAAGATAGGGGGTCGGACAGGGCGAGCTGTTTAGTATCCAACGACGGCGTATCACCGGCCGATGCTTGCAGACTTGCATCTTTCTTGATGATTTCGTTTGATGATTATTACCGGCTTTTGGCGTGCTTTTCTTTGCGGGATGTTATCGAAAGTTATTGGCGACGACGTATAACCGGCCATGTAACTTTCTTTCGTTATCTGGGTATGTTCTTTCCGGGCAATAGGCGATGGTTTCTTTCCGGCCGTGTTGCCCTTTTTGGTTGGCACTTTGGCGACGGCATTAATCCGGCCATTTGCCTCTGCTCTTTTGTTGTTTGGGGGGGAAAAGCCGGGATCGTTTGGGGACGATGGTTAGGCCGGAGTTCCCGAAACTTTCCCTTCCGCTTCTCCCCTCTTTTTGCTTTTGTTTTTAGACGGGTACTCTTTTCCCTTTTCACGGTTTTTCCCACTGGGTTTTCTGTGAAAAGGTTTTAATGAGGCTCGGCCCTCAGTCTCCTTTTCTTGTGCTTTCAAGGGTTTCTTTTAGGTTTTCTCTTCTTCTTTTTTTTCCTAATAAAATCGCAATTTAATAATAATGCATTGTTAGTTGTCACCACCTAGAAGTCTAGGGTTTGCGTTCTCTAGGTTCAACTAGGGTTTTGTTCTCCTTTTGAGTTTTGTCTAGGGTTTTGCCCTTTTGGTCGGTTGTCTTGTTTTCCGGCAGCACATCCGTCTCCCTATCCACCCCCTTCCTTTTTCTTTCCTCTACCGTCTCTCCTTTGTGTTTGAGGTTCTGTTTGTGTTTCTTTTCATTTTTGTGTTTTCTGTGGTTGGAGGTTCATGGAACATGGTGGATCTTCCCGGGGTTATGGATTAGATGCTGAAGTCGAAGAACGTACTGATTGTGAGTCTGATATTATGGAAATCTCCCGTGATATTGTGGGCGAGGAAAATTCGAATTCTAATCAAAGCTGTTGCTTGGTGGGCAAGCTTTTATGTGCAAAGGCCCCTAATGGTTTCCATCTATTGGAAATAATGCATAAATCGTGGAAAACCCAGAAGGAATTTAGTGCGCGCGAATGGAGGAAGAATTTGTTCCTTTTTACTTTTAATACTGCAGAGGATCGTGATTGGGTTCTCCGACGTCAACCATGGCACTTCGATGGTCACTTGTTTGCTATTGCTCGTCTTAATGGATCTGAGCAGCCATCAAACATCAAAATTGAGAGGGGTAGTTTCTGGGTGAGGGCATACGATCTGCCAATGACGTGCACTAGGCCTGTGGTTTTACGACACATTGCGAAGAAAATTGGTACAGTGGAAGAAATTGATACAGATGCTAATTATGCTAGGTGCTTTGTCAGATTCAAAGTCGATATTGATATAACGGTCCCTCTTCTGAGAGGAATAACCATATCTTTTGAAGGACAACAACTTTGGATCCCTCTCAAATATGAGAGTCTTCCGATCTATTGTTACCGTTGTGGTTTAATGGGTCACCACACCAGAGGTTGTGATAAAGAAAGCGAGGAAGATGACAATGGCAAACAGTTCGAAGATCTCCTATATGGCCCCATGCTAAAGGCTTCTCCGCTAAAAAGGATCCGGCCTGCTCGGAACTCCAAATCTTCACCCCGCCTGTTTAAACATCCCAACGTCCCATCCCCACCCTTCGGTTTATCTAATGATCTCCAAGCTATAATCCTTACCAAGAATAATAACCGAAAGCCTCGCCCTCCACCTCTCTCCTATAACGTTATCTTTGATCCTGAAAACTCTCCTGATCACTCCTCCATCCTTGACGATAACTCCAACCCTGCTGCTCATCATAGTATTTTGCTTGATAAAAATTCTCCTCTTCTCATTTTCAAATCTTTGCCTAAAAATCCAAGCACCAAACCTCCTTCTGCTAATACCCTTAATCCCGCAGTAACCCCTAAATCCCATGAAACCTCTGATTCCACTATCATTGATGCTATGGAATTTCTCAAGTTACATCCTTCACCCTCACTCCTGCCTAATCCAGTGTCAACTGATGTCCAATCTCCAGCTCCCTTCACTCCAACTTCAGAAATCATGAAACTTCTTAAAATATCTTCTCCTACTGATCCTCCTTCCTTCCATGTTCAGCCCTCACGGCAGAATGTGAAAAAATGGAAACGTAATGCCCATCTTCCCAACTCCACACCTAAGCCTGACTCTTTTTCTCTCCAAACTGGACAGAAACGTTCCTTGCGCGAGGAGGAAAGAAACGTCTCTTCAGTCAAGAATGTTGATTCTGATTTGACTCTTAAACAGATCAGAGAAACATCTCTTGATAATGATTCTCTCTCATCTGCAACATCGGTGGAGATTGCTTTAAGGCAGTCCCGCCGGGCACAATGAATTCCTTGTTCTGGAACTGTCGAGGGCTTGGGAATCCTTCGACAGTTCGACATCTTGTTTGGCTTTCTAAACAAAAGCGCCCCTAGGTGATTTTTCTAATGGAAACAAAGCTTCTCTCTGTGGAATGGTCACCTATTCTTCTTCAAATGGGTTTTTCAAATTTCATTGTGGTTGATTGCATTTGTTCGGCCAGGGGCCGAAGTGGTGGTTTATATTTACTTTGGGCGGATGATTTAACTGTCAAGCTGAAATCCTCTTCCTCTAATCATATCCTGGTGAGTATTGATGATGGTGTGCATGGTATTTGGAATTTATGTGGTATCTATGGCTGGAGTAGAACTGATGAGCACTGGTTTACCTAGGACCTTATGACCTCTTTGCTTCCTCACGTTTCGGATAAGTGGATTTGTGGCGGAGACTTCAACGAGACGATGTTTCATTTTGAGAAAAGAGGTGGTAATCTTAAGGCTGACTCCAGACTAATGAAGTTTCGGGACACGGTGGAGAACTGTGGACTCATTGATCTTGGCTTTATTGGGGAACCGTTCACTTGGTCTAACAACCAGCAGGGGTCGGACAACATTTTGGAGCGCATTGATCGTATCTCTGGAAGTGAGGAATGGATTAATCTTTTTCCAGATTTTGAAGTTGCTCCTCTTTTGCGTAAATCCAACGACCATTGCCCGCTGTTTCTTTGTCTTGAAAAAAGTTCTAATGATGTGTAGAATCGGCCGAAACCGTTTCGTTTTGAAGCGATGTGGCTTCGTAATGACACTTGTAAGCCGCTATGTGAAGCTCTCTGGAACTCTAGACCTGAGTCCAGGTCGGTAGAGGCTATGAGTAGAAAAATTGAGAATATGGGTCGTGAGCTCAAAATGTGGGAGAAGAGAGCTTTTGGTAATGTCAAGAAAAAGAGTGCTGAGATCAGAGAGAAGTTAGCGGTTATGCAGAGCCCCTCTTGTGAGCCTTGGTCGAAAGATGAGCAGAGAATCCTTGAGAATGAGTTAGATGAGCTGCTTAGACAAGAGGAATTAATGTGGAAGCAACGCTCGAGAGCTGACTGGTTGGCTAATGGGGACAGAAATACCGGCCTTTTCCATAAAGCTACGGAGGGACGAAAAAAGCATAATCATATCAGAGAAATCCATAAAAGTGATGGTAGTTTGACAAGGAAGAATGCCGAGATGGATGATGTGTTTCAGACTTATTTTCAGGAGCTCTTTACTTCGGGATCGATCCATAACCCCGTTGAGGTCCTCCATTCCATTGAGCCGATAGTTACTGAAGATATGAATCGAGATCTTACACTCTCTTTCACTCAAACCGAGATTGACTGTGCTCTCAAGCAGATGCATCCTCTCAAGGCTCCCGGGCCTGATGGTATGCATGTTCTCTTTTACACTACTTGTTGGTCTTCTGCAAAAATTGATATTGTTCCCATGATTCTTGATATTCTTAATAATGGTGCTTCTCTGCGCCCTCTTAACTCGACTTTCATTTCTCTTATTCCTAAAAAGAAAAAGTGTGTCCGTCCTTCTAAGTTTCATCCTATTAGCTTGTGTAATGTGGTTTACAAGATTATATCGAAAGTTTTAACTAATCATCTTAAAGTGTGTCTCCCTTCTATTATTAATGAGAGTCAGTCAGCTTTTGTTGGGAACCTTGTGGAATATCCTAACCCTTGTTTTGATGATACCAAAAATCATAGGACTTAATTGTAATAGACTAGAATTGTTTTGAACTCAAGTGTTAGAGTTCGTTTCTAGTTTAGTTTGCGGTGTCGAAGACTGAAGACTGAAGAACGAAGGACTGAAGACTGAAGATTGCAGATACCAACTGAAGTATCAGTTGAAGAATCAGTTGAAGACTGATTACTTAATGCGCGCAAAGGACTGATACTAAAGTCAAGTATCAGTTGGACATTCCTCCTAGGACTGATCTTCCAACGTTCAGAGGAAGCCACGTACTCATAAAGTACAGCCGCATTAAATGCAGAGATCTCAGGATCTTATCTCTGCAGAGGTCATTCCTATCTGGTGGTTACTTTTCAGAGACGTCACATCTCTTGTCCATCAAAGAGAGCCGTTTCCACCCAGACAAGGAACCACGAATATTGAAGCCTCAGCCCAAATTCGAATTGCTCTCCAACAGAAGAAATCTTGAGGACGATTTATGCCAACGAATCTATTCAAGAGTTCTCCTACAAATAGCGCTCGAGGATCACTTCAACCTTCACCTATTCAACAACATAAGCTGAAGCTCTGCCGAAATTGCTACTCAGCCTTAAGCTTAAACTCTCCAAAGCTTGAATCGAATAAGAGAATTCCAAAGCCAAAATTAGTCACTGCTGATTACACACATTCTCTTAGACCCTAGGCATATATCTGTTTACCCAGAAGCCAAAGGTCAAACTTGCTTCAAAGAACTTGTTCTTTGTAAGTATAGTTGGCACTCGTTCAAACCTCCCACCCATAAGAGTGTTTTGAGTGATTCGGAGGTCAGAAGGGTTTTCTGACTCTGAGAGTCTTAGCACGGGTTGTGTTAAGCAAGGGAAATCCTACGCGAGTGAAGCGCGGGTACTGGAGAAGGGTTTTCTTCAGTGTACGGTTGTGTGCACCCGGCAAGCACACGGTTCGGTTTGTAGTGCACCTGTTAAGCACTTGCGGAGTGGATTGTTGGTCTGATCAACCAACCGTGGATGTAGGAAAGGGTTTTTCCGAACCACGTAAAAGTCTCTGTGTTGTTTACAGCTTTCAGTTTTACATTATTACTTGTGTTATTTCAATTGATAAAACTGAACACTGACTAACTGCAAAGAAAAACCATAACCAACAACTTGCTCCACCGAGGCTATTTCGAAACTAAGTTTTATTTTCGCTGCGTATGATATCGGTCTGACTTAACTATCCTCTGATAGTCAGGAAGAGTGATATCATCTTTGTTTTAGCAAACACGACTGAAGCCCTTACTTGCATCAGTTAAGTTCCAGCAACTTAACTGATAACTCTTTACCGAAGAGCTTTCAGTATCAGTCGTCAACCCTGTTTGGTCAAAACTGATTTTAGTAAAACAGGCGTCTTTGTTTGCATGTAAAGTTTCGTTTTGATCTCTGACTTAGATCCCTCTGATTGAGGTCGGTAGATTAATTTGAAAATAGCCTATAGGTGTACTCCCCCACCATACACCTATTCGAGACCCTCAGAACCTAACAATTGGTATCAGAGCAGGTTGTTCGCAAGAACTACCTGTATCTGACTAGTTCTAATTGAACTAGATCCTTTTTCTTAAAGGTCTGGAAAAAGTTCTCTATTTTTCCTTTTTGTGCTTGCTATCTGTTTTATCTGCTATTATCTGTTCTCTCTTTTTTGATGGAGACTAACCACAGCAGATTATCTTCTCTACCTATGTTTAGTATTGAAAAATACGACATATGGAAGTTTCGGCTTGAAAGCTTCCTTACCGCCCAACATTGCCGAATGTAGGAAGTCATCACCAGCGGACCAATCACCATCACCGAAACTGTCAAAAGGGTTTCTGTTGATCCACAATAAGATCCTTACGATGAGGTCCAGCCCAAGCAAAAAACAGACTTCACCACCGAATAATGGAAGCAAGATGAGCTAGACAACCTCGCCAAAAGCATCATCTCCGGCACCGTTCCCGACAAGCATGTCATGAAGATCATCAAGTGCGGAACTGCAAAGGAGATGTGGGACATCCTGGAAAGAATGTGCGTAGGTTCCGAGGAAATCAAGGAGAATAAGCTATCTATAGCTTGTCAGAAGTTCGACTCCTTCCTCATGCTCAAGAATGAATCTGTCGAGGAAATGGAACTTAGATTCAACCAAATTTTGAATGAAGTTCAATCCATTTCTAAAGACAAATACACTCAACGAGAAATCAGCCTGAAGATTCTTCGAGCACTGCCACGTGGAGAATGGCAGATCTACTCATTCGCTCATCAGCATAAGCCAGGATTCAGTCAGCTCCCGACAAACAAGCTTTTCTCCGATCTCATGGCAAATGAGTTCGACCTTCTAAGAAATCTTGGAAACAAGAAGGCTGGAGGATCAGACGAAGATGGTCCATCAACCTCAAGAGGAGTTGCACCGAAGGCCTCAACAAGAGAAGGCAAGAAGCAGATCAAGGAACCAACGGAACTCAACCCAGAGGACTTCTTCAGTCAATATGCATTGTTGACTGAAAGATTCAACAAGATGGAGTCCAAGTTCCGAAAGTACAGAAGGTTCCACAAGCAGCACTACAAAGGAAATGAAAGAGAAAGCAACCTCAGACATTCCACAGATCGAAGCGGAGAAAGAAAGTCAGCCGCTTACGACATCAAAGACATGGAATGCTTTGGATGTAGAAAGAAAGGGCACTTTCGACATGAATGCCCTGATCTGACTCAAGCTGAGCGCAGAGAACTGAGAGCTAAAAAAGATCGCAGCTTTTCAAAGAAGAAAGCGATGCTTGCTGACGATGCTGATTCTTCCAAAGACACATCAGAATCATCCGACTTCGACAGTTCCAGCTCAGACGATGAGAGCCGAGCCCTGATGGCCAATAAATCAGAAAGCGTGGCTGACAACAGCTACGACAATGGAATGAATGGCTCAGAGGTAATCTCTCACTCGAAAACTCCTTATACTGATAACTTCCTGATGCTTTCAGGAGACCACTCAGAATCTGGAGATAGCTCATCCTATGAAACTGACGAGTTTGATCAGCTCATGACTGATCACTGTCAGTTGAGGAAAATGTTCGAAGATCTCCTCAAGCAAAATCAGAAATTGGACAAGGAGATCAATGATGAACGAGCTAAGAATCAGACAATCATCTACTTTCCGGATGAAACTTGTCTCGATCAGCTAATCATGGAGAACAGCCGACTGGAGGAAAAGCTCAGAAACTCCAACTCAGAATGTGAGAAAGCATCTCATGAGATCAAGAGGCTCAATCACAAGCTGGAAGAAACAGTCAAGAACTGCATGATGCAGTCACCCATGATGAGTAACTTTCCTTCGAAAGGCCTTGTTAAAAGCATTGGAGGAAAGGTTGCAGCTGACAAAGGAAAGAAGATCATGATCATTTCAAAGGATGATCCTTCTGAAATCACAACATCAGAAGAATCAAGAGATCATGATATGGATGAAGTTCGCAAGCGCAGACTGATGGCTAGATCAAATGTTCCACCTCCACGGAGCTATAGACGAGCAAAGGAGGCCCCCAACCAGATCACCCTACTGAGAAGACTGGAAAGCAGATTTCAGTCAAAGATCGGGGAAGGAACATCAGGAGTAAAAAAGAATCTTCCTCACCAATCCAGGGGGAAGAAAGGCCACGACATTCAGAGACTGACATCAGTTCAGTTTCAGAAGGCACAACATCCATAGAGACCAAACACAGCTGAGTCCAGACGAGCTAAGCGACATCCACAACGACAAGCAACTGGACGTCAGACAAGTCTCCATAAGTCTACAAAGACTCGAGTATCTCAAGGAAGATACTTCGCCGAGCAAAGAAGACCTCAACCACTCATCAGACAGAATTGCTACAAGAGTGAGGCCTTCAAAGGAATTTCTCAACAGAAGAATGCTCATATGCCAACTGAAGCGCCAACAACGTCAATCAGACAATCAACAAAGCACAAGAGATCAGCCAGACCAATTCTGAAGCAGATTTGGGGTTCCAAAGGGAACTCGAACTAACATCGAAGGACCCAAAGCTTGATTGGGTGCCTGAAGCTACTCTTCCTTGTAGGTCAATGTCAGGAAACACAAAAAGAAGGAAGAGGTTAGAGCTTCAATCAGAACGTGGTATCTGGATAGTGGCTGCTCGAAGCACATGACGGGCTATAAAGAATATCTGTCTCAGTACGTTGAGAAAGCTGGATCCAAAGTTTCATTTGGATACAACTCAATCGGAGAAACAAAAGGCTACGGTGTGCTCATAATGGGTAACGCCAGTATCAGTAATGTTAGCTTTGTTTCTGGTCTTAAACATAACTTGTTGTCTGTGAGTCAATTTTGTGACAGCGGTTTCACAGTGAAAATCAAGAAAGATGAATTCACTGTTAGAAACAATCAAAAGAAGGTGGTTCTGAAAGGATTCAGACAAGGAAGTCTCTACGTCGTTTCTTGGGAAGACAGCCCTCCAGAAACATGCCTCATCAGCAAGAGCAGCTCGGAGCTCAACTGGCTTTGGCACAAGAGACTCAACCATCTCAACTTCCAGACGATCAACAAACTTGCTAAACATCAACTGGTAGAAGGTCTTCCTTCTATTGTGTTTCAGAAGAAGCAAGAATGTGAAGCATGCCAAAGAGGAAAGCAGACACGGATGTCATTCAAGTCAAAGTCAGGACACTCCTCTAAAAGGGTTCTGCATCTACTTCACATGGATCTGTTTGGCCCGATCACTCCAAGAAGCTACAATGGTAGGAAGTACACCTTAGTAGTTGTGGATGATTATTCACGATATACTTGGGTTATCTTTCTCTTCAAGAAGAAAGAGACGCTGGAGGAACTGCCAAAGCTGCTGAAAAGACTGAGCATTGAAAAGGAAGTCAACATCATCAGCATCAGATCAGATCGTGGGACTGAGTTCCTCAATACTGTCATTCGTGAGTATTGTGATGAACAAGGAATCAGTCATCAAACTTTTGCAGCAAGAACTCCACAGTAGAACGGAGTTGCAGAGAGAAGAAACCGGTCTTTGAAGGAAGCAGCAAGGACAATGCTAGCCGAATCAAAACTCCCCTTGATGTTTTGGGCCGAAGCAGTCAACAACGCATGCTACACGCAGAATCGCTCCTTCCTCACTCAAAGACATGGAAAAACTCCATACGAGCTATGTAAGAACAGAAAGCCTTCAATTGCCTACTTTCATGTTTTCGGTTCTAAGTGTTTCATCCACATCAATGAAAAGAAGAGGTTAAACATTTTCGATAGCAAGGCTGATCCAGGAGTCTTCCTTGGATACTCTGGAACAAAACGTTTAAGCAAAGCATATCGAGTGTTTAACTCTCAAACTCTTTGTGTTGAAGAAACACCTCATGTGATCTTTGATGAGTCTACAGATGATTTTAGGGAACATGAAGCTGAAAAATGTGTCCAAAACACTGAAGGTTCCAAAGCTGAAATCCACAACACCGAGCCCTCTACTGTCTTGGTGTGGGGACCAGGCAAAGATGAAGATACTGAGATGCTTCAGTATCAGAAGATCAACCAAAGGTCTAAAGTTCAGACTGGAGCCAATGCAGATGGCATCAGTCAAGGGGGAACTCCAGTTGCTGAAGATCGAGTTGAACGTGGTGAAGCAGATCCAGCTCAACTCTCCCCTGCTCCAGAAGGTGCTCAACACCTCAGAACTATTCTGACCGAAGAAGCCCCACCATCTCCAGAAGAGATCAAGAAGTATCGAAGATGGTTTGAACTCCACTCAAAGGAGAACATCATTGGAGAACCATCAGATGGCGTCAAGACTCAGAGATCAATGTGCGACCTCGTCTTCGACATCAACCAGAACTGCATCAACGAAGATAAGATTTTCAGCTGCTTCTTATCATCTACAGAGCCCAAAGATATTGAAGAAGCTCTGAAGTCCACTCATTGGGTCATCGCAATGCTAGAAGAACTAAATGAATTTAATCGGAATTCAGTTTGGGAGCTTGTGGATCGACCAGATGATGCAAAGGTGATTGGCTTGAAATGGATTTTCAAGAACAAGGAAGACGAAGAAGGAAACGTTGTGAGAAACAAAGCAAGTCTTGTAGCTAAATGATACAATCAAGAAGAAGGAATCGACTACGACGAGACGTTCGCTCCAGTTGCCAGATTGGAAGTAGTCAGACTCTTCTTAGCCTTCGCAGCTCACAAAGGTATCAAGGTACACCAAATGGATGTCAAATGTGCATTTCTCAATGGAGTGCTCACAGATGAAGTCTATGTAGAACAACCTCCAGGGTTTGAGGTTGCTGGACCAGAAAAGGTGTACAAGCTGAAGAAAGCGCTCTATGGATTGAAGGAAGCACCAAGAGCGTGGTATGATACTCTCTCGGAGTATCTTGTTGAACAAGGTTTCAAGAAAGGATCTGTGGATAGAACTCTGTTCACTCTCAAAGAAGGAGAAGATCTCTTGCTTGTTCAGATTTATGTCGATGACATAATTTTCGGATCCAAATCCGAACACATGTGCAAGAAGTTTGCTGACATCATGACCAACAAGTTTCAAATGTCCATGATGGGAGAAATGAATTTCTTTCTCGGATTGCAAGTCAAGCAGACCAACGAAGGAATACTAATCAGTCAGTCCAAGTATGCCAAGGAACTGATAGCCAAGTTCGGTATTCAGCACATGAAGTCAGTCAAGATCCCAATGAACACAAACTGGAAAGTTGATCCAGGCTCAGAAGGAAAATCTGTCTCTTCGACGAAGTACAGAGGAATCATTGGATCTTTGCTGCATTTGACTGCGAGCAGACCAGACATCGCATTTGCAGTCGGGGTATGTGCGAGATATCAATCTGATCCAAAGGAAGCTCATCTGGATGCAGTAAAGCGGATTCTAAAATATCTTAAAGGCACACCCAATCTAGGATTGTGGTATCCAGCAGACGACGACATCAAGCTCACCGGGTACTCAGACTCAGACTTCGGTGGATGCAAGCTTGATCGCAAATCAACCTCCGGAACATGTCAATTCCTAGGCAACAAGCTCATTTCATGGTTTTCAAAGAAGCAGACTTCAGTCGCCACCTCTACAACTGAAGTTGAATATGTTGCTGCCGGAAGCTGCTGCTCACAAATCATGTGGTTAGTCCATCAACTAAAGGACTATAGGATAGACGAAAAGGAAGTTCCTATCTATTGCGACACCTCCAGTGCTATTGCAATCTCCCAGAATCCAGTTCATCACACTAGAGTTAAACATATTGCTATTCGACATCACTTTATCCGTGATCATGTCGAAAAGAAGAATATCTCTGTGGAATGGATTCCCACTGCTGTTCAGAGAGCGGACCTGCTGACCAAGGCTCTTCCAGAAGAGAGGTTCATTGATCTATGTGGAAAGATCGGCCTCATCAACCCTGAAGAGTGATGTTGTGTTTGAAGACTTTCTCAAATAGTCATGTTGACTGGTGGTCACCAACTGCTGATTCTACGACGTGGAAAGCAATGAAGTCTGAACGCTCATATGAAGAAGAAGACATCCTGATGAATCAACCAGGATCAAGTGGTATCAACTGACTACAATGTTCAGTTGATCAGTAAGTATTTTTAAAAGCTTACTTTTAAAATCAGTTATTTCAGTTTAAAGTTTTGTGTTTTTAGTTCAAAAACTTTTCTCTAACTGATCAGTTTCTTTCAAAAACTTTAACTGATTGTTGGAAAATGGAATATCCAAGAAGGACAAAAATCTTTAAAAAGGGGAAATCTGTTTTGATTGAACTTGTCCTAATCTTTTACCAAAAATCTTTCCAACCTTTTTGCCTCTGCAATAAAATTTCTTGAGAAGCTCATTGACATGACAGAATGCAATGATGCCTTTCAACTTTTTGAAGACACAGTCCCTCGCAGTGACGGCGGACGCAAACTTTTTCTTCAAATGCATTTTAGGCACAGTTTTCGAAAAACTTTTCATCTTCTCACATGGTTCACATCTTGTCTATTTATACCATGTTGTCTTCTCAATTTTTCTGCATCAACTAACAACTCTCCACAGCCTTCACTGTGAGAAATTTTTTTCAATATTTCCAAAGTTGCAAAAAAAAAATTGTTCCGACGAAAGGAAAAATCTATGACTGCAAAGTCATGGAGTGGAAGAATGACGCTCACATACCTGGTCTTCACCGGACCCTTCCACTGGATCTCAACGTCTCTCCGACGTCAAAGTTTGCTCTACCCTCACTTGTATCCAGCGAAGCGAGTGTCTTCCATCCTGATGCCCGGTGCATTGGTTTGAAGTACCTGTCTGAAATAGGACAGACTTCATCGTCTTCACCAAAAGGCCTCTCGCCTTTTGTGAAGCTTCGATGCGGAGCAACAACAATGAGCAGAAACTCGTTGTCAACCGGCGCTACGTCAATAGTGAGACCCTCACAATCTCCACTGAATTGACGTCCCCTCACCTCTCCAAACCTCTGCTTCTCTTCTTGTCTCCCTCATCATTTCCCTCTTCTTCCTAACCTCCTTCTAAGCCTTCGCCTTCTGCATCCCCAATTACCCCAATATCTTCCTCATGCGAACTTACCTTCGCATGGTCTTCGCTTCCTTCTTAGGTTCGTCCTTCTTTTTGATGTTGCCAAAAAGGGGGAAAAGAAGCACAATCTTATGAACTTAAGTCGGTTAAGCACCATGATCATCCTATTTCATCCGATGATCATGAGGAAGATTAGCCAAGAGGATAAGACCTCAAATCAACAGAACACAAGTGAGAGTGGAACAAGCTTAGGAACATGAAGACACGAAGACAGAAGATGAAGATCAAGAAGTTCAAGGCGCAGCCAAGCAGACTGCTGGAGTCCATGGGTTTCCCATGATGTTTTTGTTTTTCTTTTTACTCCAATGTAAGTCGTGCTCTGTACTTAGACTGGTGTCTTATCAGTCTTTTATTAATAAAAAGAACTTCTTTTTGATCTCAACCTGAAGGCAATGACTCTTTGTCCAGGCTCTGATTATGTTTTTCTGTCTTCTCCTTGTTCTGTTTTAGAACTATTTTCGTTCTTAACTCTTAGTACAAGTTTTTAGGTTCTATTGTTAAGGGGGAACTGTTTTCACCCCATGTTTAGAACTTGTACTGTGAGTTCAGTCTTTTTGCTGTCCAGAACTGCTGTGTGGTTTTGGCATCATCTAAAAGGGAGAAATTGTTGGGAACCTTGTGGAATATCCTAACCCTTATTTTGATGATACCAAAAATCATAGGACTTAATTGTAATAGACTAGAATTGTTTTGAACTCAAGTGTTAGAGTTCGTTTCTAGTTTAGTTTGCGGTGTCGAAGACTGAAGACTGCAGATACCAATTGAAGTATCAGTTGAAGAATCAGTTGAAGACTGATTACTTAATGCGCGCAAAGGACTGATACTAAAGTCAAGTATCAGTTGGACATTCCTCCTAGGACTGATCTTCCAACGTTCAAAGGAAGCCACGTACTCACAAAGTACAGCCGCATTAAATGCAGAGATCTCAGGATCTTATCTCTGCAGAGGTCATTCCTATCTGGTGGTTACTTTTCAGAGACGTCACATCTCCTGTCCATCAAAGAGAGCCATTTCCACCCAGGACTGATTACTTAATGCACGCAAAGGACTGATACTAAAGTCAAGTATCAGTTGGACATTCCTCCTAGGACTGATCTTCCAACGTTCAGAGAAAGCCACGTACTCACAAAGTACAGCCGCATTAAATGCAGAGATCTCAGGATCTTATCTCTGCAGAGGTCATTCCTATCTGGTGGTTACTTTTCATAGACGTCACATCTCCTGTCCATCAAAGAGAGCTGTTTCCACCCAGACAAGGAACCTCGAAGATTGAAGCCTCAGCCCAAATTCGAATTGCTCTCCAATGGAAGAAATCTTGAGGACGATTTACGCCAACGGATCTATTCAAGAGTTCTCCTACAAATAGCGCTCGAGGATCACTTCAACCTTCACCGATTCAACAACATAAGCTGAAGCTCTGCCGAAATTGCTACTCAGCCTTAAGCTTAAACTCCCCAAAGCTTGAATCGAAGAAGAGAATTCCAAAGCCAAAATCAGTCACTGCTGATTACACACATTCTCTTAGACCCTAGGCATATATCTGTTTACCCAGAAGCCAAAGGTCAAACTTGCTTCAAAGAACTTGTTCTTTGTAAGTATAGTTGGCACTCGTTCAAACCTCCCCCCCATAAGAGTGTTTTGAGTGATTCGGAGGTCAGAAGGGTTTTCTGACTCTGAGAGTCTTAGCACGGGTTGTGTTAAGCAAGGGAAATCCTACGCGAGTGAAGCGCGGGTACTGGAGAAGGGTTTTCTTCAGTGTACGGTTGTGTGCACCCGACAAGCACACGGTTCGGTTTGCAGTGCACCTGTTAAGCACTTGCGGAGTGGATTGTTGGTCTGATCAACCAACCGTGGATATAGGAAAGGGTTTTTCCGAACCACATAAAAGTCTCTATGTTGTTTACAGCTTTCAGTTTTACATTCTTAGTTGTGTTATTTCAATTGATAAAACTGAACACTGACTAACTGCAAAGAGAAACCATAACCAACAATGATGAGGAATGGAATACTCATCAGCGTTGTGCTTAGTAGTTTAAGTCTACTTTACCTGATTATTGTTATTATTATCAAAGGAACTAACGAGTGCAGGCCTAATTAAAAAGACTTGCTAACAAATGAATACGAAGAGTCAATCAACCTTGGCCAAAGTGCAGAGCTGCGCGGCTAAAGCAGCGCAGACCAGAGCAGTGCAGCAAAGCTGTGCGGCCAGAGCAGAGCTGCGCAGCCAGGACTTGGCAGCGTAGACAAAGAAACGGACTTGGCAGCGTAGACAAAGAAATGGACTTGGCAGCGTAGACGAAGAAACAAACTTGGCAGCGCAGACGAACGGACCTAGCGGTGTAGACTCGCCTGCGCAGCTCAAGGAACTACTCAACACGGGCAACGATGGACAGCGCAGATGGGTCAAATCAAGACTAAAGTGTATTAAGGCCTTAAAGGGCCTAAACCCAATTATTAGAATTCATGGGCCTAAGGCCTTTAGGGCTCACTTTCACATCTATAAATAGAAGGTTAGCATTAGCATTGAGGATCATGATTTATTTATGAGAAACACTTGTAATATGTAAATACTCTCTAAAAGTATAGTGAAACCAACGAAGAACTCCTGTGGACGTAGATCATTTATGATCGAACCACGTACATCTTGTCTCGTTTATCGTTTCTTAATTAGGGTAAGATTTCATGCTTCACCAACTGGCGCCGTCTGTGGGAAATTGAGCAAGGCGTGAGTTTCGAGGAACATTCTTCTCGATTTTCGAAATTTCCAAATTCGGATTTACTGTTCATCGAAAATGAAAGGCTACTGTTCATTGTTTCAATTTCAAAAAAAGAAAAGGGATGGCTCGGTTCTTGCGGGAACATATTTCCCGATCTGGAAACACGATCTCCAGATCCCCAATCTCTCTGGGAATAAATCTGAGCAATTTGGAATCGGAGGTAGTAAAAAATCTGATTTCAAAATTAGCAAACCTCACCCAATCCCAACACAGATCGGCGGTTCTCTTCTTCGAAGATTCCGCGGCTGCACAGTCTCCAGTCAGGCGAAGCTGGCGACCCTATTTTCCGGCAACACCTACCGCCACCTGAACATCGAAGAACAACCGCTATCTCCAATCGAAATCCCAGAAGACCATCTCCGCTCCGCCGGATATCGAGGAACGTCGAAGGGCTCATGAACCATTCGCTGATTTCACGAGCAATAATGACTCGTCGACCATGGGCAAGGGAAGATCCCCAATTTCTTAACCAATATATGTTTCTTAGCAATTTCGTGTAAATTCGAGTGAATCTTGATGATTCTTGTGTTTCTCTGTGTTTCGCAGCAAATTACTGACAATTCTTATGTCTGGACCCGGCAAATACTAGATTCAAATCCAACCTATTCAGCTCTGGTTTGGGGTCGTCACCATCTCCAAGCTGCTTTAGTTCTGATATGGGTTTTCTTCTCGATCTGCGAAGTTTTGGGCGTGACTAAATTTTCCTTCTCGGTTTCTAAACTTAAACCGGGATTGACTGCAATTCCATTGAATTTCTTGGTTTCGATTCTCTGAATTTGGGTTAAGAACCAAATCTGGAAAAATGTGGCGCAACTCCGTCGATTTCCCTCTGATTTTCTAAAAAATGGTCGCTCCCAACTCTAGAATCATGGGTCAATATCTTCTGCCTCAATAGCTCTCTCGCTGGGTTCTCCAAGAAAATGGAGGGTTTCGAAAACCCCCAATTCACGACTCAGGGGGCAATCATCCAATGAAATCGCCCTTGCCGCTGCTATCAACAGCGCCGCCTCTCAACGGCACCGCCTCTCTCCTCTGTTGTTGCTCGGCAGCCAGCCAGCGCCGCCTCTCAACGGCACCGCCTCTCTCCTCTGTTGTTGCTCGGCAGCCAGCCAGCGCCGCCTCTCAACGGCGCCGCCTCTCTCCTCTGTTGTTGCTCGGCAGCCAGCCAGCGCCGCCTCTCTCCTCTGTTGTTGCTCGGCAGCCAGCCAGCGCTGCCTCTCTCCTCTGTTGCTCCTCAACAGCACCACAGCACTGCCTCTTGCCCTCGCCGTGGTTCAGCGGCGCAGCCAGCATTGCCTCTTGCCCTCGCCGCGGTTCATCGGCGTAGCCAGCACTGCCTCTTGCCCTCGCCGCGGTTCAGCGGCGCAGCCAGCGCCGCCTCATGGCCTTGTCGAAGCCCGGCAGCGTAGCCGGTGCCGCCTCTCGCCCTTGTCGCTGCTCGGCAGCATAGCCAGCGCCGCCTCATGGCCTTGTCGAAGCCCGGCAGCGTAGCCAGCGCTGCTTCACGCCCTTGTCGCGGCTCGGCAGCATAGCCAGCGCCACCTCTCAATTTTCTTAGCTAATATGTATCTCTCATCAATTTTGTACAAATCTTGGTTAACCTTGTGTTTTTATCGTGTGTTTAGTTGAATCATGCACATGTTACTAAGGGGGGGAGTGGAGTATATGCCACCATGTGTGTTTTTTGGATATTTGAGCCTTGACGGCAACTCAGCCGCGTAGCGGATATTTCAGTTATCTTAGCCAGTGTGGCTATCTCAGCACAGCTAGTGTGGCTATCTCAGCTCAGCCCGTGCGGCTATCTCAGCGCAGCCAGTGTGGCTATCTCAGCTCAGCCCGTGTGGCTATCTCAGCTCAGCCAGTGCGGCTATCTCAGCACAGCCAGTGTGGCTATCTCAGCTCAGCCAGTGCGATCATCTCAGCACAGCCAATGCGGCTATATCAGCGCAGCCAATGCGGCTATCCCAGTACAGCCAGTGTGGCTATCTTAGTACAATCAGAGTGATCATATCAGCGCAGCCAGTGCGGCTATCCCAGTGCAGCCAGTGTGGCTATCTTAGTACAGTCAGAGTGATCATATCAGTGCAGCCAGTGCGGCTATCCCAGTGCAGCCAGTGTGGCTATCTTAGTACAGTCAGAATGATCATATCAGCGCAGCCAGTGCGGTTATCCCAGTGCAGCCAGTGTGGCTATCTTAATACAGTCAGAGTGATCATATCAGCGCAGCCAGTGCGATTGTATCAGCGCAACCAGTGTGACTATCTCACCGCAGTCAGAGCAGCCATTTCAAGTACAAGGAAAACAGTTATCTCAGTTATCTCGGTCAGCGCAGAATGTCCGAGTCGTTGTCAGTTCACAGTGTCTATGCTCCGCGCAAAAATATTGTAAGCCGCGAAAGTTAGACAAGGGCATTAATTGCAAAACTCAAGGCATTAATTGCACAATTCAATGCATTAATTGCACAATTCAAGGCATTAATTGCACAACTCAAGGCATTAATTGCAAAATTCAAGGCATTAATTGCACAATTCAAAGCATTAATTGCACAATTCAAGGCATTAATTGCACAACTCAAGGCATTAATTGTAAAATTCAAGGTATTAATTGCACAATTCAAGGCATTAATTGCATAACTCAAGGCATTAATTGCACAACTCAAGGCATTAATTGCACAATTCAAGGCATTAATTGCACGACGAGGGCATTAATTGCAAAATTCAAGGCATTAATTGCACGACGAAGGCCTCAATGTCTATGCTCCGCGCAGAAACAGCGTACGCCGTGAAAGTTAGACTGGGGATAAAGCCTTAAGTGGCAACTCAGCCGCTCTGCGGACATTTGAGCCTTAAATTAGTCATCGTTGATGACGTCCAAATAATTCAAAGGAAAAATTACTCTCTTTTATCTTGGTTCATTTGCAACTCCAGCGGGATCGAGGCCAGCGGGATCAACTCCAGCGGGATCGAGGTCAGCGGGATCAACTCCAGCGAGATTGACGCCAGCGGGATCAACTCCAGCGGGATCGACGCCAGCGGGATAAACTCCGGTGGGATTGACGCCAGCGGGATCAACTCCAGCGGGATCGAGGCCAGCGGGATCAACTCCAGCAGGATTGACGCCAGCGGGATCGACGCCAGCGGAGCGGAGTCCAGCGCAGCGGAGTCCAGTCCAGCGGGGCCGAATTCTTCCAGTCCAGAGGAATCGTCTCGCTCCTGACCAGAGGAATCGCGGCGAGCAGGGAATTCGCTCCGAGCAGGGAATTCGCTCCGAGAAGGGAAGTCGCCCCGGGCAGGGAAGATCAAGTGCTTGAGCACGAGTGGGGGAGACAGGAGATTCGGGAACTAAGTGGTGTAATCCTGGCTAGGCGAAGATACCCAACACTTACAAAGATTGTCAAGTTCTTATCTAACGAGTGCAGGGAATCATGTATGCCTAATCGACAGGGAACGAGCCTTAAATGGCAACTCAACCGCTCTCTTGGGTTACTCCTCGGCACCGGCCTTTCAGCCCTACTCGGGTGCATTTTCAGCTCTACCAGGTCTCCGACAATCGTGCTTGACTTCTAAAGTACGCGCACGACACTAGGGGGGAGAAGGGGGTGTATACCCCCGTCACCTCTTATATCCTATTTTTCAGGGATAAAAAAATTTAAAACCTAAGGGAAAGGGGCTCGTGCTTGTTCTCTCGCTTGGTGCTGCTCGGCAGCGCCGCCTCTCTCGCTTGTCGCTGCTCGGCAGCGCCGCCTCTCTCGCTTGTCTCGCTTGTCGCTGCTCGGCAGCGCCGCCTCTCTCACTTGTTATCTCGCTTGGTGCTGCTCGGCAGCGCCGCCTCTCTCGCTTGTCGCTGCTCGGCAGCGCCGCCTCTCTCACTTGTTCTCTCGCTTGGTGCTGCTCGGCAGCGCCGCCTCTCTCGCTTGTCGCTGCTCGGCAGCGCTGCCTCTCTAACTTGTTCTCTCGCTCGTTGCTGCTCGGCAGCGCCGCCTTCCTCGCTTGTTGCTGCTCGGCAACGCAGCCAGCGCCGCCTCTCTCCTTTGTTGTCGCTCGTGATTAAGATGGGCTGATATTATTGAAGATGCACTCTCAGCTTCAGAGCTCCTTGACATACGAAGATGTCAGCCTTTCGAAATCTAAATCACGTCGTCGGCAACTCACACCCACCACTGAGGTGAACTAGCTGGGATGACAAAGTCTCAGTTTTTATGATCACCAAGCCAAATAAATTACTCTAGCGTCTCAACTCTATGGGATTTAGTGATCTTGATACAACGAAGTTTCCAGCGCTGTGATGTTATGCTTTGCTCTTCACCAGCGCTGCGGCGTATTTTTTGTTCTTCACCAGGTCAATGCCATATACCGGTCCATCTCATCGCCTGCGCTGAATTTCCGGCGTTGATAAACACTAATATAATAGGAAGCTAAGTTATCTCCTTTAATTATGTTAATTCTTGATGAATTAGTTATTTTCTTGGGTTGTACTTGCTGATTGTTAAGATTGCGCTGATCACGTACTTTGAACTCAATTCATGATTCGGGTGTTGTTGTATCACTCCTTAACTTCCCGAGTTGTTTTTACTTTTATTGGGAACAACATCTTTTGCATGTGCAACTGAACTTTAATGACTATATTGGGGATTATACTTTTAAGTTTGAGAAGTTTGGGGAATTTTGCCGCCTAAGAAATTTAGAGCTGCCTAAGTACAAAGCTCCCGGAGCTGCCTTAGCACGAGCACAATGATAATAATCAAAAAGCGGCTCAATGAGCACGTTCAAAAGGGAGTTGCTTCACTCTTATTATTCTTGTTGTTATTCTAAAGGTTTTGACAGAGTTGGGATATTTTTGTGTTGACAAATTGTCAGGGATGTACTATTCTATCATTGATTATTTTGCAAGCTTACAAGTACTCGATTCGGGATAAGTTACAGGGCTGTAGGGCTAAAAAACACTTGGACCCTACTTGGGTGAGCAGCACAGCGCCGACTCTATATCACGCATCACTGGTTGAACAAAGAAGACACAGTTCAACCAGATTAGGGGGAGTAGCTGATGAGGACTGGAATACTCATCAGCGCTGTGCTTAGTAGTTTAAGTCTACTTTACCTGATTATTGTTATTATTATCAAAGGAACTAACGAGCGCAGGCTTAATTAAAAAGACTTGCTAACAAATGAATACGAAGAGTCAATCAACCTTGGCCAAAGTGCAGAGCTGCGCGGCTAAAGCAGCGCAGACCAGAGCAGTGCAGCAAAGCTGCGCGGCCAGAGCAGAGCTGCGCAGCCAGGACTTGGCAGCGTAGACAAAGAAATGGACTTGGCAGCGTAGACAAAGAAACAGACTTGGCAGCGTAGACAAAGAAATGGACTTGGCAGCGTAGACGAAGAAATGGACTTGGCAGCGTAGACGAAGAAACGAACTTGGCAGCGCAGACGAAGGGACCTAGCGGTGCAGACTCGCCGCCGCAGCTCAATGAACTACTCAACACGGGCAACGAAGGACAGCGCAGATGGGTCAAATCAAGACTAAAGTGTATTAAGGCCTTAAAGGGCCTAAACCCAATTATTAGAATTCATGGGCCTAAGGCCTTTAGGGCTCACTTTCACATCTATAAATAGAAGGTTAGCATTAGCATTGAGGATCATGATTTATTTCTGAGCAACACTTGTAATATGTAAATACTCTCTAAAAGTATAGTGAAACCAACGAAGAACTCCCGTGGACGTAGATCATTTATGATCGAACCACGTATATCTTGTCTCGTTTATCGTTTCTTAATTAGGGTAAGATTTCATGCTTCACCAAACAACTTGCTCCACCGAGGCTATTTCGAAACTAAGTTTTATTTCCGCTGCGTATGATATCGGTCTGACTGAACTATCCTCTGATAGTCAGGAAGAGTGATATCATCTCTGTTTTAGCAAACACGACTGAAGCCCTTACTTGCATCAGTTAAGTTCCAGCAACTTAACTGATAACTCTTTACTGAAGAGCTTTCAGTATCAGTCGTCAACCCTGTTTGGTCAAAACTGATTTCAGTAAAACAGGCGTCTTTGTTTGCATGTAAAGTTTCGTTTTGATCTCTGACTGAGATCCCTCTGATTGAGGTCGGTAGATTAATTTAAAAATAGCCTATAGGTGTATTTCCCCCCCCCCTCCATACACCTATTCGAGACCCTCAGGACCTAACAGCTTTTGTCCCGGGTCGTCAAATCACTGATAATGCTTTTCTTGCTTTTGAGATTTTTCATATGATGAAATTGAATAAGGCAAAAAATCATGGGGTTTTTGCCTTTAAACTTGATATGGCTAAGGCGTATGATCGTGTTGAATGGGATTTTCTGGATTCCATTATGAGACACCTAGGTTTTTCTTCTACTTTTGTGGATTTGATTATGCTTTGTGTTTCCTCTGTCTCGTTCCGTGTTCTTGTTAATGGTTTTCCTGGTTCCTCTTTTGAGCCCAGCCGAGGATTGAGAGAGGGGGACCCCCTCTCTCCTTTTCTCTTTCTCTTCTGTGCAGAGGCTCTTTCTGGTTGCCTGCGACAAGCTGAGACTCAGAGTTTGCTGCATGGTGCGCGTCTTTGTCGATCAGCCCCGAGGGTGAATCATCTCATGTTCGCTGATGACTGTATCATCTTTTCAAGAGGGAATGCGAAGGAAGTGAAGGTGGTTAGTAACATTTTGAGGGAGTATGAAGAGGTGTCAGGACAGAAGGTTAATTTGGATAAGTCGACCTTTTTTTTTAGTGGAGGGATCTCTGAAGTTTCACAAACTCACTTGGCTGGATTGTTGGGGGTTTCTAGAGGAAACCAACGATCCACTTACTTGGGTATCCCGAGCACTGCAGGTAGATCAAAGATGGAGATTTTTCAAATGCTAGTGGACAGAACTAGAAAGAAAGCCAAGGATTGGAAAAGGCGTTTCCTTTCGGGAGCAGGAAAGATGGTACTTATAAAGGCGGTGCTTCAATCAATCCCCTCTTATATAATGAGTTGTTTTACTATCCCGGACTAGATTTGTCAACGTTTAAATAGTGTGGCAGCCAATTTCTTTTGGGGCCAAAAGCATGATGAAAGACGTATTCATTGGAGAAGTTGGAAGAAGTTGTGCATGGTGAAAGGTGATGGGGGTTGGGTTTTCGAGATAGCCTTTTTAATCAGGCGATGCTTGCTAAACAAGAATGGAGGCTGCTTACTAATGATACATCTCTTCTTGCTCGTTCTCTTAAGGCCCGATATTTCCCTCGTAACGATTTGCTTCTTGCTAGAAATGCTCATAACCCATCTTTTGCATGGAAAAGTATTCTAGTGGGCAGAGATTTACTTGGGGCTGGTTTGGCATGGAAATTGGGCAACAGAGATCGTATACGAATTGGTTTAGATCCTTGGCTACCTAATGGGAGAGGGCAGTTTGAACGTGCTAATGTGCTTGGTGATGGTGCAGGTTTGCGGGCTAGAGATCTAATGAATGAGGCAGATTACACATGGGATTTGAGAAAGCTGGAGGAGGTACTGGACCACAGAGACCGTTGGAAGATTCTGGTGCAAATGAAAGGGAGGCCTTATGAGCTGGATAAGCCATTTTGGCCTAGTGGAAAGCTTAATGAGTACTCTATTAGGTCTGGTCACCATCTTGCGATGGAGTTGCGAATGAGAAATGAGGCATCTTCATCATCTCCGTTTAGGATTTTGTGGAGTTGGATTTGGAACCTTGATGTTATCCCAAAAGTGCGTCATTTTATGTGGAAATGCCTTGCTGGTGCTCTCCCTTCGGCTATGGGTTTGAGGAGTAGAGGTGTTGATATTGATCTTGTGTGTCGACGGTGTGGCGAACATGAAGAAAAGGTGGAACATGCGCTTCGTGATTGTAAGTGGATTGAGATGCTTTGGGCTGTTTCTCCTATTCGGCTCTCGCCGATGCAGACGGTCTGCTCCATTCCGGATTGGTTCGACAAAATACATAGTTGTCCTCAAATGGAGACCCATGCACAGTTCGCTACTCTTGCTTGGTCCATCTGGTACGCTAGGAACCTGCTAGTTTTCCAGCAAAAAGAGATGACTCAGGTGGAGTGTTTGGCGACTGCTCTCCGTTCTCAATGGACATCTCCTATGCCTGCTACTCAGATTCAGCCTTGGGCATCCCGGGTGGCTTGCAGTCGGGAAGGACAGTTGAAGGTCTCGAGTGATGTGGCGGTGAAAGATGGGGTTGGTATTGGTATTGGTGTGGTGATGAAAGATGGGGAGAATAATGTGGTTGGTTGTGGAGTGTTCTCTGCTATTGAAGGTGAAGCGTTGGCGATGCTTGAAGGCCTTTTTCTTTGCCGGGAACGAGGGATCACGGATGCCATTTTCGAAACAGATTGCCAATCTCTTTTCTGGATTGTGTCCAAGAAGGAAGCTGATCTTTCTTACCTGGGAACAACCTTGAATGCAATCTATGGGTTGTTAAGTTTTTTTCGTCATGCTGTTTTTAGTTGGTCGCCTCGTGATAGTAATTTGGATGCCCATAGTTTAGCTTCTTTTGCCTTGTGTAATTCTGCTCCTTTTTCCTCTGCCGTAGAGCTTCCCTCTGCTGTAAACTCTTCTTGATTGGGTTTAATGCATTCTGGTTCTCAAAAAAAAAAAAAAAGGTTCGATATACTCCCTCCGTTCCTGAAATAAGTTCATCTTTTTCCTTTTTGGGACGTCCCCAAATAAGTTCCTCTTTCTTTCTTTTCATTTTTGGACAACTACCCACCACTAATAATACTTTATTTATTCTTACTTTTCACTTTTTCACAACTCCCAATATTAATTATCACACTTTTTCACCTTTTCACCACTCTCAATACTAATTATAACATATTTTTCTCCACTATCAATACACTTTATCACTTTTCCTTAAACCCCGTGTCGTCCCCAAAGAGGAACTTATTTTGGGGACGGAGGGAGTATATTGGTTAGCAGTTGGTAGATAGTTATTCGCAAGGCTTAAGATTGAAAGTAATTAATTATTGCTATTCTCTCCATCCCATAATAAGTGTCAACTTTATTTTCGGCACCAAAATTTAGATGAGGATGATTAAAGAATAAAGAGATAAAAAGTGGTGGAGTTCACTTTATTTTGTGAGATAAATAAAATTTAAGTGGAGATGATTAAGTGATGGAGTCCACTTCCTCTTTTAGTTTTTCGCTTTTATTAAATAAAATAACTTTAGTTATGCATTTTCAAATTTAAAAGATCACGAAAAAAATCAGAATTTATTGAAATATCGTGTATTTTACGAAAAATAACCCAATTAAATATAATTTTTTATTTTTTACTTTATCAAATAAAATAAAATTAATTATGCGTACAACTCTTTCTGTTATTTTATCATAAATGGAGGGATTACAATTTAGAAACTAAATTCTCTTAATGAGGTTTGAGTGTATTATAATTGGTAAACTTTAGGGTCTTGATCGCCTACGGTCAACTTTTAAATTTGGTCTTCTAAGAGATTTTGCGCCTGTTTATAATTGGGAAAGCTCATGTCTGGTAAAATTGCTACTTTAAATTTGTATCGTAACTACTCCCTCCGTCCCACTGTAAGTGAGACTCTTTCTATTTTGGGTGTCCCACCATAAGTGAGACTCTTTCCCTTTTTGGTAAAAGTTTTACTCTTTAAACACCTTTTCACTTTTTCACCTACACACAAAATACACTTTTCTTAATTTCCGTGCCAAAAAAAAAGGTCTCACTTAGCTTGGGACGGAGGGAGTAATAGATTTTGGCCCAATGAAACTTGGTTTCTATTGTTTGTAAAGTCAAACTTTTAGTTTCATTGCAATTTCAAATTCTACTCCCTCCGTCCCTAAAATAACTTCCTCTTTTTCCATTTTGGGACGTTCCCCAAATAACTTCATATTTCTTTCTTTCCATTTTTGGAAACCTACCCCACCACTAATAATACTTTATTTATTCTTACTTTTCATTTTTCACCACTTCCAATACTAATTATAACACTTTTCACAACTTCCAATAATAATTATATCATTTTTTCTCCACTATCAATACACTTTACAACTTTTTATTAAAACCCGTGCCGTCCCCAAAGAGGAAGCCATTTCAGGGACGGAGGGAGTATATAATCTTGTACGAAAGACAAAAAAATAAAAATAAAAATTTTGCATTATCAAATATATAGAAGTCAGGCCATTATGATAAATTAAAGTATTTAAATATTTTTGCTTCCGTTAATATTACGATGTCATATGCATCTATAAAGTGGTTAAGTATCAACTTTTATGAATGTAAATTAAAAGAATCAAATCAAAATAAATATCATTATATTAAAATCATATTTAAACTAATTATATATCTGAATCGGTATTCAAAAAAAGGGAAGTTAATTGATCACCTCGTAATTGCACTTCTTCATCTACTATGTCTTTATATTATCTTTGTTCGATAAAAAAAAAAGTAGAACACCATATATTATCTAAATGCTTAAACAGTAACAGTTTGATTATATAAGCAAGGCTGTGGAGAGCATTACAATAAAAAGCATAATTACATGCATGCATGGCAATTGGCAGGAAACCTGTCTCTCTCTAGCTACTATGCCAGATCAGAACAACATAGCCTAATTAAGAAGCTCATCCTCGCCCTCCCCGCCTTTCTAGCAACACAGCAACCATATCCCCAAACTCTCCCTACCTCAACAACAACAACACCCTCTCCTAGCCTATGTGCATTGTGATGCATCATAGCACTGGATCATCTCAAATCAACCCCTTCCTTCATCCACTCATTTCAAAAAAATTAGAAACAAGAATGGAAACCAGAAAAACCTAGAAATCACTACACAAGAAGATTTTCCAGAGTTCCTAAACATTGAAATTCAGTAACAGATTTTGGATTTTGCAAAGACGTAATCGATTTAACGTATTCCAAACATGTCAATCTCGAAGAAATATCTATCCAAAAAAAATCCAGTTTCACGTTTATGAATTAATTTTGAAAATTTTATGGAGATAAAGATTCTTATCTCCAGCTATTTATATTGGTTTGGGAAGGCAGCCAACGCAACGGCTGAGATTAAAGTTGTGTATCAAGCTTGCCAGAAACCAACAGACAAGTTTATCCCAGCCCAAGGCAGTTCTTCAGCCTTCAACAATAGGAAATTAAAGAGCCCAAAGTAAGACCCGCGCGCCGTATTAGAAACCAAAGCTAACCAAATAAATAATTAGGACATGGTTTGAGTACTCGAATCCTATATCGGACAGCAAATCATCAAGTCTCTAATATCCTATTCCACTAATCCTAGTCCTACCATTCATCAACAACCATTACTCATCATATAAACACATTTAACTTTCTTATTCAAACTCACAAGAAATTAAGCTATCAAGAAATAATTCAATATGGCATCCTGTGTGATGTTGGTTCCTAGCTTCCCGGTTCCTACATTCCGGACTAGGATCGTATACTCTGCCCCGGTGATATCCAAGTCCACGCTCGATAATATATTCCCGAAAAGCATAAATGGATTTAAATTTGGATTAATAGGCTGTCTTTTATTCGAAGAAGGAGAGGAGCCGCTGCCAATAAAGGATGTGTGTGGCTGCTTGCATTCAAGTTGGAACCCGAGATCAACTTGGCGACTGACTCCCATGGGCGGCGATGACTACTATTTGCTACAATTTTCATGCTTGGAAGACCAACTAAAAGTATCGTCTTCGCGTTCCTACCTTCTCAAAGGTGGTTGGATGGAGATTGAAGGGGTGTTGTTGCCGAACTATCACGTTAACAAGAAACTCCTGCCGGGCCCTTCCATTACTTTGGTGCGTTGGCATCCACCCCTCCCATTTTGGATCAAAGTCAACACAGATGACTCTGCTCGTGGATGTCCGGGTCCCTCATCGTGTGGAGGTATTTTTCGAGACCACAAAGGAAATGTTGTGGGATGCTTCTCATTGAAGTTGGATGTGGGAATTGCTTTTGAGGCCGAGCTTCAAGCATGTATTGGAGCCCTCGACATCGCACACGATCGAGGATGGAACAGACTTTGGTTGGAGTCCGACTCCACCGAAGTGGTCGAATTGCTATACTCTCGGTCCACCAATGTGCCAACCAAGTTTAAAGGGTGGTGGATGCGAGTCTTGAGCTATTTGGAGCATATGGAGTTCAGAGTTTCCCACATTTATCGTGAAGGGAATAGGGTGGCGGATGCGCTGGCCAATTTTGATACAGAGAGCGGATGGTGGAGTTTAGAGTTTCCCACATTTATCGTGAAGGGAATAGGGTGGCGGATGCGCTGGCCAATTCTGAATCAGACCAATTAAAGGCAATCCCAACCAGTTTCTAGTAGTTCTTCGTCAAAAAGGAACCAATGGAAGAAGGAAGCGCCGACGAGAGATAAAAAGAAGCCGTTCTTTAGGTCTCGACCCGAGGGTTCAAATTCAGCAAATCAGGGCAATCCAACAGTTACTGACAATCGAAATCAAGATAAAAAGTATTTCAAGTGTTAGGGATTCGGGCATATTATGAGTGAGTGTCCGAACAGAAGAGTTATGATCATGAGAGATGACGGCGAAGTTGTGACTGATGGTGAGGAGACCAATCCGGAGATGCCAGCATTGGAGGATCCCAACGAACAAGAAAAGGTTGAGAAGATTTTTTCACCTGCTGGGCAGCTTTTCATAGCTAGGAGAGTTTTGAGCACCCAAATTCAACCCAATGTTAGAGAGCAGCGGGAGAACCCTATTTCACACGAGATGCCTTATTCAAGACAAGGTGTGCAACGTTATTATTGATGGAGGGAGTTGCACGAATGTGGCTAGTAAAGCCATGGTTGAGAAATTGGGGCTGACCGTAGTGAAGCATCCCAAGCCGTACCGTTTGCAGTGGCTGAATAAGACCGGCGTCATCAAAGTTACAAGGCAAGTGAAGGTTCTTTTTCGCATTGGGAAGTATGAGGATGAGGTGTTGTGTGATGTGATCCTAATGCAAGCGAGCCACATCTTGTTGGGACGACCGTGGCAGTTTGATCGATGCGTAACTCATGATGGCTTCACCAACAAATATTCCTTTGAATTAATATAAGAAGAAGAAGGTATCACTTGTTCCTCTTACTCCTAAACAAGTTTATGAGAATCAAGTGCATTTGCAAAAGAAGGCGAAGAAGGTGAAATCTAAGGAGCAGCCCGAAGATAAAAGGAGAATGGGTTGATTCAAAAGTCATTTCTTGCAAGGGCTAGTGATTGGAAGTGGGCCGTGAAGGAGGAGAAGCCGATCATTGTGTTGCGATACAAGGAGAATTTGGTTACTACTAACGATATTTCTCTACCACTTCTATCAGTTCTGTTTTGCAGGAATTTGATGATGTTTTTCCCGATGATACACCTGCTGGTTTACCACTAATTCGAGGGATTGAACGTCAGATTGATTTTGTGTCCGGAGCTACACTTTCAAAAATTATGAGAAAGAAATAAAGAAAAGATAATTATGTGTGAGATATAATGACATTTGGTGTAAATAATGAGTTATGTGAGATATTTGTTATATGTTGACTTTTCTTTTTAATAAATCATCTATTGAATTGAAACATCCAAATAAAGAAATATGACCTATTAAATTGGGACGGAGGGGAGGGAGTATACCATTGAGACCCTTCGTGGTTATAGAAGGCTGATCATAAGTTTATAACCAATTATTCAGTTTTCCACTTGCATAAAATATAGGATACTAATTGTATTTAAGTGCATGAACTTTATGCCAAATTATAATTATAAAACTATATGTTTCAAATTTTAGTAAAATAATACTTGTTGTTTTGTTTGTTGCAATTAAAATCATTTCCAACTTTGACCCATTTTTAAAACTTTTAATTTGAAACAATTTTTTGTCAATTGAGACTTTAATTCAAAAAAATTAAAGGTTAGAGATGAACCTTTTTTACTAGAGCTGTCAAAATGGGCCGAAAATGACCCGACTCGATGGGCCCGTCCAGCCCGCCCGTAATTTTAGCCGGGCTGGGCTAGGATTTCTAAGGCCCAAAAAAAATTGGGCCTCCCTGGCCCGACCCATGCGGCCCGCGGGCCAAAAAGCCTGCTCGGCTTTTGGGCCAAATTGGCCTGTTAGTATATGGGTTAAAAATAGGTTATTTACCAATAAAATAAGCCTAGTAATTAAAATTTAAATTATCATTTTGAATAATATATTTCCTAATCAATATTAAATTCATTACTAATTTGAGTATCTACCTAATTAAGTTTAAAAATGAACAAGATGGAGAGATGGACGCTTTTCTCTCTAGGGTTTATCTAAAACCCTAGTTCTGCCGCCTTTGTTCTCGGCGCCGGTTTCCACTCCGGCGATGGCGGGCATCTCAGATCGATCAGCTCTCAACCTTCCTCCTATCTCCAATAACTTCCAGACGTCTGCTGCTGTTGTTTCTCCTTTTTCGCAAGGCAAAAACCCTACTAGTATTCCCTCAACTACACCACAGAATATCGTTGCTTCTAGTTCGACTTCTGCTGCTGTTTTATCGACGACTGGTTTCCCTTCTCTCCCCTTGCGGGAAGAGGCATCAAACCCTACTGCTGAAAGTCCGAGCCCTAGGAGGCAAGGCCTGCATGGGTCGGCTGTTGTTGTTGCTGTCGACAAAGGGAATGATCCGGCTGTGCTTGATGTTAGGACTGGCGAAGGCAATCGACAGTTAACAAATGGGAATAGATGCTCTTATGCCATGATTACGGCTCCTATTCTTGCTAAGCGGCCGGAGGTTCTCGCTCATCGATTCACCGCTCTTCGTGCTTATGATTCTGGACACGGGTATGTGTTGTCTTTACCTTCGGAATTCTGCAAAACTCGTGTTGAGGAATACAAGTTCGCTTTGATTGGAAGATTGCTTCTCAAAAAAGGAGACAAGCCGCGCTCGACTTTGGATTTGAAACAAGAACTTCAAGGTTTTTGGAAAATTTCTTCAGAGTGGAAACTAATACCTATGTGTAAGGGTTTCTATGTGCTCAAATTTCAGAATATGGAGGACAAAAAAATAGCAAGAGCTCAGACCCTTTGGAATTTGTCGTAGGGAACTTTCCGTATGCGTGAGTGGACCAAAGGTTTTAATCCCTACAAGGAAGTTTCTTTGCTTTGCCATGTTTGGGTTGGAATTTATTATCTTCCTGTGGAGTTCTGGCATCCTGAAGTCATTTCGGCGATCGGCAATGTGGTTGGAACGACGATTAAAACTGATGGAGTCTCTGCTTATGGCGACGTTGGACATTTCGCCCGTTTGCTTGTGGAAGTTGATCTTGCGCTTCCTTTACAGGAGTCTATGCATGTGCAAGGAGATGATGGTTCTTATTATGTTGAGTTTTATTATGAGCAACTTCCGTTTTTCTGTTCTCACTGCAAGATCACAAGTCATACCGTCGAAAAATGTAGGAAGTTTAACAAGCCGGAGGAGAAAAATGAGGACGTGGAGAAGGCGGCTGAACTTGAGATCATGCCTGAGGGGAAATGACAGTTGAAAACTTTTGATGAGACGAAGGATGATGGTTTCAGGAGGGCAAAGAAAGTCTCACACTGGAAGCCTAGAGGAACGTATGATGTACCTGCGGATAATGGATTTGCCGCGCTCGCTGAGGAGGAGAATGTGATGCAAGAGGCAAGGATTTTGGGACCGGACTTACTCCATGTTGTTATTAAACCTTGCGGGAAGGAGAGTGAGAGATTTGTTGAGGATTGTTCTTCAGACGAGGAGGATCGTGAGGAAGAAGAGTTCCGCTTTCAGCGGCAACAGATGCATTACAGCGGTGTTGATGAAGATGAGCAGCATGGGCTGGATTTATTGGAGCAGGCCGATGGCCAACAGGAGGCGGAAGCTCGCCCTGCTGTCTTTGACCAGCAGCGGTTGCCGTCTCCGGTTTCGGGACAACACACACCGTATGGCACTTTACACCAGGAATTTGACGTTCAGGACGAGCAACTTGTGATTATCAGCGAGAGGGATCATGATAGGCAACAACCGAGGGAGGAGAGGCAGTGGACTCATGTGAACAACATTAATTCTCCCTTGGATAAGCAGCAGCCGAGCATGGAGATGCAGCATCAGCAGGTGTTTTTCGATCAGCAGCAGCAGGTGACGTCCGAGCAGCAACAGCAGGTGACGTCCGATCAGCAACCTCAAAATCAGTTCGATGGTCAGACGCCGAGCATGGAGATGCAGCAGCAGCAGGTGATGTTTTCCTATCAGCAGCAGCAGGTGACGTCCGAGCAGCAGCAGCAGGTGACGTCCGATCAGCAGCCTCAAAATCAGTTCGATGGTCAGAACGCTTCCGATGATCAGAACGCAGCTGCTAGACAACAGGATCAGAGGACGATATCGGATAGTCGGCGAACGAAGGTTTTGGCTCTTGAAAATCAAATAAAAGTTCAGAGAGTTGCCTCTTCGGTTTTGCAAAATTCTTCGGAGCAACCTAAGAGGCCGAGAGGAAGACCTCCCAAGTCGGAGCAATTGCGTAAGCCTTGTGCGGAGAATAGTATTAAAGGACGTTTAAGGAAGCCTCCGGAGGTGCCCAACGCCAGATCGGAACAGATTATTCAAAATAAGCTCAAAGCTTCCTTTGATGCAGGCAATAATCCTAGAGATTATGTGGTGGATAGAAGCGGGTCATCCAGTGCTAGATCCATGAGTAACATCGCTTCGCAAAGCTGGGCGGATGAAGTGGAAGCGGGGAATAATCCCGTCTTTTTTCCTTAACTTCATGAATGTTATTGCTTGGAACGTCCGGGGTCTGACGGACGAGTCTAAGCGCCTCCTTTGGGAGCATTGTCGTACTTTCTCTCCTATTGTTGTTGGTATTATTGAGCCGAAGACGAATCTCAGAAATTCTAACCACAATTATTGGTCTTCTCTTAATTTGATCCTGGCTTTTCAGAATGAGCGGCAGGACAGATGTTCGAACATTTGGGTTTTACATCATCCTGACGTGGCGTTCAGATTGGTTTTTTCTTCGAAGCAGACGGTCATTGCAGATTATCATTGGAACTCTTTTGATTTCCGGGTGGCGATTGTTCACGGTGCCTCTACTCATACCTAGAGGAGGGCTTTGTGGGCTGATCTCATTAACTTTATTGCTGATAGTATGGTGATTTTAGGGGATTTTAATGCTGTTAAAGGTGCCCACGAGAGGATCAGTAGTTGTATGCCTAGTCAGACTTCTTGCAGAGAGTTCTGTGACTTTATTGATGACACTGGTTTTATTGAGTCGGCTACTTCTGGGCTTCAATTTACTTGGTCTGGTCGGCGTTTTATGCCTCGTCATGTGGAGTCTTTTCTTGACCGTGCTGTATACTCGGAGTTGTTCTCTTCTTTGTGGCATTCTGTTCATACTCTGAACTTGGCTAGATTGACTTCTGATCACTCTCTGATTGTGTTGCAGTGCAGTTTACCACCCCAGACCAGACATAGATTTTTCAGATTTTTAAACATGTGGGCGATGCATCCGAATTTTCATGATTTAGTGGAGAATTCTTGGAGACAAGATACTGGGGTCCTGTGTCCGATTTATAAGGTTATGTGTAAGCTTAAACGGCTTAAGAAGGAGCTGAAGAGTTGGAACATGAATGTGTTTGGTAATGTTGATGCACTGGTGGACGACACTCAGAGGGATTTGATGGATATCCAGACGAGTATTTCGCTTCATGGTTATACGGATGAGCTGTTTGACAAGGAGGTTCAGGCCCAGGCTAAAATTAATGTGGCCTTGTCTCGCAAAAACTGTTTGCTTCAACAAAAAAGCCGCATTTCGTGGCTCACGGATGGGGACAAGAACACTGCTTTTTTTCATGCTACGCTCCGCTATAAGCACAAGCCCAGGGAGATATCACAGCTTATGATTGATGGGACCAGAGAATCGAACCAGGACAGAATCGGTGGGCATATTGTGGATTATTTCACCACTCTTTTTACTGAGAATAGTGGCTCTGATGTTGGTATGGAGGCGATTGAAGCTGTTATTGACCCTGTTATTTCTGATGAACACAATGCGGTTCTTTCGGCTTCTCCTTCGGACGAGGAAATTACAGCGGCTATTTTTAGCATGTTGCTGATAGCTCGCCTGGACCGGATGGTTTTTCTGGGAAGTTTTATCAGGTTTGTTGGGCTATTATTAAGCATGATGTTTGGGCGGCGGTTCGTACTTTTTTTCTGAGGTCTTATCTTCCGTCGGGATGCAATTCCAGCACTCTCATTCTCATTATGAAGAAAGAGAATGTCATTTCTGTTTCTGACCTTAGGCCTATTGTTCTTTCCAATTTCTCGTTCAAGATCATTTCGAAGGTGTTGGCTACAAGGATCAGCGGGATTGCAGCGCCTTATGTTTCTCAGAATCAGTTTGGGTTTATTAGTGGTCGTTCGATTCATGATTGCATTCTGATGGGATCTGAAGGTTTTAACTATTTGAAACGTACGGGCAGAGGGCAGAATATGGCCTACAAAATTGACATTCGCAAAGCCTTTGATACTCTTCGTTGGGGTTTTCTGTTGAATGTTCTTAAGGTTTTGGGGTTTGATGTGCGCTTTATATATTGGATCAAGATCATCCTTACTTCTGCCCGGCTCTCCATTCTTTATAATGGAAATCTTTATGGTTACTTTGGTTGTTCGCGCGGTGTGAGGCAGGGGGACCCTCTCTCTCCTATTCTTTTTGGGATTGCTGAGGATGTTCTAAGTGCTCTTTTTCGCAACTGTGTTACCTCTGGCCATCTTTCTCCCATGTCTATGACTCGTTCGCAGCCTTTTCCCACACATCTTCTTTACGAGGATGATATTCTGGTCTTCTGTAAAGCCTCTGTTCAGAATGCGAGGACGATTAAGAAGATTCTTGACTACTATAGTTGGATCTCTGGGCAAACTTGTAGCAGTGAAAAGTCTCATATCTATTTTTCTGCTAAAGTTCATGCTGTAACTCAGCGTTCAGTTATGAGAGATTTGAACTTTGTGAAGGGAGTGGCTCCCTTTACTTATTTGGGGGTTCCAATCTTTGATGGGCGTGTTCGTGCTTCTTATTTCAGGCCGATTCATGACCGGATTTTAGCAAAGTTTTCCAGATGGCGTGGGCGTCTTCTTTCTATGGCTGGTCGTCTTTGTCTGGTTAAGTCGGTCATTCAGAGTTCTATCACGCACTCTATGATGGTGTATAAATGGCCCAGATCCTTGTTGAAAGATTTGGATGAGAAATGCCGCAATTTTATCTGGACGGGTGATGTTAGAAAGACACCTTCTTGTTCGGTGAGCTGGAGCCGTGTTTGTGCCATCAAGGAGGAGGGGGGCTTGGTATCCGGTCCTTTTATTTAATAAACAAGTGTTTCTTGATGAAGATGGCGTGGAAGCTTATTTGTGGCAAGAACTTTAGGTTCTCGATTCTGCAGGAGAGGTACTTGGACAATTTTCGACAGGTGAGATGTGATTCGATCTCGTCGTCTGTTTGGCTTGGTCTCAAAGAAGAGGTGAGTGACTTGGTTGAGAATTCCTACAGCTATATTGGTGATGGCACGGCCACGAACTTCTGGTGCGACAACTGGCTGGGTTACAGAATCTCTGAGAAATGCAGGGTTCCTCATTATGTCCAAGAATTGCTAAGACATTCTGTTGCTGACTATTACTATGATGGGGTGTGGCATTTCACCCAGGAGTTTATTAATGCTTTCCCTGAGATTGTTGGTGATATTTTGGTGCTTCCTATTGGAGAGGATTCTGATACTCGTTACTGGAAGCCTTCTATGCATGGCACGGTCACTGCTGCCCTTGCGTTTTCTAATCAATGTCATCGTTTTCCTCGTGTTAGCTGGGGCTCTTGGATTTGGAAGAATTATATTCCAGTTAGACGTTCTTTAGTCTGCTGGCGGATTCTCCATGATCGTCTTCCTACCTATGATCGTCTGATTAGATATGGTATGATCATGCCCAATCACTGTGTTCTTTGTTTTTCCTCGGGTGAAACTATGGATCATGTTTTATGGTCTTGCGGCTGCATTAGACCTATTTGGATCGAGTTCTTGAGTTGGTTTCATTTATCTGAGGCTGTTGATGCTGCTGATTTGCACAGTTTCTTGGTTCGGGCCTGGGGGTACAAGTTGAGTTCTCAGCTGGACAGTTTCTGGCGTGCTGGCATTATCACTATTCTTTGGGCGATTTGGACTCAGATGAACTCTTGCATCTTTGATAACAAACGGTTTGAACAAAGGCGGATCATACATGTTGTCAAAGTCGCTTTTAAGGAGATGGAGAATAATTTTAGTCTTGGCCATATGAATAATTCTTGGAAAGATTATACCATTCTCAGATCGATAGGTGTTGCTACACGTGCTGCTCCTCCTCCGGATTTCATCGACGTGCACTGGTGGCCTCCTGCGTCCCCTTGGATTAAAGTTAACACGGACGGCTCTGCGATGGGAGCTCCGGGAAAAATTGCGGCTAGTGGAGTCTTCCGTGATAACTTTAATTGGGTCCGTAGTTGTTTTCATTATAAGGGTGGAGTTGGTTTTTCCTTTGAAGCGGAGCTTCTTGCGATCATCAAAGCTATTCTCATTGCTCATGATCGGGGATGGCTTCATTTATGGGTTGAGTCTGATTCTATGTACATTGTTCATCTACTTGGGGAGCGTTCTACTGCGGTGCCTTGGCGTTTCATTGCATTATGGCGTAAGGTTCTTTGTCTCCTTCCTAAGTTTAATCTTCAGATTTCTCACATTTATCGGGAAGGAAACAAAGTTGCTGATATTATGGCTAACTATAGTAGAGATGAAGGTTGGTGGCCTTATGCTATTGAGGAGATTAAGGAAGCTGTGCGGCTTGATATGGCCACTCACAGTCATACTCGTATGCGTTGATGGCTTGCGTTGGTGGTTGGTTGTGGGAATGTTCCATATGGTCTTTTTCAGTTTTCTGGTGCGCTAGATACTGGGCCATATGGAGTCGGATTCCGTTGGTTGCGTCGTGTTTTAGACAGCGACAGGAGTTTTCTGGCAAGATCTTGGTTTGGTCTTTGCTTCTGTCGTGTCCTTCGTTGCTGATGGCGGAAGCTGCCTTTTGGTTTGTTTTGCTGCTTTTTTCTTTTTTTGTTGAGTCTGTTCGTCTTCGTTTTTCGGTGCTTGCTTTTTCTTCTCTTCCTCGAGTTGGTTTTTTCTTCTTTGCTTTCTGTGACTCTGGTCTGCGTGTTTTGGTTAGGGAAACAAGCCGGGGCTGTTTCAGGACGATGGTTATGTCGGAGTTCTGGAAACGGTTCCATTTCCGCTTGTTTCCCTCTTGTTGGTTTCGTCTTAGACGAGTACTCTTTTTCCTCTCTAAGGTTTTTCCCATTGGGTTTTCTTTAGAGAGGTTTTAATGAGGCTCGGCCCTTAGTCTGCTCTCTTGTGCTTTCAAGGGTTTTTAGGTTTTTTTCTTTCTTTCTTTAATAAAATCGCAATTTAATAAGTTTAAAAATGAACAAAAGAAACAAAACTCTACCTCACATTCCAATAACCCAGTCGCCACCGCCACCCATCTACCTAATTGTGTTTGTGGATTTGAGATAATTTCTTTTGAGTTTTGATATTTTATAGTGTTTGGAGACTTCTTATTATTTTCGATATTTTAGGTGTATTTATATGTTAATGTTATGCTATTAGCAGGTTTAATAAAGTAGAAAATTTATGGTGAATTATATCAATTTTTGGCCCGACCCGCCCGACAGCCCATGTAGGGCTGGGCTGGGCTTCAATTTCTGCGGCCCGTCGAATTTTTGGGCCAGCCCGACCCGACCCAAAAATTGCCTATGTCCTCTGGGCCCGGTCCACTAGGTTTGATAACCCTATTTTTGACATATAGTTTGACGTTGCATACTTGTTGACCGCAACAAATTTCATAAAACTTGTAAGTATTTTTTTCTTTTTTCCTTTTTAGAATTACCAAAACTTATAAGTATTAGTCGCTTTAATATTTGGTGCTTTGGCTAAATATATCACGATTAGCAAAGAACATCAAATCATATATCATACTCCCTCCGTCCATGAAAGAACTTCCTAGGAGGGAGTGACACGGGTTTTAAGAAAAAATATTGTTGAGTGTATTGAGAGTGGATAAAAGGTAGTTGAATGTATTGAGAGTGGTGAAAATGTGTTATAATTAATATTGGGAGTTGTGAAAAGTGAAAAGTAAGAGGATTATAAGTGGTGGGGTATAATCCAAAAATAGGTAGGAAGTTCTTTTGTGGACGCCCCAAAAAGGAAAGATAGGAAGTTGTTTCGTGGACGGATGGAGTATAATATTTCTCTAATCGAGATCATCAAATTTCAATATCTTCTGTTTATCGACTTAAAAGCTCGGACAATAAATATTTGTTTAAAATCGACTATTTAACACAATCAACTTTGTCCCCAAGGAGACACCAAGCAATGCGACATCTTGTGTGTGAATAGTGAGGTCTTGGGTTCAAACCTCACTGCTCCCCCTCCCCAACTCCCCCCCCCCCCCCCCCCCCCGAAAAAAAAATACAAACAACTCTAAAATAAATTGAACAAAATAATCAAGATTGTATTTCTTGGACCATATTAATTATTAAGTTATTAACATAAGCGTGCTTCAGTACTGTCCCTCTTAACTAAAGAAAAATGAAAAAAAAAATATTGTAATAATTACAATTAATGTATATATAGGCAAATTAGGCCCTATTAGAGTTCCAAAGACAAAATAATAGGTTAAGTTTGACATAAATAGTTGCCCACTCTCCATCATGAATGTTTGTCCCTACTACTACTACACCCTACCAACTAAATGGAACTTTTAGATGCTACGTTCAATATATACTAGTGTATAACCCGTCGAAATTCGACGGGATTTTAAATTATAATTTAAATTGTTTATATTATTTTTGTATAATATAATTAATTTTTAATCACTTTAGTTTGATGTAATAAAATTTACATTATACTAATCTTAATTATATTCGTCAATTAAATATTAGTAATTTTTTGTTAGAATAGTAAAAATACCCGTTTATATAAATTTTGTACATTTTTAATATATTGATGGATAAGAAATAATTTAAGATCTCATTTTTTTATCTAAGCATCATCTCATCTCATGATCATTAAGAACTCGAAAGACGATATCTGACTTTTGAGCATTATCTCGTCTAGACCCTAAAATACTATGCTTGACTTAATGCGTCAGTCATTTGAACATCACTATCTAATGCTTTAAATATCATAATTCACTTCTAAACATCATTTTCATTATGAGCTTGAAAGACCAAGGCTGACTTGTGAGATTATAACTAACTTCTAAACATCATCTTGTATAGAGTTTAAAAAATCACCATTTGTGCATTATCTTATTTAGAGCTTAAAATATAATAACTGAGTTTCAAGCATCATTTCGTTTGGAGTTTGAAAGAATAAAACTAATTCGTGAGAATCATCTTGTTTGAAGTTTGAAAGACTATAACTAAGTTATGAGAATCATCTCGTCTAAGGCTTGAGAAAATTGATGTGATATTCAAATTATATAATCAATGTGCTTATTTATGTTTTTTTTCATGGCAAAGTTCAATAAAGATCAATGTGAGAATGATAAAATATCAATGTGGGAACGATGATAACCTAATGTATGAATGAAGATTAAATATTTTATTTAGATATATCATTATGTGATTAATGTGGAAATGAAGATTTATTTCAAATTATTTTATACGACCTAATTAAATTGAAGAATTTATTTATTTTATATATATCTTGGTATCATTTTCTTTATTTTATATGATCAAATTAAATTGAATAACTTATTTATTTAAAATATATGTAAGTATTATTTTATATGATCAAATTCAATTGAAGATCATATTTATTTCAAAAACATCTATACTTTTATTTAGGTTTGCAAATATTGAAATCTAATTACAATTTTTTTAGACCTTAAAAATTACGAAGTTTAACATAAATATAAATTTAATGTGAAATACTATTGCAACTATAAAAAAATGTGGTAAACTATTTTTTATCTGAAATACATATTATAAGTATTTCTTTGTCAAGATTTTCTCATGATTAAATTTAATAGAATATCAATGTGGGAAAGATAGATGATCTAATGTATTCACGAAGATTGAGCCTTTTATTTAGGTACTGAATTGATGAAGTTTAGTAGAAATTCAATGTGGGATATATGAAAACAAATGTAAAAATATCATGAAGTGTAGAATTGAGAGTGAAACAATACTAAATTGTGAAAGTGCCACTTATGATAGAGAATAGTGAAGAGCTCTTCAATATGTAGTTCTTTATATAATCAATAGATTATTTATTTAAAATACATCTAAGCATCATTTTATTTATTTTATATGACCAAATTCGGCAATGGTAATTTATTTGAATTTATTTTTATTTTTATTTGAATTTATTTTTATTTAAATTTTGAATTGTGAGATTTAATATAGATTCAATATATGTTAGAATGTTTTAGATCAATTCGGGAATGATAATGTATTTGAAGTAATTTTTCATGAGTAAACTAAATAGAAGAATCTATTTATTTTAAATGCATCTCAAAAGAATCCTTTTATTTATATTTTTTAATGGCGAAGTTCAATAAAGATCAATGCAGGAATGACAAAATATCAATGTGGGAACAATGATAAGCTAATATATGAATAAAGATTAAGCCTTTTATTAAGATATATCATTGTGAGATTAATGTGAGAATGAAGTTTATTTCAAATTATTTTACATGATCAAAATTAAATTGAAGAAATTATTTATTTTGTATATATCTTAGTATCATTTTCTTTATTTATATGACCAAATTGAATAACTTATTTATTTAAAATACATTTAAGTATTATTTTTTTATACGACCAAATTCATTTGAATAAGCTATTTATTTCGAGAATATCTATACTTTTATTTAGGTTTCCAAATATTGAAATCTAATTATAATTTTCTTAGGCTCGAATTATGAAGTTTAGTATAAATCTAATATGAAAAACTATTGTAACTATAAAAAAAATATGGAATACTATTTATTTGAAATACATATCATAAGTATTTCTTTATCAAGGTTTTCCCATAATTAAATTTTATAGAATATCAATGTGAGAAAGATAGATGGGCTAATGTATTCATGGAAGGTTATGATTGATGAAGTTTAGTATAAATTCAATGTGGGATAGATGAAAACAAATGTATAAATGTCATATGGTGTAGAATTGAGATATGGCATTTATAGATTTGTTTTCATCTATCCCACATTGAATTTATACTAAACTTCATCAATCATAACCTTAATAAAAGGGTCAATCTCCATGAATACATTAGCCCATCTATCTTTCCCACAAGTGCCACATATGATAGAGAATAGTGGAAAGCTCTCTAATATGTATATAATTGATATAGTACATAGATAAATAACAAAATATAAAAAATCAAATTTAATGACATATTTGGATATTATACAATTGATTAAACCCATTTTGAATTTATAAATCCATACCCGTATTTGTTTGAAAATTAATAAAGAATTATTTACTATTCATTTTGATTGAGGACCAATTTATAGTGATGCCTACTACTACTCATACTTATTGAAATATATAGATAATGAAATATAATTTGTTACATTAACTGATCATCCGTCTCAACAAAAACTCGAAAAATGAAAGGCTAATATATGAATGAAGATTATGCCTTTTATTTAGATATATCTTTATGAGATTAGTGGGGGAGTGAAGTTTATTTCAAATTATTTTACTTGATCAAAATTAAATTGAAGAAATTATTTATTTTGTATATATCTTAGTATCATTTTCTTTATTTATATGACGAAATTAAATTGAATAACTTATTTATTTAAAATACATTTAAGTATTATTTTTTTATACGACCAAATTCATTTGAATAACCTATTTATTTCGAAAATATCTATACTTTTATTTAGGTTTCCAAATATTGAAATCTAATTATAATTTTCTTAGACTCGAATTATGAAGTTTAGTATAAATCTAATATGAAAAACTATTGCAACTATAAAAAAAATATGGAATACTATTTATTTGAAATACATATCATAAGTATTTCTTTATCAAGATTTTCCCATAATTAAATTTTATAGAATATCAATGTGGAAAAGATAGATGAGCTAATATATTCATGGAGATTGACCCTTTTATTTAGGTTATTATTATTAAATTGAGATTTATTATAAAAGAAAAAGAAAAAAATCCCTTGAGAGCACAAAACGCAGACTAAGGGCACGAAACTCGAAAAGAGATCGTTAAGCTAAGAATCCTGAAGACACTAGCAATCCCATAACTCAGGATAGTCGTCCATCTCATCTGACCAACGTCTATTTACTATATTATTCATTGCCCTCATGCTATCACTATTGCTACAATCAACTACAAAGTCCCTCGGCTTGTAGCTCATTTCACCCGCATTCCTGAGACGACCTTTTATGCTACCTTCCGGAACCGCTTGCATCGGCTCCTTTCCCATGCCCTTTCCCGTGCCCTTTGGGCGGCCACGTCCCCGCTTGGTCGTCTTGTCCGAGAGCATTTGCATCCCCTGATTAACCTGCTCTTCTAACCGACTAATGCGACTAGCAATATTGTCCGGGCCAAGAGCGGACAAATCCTTGTTACCTTCATGCGAAACACCCCCTCTTTTGTCCAAAGTTGGGTCACGTTCGAGATCAACAACTGTGTCGTCCATAATCGGGCTGTTCAAACCCGCGCCATTCGGAGCCTCCATCTCCAAAGTTTCCTCCACATCCGAGTCCTCCTCGTTAATGACTAAGTCACTATCTTTAATAATCACATCTTTAACCCCCTAAACCGGAACCAGGATTTTATCCAACAAATCCGGGCCAGATAAATGAACCCCGAAAGACGTTCCAGAAATAGGATCAACGCCCATATCCAAAACAGTCTCCGCATTATTCTCCAAGTCAAGAGCCTGAAATGCGGTCCGCGTCTCAACAGCCTCTTTCTCAAGAACCTGAACAACAATCTGTTTTTTTACCGCCTGTTCGGTAACCTTTGACCAAGCCGCAGCAGGTTTAGCAGCTAGTTGAGCTTTAGGCTTAACCTTCTTGCTCTTGTTTTCATAATCAGTAGCAGACTCGATCAGAGCTTCTTTACTGTCCTGGATGTCCTTCCGCTTAAGCTTTGTACACTTTTCCACCTGATGTCCAGTGATGCGGCAATTCGAGCAAAAGAAAGGCAATTGTTCATAGCTAAACTCGACATAGAAAGGATGTTCACAATCTATAAGCATCGATTCCTGCAATGGCTGAGCGAGATCCACTTCAATTAGCACACGAATGAAATGGCCGACCTCTCCATGAGCTGATACACCATCAATTTTTATTGGAAAACCAATAATTCTAGCAATTGCTGTTATTACCTCAGGATCCCAAAACTCATTCGGAAGGTAATAAATCCGAACCTAAACTTGACAAATAGAAGAGACTTCCTTGTAGGGATTGAAACATGGAACCCAATCGCGGAGGCGAATGGAACCCGCAGCCAAATCCCAAACAATTTTAGCTTTCGCAAGTTTTTTATCTTCAAGATTAGAGAATTTCATGGTGAAAAAACCCTTACCCAGAGTGAGAAGCTTCCACTCTGATTGGATACCCCACAAATTGTTGAGTTCAAGCTTCAACTGATGTGTCGCCTGTGGCTTGCTTCCTTTCCGTAGTAATACCCTTCCAATAACAGAGAATTCGAATTCAGCAATACGTTTTTGATACATCTGTTTCGGAATGGTGAGAGAGAACCCATCGGCGAGTTTCTCAGCCTTAAGAGCTGAGAATTTATGTGCTGGTAAATCTGGAGGTCGATCAACCCGTTGTTGCATGATCGAGGCGTATGAAACCCTACCCTCTGGTGGCGGCTGCTTTGTGAAGTTAGGCACCGAAGTTGTTCCTTTAGACGAAATTGTAGAGGTAGTTCCAGATCCTGATGGATTATCCGATAAACAAACCTCAACAAGTTTCAAATTCCCATGCTCCAAATCCCTCGGCTTTTGATAAAAGTTGTTTGAGATTTGTGGCAGGCGAAGGCTATCAGGTTTCTCAGGAAATCCACGGGCTCCTGAAGCAGTCGAAGGCTCCTGAAGCAGTCGAAGGCTATCAGGTTATTTAAGTTATGAATTGATGCAGTTTAGTATAAATTCAATGTGGGATAGATGAAAACAAATGTATAAATGTCATATGGTGTAGAATTGAGAGTGAAACAAATATAAATGTGAGTGCCACATAAGATAAAGAATAGTGGAGACCTCTCAGTATGTAGATAATTGATATAGTACATAAATAAATAACAAAATATAAAAAAACAAAAACCAAATTTAAGGTACATATTTGGATATTATACAATTGATTAAACTCATTTTGAATTTATAAATTCACACCTGTATTCGTTTGAAAATTAATAAAGAATTATTTACTATACATTTTGATTGAGGACCAATTTATAGTAATACCCATGTTATTATGAGATTATTTGGAAATAAGGATTTATTTCAAATTAATTTGAAGATTTTATTTATTTAATATATATCTTAGTATCATTTTCTTTATTTCATATGACCAAATTAAATTGAATAACTTATTTATTTAAAATATATTCAAGTATCATTTTATTTATTTTATATATTCAAATTCAATTGAATGTGGAAAACTATTGCAATTATAAAAAAATATATATGAAAAACTATGTGCTTGAAATAACATAATTTAAGTATTTCTTTATCTAGATCTTCAGTGATTAAGTTCAATAGAATATTAATGTGAGAATGATGAAAAGCTAAAATATGAATGAAAATTAAGTTTTTTATTTAGATTACGAGTTTAATGTGAAAATGAGGATTATTTCAAATTATATACATGATCAAATTAAATTGTAGAACTTATTTATTTAATATATATCTTACTATCATTTTTTTTATTTATATGACCAAATTAAATTAAATTACTTATTTATTTAAAATATATCTAACGGTCATTTTATTTACTTTAACCAAGTTCAGTTTAAGAACTTATTTATTTCAGAAACATCTATACTTTTATTTAGGTTTGCAAATATTGAAATTTAATTTTGACGTCAAAGATACCAAATGATACGATCCTTGCCGATCAAATCGAATACGCAAGCGGAAGACTGAAAAACGAATGAATAAAATTAAAGATAGATAAAATATGGAATCCCAAAACCTCTGAATCTAACCCACGGAATGATTTAGGCGAACGAATCCCTAAACCCCAACGTGAAGTTGACGCAGCAACTCGGGGACGATGAATGACACGCGACGAGGGATGGTTGACTCGCCGTTACGCCGGATAAATGAACTCTCTTGGAATATACAAGAGAAAATTCGAAACTCTCAAGGAGAAGTGATAACTCACGAAATTTGATATAAAATTGGTTGATAATTCGTTCATAACAAGAGGCCTATATATAGGCAACAATAAAGAGACCTAGTCTAATAAGGAAACAACTAAACCTAATCTAAACCCTAATTTTCGTCCATCATAAAGACTACAAATAAGGTATGCGAAAACCTAACCAAACTAGGAGAATAAACATGGAAAATAACTCCTAATCTAATAAGGAAACATATCCTTAGTCAAAACAAGGTATAAAACTCAAAATTGACTCAACTAAGGCCTAATTTTAGCCACCCTAACATAACCCACGAAAATTATAAGATAAAACAAAATAAAAGACTCTATTAAATCAGCCCACATACGATAATTTTAGGGTTCTTGAGAGACAGAAAGCATGTGCAGCGTAAACCCTATCAGCGTAAACCCTAGCGTTTTTTTTGGTTGATGCCGCCGATGCCGCCGACGGCTATGGTTTCCGGTGACGTGGTTACCCCTCCGACGTCAGGGGCGATCACACAACTTCCTTTGACGGACCAATCACTCGTTAACTTCCCCCCTCTTCCTTCGAGGCGTGAGGAGGTTTCGAACCCTAGGGTTGAAAGTTTGGTTGTTTCGGCTGAAGTGCATGGTTCGACTGCTGTTATGAATCAGAATACTGCTGCTGCTGTTATGGATAGAGGTAACTCTATTGACCTTGCTGTTGGTTTGAATGAGAATATCAATACTAGGGTTGGCAGTGAGGCTACAGAGGGGAGTCATGGCTCGTATGCCATGATCACGGCCACTAAGAAGGCTAAGAGGCCGGATGTTTTTGCTCATCGTTTCACCGCTCTTCGTGCTCACAATTCTGACAATGGGTATGTTCTGACTTTGCCTTCGGAATTCTGCAAGACTCGTGTTGAGGAGTATAGATTCACTATTATTGGAAGGTTGCTTCTCAAAAGAGGTGATAAGCCACGCTCGACTATGGATTTAAAACAGGAACTTCAAGGTTTATGGAGAATTTCTTCAGAATGGAAGCTTATACCTATGTGTAAGGGATTCTACGTCATTAAATTTCAGACTATGGAGGACAAAAAAATCGCGAAAGCTAGGACCCTTTGGGATTTATCTCATGGATCTTTCCGTCTACGTGAGTGGATTAAAGGCTTTAATCCCTACAAAGAAGTTTCCTCGCTCTGTCATGTTTGGGTTAGAATTTACTATCTTCCTGTGGAGTTTTGGCATCCGGAAGTTATTACGGCGATAGGCAATGTGGTCGGCACGACAATAAAAATTGATGGAGCTTCTGCTTATGGGGATGTTGGACACTTTGTCAGATTACTTGTGGAAGTTGATCCTGCGATTCCGTTACAGGAATCTATGCATGTGCAAGGCGACGATGGCTCTTATTATGTCGAGTTTTACTATGAGCAACTCCCACTTTTTTGTTCGCATTGCAAGATTACAGGTCATAACATGGATAAATGTAGGAAGATTAACAAGCCTACGGAGCAAAAGGCGGATGCTAAGAAGGCCGCTGATTCTGAGACTTCTAAGCAACATGCGGAGGAACATCGTGGTTTGGGAAATGCTGATAAGGAACGGGATGATGGATTCATAAAAGTGAAGAAAGTTTCTCACTGGAAACCTAAAGGTGCAGATGTTCTAACAGATGGTAATGGTTTTGCCGCGCTCGCGAACAATGAGTACGATATTCATGAGGGAGGGATATCGGGGCCGGATTTATTACCCGCAGTTCTTAAACCTTGCGAGGAGGAGATCGAGGGCAATGTTGAGATCTGTTCTTCGGACGAAGAAGATGCTGGCAACAACAGCTCTCATGAGCAAGATAAACCGTCGAACTTTGAAAGAGTGGATGATATTTTGCAGCAGCAGATTATACAGCAACAGGTTGTCAATTCAGGTTGTATGGAGGAGGAAGAACAGCATGGGCTGGCTTCCTTGGAGCACGCTGCAGGACAACAGCAGATTTTCGAGGATGTGGAGAACTTTGGCCGGCAGCGGTCTCCGACCTCGGCTTCGGGAAAGCAAAATACGGTGAGGAAGATTGATGGTGAAACTGGTCAGCAGCGGCTGTCGGCACAACAGGATATCTCTAGCGAAAGGGACCATGTCAAGCAACAGCCGAGGGTGGAACGGCAGCGGTCGTCGCCTTTTAATCAACAGATTTTATCTAAGACTAATACTAGAGAAGTTGATATTATTGATTCTTCTTTGGAGAGGCCTCAGTCGAACATGGAGATGCAGAAGTTGTCGGGTGAGCAGCCTATAACCCCTCGAATGTTTTCTCGATGCGAAGATGGGACTTCTCAGCGGAGGAAACAGCAGACGTCTGATAGTTGCCAACCAGCTGAGCAGGAGATGTTTTTAGATAGTCGGAAATCAAAGACTTTGGCCCTGGAAAATCAGATAAAAGTACAGCGGGTGGCTTCTTCTGTTATGCAGCCATCCTCGGAACAAACTAAAAGGCCAAGAGGGAGACCTCCCAAGTCTGAGCAAACCCGTAAGCCACCTGTGGAGGAGGGGATTAAAGGGCGGTTAAGGAGGCCTCCAGAGACGCCCAACTCTAATTCTGAACGAATTATTCAAAATAAGCTCAAAGCTTCTTATGATTCTGGTAATAATCCTAGAGATTATGTGGTGGATAGAAGCGGATCTTCCAGCGCGAGATCCATGAGTAACATTGCTTCGCAAAGTTGGGCGGATGAAGTGGAAGCGGGGAATAACCCCGCAATGTTTTCTTAGTTCCATGAATGTGCTTGCTTGGAATGTCCGGGGTCTGACGGACGAATCTAAGCGTCTCCTCTGGGAACACTGTCGTACTTTCTTTCCGATTATTGTTGGTATTATTGAGCCAAAGTCGGATTTTCGTTATACTAACTCTAGCTTTTGGTCTTCTCTTAATTTGATTCCTGCTTTCCAGAATACGCGGCATAACAGGTGTTCGAACATTTGGGTTTTTCATCATCCTGATGTGTTTTTCAGATTGGTTTTCTCTTCGGATCAGACGGTCATTGCGGATTGTCATTGGAACTCTCTGGATTTCCGTTTGGCTCTTGTTCACGGCGCTTCTACTCATGTTGAGAGGAGGACTTTGTGGGCTGATCTTATTGGTTTTTCTGCTGACAATATGGTGATTTTATGGGATTTTAATGCCGTTAAAGGAGCACATGAAAGGATTAGCAGTTGTATGCCTAGTCAGACTTCTTGCAGAGAGTTCTGTGACTTTATCGATGACATTGGCTTTATTGAGTCGTCTACTTCTGGCCTTCGGTTTACTTGGTCTGGACGTCGCTTTATGCCTCGACATGTGGAGTCCTTTCTCGATCGTGCTCTTTACTCGGAGTCGTTTTCTTCTTTGTGGCACTCTGTTCATACTCTGAACTTGGCTAGGTTAACTTCGGACCATTCTCCGATTGTGTTTCAGTGCAGTTTGCCGCCGCAAACCAGACATAGATTCTTCAGATTTTTAAACATGTGGGCGATGCATCCGGATTTTCATGCTTTAGTGGAGGATTCTTGGAGACCGGATACCGGGAATTTGTGCCCGATTTATAAGGTTATGGCTAAGCTTAAACGGCTGAAGAGGGAGCTGCAACATTGGAATAAGAACACTTTTGGCAACGTTGATGCTTTAGTGGATGGAACCCAGAGAATTGATGGATATTCAGATGAATATCTCAATTCATGGTTATACGGACGAGCTGTTTGACAAGGAGGTTCAGGCTCAGGCTAAAATTAATGTTGCTCTGTCTCGTAAGAGTTGCTTGCTTCAGCAGAAAAGCCGTGTCTCGTGGCTTAAGGATGGGGATAGGAATACTGATTTTTTTCATGCTACGCTTCGCTATAAGCATAAACCAAAGGCTATCTCGCAGCTTATGATTGATGGGACCAGGGAGTCTAACCAGGACAAGATTGGGGATCACATTGTTGATTATTTCACCACTCTCTTTACTGATGATAGTGGCTCTGCTGTTGGCATTGAGGCGATTGAGGCTGTTATTGATCCTGTTATTTCTGACGCTCACAATGCGGTGCTTTCTGCTTCTCCTTCTGATGAAGAGATTACTGCTGCGGTGTTCAACATGGATGCAGATAGCTCTCCAGGACCCGACGGTTTCTCTGGAAAGTTTTTTCAGGTTTGTTGGTCTATTATCAAGCATGACATCTGGGATGCGGTTCGTACCTTTTTTCTGAAGTCTTATCTTCCGACGGGATGCAATTCCAGTACTCTCATTCTTATTCCGAAGAAAGAAAACGTCATCTCTGTTTCAGATCTTAGGCCGATTGTTCTCTCCAATTTCTTGTTTAAGATTATCTCGAAAGTGTTGGCTTCGAGGCTCAGTGTGATTGCGGCTCATTATGTTTCGCATAATCAATTTGGGTTTATCAGTGGTCGTTCTATTCATGATTGCATTCTGATGGGATCTGAAGGTTTTAATTGTATGAAGCGGACGAGCAGAGGACAGAATATGGCCTGCAAAATTGACATCCGTAAAGCTTTTGATACTCTCCGTTGGGATTTTCTGGTGAATGTTCTTCATGTGATGGGTTTTGACGTTAGATTTATTGATTGGATCAAGGTCATTCTTACTTCTGCCCGAATATCCATTCTTTACAATGGCAAGCTTTATGGTTATTTTGGATGTTCGCGTGGTGTGAGGCAGGGGGACCCTCTCTCTCCTATTCTCTTTGGGATTGCTGAGGATGTCCTGAGCGCTCTTTTTCACAACTGTGTTACTTCTGGTCATCTTACTCCCATGACTATGACTCGTTCAAAGCTTTTCCCCACGCATCTCCTTTATGCTGATGATATTTTGGTTTTCTGTAAGGCCTCTGTACGGAATGCGAAGACGATTAAGAAGATTCTTGATTACTATAGTTGGATTTCTGGGCAAATCTGTAGCAGTGATAAGTCTCATATCTATTTTTCTACTAAAGTTCACGCCGTCACTAAGCGTTCAATTCTGAGAGAATTGAACTTTGTGAAGAGTGTGGCCCCCTTTACCTATTTGGGAGTTCCGATCTTTGACGGGCGTGTCCGTGCTTCCTACTTCAGACCGATACATGATCGGATTATAGCCAAGTTTTCCAGATGGCGTGGGCGTCTTCTTTCTATGGCGGGTCGTCTTTGTCTGGTTAAGTCGGTCATTCAGAGCTCTATCACGCATTCTATGATGGTGTATAAATGGCCTAGATCTTTGCTGAAAGATTTGGATGATAAGTGTCGCAATTTCATTTGGACGGGCGACATTAGAAAGACTCCTTCTTGTTCGGTTAGCTGGAACCGTGTTTGCGCCATCAAAGAAGAGGGGGGTCTTGGCGTCCGATCCTTTTCCTTAATGAACAAGTGTTTTTTGATAAAGATGGCGTGGAAGCTTATCTGTGGTAAAGATTTTGGGTTTTCGATTCTGCAGGATCGTTACTTGGATATCTTCAGCCAAGTGAGATGTGATTCGATCTCTTCGTCGGTTTGGCTTGGTCTCAAGGACGAAGTGAGAGATTTGGTGGAGAATTCTTACAGCTATATTGGTGATGGCACGGCCACGAATTTCTGGTGTGATGACTGGCTGGGTTACAGAATTCATGAGAAATGCAAGATTCCTCATTATATTCTTGATTTGCTCGGATATTCTGTGGCTGATTACTTCTATGATGGGGTGTGGCATTTCACTCAGGAGTTTATTAATGCTTTCCCTGAGATTGTTGGGGATATTTTGGTGCTTCCTATTGGCAAGGAGTCTGACACTCGTTACTGGAAACCTTCTCTTCATGGAACGGTCACTGCTGCTCTTGCGTTTGCTAATCACTGTCATCGTTTTCCTCGCGTCAGCTGGGGATCTTGGATTTGGAAGCCCTATATTCCTGTCAGACGTTCCTTAGCCTGCTGGCGGATTCTTCATGATCGGCTTCCTACCTATGATCGCCTGATTAGACATGGTATGATCATGCCAAACCATTGTGTTTTTTGTTTCTCCTCGAGTGAAACTATGGACCATATCTTATGGTCTTGTGACTGCGTTAGACCTATTTGGCTGGAGTTCTTGAGTTGGTTTCAATTGACGGAGGCTGCTGATGCTGTTGATATGCATAGTTTTTTTGTTCGCGCCTGGTGTTATAAGTTCAGCTCTCAGCTGGATTGTTATTGGCGTGCTGGAATTATTACTATCTTATGGGCCATTTGGACTCTGAGGAACTCTTGCATCTTTGATAACAAGATTTTTGAACAAAGGCGGATCATCCATTTTGTCAGAGTTGCTTTTAAAGAGATGGAGAATAGCTTTAATCTTGGTCATATGAATAATTCTTGGAAAGATTATACTATTCTCAGATCGATTGGAGTTGCTACTCGTGCTGCTCCTCCTCCGGACTTCATTGCTGTGCACTGGTGGCCTCCGGTGTCTCCTTGGATTAAAGTTAACACGGACGGCTCTGCGATGGGAGCCCCGGGTAATATTGCGGCTGGTGGTGTCTTCCGTGATAACTTTAGTTGGGTTCGTGGTTGTTTTCATTACAAGGGGGAGTTGGCTTTGCTTTTGAAGCAGAGCTCCTTGCGGTTATCAAAGCCATTTTCATTGCTCATGATCGGGGTTGGCTTCATTTATGGATTGAGTCTGATTCTATGTATATCGTTCATTTGCTTGAGGAGTGATCGACCGCGGTGCCTTGGCGTTTCATCGCTCTTTGGAATAAAGTGCTTCATCTCCTTCCTGATTTTACTCTTCAGATTTCCCACATTTATAGAGAGGGAAATAAAGCTGCAGATATTATGGCCAACTATAGTAGAGAAGAAGGCTGGTGGCCGTATGCTATTGAGGAGATTAAAGTTGCCGTGCGTCTTGATATGGCTACTCATAGTCATATTCGTATGCGCTGATGGTTTTCTTTTGGTGGTTATGGTGTGGGAATGTTCCATATGGTTTTTTTCAGTTATCTGGCGCACTAGATACTGGGTCATATGGAGTCGGGTTCCGTTGGTTGCGTCGTGGCAATGCCTTTGCCAGCGACATGAGTACTCAGGAAAGACCCTTGGTTTGGTCTTTGTCTCTGCCGTTTCCTTCGTTGATGATGGTGGAGCTGCCTTTCGGTTTGTTTTGCTGCTACTTTTGTTCTTGTATTGGCCGATCTTTTGGCCTTTCGGGTCTCAGTTTGTTCCACATTCTGATGGTTTTCTTTTGGTGGTTATGGTGTGGGAATGTTCCATATGGTTTTTTTCAGTTATCTGGTGCGCTAGATACTGGGTCATATGGAGTCGGGTTCCGTTGGTTGCGTCGTGGCAATGCCTTTGCCAGCGACAGGAGTCTTCAGGCAAGACCCTTGGTTTGGTCTTTGTTCCTGCCGTTTCCTTCGTTGATGATGGTGGAACTGCCTTTAGGTTTGTTTTGCTGCTGCTTTTGTTCTTGTACTGGCCGGTTTTTTTGGCCTTTCGGGTTTCTGTTTTTTGGAGTTTTTTTGTTGTTTTTTCTGTTAGGGAAACGAGCCGGGTCTGGTTCAGGGCGATGGTTAGGCCGGAGTTCTGGAAGCGGTCCCTTTCCGCTCTTTTCCCTTTGCTGGCTCTGTTTTAGACGAGTACTCTTTTTCCCTCTATAAGGTTTTTCCCTTTGGGTTTTCCTTATAGAGGTTTTAACGAGGCTCGTCCCTTAGTCTGCTTTCTTGTGCTTTCAAGGGTTTAGGTTATTTCTTTTTTCCTTCTTTAATAAAATCGCAATTTAATTAATTTTGACTTTTTACATTTTGAATTATGAAGTTTATTATAAATTCAATGTGAAAATCTATTGGAGTTATAAAAATACGTGGAAAACTATTTATTTGAAATACATATTATAAGTATTTCTTTATCTATATTTTCCAATGATTAAATATAATATCAATGTAGAAAAAATAGATGGTCGGATGTCTACATGAAGATTGCGCCTTTTATACACATTATGAATTGATGAAGTTTATGATAATTTCAATGTGGGATGGAGGAAGAAAAGATATAAAATGCCACATAATATTGAATTGAGAATGATCAAAATACTCACTTGTGGGAGTGCCACATAGGATAGAGAATAAATGAGAGGTCTTCAATATGTATTCTATTTAATAATAGATAGATTCTCACAGAATTTCCTTCTACGGTAATATTAATATTTTGTTTCCTTTTAGATGCAACGTTCAATATATATTCTCACAGAATTTCCTTCTACGGTAATATTAATATTTGAAACAAAATATTTGTGGAAATCTATACTATATTAAAAAAGGAGTTTCGAATTTGAAATCAATTTCAAAATTCAGTGGCAATTTTGTAGTTATAATAAAATAGAAGGTTTATGTTTAAACTATATATTTTTCTTTTTATTTTCATTTTCTTTAACTTATTATTTGTTGTTACATTTATTTCCAAAATTGTGAAATTCGATTAATTATAAAATATTCAATATGCATATCAAATTAAAGATCACGATAAGAGCTTTAATATGAGTATATTTTATGAAAACATTTGATCTAAAATATAAAAATTGAATTTGTTTAAATATTAGAGTTTTATAAATTTCTATCTCCTCTCTCATCTTTTTTGCATAAATATATTTTTAATTCTTTTTAATTAGTATTTTATTTTTAATTTTTTTAACTTATTTTTTTGTTTTTGATTTTCATAATATAAAATTTTATAATTCTGAATATTTTTTATTTTTTTAATATTCAATTCAAATATATTCAATTAAAATTAATTTTATGTAAATATAAAAATTAAAAATATTTTCCCGTGCATTGCACAGGATGCAAATGCCAGTATTGTTTTACCAACCACTCATTGTATTGCTGTAAATAGATAAAGAAGATATGTGCATTAATACTATGCATAAACAACTTTACTTTTTTGTCAACCAAAGGAAATATACAACAACTATTGTAAAATATACATTATTTGCAATAATAGAATCGGATCTTTAACATATAATATTAAATATATATACGTCGATAGATAAGATATGGAGAATATATAATCATATAGTCGTGACCCTGAGCAATGAAACTTAATTTTTGGCCACTCGTCTGAAAAACACAAATTATGATCATTTTCTATAATTTCGATCCAAAATACCCTTGTTCGTACACCCCTTCTCTCCCTCACTCACTGTCCCACAGGGCGATCGTTGGCACAATTGACACTAATTGTGCCAAGTGTACTTAATGAATGACACAATTAGCACTAATAGTGTCATTTGTACCAACTGCCAGCGGCCGCAGGAAAGTCAGCGGCCACGCCTCTCTCTGCGGTCGCGCCCTTTCTCTTGGCACAATTGGCACTAATTGTGTCAAGTGTACTTAATAAATGACACAATCGGCACTAATAGTGCCATTTGTATCAAATGCCAGCGGCCGCGTGAAAGTCAATAGCCACGCCATTTCTCTTGGCACAATTGACACTAATTTTACCAAGTGTAATTAATGAATGATACAATTGACACTAATAGTGGCATTTGTACCATCATAAAGCCCAACCCGATCCGAAGTTCAATCCGCGCGCGTAACCCTAACCCAATCCACCTAATTAAGGGTAAAATAGTCCTATAACGTCAAAATGGCTAAAATTTGTATTTTTTAGATAAATGACCAAATATTGAATTTCATTGCTTAATATGACTATCTCAAAAATTGACTCGAATATATAACCATTGCATGTTAATAGTTGCAAATCAAACATATCTACCCATCCCCATCTTTCGAATTGGATTTTTCGTCTCATAATTTTTGGTGTCTCACAATTAATTTTACTAATTTATAAAGATTTATTATAAAAATAACAAATGTTACTCCCTTCGTCCCACCATTTTAGTCTCTTATTCCATTTTAAGATGTCCCAAAAAGATAGTTCACTTTTCTAATTAATAACTATATAAAAATATTGTTTTTACTAAATTAACCTTATTTAATGCTTCACTTAAATGTGAAAATGATGTGTGAAAATAATAAATAAGGGTATAAAAGATAAAAATATAAAAATTAAATGCATTTTCTTAATATGTGTGAAAAGTGGGAGAGGACTAAAATGGTGGGACGGATGGAGTATTATATAGCACTTCCTCCGTCCCATTTGTATTGGCCCCTTTAATGAGAGTAAATGAGCTAATACAAATGGACAGAACCGATCACCTACCCACCGTGGGCAAGAATAACGTGTTCATCACTGATGTGGCAATGTTAATTAGAGTAAGATAATTTTAATTAGAGTAAGATTTATTAATTCTCCTTTCTAATTAACATTGCCACATCAGTGGTGGGCACGTTATTCTTGCCCACGGTGGGTAGGTGATCGGTTCTGTACAAATGGAACTGAGGGAGTAATAAACTCTAATAAATGATATACCTAATCCATAATTATGGATTAATGAAGCCTCACCCAAAGTATTTACGTTTTTCAGTTAGACTACACTTTAGCACAAAAACTTAAATGAGCGCCGCCTAAAACTTGCGCTCACAGAATGCGCGCGGCTCTACATCTCACAGACGACGCACACACACAGATCGCCGCGGCCTTTCCTCTATTTCCGGCGACAGCGCCGCCTCTAGCCACCATCGCAAATATCCCCATCTCTCTCGCGTCTCGTTCTCACCTTCAATCTGATCTGAAAATCTGTTAGAAAATGGCATCCGAAGCTCTGTGGGGCGCCCCTAAGAGCTTGCCCTCGGGAAAGTGGGATCTCGAATGGGCTCCTGCTTGGGAGCAGGAGAGCTCAGAAGCTGCCTTGGGTTCTCATATTGTGTGCAGTGATGGCTTTGTCATTTGCTTTACATGTTTAACGAGTTTATTAAGTCCCAATTGAAAATTACACTTTGAATAATAAAAATGACACTATCTTTTATATTAAAAAACACTACATGCATAATTACACTATTTTTTTTTGTAAAAGACATTTTCTTGGTAAATGAGACTTTTAATAATAGAAAATGACATTATTTTACTTGTAAATGACACTATAACATTTGAAATGACACTATAACATTTCTAAAGAAACTATAAAATATCAAATGATACTATAAAATTTCAAATGACACTTTAACATTTCAAAAGAAACTATAAAATATCAAATGACACTACTATATTTCAAATAACACTATAACATTTGAAATGACAATTTAACATTTCGAATGACACTACTATAATATCAAGTGTTGAAGTGTCATTTTAATTCTTCAAGTATCATTTGAATTCTTTGAGTGTCATTTGAAATGTCATAGTGTCATTTGAAATGATGAAGTGTCATTTGAAATGTCATAGTGTCATTTTAATTCTTCAAGTATCATTTGAATTCTTTAAGTGTTATTTGAAGTGTCATTTGAAATGTCACAGTGTCATTTGAAATGTCGTAGTGTCATTTGAAATGTCATAGTGTCATTTGAAATCTTATAGTGTCATTTTAATTGTTGAAGTTTGATTTGAAATGTTGTAGTGTCATTTGAAATCTCGTAATGTCATTTGAAATCTTGTAGTGTCATTTGAAATGTCATAGTGTCATTCGAAATGTCATAGTGTCATTTCATAGTGTCATAATGTTTAGGGTTTAGGGTTTAGGGTTTAGTGTCATTTCAAATGTAGTGACATTTGAAATGTCGTAATGTCATTTGAAATCTTGTAGTGTCCTTTGAAATGTCATAGTGTTATTTGAAATCTTGTAGTATCATTCAATTGTTGAAGTTTCATTTGAAATGTCATAGTGTCATTTGAAATCTTGTAGTGTCATTTCAATGTCATAGTGTCATTTTTAAATCTTGTAGTGTCATTTGAAATCTCGTAGTGTCATTTGAAATGTCATAATGTCATTTAAAATGTCATAGTGTCATTTGAAATCTTGTAGTGTCATTTGAAATATCATAGTGTCATTTAAAATCTTGTAGTATCATTTAAAAGGTCATAGTGTCATTTGAAATATCGTAGTGTGATTTGAAAGTTTGTAATGTCATTCGGAATGTCATAGTGTCATTTGAAATCTCGTAGTGTCTTTTGAAATGTCATTTGAAATCTTGTAGTGTCATTTAAAAGGTCGTAGTGTCATTTGAAATGTCGTAGTGTCATTTGAAATCTTGTAGTGTCATTTATATACTACATACTTAAAAGAAAGAAACTACAAGTATTAAAAGAAAAAAAAAACTACATACTTAAAAGAAAGAAACTATAGAAACTTTTAGAAGAAAGAAACTACAAGTAAAAAGAAAGAAACTATATATTTAAAAGAAAGAAACTATAGAAAAAAAATAAAGAAACTATAGAAATGAAATGATAAAAATAAAGAAACTATATAATTTAAAACCGAAAAAACAAAAAGAAAGAGAAAAAATGTGTATATATATGTCAAAAAAGTGAGAAAAATGTTAAATGAAGAAAGAAACTATAAGTATTAGCTGAAATGGAAGTTTAATATAAAAAGAAGAAATAAAAACCCTTGAATGCACAAGACGCAAGCAAGGAACAGAGACTCTAAAAGAGTCCGATAAAAAACAAAACGCTCAGAAAAGTCTAAACGTTACCGCAAAAACCAACAATCAAATATTAAAATCCATATTGGAATGATAATCATCCTTGTTGCGATCATTTTCCATGGCAATTACATCCGACCAACGGAGGTTCGCAATATTGTTCATAGTACGCATCGTGTTGCTGCTACTATGATCAACAACGAAGTTGCTCGGCTGAAATCCAAGACCCTCCGCATTTCTGAGGCGGTTTTTAATGCTATCAGTCGGAACTGCATGACCAAGCTCACTTCCTTTTCCCGAGCCTTTTGGACGGCCACGTCCGCGCTTCGGCTCCGAGAGCAATAACATCCCTTGATTAACCTGCTCCTCTAACCGACTTATACGACCAGCAATATCCTCCGGAGTAGGATTGGACTGCTTATCTCCAACAACCTCCTTTTGAATCGGAGAATGAACCTGCTCACTCACAAAACCATCTGTCCCAACCTCCGACTGCTTCTCCGCCACTGCATCCTTAAGCGCCAAAGTTTCATTCCGCAAGCTATTGCCCTCCTCTGCAGCAGCTGCCACATTCTTCGCAAGATTCACGACTCCATTCGGTGTCTCCATCTCTATATCCTCATCCACATCCTCATCGTTGTCATCCAGTTGATGCTCCGAAGTTACCGGGACTAGCACAACTTCCAACGAATCAGGCCCTGACAAAATACGGTCATCCCTCTCGTTCACATCCTCATGGGACGTCACAACCTGCTCACTCGACTCTAAAGCAGCAAAACTATTCTCAATAAGGGTTGCAGCGCATGATGAGACCTTCTGCTGCACCGCATGCTGTTCCTCGACAACCTCTTGTCGTATCAAGTTATTTCCATGTGCTGGTGAAGCCCGCACCTGTTCAGATTGTAGCCCCACCGGAATCGATTCACCCCCAGAAATCCCTGGCTCAGAAACCTCCTGCCATTGTTTCGCTATTGCTTGTTGTTTTCCAGACGGCTTCATAGTAGCCTCCACTGGCAGATTAGCTTTACGACACTTATCGGGATAATGCCCCGTGATCTTACACTTGGAACAATAATACGGTAAGTACTCGTAAGTAAACTCAACATGAAAAGAATAGTCACCCCCATCAAATAGAAGCGTAGTAGGGAGAGATTTGGACATATCTAACTCCACAAGAACACGAGCGAACTGTCCGAAATCTCGAGTAATCGAAGCACCATCAATCTTCAGCGGATGGCCCACGAAACGTGCAATTCCAGCCAGCACCACCGCATGCCAATATTCGATAGGCAAATAATGTATACGAATCCAAACGTTTGCCAACGACGAGAGTTCTTTAAACGGATCAAAGTTCTTCGCCCACTCGCGAAGGCGGAGATGTCCATTAAAAACTTCCCAAATCAACTTGGCTTTAGCTCGTTGTTTATCCTCTGCGTTCTGGAAGACTATGGTATAGTATCCTTTACCCAAAGGAATGAGTTGCCAAGGCGAACTGATATTCCACATGTTCTGAAGCTCCTTTTTAATCATCAACGCAGGCTTGGGCGTCTCCCCTTTGTTTAACAACAACCTTCCCGTCAAAGCATGATTAAGGTCAGAAATCTGCTTCAAATGAAGCTCTGTAGGCATCTTGAAACAGTAGTGATCACCTTCTTTTGTAGGACGTAGAGCATGATAATGATGTGCAGCAACATCCGGACGACGCGGCGTCCGATTCGCAGTAATATCGACATATGATTTGAGAAGAGGTGTGTTAGCCGTCTTCTGTTGGGAGCGGTTATTTGCTGGAACAATATTAGAATTCTTCCCTGGAAGATTGGCATTAGGAGCCATGTTTCGACTGCGCTGATCGGCAGACGAGCCATCCACACGAAACTGGTGTGACGTAGGCTTAACTGCCGCCAACCCCACAGGCGGGCTTGGGTTCCGGTGCAGCTGAGATGCCTCTGGCAGAACAGAGCTTGACACATTAGCAATTCCCCCCGATGGGTTATGATTTTTCTTGTGTGGCAGGGAAGAATTATGAATAAAATTGTTGGAGACAACCGGTAGGTTAAGCCCACCCGTCGACATGATTGCAGAAGCGGCGACGGCGGCAAGAGGCGAGCAGCGTCTGAGGATCTGGAGTCTCCCCAGAGAGGGGATCTAGATCGGGTTGTTGAACTGTGAACGGCGACAAGTAGCTAGGAGCTCCTGCCGGAGTGGTCGACGCTCCGCTCCGACGCAGCTTTGAGCCGCGACCGGCGAGGATCTTTCCAGAGATCTCGCGCGGTGGTGGAGAAGGCACCAGATCTGCCGGATCTCGGAGGAGGCGCAACGGGATTCTGGAGAAGAGACCGGAGGTGGCCACTGCTGCGGGGCACGAGGCTGCGGCTGGCCGGTGGCTTCTGGACTGGCTGCTATCTGGAATGGACAGGGGCAGGGAGCAGGCTCGCGGCTCCGGCCCTCCAAACATGAACGACGCCGGCGGCCTTGCTGGAGCAGCTCGGGGTGGAGCTCGCGAGGAAGAAGATCGGGCGAGAGAGAGAGATCGCGGTCAACGCTCCGATTCGACGAAAGCAACGGCGTTGAGCGACGTCGGCGGCCTTGTCGGAGCAGCTCGCGGTGGAGCTCGTGAGGAAGACAGATCGGGCGAGAGAGACGGTCAACTCGCCGATTCACCAATTTCCCTACTGTTCATTTATCTCTCATCTGCGAAGAGAGAACCCATGAAGAGAGCACTTTGTATAGGAGAGCGTAAATCAAGGTAGAGAGCATCATCCAAAACTACAAGTATTAGAAAAAAGAAAAACACTACATACTTAAAAGAAAGAAACTACAAGTATTAAAAGATAAAAAAACTACATACTTAAAAGAAAGAAACTATAGAAACTTATAAAAGAAAGAAACTACAAGTAAAAAGAAAGAAACTATATACTTAAAAGAAAGAAACTATAGAAATAAAATAAAAAAATAATAATTAAAAAATTGAAACGAAAAAGAAAAAAGAAGAAGACACTATATTTATATCTAAAGGACACTTTTAATATATCTAAATGATACTATTTTTCTTGGTAAATGACACCATTAATATGTAAAAAATACTTTAAACACAAAGAATAAAAATATTAAAAATCATGTTTGTCGAAAAGAAATTACACTATAACATTGACACTATTTTTGTTAATAAAAAACACTTTAAAAATACTATAACATTGACACTATTTTTATTAGTAAAAAACACTTCAAAACAAAGAATGAAAATATTAAAAATAATGTGTAGGGGAGCTGGGATTCGAACCCACAACCCAATGCCTACACATAGGCCCAGCCGCCCAAACCACTGCGCTACCTCCTCAATTGTTAATAATTTCATTCACATTTTATAAAATTAGTAATAAAGTCATTGCAATTTTTTTTTTTAAATATAAATTGGAGCCGGATCTCGGGTCCGACCCGACCCAGACCCGCGCTCACATACTGCGCGCAATAAGCCGGCGCTCACGTAAGTGCTTCCCACACTTTAGAGATATATAGTGCACCTCATAAAATTAACTCTGTTCAAATCAATAATTAAAATGAGTCATAACATTGAGTACTTGTTCTAAAGTTGAACCGAGCTAGACATATGAGATCTGTTTTTCGTTTATAAATTACTGTAGTTATAACATAATAATTTTTTAATTTGTAGAAAAATAGACAAGCTTAAATTTTTATAATGACCACAATAATAACATAGCTTGAAGTTTTGCCACATTGACATTATGTTTGACGTGTAGTTGCCACATATGACCCACAGAGCGACGTTGTATGATTATTATTGTCAAAATAACGTTGTCATATGTATAGAATGTATTTATTTGATACAAATTAAAAAATGGTGTTAATAGTAATAATTTATAAAATGTATCAAAAACCAAAATCAAAAACTTTAGAAATGCATAAAACAATTCAGGATGTTAAAAAACTGAAGCTTGGCATATTGAGAAGTTAGGATTTTGTGGTTTTATCTGAGGCATGGAACCTTTGATTTGGTCTTGAGCTTCAAGCCTTCAACTTTCTGTTAGAACTCTAGTTATAACACTACAGTCAGAAGATGAGGAAAGAAGCCTTTTTCTTCAGGAAATCACCGAGAAAGAAACCGTTGGTAAAGCTCTCGAAAATAACAAAAAGAAACAGAGCAAGAAATCGAAGAAGGTGTGCCAAATACAGGGAGAAAATAACGGATGGAGAAACTTCATTGCGGATCTGGAAACCGAAAGTTTGGAAATTTGGAAATTAGGGAAAACTTTGGGGCTTTCAAGCCAACTTACAGATCAGGAGATGGCAGCGCAAATTGAGGGCCAAGAGGAAGGCAGCGTGAGGACAGAAGCTGGGAGTAAACCAAGTAAGTGTCCATGAATTTTCTATCATATAACATTCGGGGCCTTGGGAGTATTGGGAAACAGAAAGATGTTAGTGAGATTGTCAAAATGCAAAAGATTGACTTTTGTTGCCTTCAAGAAACAAAAATGACTGAGTTTGATTCCTCGGTGTGTAACTCTTGGTGGGGTATTGATAATTTTGATCTTGTGGTTCGGAATTCTGAAGGGCGGTCTGGTGGTTTGGTTAGTGCTTGGAATAAAAACGTTTTCCAAGCTTCTAGCAAATGGGACGTCAGCGGGGCTGTGGTGGTGAATGGAAAATGGGTTCAAGATGATGTTGTGTGCTGCATCATTAATGTCTATGCACCAATTGGTTCGGAAGAGAAATCTAGACTTTGGGATGTTATAAAAAATATAGTGGAACAAAATGCCGATCGCGGTGTCTGTGTGATGGGGGATTTTAACGCAGTGCGGAAGCGGGAAGAAAGAGTCGGAAGTGGGGATTCTTATGGGGCAGCAGATGCAAGAACCTTCGACAGCTTTATCGGTGATAGCGGCCTTACAGAAATCAGATCCCAAGGGCGCAAATTTACATGGTATAAGCCGAATGGGATGTGTAAAAGTAAACTGGATAGGTTTCTGGTTAACGACGCGTGGCTGCGTCAATGGGAGGGGTCGAGGGGACGTGGTCTGCAGCGCACCATTTCGGATCATTGCCCTATTGTTTTGGTGTCAAAAGTAGAAGATTGGGGACCAAGGCCTTTCAGATTCCTCAATGTGTGGGGGACACATCCGGAGTTTGAACAACAGGTTAGGAAAGTGTGGACGGCGAACGGAATGACGGGATGGAGATGCTTCGTGGTCAGTGAAAAATTGAAGAAACTGAAAACGGAACTGAAAGAATGGAATAAATCCACTTTTGGGAATATTGATGAAAGGATACAGGTTTTGAAGATTGAATTGCAAGCTCTTGACCAGAAAGATGAAGAGCATGGAATTGAGGAGTCTGAAATCATTCGAAGAAATGAAATCCAAGCGAATATTTTCCTACAGCTGAAAGACAAACAAAGGGTCTTGCAACAGCAAGCCAAGGTTCGGTGGCTCAAAAGCGGTGATCTTAACACGGGATTCTATCACCGAGCGATTCTTGGGAGAAGGAAAAAGAATGAAATCTTGGGATTATACTTTGGAAATCAGTGGGTGTCTAATCCAGGGGAGGTCAAATCCAAAGTCCGGGAACACTTCGAAGTCTTCTTCAAAAAAAGGACACGGAATCTGCCAAACCTCCCCAATGATTTCCTCAAGAAAAAACTCTCCGATGAGGAGCGCAACTGGCTGTGTAGGGAGTTCGATTTGGAGGAGATCAAGGAGGCGGTGTGGAGCTGTGGTGGCGACAAGAGTCCGGGTCCAGATGGGTTCACGTTCTCCTTCTGGAAGAATGCATGGTCGACAGTAAAGGATGATCTTCTCCAAGTTTTGAAAGAGTTTTTCGAGAACGGGAGGATCCCCAAAGGAAGCAATACTTCGTTCATTGTACTTATTCCGAAGAAGGAAGGGGCAGAGAAGCTGGATGAGTTCCGACCGATCTCCCTGATCAATAGCTTATACAAAATTATTGCAAAAATCCTTGCAGGGAGGCTGAAAATGGCGATGGGGTCTATTATCTCGGACAAACAGTGCGCTTTTATCAAAGGTCGGTTCATTCTTGATGGAGTGGTTATTCTCAACGAAGCAATTGCGGAAGCAAAGAAAAAGAAGATTGGTCGTATTTTCTTCAAGATCGATTTTGCTAAAGCTTACGACTCCGTTCAATGGGATTTTCTTGATGCTTTATTCGGTCGTATGAACTTCGATCAGAAATGGCGGAATTGGGTGAAGGGATGCCTTGATTCGGCGTCAGGCAGCGTGCTGGTGAACGGATCATCCACAGGTGTCTTCAAAATGGAACGAGGTCTTAGGCAGGGGGATCCGTTGTCCCCTTTCCTCTTTTTAGTCATCGCCGAAGGGTTAAATGCCCTGATGGAGAGAGCTACTGATCTCCAGCTCGTGGCTCCGGCTGTTCTGGGGATGGATAAAATTTCTGTGTCGCATCTTCAATATGCAGATGACACAATCTTCCTGTTGGCAGCTAACGAGGGGAATGTGACTTTTATTAAAAGGATCCTTCTTCTCTTCCAATTCCTTTCAGGGCTCAAAATCAACTTCGACAAGAGCAACTTGATGGCAGTTGGTGTCGAGAATGCGTGTTTAAGGAGGTGGGCAGGTTATCTCAACTGTAAGGAGGGATCTCTTCCTTTCAATTATCTCGGTATCAAGGTTGGGGGACGGATGAATAGCAGTGTGGAATGGAGTTGCGTCGTGGAAAAAGTGTTGAGGAAAATCAGAGGTTGGAAGAAGAAATCTCTTTCTTTGGCAGGGCGTATCGTTCTTGTGAAGTCGGTCCTTCAAGCCATCCCAGTGTTTCAATTGTCTTTTTCCTTCATTCCTAAATCGGTAATTCACGACCTCAACTCCGTTTTTGGAAAATTTTTGTGGGGGGGAAGTGGCGTGTCTAGGTCTATTGCTTGGTTCAAATGGAAAGACATGTGTGTCGACAAGCTTCAAGGGGGATTGGGCTTTCGAAACATTGAATGGTTTAACAAGGTCTTGGTGTTTAAATGGGTGTGGAGGTACTTGGTCGAGAGGGAGGCGCTGTGGGTCAGGGTGATTAAATCCTTGTACGGGGATTTGTCAAGAGGGGTGGGAGGAGAGTGGAGGGTGGAGAAAAGGGGCGGGATGAAGGGATGGTGGTCGAAAATTGTTGGGAGAGCAGGGAGGGAGGAAGAAAAGTGGTTTAGTGGCAATATTCAAAGGATTATGGGGAATGGTAGAGAGGTCAGTTTTTGGGGTGAGACGTGGGTGGGGAACAGCCACCTCAAGATCCTCTTCCCTAGACTTTTTAATCTTAGTCTCTTTAAAGATGGTAATGTGCAGGAGGCTGGGAAATGGACGGAGGAAGGATGGGTGTGGGATCTCAAGTGGCGAAGGGAGCTGAGGGAGAGGGAGAAGGAGATGGAGGAAAATTTGAGGTCAGTCATTGGGGCAATTTCTCCTTGCCTAGAACTTATGGACGGCTGGAGCTGGAAGAACGCAGCGGGGGGGAACTTCTCGACTAAAGCGGCCTATGAGGAGTGCGCAAAGGCGGAAGGTGATCATTTTGGGAGACACATTGTAGCTAGTGCCCAAATGTGGACGGCACCGGCTCCTCACAAAGCCAGAGTGACAGCTTGGAGAAGCATTTGTAACAGGCTGCCAACCTGCGAAAACCTTCTCAAAAGGAATGTCCTCATCCCAGCCGAAGAACAGTGGTGCAATGCATGTGTGTGGAGGGAGGAAACAGCTGAACATTCTTTTCTCCATTGTCCGAAAGTCGATCGCGTGTGGGACAAAATCAATCAATGGATTGGAATGGAAACGGCTAAACCACAAAAAGTCGAAGATCATTTCATATCTTTCATTGGAGGAGGAAGAGGTAAAAGAAACAAGAACTTCCTTAAAGCTCTTTGGATTGGGACTGTTTGGCTGATCTGGAAGTATAGGAATGAGAGTAGGTTTGAGAATAAGAATTGGGAGGTGTCCAATCTTGTTAATGAGGTCAAAGGGAGGCTTTGGAGTTGGAACAAAATCTTCCATGTTGTCGAGTTCAATGTTTCTTTTACTTTGTGGTGCTCTAACGAGTTCGCACCACTTGTTTGATGTTTTTGGTACTCCTAGTACCACCCCAGTTTTTTAATGAATTTTTTATTGATCAAAAAAAATAACACTAATTGTCTGAAATGTGATAGTATTTCCTAATTAATTAAATAATTATTTATCTACTTCTGATAATTTCTCTGTTTAAACATTGGCACATGTGAAATGTTGCATCTAACATGAACAGCTAAGCTATAAATGGGTAATGTGTAAAATCAGTAAAAAACAAAATAACTAATTTTTATTTTTTTTAATCAGTAAAAAACAAAATGTTGCTAAACTATAAATGGGTAATGCTAAACTATGGGTAACTTTTTTTAAATAGGAAAATCAAAATTCAATAAAAAATAACTAATTTTTATTTTTTTTAATCAGTAAAAAACAAAATGTTGCTAAACTATAAATGGGTAATGCTAAACTATGGGTAACTTTTTTTAAATAGGAAAATCAAAATTCAATAAAAAATAACTAATTTTTATTTTTTTTAATCAGTAAAAAACAAAATGTTGCTAAACTATAAATGGGTAATGCTAAACTATGGGTAACTTTTTTTAAATAGGAAAATCAAAATTCAGTAAAAAGCTAACAAAATCATAAATCAGTTGGAAGCTACTCATTTATCAGAGCCAGGTTTCGATCCTGGGACCTGTGGGTTATGGGCCCACCACGCTTCCGCTGCGCCACTCTGATTTGTTGAATACATATACAACAAATGCGTATATAACCAATACATCAGAAAATCAATGTGTTTAAATACAAATTGTGTGTATACGAATAATAATATTTTTTTCGTGTAATACTTTATGTTTTATTTAAGAAAAATATGTATGTTGTGTAAATTCTATATTGTATTGCAATTTTCCTGAGCAAGTTATAATCGAACATCTTCTTTATGATACCATTAAGCCTTAACTTACATGGCATGTTTAGAATTGCTCCATTTCAAAAACTTACCATATATATTTTTCATCATTAATTAATTAATTAATTATTATTCTTCCATATAAAGATTCATTAATCTTAATAAATATAATTAATTGTAGATGTATATATATATATAGGGTTGGGTTCCGGTAGTATCCAAGCTTATAATAGATCCGTAGATCTAAATCTAGACCACACATTTATGACATGTGGCGCATCAAGATGGTGCCACGTGGCAAGGTATTTCAAGGCAAAATCTGGAGAGGGGTAAAATTGGAATGTAATTTTTGGATTTAATAATTAAAAAAAATATTTTTTTTTATATTTTCTCAAAATAGATATATTTTAGATGCATATAGTTTCACACGAAGATGCATAAAGTTTTCACATGAAATGCATAACTTTGAACAGAAAAATGCATTTGATTTTTACAGTTTTGGTATTTTCACCACCCCACCCCGCACCACCCCCCAACCCTCCCCATTACCACCCCCCAAAATAGTCATGTTTCACATGCATATAAAATCAAACAAAAGTGCATAAAGATTTTACATAAAAATGCATTAAATTATACAAAAAATGCATTTCATTTTAATAAATCTGGTATTTTCGCCACCCCACCCCTGCCCCACCCCCCACCCAATTTTTTTTTTTTTCAAAACTGATTTTCTGACCACTGACAAAGAGGAACTTATTTTGGGGACGGAGGGAGTATTTATTATTCTAATAAAAAGTTAACATTTAATCAAAAAATATGGTTCAGATTAATATAATTTTAATTATATTACCTCAAATTAAATAAATTTAAAAATAATTTATGTCACACCCCAATTCTTGAACGAATAAAATATAATCGAGGTGCGACTAAAATCATAGAAATAAACAAGGAAAGAACCTTGTGGGATTCAAATAATGGGATAAAAGTCGGGGAACACCCTTTGAGTGAAGAAAGACAAAACTCAGGTGATACTAATCAATCAACAACATTCTAAGCCTTATGATCACAAGTTCGGTTTCATGCTTCCGATAACCAACGTTAAATAACATAGAGCTAGAAGTTGAGAGTTTAAGCTCGATAAAACATAATTCGGAATTTAACATAAAAGTCTTAAGTTGGAGAAACAAAAGACAAATAAAAGCTAGTGCAACAGCGGAAGACAAAATACGGAGTTGAACCCTAGCCTCAGCTCTGCCCCGTCAGCACCGACCAATCAACCTGAAAACATTTGAAAGTAATTTTGGGCTAAGTACTAATGCACTTAGTGGGCTAGCATTTTTATAAACATTTCATAATCATAAGAGCAGTTTATCCAATTATACTTGACATGACTTAGAAGGTTTTAAATTGAAATAACTTCTAAGCATGTTAAAACATTTTATTGTATTGCGCGCAATTGTCACACTCCCTTTCCGTTATTCGCTGTGATCCCGGACCTTTTAGCCACCGACGGATCCATTACTCCTGCTTACTTGAACTGAGGGCGTAACCCAGCCAAGTTCCCATTTGGGACCAAATGCTCCGGAACACATCCCGTCGAGCACCCTTATAACGCCTCATACATGATTAGTGCTCGAATGGAGATCAACCCACCGAGTCAGCTAATAGGTGTACACAATTCTCAAATAACGTGTTAGGTCAAGAGAGAACCTCGATCGATTAACTTATGCGAGCCTTAAACAGAGCAGAGTGTACAAAATATTTTATCGGATAAACAGTTTTCATTTCATTGAAACATTTAAGCTCAATAGCTAAATCATACATTTGGAAAATAAGCCCACCTGATTAGGCAATGCCTGTCGTTTATTCTTAACTCTGAATCGGTATAGCAGTGCTAATCCTCACGATCCACAAAGCCTACAAGAAATCTACAATCTTAATAGGTCTCCTGAATCTAATCTTAAGTCATGGTGTAGTGCTTATCATCCTATGATTCACTTAGCCGGGTTTTCAAAATTTAATAAATATTTGAAAACTAAATTCTTGAGTCAAGGACACCAACAATATCCTTACTCGATTTTACTTAAATAATTGAACTTATAAGTAAAACTAATTTAATCGAAATGATTTTATTTGCAAAATATTTCAATGCAAATTTCTTTCATGCTTTTAAATCACATAACTAAGTAAATACATTTGACATATGCACATAATACAAATAATATTATTATGCAAACTATTCTTTAAAAAAAAAATTAATTAAACTCAAATAAAGAGTCAAATTAATAAATCAATTAAACAAGTCCAACAATTAAATGGAAGCCCATATTTTATTTGAAAAATTCGCAGCTCAAATAAAATAAAATGCAGCCCATCACTTAAAAAAAAAAAAAAACAGGCCCAAGACTTAATAAATAAATCAGGCCCAAACCCAAAGAAAATAAGGTAGGCCCAACATCCTAGCCCTAAATCCCTTCCTCCCTTCCTCATTTTAATCACACGCACACACACATTCAGAAACACACGCACACACTCACACCACACAGCCGCCCAGCTCCCCCATTTTCCCTCTTCCGGCGGACGACAGCAGCCGGCCTCCGACCGCCGCCGCCGCCGCCCCTGACCTCCATCTCCTTCTGTCTCCCTCTCTCACGACATCTCACACTCCCACACAAATTGACGTCGCCTCCTGCCTTTTCCCCCCCTCTGAAAAGCCCTAGATCTCTAAACCACGACAGCCACCTCCCCTCTCTCGACTCCGGCAGTCGACGGCAGCAGCAGCAGCGAAGAGCCGGCCACCACCGCCTCCACCCTAGATCCCCAAAATCTAGATCGACTGCGCCCTAGCTTCAATTTCCGGCAGCGACGACGCCACACACGACGCCGCCTCCGCCCCATCTCTCTCTCTCCCTCTCTGGCTTCGACAGAAAGCAGCTGCCAGGCCACTGCCACCGCCGCCGAGCTCCGACCCAGCCAACAGAACACACGCACCCTCGACTTCATTCTCTCTCTCTCTACGTGCTCCGGCCAGACAGCAGCTCGGAGCCACCGCTGACCGCCGCCTGCCCCCTCTCCCCTTACTCGACTCTCACCACAGCAAGCATACACTCAATATTCAACAGTCAACAATCAAGGCTCAAGTTCAACACAAGAATCAAGTTCGAATCTTTTTCCAAATTATAAATCTTGTTCCAATTAAGGCATATGTAATAACAGTTCATGTGTATAGCTATTTCTTATACTTGAAATTTTAAAGACAACATAGCTATCGAATTCTTTGTTTATGAATCATGTTGTGTTAATGAAAGTGATTGAGAGAGGGGTATAAAGGTAGAACCTTTTCTTGATTTGTTCTGTGGTGTTGCTGGTTCTGCAAGGAAATAGTATGCAGAGCAAATTTTTGAGTTTGAGTTCACATGATTGAGGGGAAAATGAGTTGAGGAGAGAGAGCTTTACCGTATGAGTTCTTGCAGCTGGGTAAAGATGATTGTGAATGAAGAAAGATCATTTAAAGAAAAAATGAGTTAACAGTTGAATAGATTGATGAGTAGTGCAGCAGCATGGGCTGGTGAATAGTGTAGCAATTGTAGAGGCATGGTTGAAGTATGAATAGGGTAGCTGAATTGTAGAGGCATGGGTGAAGCACAAGCAGCAACATGCGTGCTGTACTTGGCTGTGGTGCAAAGGAGGAGGTTGGTTTGGGCTTTTGGGCTTTGGTATTTATAGAATATCATTTCAATCAAAAAAAAACTAAGGCCCAAATAAATATTTGTCAAAGCCCAACACATTTAAATAATTAAAGTCTAACATAAACTTTAATTAAATCATATACAAATAAATATTAATCATATAGAATAATCACCTATTCATATAATTCAATTTATGCAATGCACAAAAATCAAAAGACTAAATTTTATAAAAAGTTTTTGAAATAAAAATTGTTGGAATTAAAATAAATCATTTTTCATTTTTCCGGCGTAAATCATCCTACTCTAAATTAAATATAAATTCTAAACTTAATATAAATGGGCGGGGTGTTACAATTTATATATAAATAATTGCTTATATAAAAATAATATCATATAATTTAAATAATAATATAAAATAATTACCCGTCGAATTTCGACGGGTTACACACTAGTATTCCTTAACAAGAATAGAATCTATGTTTATCTCCATGATTTGTAGTGTATTATACTCTCTCCGGCCACCAAAAGTATAACATTTTTGGTGGGCACAGATTTTAATAAAACACAAAATTTTCTAGACATCCGGGTGTACCATACACTAGGGTTGTACCCTGCCCAAATCCTCTTACTCGAACCCACAAAAATGAAAAAATAAAAAAAATCTATTTTTTTCCTCCCTTCTCTCAAATCTCTCTCTCTCGGTTAACACATTTCATCAAATCCGCATTCAAATACCAATTCTGGCCCCAATTCCGCCCCATCGGCAGCCACCCTGTCTGCGAACCCTTGATTTTCACGGTCGAGAGGTCTCCGACGCCGGCGACATTACTAATTAGCACCGATAGAAATATCTTGGTGCCGCCGATTGTGAACCTCACGCCGCTCTTTTTCTGGCAGCGTATCCGCCGGTACTGGACCGGCATTTTAGAGGCCTTCCAGATGGCGATCTTCTCGAAGGCCTCGATGAGGAGGAGGAAGTGCGAGTTAGGGGATTGCACTTGCCGCCGAAGTTGGGGGCACAAAAGTTGGTGGCAGTGACGATGATGGAAGTGTTGGGGATGCATCACTGGAGGTCCTCAACGCATTGAATTTCGAAGCAGGCGCTGCAGATCTGGCCTTTCTCAAAGAAGACGGTGCTGAGGGCGGCAGTGGCTGAAGGGTTGTATACTGAAAGCAAGACTTTATGCTTGTATACATTGGTTCATTTGTTCACTGTGATTCTTCTATCTGAAATAGTGTTATTGCATAATCATATTATAGTCCAACTTATCTCATACTATAGATTATATGGTGTGTTGTAGATTAGAGAAGATCATATAATTGGAAAAAGTTGAGATATAAATTGAGTTCACAATCGAGGCAACTATGGACGAGTTGCTGGTTTAGATTGTAGGATAAATGGATAAATAGTTTGTCTTGGCTATTTATTTATGCTAGTACCTTCGTGTATTGAACAGGATCACAGTGAGATGAATTCTTATATTCTTACTAATTAAGAATCAAGATCTCGGCGACTTAAATAGTCTTAACCTTAGTTGGATTAATCGGTGTAAATAATATATTGACTATTGCTTTGATTTATCATGGGTGAGAGTTCTCTTGAAACTCAATATACTCGATACTTTGGGTGATAGCAATTATTATTTGACATGCGATTATATCGCAATAAGGATCCGTGTCCTGCTAATAACAGGATGATAATATCCTCTTGAGGAACTTAATAAGTTTATCGTATTAAACCCTGCAGATGGAATTAGTTCTGATACGATAATAAGTTTAAGTGGTAGCACTCAAGATGTCGTTTATAATTAAACGACTAATTAATTAATTAATTGATCATTAGAGGAATTAATTAATTAATGGATATTGGATATCTTAAACACGGGGATTAATTAAGTCTAATGCTAGCCCCGACTCACCTAAAGAGTAAAGAAGTAAATCAATATTAATTTTCTAGTGGAATAAATTAATACTTGTGTCTCGATTTTATTCTGGGCTGAATAAGAAAATTGAGCACTGGGAGGCCTAACTTTATTCAAGCTAGTAGATCCCCGCTTGACCCAATAAAGGTTTAACTCCTTAAGTAGGCGCCCCATCTCCTCTCTTAAGCTTTTGGGCTTGGTCTAATTTAATTATGTTTTGGGCTTATTATTTAGGTATGTCTAATACCTAGTATAAGTAATAAGACAACCCTAAACCTAATTAATTAATTATACACACGTGAGAGAAGATTTGAGAGAGAGAGAGCAGACGCCAACTTTGTTGGAGGAGACTTCAAGGTCGTTGCCACCCAACGTGAAGTCTTACCGTGGGAACAAGTTGGAAGATCAACACTGGAGTCTCTCATCGCCGGATTTGCAAGTAAGTTCCGATCTCTTGCAATAGGCACTTGTGGTTTTTGTATGTATTCGTTTGGCATCCGGAATGGGTCACGTGCACGTGGATCATATATCAAAATATGGTTCCTTCAGTGGCCTTGCCGTAGCCACCTTTTACGAGGTCACCGTAGCCGCATGTGCCACCGACGGGGTCCATGGGGTCCATGGCCGCGTAGTAGGTCGCGCGAGCAGGCTTCCAGTCGAAATGCGAGGCGGCGGAGAGGGTGGAGGGGAAGTAGCGGGAGCTGATAAGGAGCGTCGACGAGAGTGAGAGCGCGAGGGAGAGGATGATGAGGCACATTTTGAGCGATGGTGGAGAGCAGAGATGCGGTGGCGGGGTGGGTGAGTGGAGATAGTGGGATTGACTTTTTTCCGTTTTTTCAAGTTGGAAAAAGTTAAAGTTTCTAATTTTGGGGAATGAGGAAATTATTAAACTTTATTTGTATTATTATTGTGTATCTAAATATATTTGAAATGTTAAAGTGTCATTTGAAATGTTGTAGCCTCATTCAAAATATTAAAGTGTCATTTGAAATCTTAGGTGATGGCTGGTATGCAGGAATGAAATTAGAAGGGAATGGAATGACAATGAAAATGGAATTGAATGAAATGTAGTATTCCCATAGTTGGTATTTACAAGGAATGAAATAAAATTAACACAATAATAATAATTAGAGCTGGCAAAACGGGCGGGTCGGGCCGGCCCTGCCCAGCCCAGCGGACTTTTGAGATTTACCAGGCTGGGCTGGCCCGGCCCGAAATCGACCGGGCTGCTAATTTTCAGGTCCAGCCCAGCCTCGACCGGGCTACCGGGCGGTCGGGCCAAACCCATCCAATAATTTTTTTTCCCACTAAATTCTATTTTTATTTTTACAAAAAATTAAAATAAATCTAAATAACTAGACAAAATAGAACTATAACGACAATTCAGAGTTCAGATGAGTAGTAAGCCTAAATCTATATGTTATATTAATTATTAAACATATACTTTAGAGTTCAGACCTCTTAAACATATACTCATATACTATATGTTTAATTAAACATATTTGATTAAACATAAAAAATGAGTAGAAAGCCTAAATCTATTCAGCATACTATATGTTTAATTAAACATATTTGATTAAACATAAAAAATGAGTAAGCCTAAATCTATTCAGCAAGTGGATTTCCCATAAGGCGCTCGACTCCAGATTGAAGATTTCCCATAAGCCTTAAATCTATTCAGCAGTGATTTCACTTTCACATGAATCACGTCTGACTCTTTGAGGAAGAGAGCAGCAAATAAAATTAGGTTAATAAAATTTAAAATAGAATATTTAATTAAAATTAAATTAATAAAAATAAAATTTAAAAATTTAACCGGGCGGGCTTTTTGGCCCGAAAACCCCGGGCTTTTTAGCCCCAGGGCTCGATCAGCCCGGCGGGCTGATTGGGCGGACTTTTTAGGCCCGGATTTTTTTGGGCCTTCATTTTGTACAGCCCAGCCCAGCCCTAAACACGGGCGGGCCCGTCGGGTCGGACCCGTTTTGCCAGCTCTAATAATAATAATAATATATTATTATTATATATAATTTATACTTATTATTTGTTACATTTTATTATATAATAATAATAATAATAACTACTATTATTTATTATTACAATTTTTTTATTTTTTATAATAATTATTATTATTATTTAATTTAAAATAAATATTTTTTTATTTTTGAGTAATCTCACAATAATAATAATATTAATTATTATTATTATTATTATTATTTATCATTATTTTATAATTTTTAATTATTATTTGTTACATTTTATTATTTATTATATTATATTATTAATAATCTTTTATTATTATTAAAATTATTCTATTTTTTTACAATTATTATTATTATTATTTAATTAAAAATAAATAAATTTTATTTTTGAGTAATATCATATCCGTGAGAATACATAATACCATGGGGGAGGGGATGAATGGCTAATTCCATATGCATGGGAATAAGCATTCCATCGGGAATGGTGATTCCCATCACAAAGACTGTACCAGCCATAGAATTGGGAATGGACGCAGGAATCACTATTCCATTCCCATTTCATTCCTGCATACCCTTATATTGTCATTTGTATATCGGAGTAGTGTCATTTGATGTTCTTAGCAAACAATACTTATCAAACAAAATTAAAATTAAAATAATATTAAAAGTGTAATTTACTAAGAAAAATAGTACTACCTCCGTCCCTTAAGAGTGTATCACATATGGGATGGCGCAGATTTTAAGAAAAAGTTGGTAGATAATGTGTTAAGTGGAAATGAGTGGTTATGGTTGAATTGATTGTGGGTTTATGTAGAAATGACTGATTGTGGTTAAAATGAGAAAGTGGGGGCCATGTCCCAAAATAGAAGTGATACACTCTTATGGGACGGACGAAAATGAAAAATGTGATACACTCTTATGGGACGGAGAGAGTATCATTTTTAGATATATTAAAAGTGTCGTTTACTAAGAAAAATAGTGTCGCTTTAAATTTTATTGTGTCATTTGAAATCTAGTAGTGTCAATTGAAGTGTTAAAGTGTCATTTGAAATCTTGTAGTATCATTTGAAATGTTAAAGTTTAATTTGTATGTCGGAGTAGTGTCATTTGAAATGTTAAAGTGTCATTTGAAATCTTACAGTGTCATTTGTATATCAGAGTAGTGTTATTCGAAATGTTAAAGCGTCATTTGTATGTCGAAGTAGTGTCATTTGAAATGTTATAGTGTCATTTGAAAATTTCTAGTGTCATTTGAAATCTTGTAGTGTCATTTGTATATCGTAGTAGTGTTATTCGAAATGTTAAAGTGTCATTTGTATGTCGGAGTAGTGTCATTCGAAATGCTATAGTGTCATTTGAAATCTTGTAGTGTCATTTGAAATCTTGTAGTGTTATTTCAAATCTTGTAGTGTCATTTGAAATGCTAAAGTATCATTTGTATGTCGGAGTAGTGTCTTTTGAAATTTTAAAGTGTTATTTGAGATCTTGTAGTGTCATTTGAAAAGTTAAAGTGTCATTTGTATTTCGGAGTAGTGTTATTCGAAATGTTAAAGTGTCATTTGAAATCTTGTAGTGTCATGTTATAGTGTCATTTGAAAGCTTATAATGTCATTTGTAATATAAATATAGTATCATTTATTAATGCAGATAGTGTCTTTTATTAAGAAAAATAGTGTCATCTACTAAGAAAAATAGTGTTATTTAGATATATTAAAAATGTTATTTACTAAGAAAAATAGTGTCATTTAGATATATTAAAAGTGTCGTTTAATAAGAAAAATAATGTCATTTTTAGATATATTAAAAAAGAGCGCTTTTGAAATAGCCATTTTGAAGAAGGAAACACAATATTTGGCCACTAATTGAAAAAATACAAAATCTGGCCATTTTTACATTTTAAGATTGTTTTGCCCTTAATTAGGGCAGACCGGATTCAGGTTTGATGCACGGATGCTACTAGTGACCATAAAAGAGAGTATATGACATTAATGACACTAATATGGCCATAAGTGTCATTTGTGCAGCACTATATAAGAGAGAATATATATATGATACTAATGGCACTACTATGGCCATAAGTACCATTCGTGCAGCACCCTAAATGGAGGGATCCTTGAAGTGAAAATAAAGAAGAAAAATGGTGAACTTCTCTTTTGTGTAAAATGTGGAAAAAGAAATGAGACATTTAAAAACATAAATTTTTGTTATCCCTCATTTTTCCATCCATCAAAGTGAACGCACCCTAAATGGATAATCTAAATCCTACAGGGTAGTGTTCAAAATTGTCATATAATTGTACTCATACATATAAGATAAGACATTGTATCAGCACAAGTATATGACACTATTGACACTTATATGGTCATTAGTACCAGTCGTGCATGGCACTATAAGTGTACCAATTTACTTGATTTTTTTTATGTTGGTACTTTTGGCACTAATAGTAACCCATGCGCAAACCCTCGAACAAACCCAAATCCGGTACGCCCTAATTAAGGGCAAAACAGTCCTAAAACGTAAAAAATGATAAAATTTTGTGTTTTTTCAATTAGTGCCAAATATTGTGTTTCCTTCATCAAAATGGCCACGCAAGTATATTGTTTCTATTAAAAATATCATTTATTAATGTAGATAGTGTAATTTACTATAATTAAAAGTGTTATTCAAATATGAATATAGTATCATTTATTAATGTAGATAGTGTAATTTAGTAAGAAAAATACTCCCTCCGTCCCATTGATCTTGTCCTGTTTTCTTTTTTGGGTCGTCTCATTGATCTTGTCCTGTTTATATTTTTGGCAATGATTTTACACTACAAATAATATGACCCCAGCTCTTCTTAACAACCGTGTCCAAAAGAAATGAGACAAGCTTAATGGGACGAAGGGAGTAGTATAACTAAATGACATCTTTAATATATTAAAAAAAACTACGAAAATAAAAAATTGAAAAGAAAAAAAAAAGAAAGAAACTAAAAAATAAAAATTGAAAAAAAAAACTGAAAATTATACTTTTGAAGAAAAAGAAAAAGAAAGAAAAACTGAAAATAACACAAAAAATAAAAAAAAATTGGCACTGGAAACAAGATAAAATAACGCCTCCCGCCCCTCCAATGCAATGGGTTTCGAACCAACGACCTCCACGCATGAGGCGTAAAGTTCAAACCAATTGAGCTATTTCTTCTAATGTTAAATAAAGCACGGATTTTTTGTACAGTGTATCATATATTTTTAACCGGATCTGGCCCGGTTGTATGGTACACTTGGGTGTACACAAGACTTCCTCTTTATAAAATTGGTGATGATTTTTATGTAGTGGAGAAAGGGTGCCACCATTTTATGAGATGTGTGATTGAGGTTGAATTTGAGGTGATTTTTTTATAAATAAAAAGTATTTATAAATATAAAAGTTAAGGAAAATATGTGAGACCATATTCTAAAAAAAGTGACATACTTTTAATGGTCGTCAAAAATGACAAAAGTGTCATACTTTTCGTGGACGGATGGAGTATTGTTTTCTGTGTGTGTGATAATAGAGACCCGCGCGCATTTCAATTTTAAAGGGCAACATCGACTTCGAACTACCCAATTTTATTCATGGATGCATGTTGATTTATTATTATTATTATTATTATTATTATTATTATTATTATTATTATTATTATTATTATTATTATTAAAAATACTGTTGTATTTTACTCGTGGAAATTCGTATATTTTATGCATGTTAACTTTATAATTTTCGTGCATCTTCATTAGTTAAATATGACAGATTTTTAAACTCCAAACATCCGTGCTCAATGTGTGATATATTCTCACAATTATACTCATTAGTTTTAATTTTTAATTTTAGTTTCATTAATTTCTTTTAATTTTTGTACTATAGAATAAATTCATGAAATAATTGAACAATAACATATGACATTATTTTCACAATAACAATGATTTCTTTCTATTCTAATCTCTTATTTCAGTCAAATATCTTATAATATTTTGTACAATATTTTAGATTTATGAAATAATCGAATAATGTGTGTGATATTTTTCTCACAATTAGTAATTATTTCTTTCAGTTCTCTAATGTTTTATTTAAAATTCATTCTAATTTTTTGTACTATATAAAAAATTTATGAAATAATCGAACAATGTAACCAACATCTGATTTTGTTCTCGCAAGTATATTGATTTCTATAGACTCTCTAATTTTTTTTTCAATTTTATTAATATCTTCCATTTTTTTTTTGTATTATAGTATAATTGTACAAAATTATCAAACAATGTGGTCATTCGTGTGACATAATTCTCATAGTTGCAACGATTTCTATCAACTATCCATTTTTTAGTTTCACTGATATCTTCTACTCCCTCCATCCACGAAATATTGTCTTAAAGGAAGGAGGCATGAGTTTTAAATAAATTTGTATTGTTTATTTAGTTAGTGGAGAAAGGGGTTAATTAAGTTAGTCAGTGGAGAATAGGGCCCACATGTTAGTGAATGGAAAAAAGGACCTACAAATTTACTAAAAATAGATTATGACAACTTTTTATGGACGGACCAAAATGGTAAATTAAGATAATATTTCGTGGACGAAGAAAGTATTTGCTTACATATAGCAAAATTTTATGAAATATTCGATTAACATGGTCAATATGTGACACATTAATATCACAATTACAATGATTTCTTTCAAGTTTATAATCTTTAAGCTTACTCTCACTAATATCATATATTTTGTGTACTGTATTATAAGTTTATGAAATAATGGCACAATATTTTTTTTTTTTAAAAATTTGTTACAACCAAAGAAAGGAAAAAACCCACTCACACTCTAGCTTCTAAGGTGACTCGAACCCCCGACCTATTGGTTGGAGGGGAAGCGTCTTATGCATGACATTATTCTCACAATTATATTCATTTTCTTTGATTTTTTAATTTAAATTTATTAATATATTTGTTAGAGTTATTTCAACTCTAATAATTTAATTAATTCATTTCTATAAATTAATACCTTTTGATTTTATCTTCTTCATTTATTATCAAATAAGAGAATTAATATAATAACTTATATTGTCGATTCTAAGTATTTTAAGGGAATTTAATTTTACCTTTGTCAAAATTTAATTTAATTTTGATTTCATCAAAATTAAATTGTTACAAACAATTCCAATTTGTTACAATTAAAGTGCCGAAAAAATTGCTCAAGCTCAAGGACATGACTACAAAATATGAAATATTTGTGGAGTGAAGAAGCAATTGAAGACTTGGAGAAGAGTGAAGATCAGCTGCTACAAAGAAGTGAAGAGAAGAAGAAGAAGACTTGGTCTTTCTTAGATTTAGGGATGTTGGTTAATATGCTTAACGAATCCTTAAACTTGGGGAGCAAGATCTAAACCCTAGCACGTTCAAAACCCTAATGCATCTGCCACGTTTTTGTGCCCATCAAGCTCATATCTCATCTATAAATAGGGGCAAAGCTCATTACATTCGGTACCAGTCCAAGATACAAGATACACACGTGTAGGAGCTCAGAAGCTAATATTCAAACATCTAACACGACATCTAGTTCACAGCACATCTAGAGTGGGAAACTCGTGTGTCTAACAAACCTTGAGTGGGAGACTCGTTTGTTATGGCTAGTCGGTAGGTTTAATTGTTTGAGATTTGATTTATGCTTAATTATTCTACTTTCAGGGGTTTGAATGCGCATATTTTAAGTTAATCTTCTGGAAAGTGGTGCGTTTTATGGTTTGTTTGATGCTTTGCAGGAGATTTAGGTTTTATAGATGGAAGAGTGCAAATTTTGGAGATTTTGGGCTAAGAATCGTGTTTATGTGCATACTCTGGACTGCAGAGCTAAAAGCCCGCGCCAGAGCTGAAGGCCCGCTCGCTAGAGCTGAAGGCCCGCTCGCCAGAGCAGAGCCTACATCCAGAGCAGAGCAGACATCTCCAGAGCAGAGCAGAGCTAAGTGCCAGAGTCAACCACCAGAGCTGACTTTTCAGCTCTGTACTTTACAGAGTCAAACGCCAGAGTAAAATGCCAGAGTCAAACGCCAGAGTCAACTATGACAGAGCTGACTTTTCAGCTCTGTACTTTCAGAGCACTCGACGCCAGAGCTGACTTTCCAGCTCTGCCCATCTCGCCAGAGCTGACTTTTCAGCTCTGACTACCTTTCTCGAGCTGACGCACCAGAGTTCGCCTTCCAGAGCTGAGTTACTATCGCCAGAGTTGAAGAAACTTGCAGAGCACGCCAGTTGGACTTATCTTCTTTTACACGATTTTATTCCTTTTAGAGTTCAATTTTACATGGCAACTTTGATAGTGATCAAGAGGGATTTGAAGTTTATAAATAGGGCTTAGTTATTCATTGTAAGAATAATCCTTTTGCCTCCAGGCGTGTAGTTAGATAAAACCCTTTTTGTCCTAATCTTTAGTTTCCGCTAGGCAGCCAAAGCTTAGGTTTATTGATTTCTTAGTCTTAGTTTCGATTCATGTTCTTAGTTAGTTTAGTATAGTTCATTTAATTCATGTTTTAGATTAGTTCTTCGTTTAGAGTTGTAATTACGTGACAGATTACTTCTCGAGACGGTTTTACGGTATTTCTTTAATCAAGTTTATTTATTTATTTTTAGTTGCTTTCTTTAAGTTCTGCAATTTAAATTCTGCCTTTTTAATTATGCAATTTAGTTATGCGTTTTTATGATGCTTTCCTTTAAATTATGCAATTTAGTTTCATGCCTAGATTAGAAGCTTTTAAATTACAAGTATTTAAATTCCTAGTTAGTATTTAAATTCCAAGTTCCTTTACTTTTTCGCTGCATTTAAGCTTTTCAATAGATTGTTGAGTGAATTGTTTGATCATTCTATCCAACATATCCGAGTTTGCGAAAGCAACAAATTTTCAATATTCTAATTTTTATATTATAATACTCCACATGTCTTAAAAAAGTAATCCTAAGAGGGAGCAACACAAGTTTTAATAAAAGTGGTTGAGTTTAAATTTATTGTGAGTGGATAAATAGTACTCCCATATTAGGGGGGTAGCGATTTAGTGAATAACGGGGATAAAAGTGGTGAATCATAGGATGTGGTAGTATAGGTAATAATTTAACATATTGAGACTAATATATTTTGAGATAGTGTCTATAATTAAAATGAGTATTATTTGTGGGAGGATAAAAGTGGTTGGTTGAGTTTGAATTTATTGTGAGTGGATAAATGGTACTCTCGTATTAGGGGTAGTGATTTAGTGAATAACGGGGATAAAAATGGTGAATCATAGGATGTGGTAGTATAATTTAACATATTGAGACTAATGTATTTTGAGATAGTGTCTATAATTAAAATGAGTATTTTATGTGGGTGTCCCAAAATAACAAATTGTGACTATTTTTCTAAAACATAAGGAGTATAGTACTATTTTATTTTTCTGAGTATTCTATGATTTTAACACATTTTGTTTAATATTATTATTAAGTATTATATCATCGATCAAGGTCGTTGTATTTACTTAATAAGAAGAAAACCCGTGTAATTAATTAATTAAATGAAGATTATATTAAAAGAAAAAGAGAAAAAGCCTAAAGAAAACCCGTGTCAATCATTAATTGTAGATGAACTCGTGCCAAATTCTAATTATTTAATTCATAAAAAAATATTATATTTGTTACAATTTTGATAAGTAAATTATGTTTTACCTTACTTACACACATAATATTTTTTTTAAGTCAAATGAAAACTCAAAAAAATATTTTGTGTGAATATTTAATTTATTACTTTGTATACTCGTATTAGTTAACTAATGAAAAATATAGCTATTATGCACGACTAAATTGTATATTGTTGAATGTTTGGCGCACTATTTCTATCTTTTATTTTTTAGAATGAAGATGTATTCATATACTCTCTCCGTTCCATAAAAACATGCATAGTATGGGACGACATAGGTTTTAAGAAATCCTGTAAAGTGTAGTGTGAGTGGAGAAAGTGTACCACATTGATTGTGATGTTTAGTGGGAGAACTATTGCTATAAATAGACTATGCATGTTTTTATGAGACAGACGAAAAAGGAAAACTATGCATGTTTTTGTGGGATGGAGGGAGTATTAAGTAATATCATCATGAACAATATCCCTCAACCAACTAGGGAAACTCGAAGACCATGATACAGACTCAAAACTCGTACTCGCAAACTGAGCAAGCTGATGGGCCGCCTTGTTAGCTTCGCGGTACACATGCTTGATGTTTAGCAGCATATTTTGCCAAGCCATTCGAAGAATATCTTTCAGGTCATCCGGCAAACATCTCGAATCCTCCTCCTCATTAGTCATAGCTCTAGTCGCAAGCATCGTGTTCGTGTAAATCTCCACCGGCGCTATGTCATATTCCACACACAAAATAATGCCATGAATAACTGCCATAATCTCCGCCATCATCGTAGTATAGTTCAGAGTCGTCTTTTTCGCCACTGCCACCACAATATCACCATCATGATCACGAACAATAATGCCTGCTCCATAATCCCCTTCTCCGGATCAAACCTGGCATCCACATCGACTCGGAAACTCCCTCGTTTTGGCTTAACCAATACCTTCTTGCCCAGCTTAACACCCAGCCATCTCTCCACCATATAAGTCGGCTTCGGCGCCTTGGACGCCTCCAAAAAGACCCAGTACTTGTCCACGGTTGGCACCTCAATAGATTCAGTAAGCTTATGTTTCAAATTGCACAAGTAACTTCACGTTTTCCACATGATGATACACCACAAGTGGTAATTGATTTATGCTTAATTGTTCGTATTTTGGGGGTTTGATTGTGCCATGTTTGAGTTAAATATTCCGGAATTTGGTGCGTTTATGAGTTTGTTTTATGCTTTGCAGGAGATTTTTATAAAATAGGAGAAAGAATGATATTCTGGAGATTTTGGATTAGAATTGCGTATTCTAGCGCAAACTGGTGCCCAGAGCTGAAAAGCCCGCGCCAGAGCAGAGCTGATAATCCCGCGCCAGAACTGATCATGCTCGACAGAGCTGAAATACCATAGCCAGAGCTGACTCCATAGTCAGAGCTCATCATCTCCAGAGCATAACTCATTCTCCAGAGCAGAACTCATTTACCAGAGCAGAGCTAGAACTCGACAGAGCTGAAGCTTAGTCACCAGAGCGGACTTTACTCGCCAGAGTCAACACAATTCTAGAGCTGACTTCCAGCTCTGCCATATCTCGCCAGAGCTGGGAAGACTCGCCAGAGCTGCCAAGACTTGCCAAGCAAGTTAGCAATCTCCTGTGCGCGCACGCTGCTTGATGTTTATCTTTAAAGCCCATCTTTGCAAGGCCTTTTTGATCAGCATTAGGGTTGAAAGAAAGTCTATAAATAGGGCCTTAATGTTCATGTAATAATCATCCTTTGCCCTAATCTTTTGCTTCCGCCTTTGAGAATTGAGCTTCCGTTAGGCAACCAAAATACTTAGGGTTTTTCAAGTTTTCTTTGTTCTTCAAGTTCTTGAGATTTTTGTTCTAGTTAGCTTTCAATTCCGTTTTACTTTAATTTTTATCTCAAAGGTGTAATCAAGTGACAGTGATTTCATCCTCGCGACGTTTATGGTATTTCGTATTTATTTTAATTCCTTTGCATCCTTTAAATTATGCTTTGCTTTCAATTATGCAATTTTATTATGTTTATGCTTTGCTTTAAATTATGCAATTTCGTTTATGTCAATTAGATTAGAAGCTTTTATTTACAAGTTATTTAAATTCTTAGTTAGAAGCGTTTAAATTCAAGTAGCCTTTACTTTACCGTTTAATCTTGCCTAGGGTTTAATAGTTTATTTTGCATAGTTAATTCTAAGTTTATTTTTAAATTGAGTTTTTAATTACAAGTCTTAGTTTAATAATCGAAGTTTACTGCTTTCGTTGTGACATAATTAAGAGCCCTTTAAGATCTTCCTTGAGAGACGACTAGGGTCAACTTACCATTGCTAGAGTGTCCTTGTCCTATTGCAAGTCAATCTAGAGGTGTTTAGGTTGAGTCACTAATCATCTCTGGACACCTTGTAGGCAATTAAATTTATAGCCTATTAAATTCTGCCATGTGGAAATTATAGATTAAATATGAAATTATATATTTTATTTTATATTTTGGAATTAAATTAAATATTATTCCAAGATTAAATAAATATATAATTAATATTTGATTATGTGGATTTATTGACCGATCAGAAATTGACATGTGGAATATCTACATAAAATATTAAATATTTTATGTAGATAAATACAAATATTGAGGAACCAATCAAATCGCGCCACCTCAGCCCTAAAAGCCCAATATGACAGGCCAAAGCCCACAGCCCACTCCATTCTTCACCTATAAATATGGGTCATTTGTGGAGTCAAAGGGAACAGAAATCATTTGGAGAGCTCAAGCATTGAAGGAGTAATTCTCTACGACGAAGTCATCTCCAACAATCAAGGCAACGTTTGATTCAGAAATAAGGTGCAGGCCCCTGGATTGACGTTATCAAATCAAATTCAAGCCAACATTCAAATCAAAGGAGATCAAGAAGGCGTACTTCCCTCCAAAGATTTGAAGAAGTTTGAAGAGGAGAATCAGAGGATCGCAACCCGCAACAAATTCATTTCAATCCATGTATTTTGGATTTGTACACATTTTTGTATTTCATTAAATTGAATACAATAAAATTTGTGTTTACAAATTTTGGCACGCCCAGTGGGACCTCTCTACCTCTCATCTCTCATCTTCACCAACAACAACTCAAGCAAATTCAAATGGAGAACAAAGCTTCAAGTGTTGCTCTAAACATCACTTTGGAGAACATTGGTGTTATCACTCGAGGCAAAGCTAGGCTATTGGAGGAAATTTCCAGGTCTGCTTCAGCAAGTAAGGAGTATTCAGCCGCTAGCTACTCTCTTGAAGCTCCCGTCATGGTGACAAATGCTTCTACTCTGGAGGAACAAATTGCTGGCCTAGCTAAGCTTGTTGAAAACATGAACAAGCATATATTGGAGCAAGACGCCAAGATCTCAAAGCTCATCTTAGAGAAAGGAGAAGGAAGTCGAGTGAATGACGAGAAAGATGAAGAAAGCGATGATTCAGAGTCATTCGAAAAGCACCGCGAAGAAAAGACACCTCCTAAGAACATCGAAGTCTCTGCCGATGGTTTCATTCAGATAGATCAACTCAAGGAGTTTATTGAAGGAACGATGAAGGCTAGTGGTAACTCGAAGTCATCCATGATCTACTCTAAGCCTTACACTAAAAGGATTGACCAATTAAAGATGCCTTTTGGCTATCAGCCTCCCAAGTTTCAACAATTCGATGGAAAAGGCAATCCTAGACAACATGTTGCTCATTTTGTTGAAACATGCAATAACGCTGGCACCTATGGAGATCATTTGGTCAAGCAGTTTGTTCGCTCACTCAAGGAAAATGCTTTTGACTGGTATACGGACTTGGAGTCAAACTCAATTGATAGTTGGGAGCAACTAGAGCATGAATTCCTCAATCGCTTCTATAGCACTAGAAGAACTGTCAGCATGGTGGAACTCACAAGTTCTCGTCAATTCAAGGAAGAGCCAGTGATTGATTATATCAATAGATGGAGAAACCTCTGCCTCAACTGCAAAGACCGATTATCCGAATCATCTGCCATTGAAATGTGCATTCAAGGGATGCATTGGGGCTTGCAATACATCTTGCGAGGAATCCAACCTAGAACATTCGAAGAACTAGCCACTAGAGCTCATGACATGGAATTAAGTATGGCGGCAAGCGGAATCGAAGGGCCACCAATCCAAGAGCCTCACAAATTCAAGCAAGAATTCAAAGCTAAAGCGCCGACAAAAGAATCTATGGCAGTGAAGGCAACATCTGTGAAATTTCCGAAGAAAGAAGTTAGTCAGGAAGGCAACCAAAATACCTCCCGGAATAACCAAAATTCTTCCCAAGATATGGGGCAAAGAAAGCTTACCTTGAAGGAAATGCAGCAAAAACAATACCCATTCTTAGATTCTGATGTTTCAGGAATTTTTGATGACTTGCTCAAAGAAGGACTTGTCGATTTGCCAGAAATGAAGCGACCAAATGAAGCAGGACGAACGGATGACCCAAAATATTGCAAATACCATCGATTGGTTGGACATCCCATACATGATTGCTTCATCTTCAAAGACAAAGTCATGCGATTAGCTCGAGAAGGAAAGATATCACTTGAAGAAGATTGTGCTGCTGCAAATGTCGCCACCGGTGACGTGAGTGACATAATAGAAGGTGTTGGAGCTCTGTATGATACATCCAATCAAGTAGATGAAGAATTCAAGCTAAATACGAATGAAGATGATGATGTCTTGGCAATCACATTCTCTGATGAAGATTTGCAGTTTGGATTTGAACCTCATAACAGACCATTGTTCGTGAGTTGCTACACCCAGGAGCAGAAGGTCAATCGAATTCTCATCGATGGAGGCTCGGCGGTCAATATTTTGCCACTAAGGACTTTGAAGCAATTGGGGATTCAAGTGGACGAACTATCAAGTAGCCGATTAATGATTCAAGGTTTCAACCATGAAGGACAGAGAGCTCTTGGCACTATAAGGCTGCGATTGCTAATGCAGGATATGGATTCGACGACGCTGCTTCACGTGATTGACGCTAAGACCTCCTACAACATGCTTCTCGGTCGACCATGGCTTCATGAGAATGGTGTTATTCCTTCAACATTGCATCAATGCTTCAAGTATCATCAAAATGGTGTTGTAAGAAAGGTGGTTGGTGATCAAAAGCCGTTTACGGAAGCAGAGTCACACTTTGCTGATGCAAAATTTTATTTGGAGAGAACTAAAGTCACAATGGTGAAAGATGATACACCGCATGATGAGTCGGGATCTCGCCAGGAGAAGAAGAAGGTAGAATCATTTTTGGAGATGGAAGGATTCACAATGCCTTTAACGAAGATTGATGCCAAGAAGCCAATTCTCCAACCGCTTGAAGAGTTTGTCCGACCAAAGAAAAATGGCACCACAGAGCACGGGGATCTCTCAGACAAAGAACTGTCAAAGCACTTTGGTCCGAAGGCATATACACTTCTTGTTAATGCTGGATACAATCCTCAAGAAAGCTCTATGTCAAAGTCAAAGACCAGTAATACGAGCCAAAACCCCAAAGCAGGCTTAGGGTATGCAGTGCAGAGTCCCATTCGTATTGCCATTAAAAGAGCTACTAGTAACTATGCCAGCACCCAACAAATCAAGGAATATTCAAGCATTCAAAGAGTTTCTGCTTTCAAAAGGATAGGTACAAGAGAAGTTCAACGAGCATCTGTCTTTAAAAGACTTGGCAAAGACAAATCATGGAAAAGAGGCAAGACAAAAGAAAGTTATGGACTGCACATGACAAAGAAGCTAAGGAGCTCGATCCCTTCTCGTATGAAAAGATGTACCACTTTACTTGTGACATGTGGGAGAGAATTGAAAGCCAGAATGAAGACTGTTATCCTTACAAAGACGGTCGAAGATGAAGAAGATAGAGAAAGTATAGCTTCTTCCGATTCAAAGATGCTCGAAGACAAAGAAGATAGAGAAAGTGTGGCTTCATCTTACTACACTACTAATAGTGCTAGTAATCTAGTTCCTCATACTGCTCAAAGTCAAGTGTGCCGAGAAATTGCAAGTCTCATTAGAAGTGGGGTTATCACAACAAGCATTACAGAGAATATGGTCTTCATACGCCAGAGAAATGGAAGAATAAGGATGAGTGTTGATTTCAAGAGTCTTCGCCAGCAAAATGAAAATGTTGCCACGTCAAACGATATCACCTCATGCGAAGAGATAGTAGTTGAAGAGGATAATGCACGCTTGCACCTCAAAGAATTGGAAGCTTTGGATGAGAAGAGATTAGAAGCTCAACAAAGATTGGAATACTATCTAACCCGCCTCTCAAAAGAAGTCTACGCCAATGGGGCATATAAGTCGCTCTCGGAAGACAATGTGAGAGTTGGGCTCATAAATGGGAAGTTCTTGAAGCGCTACTATCCCTAAAAAAAAAAAAAAAAAAAAAAAAACAAAAAAAAATATGAAGACAGCTCCTTGACGCACGAGCCTAAACTGCATGTTACTCCTGGCCCATATGAGTATAAACTATGCACGGCACCCACCAAAGAAAGTGTATGTGGTTAAACTGCTAAACTTCTCCCACCAAAAGGTAAATTATGTGGTTAAACTATTATATACTCCACTTTGTCTATATAGTGGTAAAATAAATAGTCACTCCTAGCCCGCAAGAGTATAAACTGTGTACGGCGCCCCCCCATCAAAACTCAAATCGATCTTTGAACTACGTTTTGACTTGATTCCTTTCAAAAGGGTACGTAGGCAGCTTAGATATTTCTAAGTTCAGTCATGATTTGGAGTTGTCTTTTCAATTTGGATTACTATCATACAAAGTTGGTGAATAAAATGAATGGTGGATGGTTGATGGTACATTAATTCATAAGAAACAATGAATGATGCTTGAAAGTTATGAAATAATACAAGTGACGAAGCAAGTGACAAAATGGGTCCAAACCTCCAAAGCTTTTTTTGATCAAATTTAAACTCCGCGTCTCGACATCTAGCTTCAACACATTTTGAAAGAGCTATCTCCAATCTTCAAGTTGATTCTTGGATGGTCTTTTAGCAGTCTTTGAGGGTTGTGTCTTCGATCTTCTTAAACTTGAACTTCGAGCTTTATGCGCTGATGCGGAATGCTTTGCCTTGCTTCCAAAGTATGCGCCGATGCGGAGTGTTTCGTCTTGCTTCCAAAGTATGCGCTGATGCGGAGTGCTTCGCCTTGCTTCCAAAGTATGCCCCGATGCGGAGTGTTTTGCCTTGCTTCCAAAGTATGCGCCAATGCGGAGTGTTTCGCCTTGCTTCCAAAGTATACATCGATATGGAGGGCTTCGCCTTGCTTCCAAAGTATGCGCCGATGCGGAGTGATTCCCCTTGCTTCCAAAATATACGCCGATGTGGAGGGTTTCGCCTTGCTTCCAAAGTATGCGTCGATGCAGAGTGCTTCCCCTTGCTTCCAAAATATACGTCGATATGGAGGGTTTCGCCTTACTTCCAAAGTATACGTCGAGCTTTGAGCTTTATGATGCCTAGGAGTGGAGTAGAAGCACGCGCTCACCATAAGTAACAACTCCTTGAACCGGTAGTAATGGAGTGGAAGCACGCACTCGCCAAAAGTAACAACTCCATTGGAACTAGACTCGAGCAATCCTAGGTCCGAGCGCACCCAAGACCTATTAAAGAATTGAGTCATCTAGTCCACATAGAAGCACGCAATGAGAAAGATGTAACCAGCAATCTTTAAAGGCAAGACTCACAATGGCCCAGATTCGAGCGCACCCAGAATCTTAATAAATGCCAATTGAGAGCCACCTAAAGGTGCAAGGTAAACATCATCCAATCCATATTGAGAAGCTCTGATGAGTAGATGAAGAAATTCCTCGAATTTGTATCAGCAAAATTCTTCGGTTGAATGCACTCCATCAATTTGTATCAGCGAAATTCCTCGGTTGAATGCACTCGAACAATAGTTGAAGTTGGGGCAACATAAAACTCCTATATGTAAGAAACCAGCTAAAAATCTGCAAAAAGCAAAATATCCACGACTCTCAAGAAGAAAAGTGTATCCGAGCAAAACTCTTCAATAAGATGCACTCGATCGACGACTTGAAGTGGTTGGTGCAAATTTAAATTCCTACATGGAAGAAAGCGAACAAAAAGAATGCATAATGAGGGATTAATATCAAAAGTTCATACCTCGCAACTCCATATCCTTTAAAGAACCATACTGAAAAAAGATAATGGACACATATAATCTTTCTTTGAGATTTGTCGTGGACTTATTCTTGCATATCTGCCAATAACTGAAGCACAAAAGGAATGCCTCATTGATATGGAAAAAGCAATATCAAGAATGAATGGGAAAACAGAGCTATCTAAATAAACAGAGAAAAATGGTTCACTCACGGCATGTGGAGAATCTTATTATGCTTCTGCGTTCAAGATACATTGCAAAAGAAACAAAATTTTATGATTTGAGTTGAGTTTTATATCAAGATCAACTAATCAAGCAAGGCAAAGCAATGAATTTCATAGTTTTCCCACACGCAACTTTAAGACTGCAGTGATGACGGACAAAGGTCTATCTTCGAGCTCCTGCCTTCTTCTTAGTATCTACTGACGCATTCAAAGCTGAACTCAAATCTCAAATCTTTTTTTTGCAACGCCATCCATCAGAAGCCGGAATCATTTAAAGCGTCATGGATACTATGATGGTGAAGACTTCGTAGAGAAATATGATCCCTTGGGACCATGTCGTCAAAGCAATTCCATACCATCTGAGCGGAAAGTATCTCGAAAATAGAAATATGCACTCATCTCAGATTGACGAGTTCTTTTCTCTTTGGAAGCATCAACTTTTTTTCCTGCTGCTCTCTCCCTCGCTTGAAGAACTGCTACATAGCCTCTTAGCATTCTGATGCAAGTACTCCCCTCCTAATACTCATCTCAGGGCGGAACGAATGAATTGGAGCTGGTGGTTCGTCAGTTGGTTCCACGCTGCTTCCTCCATCACCGCCATCGCTGAACAGCTTCTTGTACAGCGCCTCCTCCAAATACTTCTTCGACGATCGCTTCCCGAAGGTCTTCTTCTTTGCGAATTGCTGCATAAATGTCGACGCCATTGATGGTAATCCGGCGAGTTTAACCTCCAAGCTCCGCATTTGTCTCCCTAGCTGGAAGCACAACACATTCTCCGACGGATAGCACCAGCGAGGAGGAGAGCCGCACCGCCGCCGCTTCTGGGGACTGCCGCTACGCACGCAGCTCCGGTAAAACAGGGCAGCAACAAGGAGCCCATCCCGCCGCCGCTTCTCTCCACACTCTACTCCATTTAAAGTCAAGTGATTATATACTGGATCTCCAGTTATCTGTGAAGAACAATAATAAAAAAAATCGCAGCAAAACTCGATAGAAAACAAACTTGAAGTTGATTTTTTTTCTATCAAACAATTCATCGAACAAATGGAGGGCAGAGTACAGAAACAGATTTCTTACAGCTATGGGAAGAAGAACTCACCAAGATTCAACCTCAACGTTGTCAACGAAAGAAAATTGAAAGAGGAAGAGGATTTCTGCGATCCAAGCTTGAGTTTGAAGAAAAAATTTTGAGCTTTAGCACTCTTTATATAGTGGTGGTTTCTTATGTTGAATAGAAGTCTCTTTCTACTTAATTACTTGGAGATAACCTACGAATTCTTATCAGAGATAGCAGCTGATAACCTTGAAGAATCTGAAATTTGGATTTATTAGTTCGGTTGCTGCGTAATATATATGGATAACTATAAGATGAGTTCTTATTGTATATGTATCCATGAAATGATATCCACAATTATTCGCAAGAAGATAGGGACGCAGCAGGAGCTTTATTATTCATAATCAGAAGAAGATCTTCAGGATGCAAATCGCTTGTAGGAAGAAGAATAACAAAATTGGAGTCCTGTTGGAAGAAGACTTCTATTGCAGACAAGTTTTCTGCAAAATAAGGCGTGGGTCTGATAACTTCGGGAAAAAGAAAAGAAAATGAAGCATGTTGCTTTCTTTACAAACACTTTCAAATTAGTAAAGAATGGACCTACGTGGCTTTGGTATAAATCAAATGGACTTGTTGGCAAAAAAACAAGTTTGATTTAAAAAGGTGACATTCGAAAATTATTACCTTTCTTCAATTATATTTGGGGCAAAATTCAATTGATATGAAATGAACTATCTAAATTAAATAGTCTCATTATTGGATCAATTTGAATTCAAATTCAAATTCAAGAACTCCTAAATACGAGTATAAACTATTTACAAAGTCAAATTCAAATTCAAATTTAAGAACTCCTAAATACGAGTATAAACTATTTACAAAGTCAAATTCAAATTCAAATTCAAAAACTCCTAAATACGAGTATAAACTATTTACAAAGTCAAATTCAAATTCAAATTCAAGAACTCCTTAATATGAGTATAAACTATTTACAAAGTCAAATTAAAGAACTCCTAAATACGAGTATAAACTATTTACAAATTTAAATTCAAGAACTCCTTAATATGAGTTTAAACTATTAAATAAGTTCGAGACTCGTCCATTTCCAATATCCAAGATGTCCATGAACAAGTCTCGATGGGGCAATTTGTAGGCAATTAAATTTATAGCCTATTAAATTCTGCCATGTGGAAATTATAGATTAAATATGAAATTATATATTTTATTTTATATTTTGGAATTAAATTAAATATTATTCCAAGATTAAATAAATATATAATTAATATTTGATTATGTGGATTTATTGACCGATCAGAAATTGACATGTGGAATATCTACATAAAATATTAAATATTTTATGTAGATAAATACAAATATTGAGGAACCAATCAAATCGCGCCACCTCAGCCCTAAAAGCCCAATATGACAGGCCAAAGCCCACAGCCCACTCCATTCTTCACCTATAAATATGGGTCATTTGTGGAGTCAAAGGGAACAGAAATCATTTGGAGAGCTCAAGCATTGAAGGAGTAATTCTCTACGACGAAGTCATCTCCAACAATCAAGGCAACGTTTGATTCAGAAATAAGGTGCAGGCCCCTGGATTGACGTTATCAAATCAAATTCAAGCCAACATTCAAATCAAAGGAGATCAAGAAGGCGTACTTCCCTCCAAAGATTTGAAGAAGTTTGAAGAGGAGAATCAGAGGATCGCAACCCGCAACAAATTCATTTCAATCCATGTATTTTGGATTTGTACACATTTTTGTATTTCATTAAATTGAATACAATAAAATTTGTGTTTACACACCTCTCTCCTTATCACTTCCTCGATGTCAAGCATAACCATCCCCTTGGCCTTCTTCATAATCTTCCTGTAACACCCCGCCCATTTATATTATGATTAGAAGTATTTTTGAACTTAGATTTAAGATGATTCACGCCGGATTGAGAAAAAGAAATTATTTTAATTCCAACAAAAATGATTTACAAAAGCATTTGTAAATTTAGTAATTTAATTTATATGCATTGCATATTTATTTAATTAAACATTCAAGCATTTTAGGTGTGTTGAGATTTATTTCATGTTGGGCCTTGTGTTTTATTCACATTTGAGTGCATAAATGAAAGCCCAACCCATCATCTTCCATCAAAGCCCAACCCACCTCTTTCCTTGATATTTTCGACCACTACCACCGCCTCACTGTTCACTCTCTCTTCAATATATATATCTCCTTCGCTGTACTCCGATCTTTCTCTTCTCACTCACTCACTTCTCTCTCGTTTTCTCCCGGACTGAGCTTTAAACACTGAACTCCAAGAACAGCAGCCAACGATTCACCCAGCAAATCCAAGCCAAGGTTTCACCTTTAAACTCCCCTACTTCTTTACTTCACTTTTCGTCCAAAATTTCAAAATGCATGTTCATGTATTCGTGTGTTTATGTATATATTTTGCTGCATGATCTGTTAAATAAAATGATATTTCAAACAAAAATCACACGCATACATTGTAGCTGAGCTGTGCAATACTCTGTTTATGTTTATGCTTGCTTACTTGATGTCTGTGTTAAGAATAAGAAGAAAGGTAAAAAATTTTGTGGACTTAGCTATGTGTGAGGGTCGTCGGAGTAGAGGGAGAGAATTTGGGTTGATTGGGGGCTGATATGGGGTTTTGGAGGAAAGGAGCGTGACGGTAGCGGTCGTGGCTTGCTGCGATTGCCGGAAAGAGAGGGAGGTGACGGCGCTTCGCCGTTGCCAAGGAGGTGATCGGCGCAAACTATACTGGTGAGCTGAGAAAGAGAGTCGTGAGGTGTTCAGAGGTTGGAAGAGCAGAGCAGAGAGATGAGGGCAGAGCATGAGAGCAGAGCAGCAGAGTCGAAGGCCAGCGGAGTCGAAGCCAGCGGAGTCGAAGGCCAGCGGAATCGAAGCCAGCGGAGTCGAAGGGCAGCGGAGTCGAATCCAGCGGAGTCGAAGGCCAGTGGAATCGAAGGCCAGCGGAGTCGAAGGTCAGCGGGGAAGTGATTTCTCTGTCAGCGGGGAAACGTTTTCTCTGTTAGCGGGGAAGTGATTTCTCTGTTAGCGGGGAAGTGATTTCTCTGCTCGGGAGACTCGATCCCTCTGCTTGGCCAGAGACGACTTCGCCGCGCTGGAACGTCAGAGCTGGGATAGCCAGAGCTGGTAGAGACCAGAGCTGTTTAGCGTAACCAAGCAGAACAGATGTAGAACTCTTGTGCATATTTTTAGTAAACACTTTTTATGCTTAATTATGAAATGTGTCATGCATTTGCATCATGTTTTAATTGGTTTTATTTATAATTCCAATTACAAAAGAAAGATGAGTAAGAATATTGTTGGTGTTCTTAACTCAAAAGAAATGTTTTCAATTATTTATTCATTAAATTTTGAAAACCCGGCTAAGTGAATCATAGTATGTTAAGCACTTTACCGTGACTTGAGTTTAGATTTAAAAGACCTATTAAGAATAGATTTCTTGTAGGCTTTGAACGTTAGGAGGATTAGCACTGCTATTCCGATTCAGAGTTAAGATTAAACGACAGGCATTGCCTAATCAGGTGGACTTATTTTCCAAATGTATGATTTAGCTATTGAGCTTAAATGTTTCAATGAAATGAAAACTGTTTATTCGATAAAATATTTTGTGCACTCTGCTCTGTTTAAGGCTCGCAATTCATGATCGATCGAGGTTCTCTTATGACCTAAAACGTTATTTGAGAATTGTGTACACCTATTAGCTGACTCGGTGGGTTGATCTCCATTCGGGCACTAATCATGTATGAGGCGTTATAAGGGTGCTCGACGGGATGTGTTCCGGAGCATTGGGTCCCAAATGGGAACTTGACTGGGTTACGCCCTCAGTTCAAGTAAGAAGGAGTAATGGATCCGTCGGTGGCTAAAAGGTCCGGGATCAGAAGCGAGTAACGGAAAGGGAGTGTGACAATTGCGCGCAATATAATGAAATGTTTTAACATGCTTAGAAGTTATTTCAAATTAAAAAAAAAATCTTCTAAGTCATGTCAAGTATAATTGGATAAACTGCTCTTATGATTATGAAATGTTTATAAAAATGCTAGCCCACTAAGTACATTAGTACTTAGCCCAAAATTACTTTCAAATATTTTCAGGTTGATTGGTCGGTGCTGACGGGGCAGAGCTGAGGCTAGGGTTCAACTCTGTATTTTGTCTTCCGCTGTTGCACTAGCTCTTTTGTCTTTTGTTTCTCTAACTTAAGACCTATATGTAAATTCTGAATTATGTTTCTTATCGAGCTTAGACTCTCAACTTTTATATATATTTTGTTAAGCCGAGACTATTAGTTCACGAGTATTTCTTCCTAAATGTTGGTTATCAGAAGCATGACACTAAACTTGTGATCCAAAGGGGACTAGCCCGACTTGTTATTTTATTCGGGTTTTAACAAGGTTGTTCCTTGTTTATTTCTATGAATTAGTTACACCTCGATTATATTTATTCATTCAAGAATTGGGGTGTGACACTTCCACAGTTGGGTTCCATGCCAAATATTTCTCACTTGGGGGCAGAACAATAGCTTGTGATCGGTAGTTCCCCATTGGCAATAGCAAAACTCACAAGTCCCCTCATTCGGGATGTGATGGCGCCATAGATTAGCAGCTGCCGAAATGATATCGGAAAAAACCCACCACATGAAGATCTTCACCTTTGGCGGAATCGTTATGTTACAGACTAAAATTTCCCATTTCTTCCGGTACTCAGAGCTACTTTGCGTGTGTGTTTCGTAGTATCCATAGCCAACAGATATGTTGTCTTAACCGTAAATTCTCCACTCGGCGTAAATTTCCAGCGACTTTGGTCTTGTTTACCTCTCTCCCCTATTGGTGTAGTCTTAATTCTGCCCACCTCATAGGGCCAGAAGACAGTATCAAGTTTCTCCAAATTTCATGTGCCTTGAAATGTTAAGAGCTCTTACGCAAATTCTCGTAAGCAAGGCCACGCCCCCTTACTGGGCCATGCACACCTTGCACCCAGCTGTCTTTGAGAGCCAAAATATCTTTTCCATTTCCCACGCTCCAGTTGAGGCCTGCCACAATAAGAGGCCTGCTCCACGCTATGGACCTCCATACATACGACGATCGGGAGACTACATTTGCATTCAACAAGTCCCCTTTCCTGTAATATCTTGCTTTGAAAACCCTAGCCTCCAAGGAGTCCGAGCGAGTGATCATTCGCCACGCTTGTTTTGCCACTAGAGCTTTGTTTGAACATCTTAAGATCTCTAAAGCCCATGCCTCATTTATCTTTCGGAACACACATCTTTTTCCCACCTCCTCCAGTGCATCCGCCTTTCGTTCTCTTTATCTCCCCACCAAAACACCGCACAAATCTTGTGCATGTCATCACAAATGGTATCTAGGATTCTGAAATATTACATAGCATATATAGGGACAGCTTGCACCACCGACTTGATGAGAACCTCTTTGCGACCCGCTGAGAAATCTCTTTAGCTCCAACATCGGATTTTTTTTCTCCATCCGGTCTTTAAGATACCCAAAATGGAGCCGATTCTGCCTCAAAGAGAAAGCCGACAATCCTAGATAGCGTTGAATATTGCCTTCTGACTTCACTGCTAGAACACGTGAGACAACCTCCTCCTTCTCAAAGTTAATAAGTTGTCCCGACACGGTTTGATATCTCATAATAATATGTTTCACTTCATCCGCTTCCTTGTGCTCCGCTTGGAAGATGATACTATCATCTGCAAAAAATAAATAAGCGATATTGAGCTCTTTAGGTATTATAGGAACTCCACATTCTTTCCTTCCTCTCATAGTAGTTAAAGAGCGAAGAAAACACTTGCGCGCAGATTACAAAGAGGAAGGGTGATAATAGGTCGCCTTGTCTTAGCCCTCACGAGGGCGTAATCTCTCCATAAACAGCTCAATTCAGTAGGAAGGAAAACGTGACTGACCGCACATAGTCCATGATGAGCGTGCATAGCTTGCTCAAAAAATCCATCTTTCTCATAACCGCCTCCAAGTAATCTCATTCGACCCTGACATAAGCTTTACTCATATCCAACGTGATGCACTATTTATATCTTAATTCCAAAATAAATATTCACGACTAGATGTGATGCAATTTTGGTGAATATCATGTCATGATAGTGACTATGTATTTTAACAGAATCAAATAATTATTATTTTTAAAAATATTTGTGTAGAATAAAGAAAATTTAAGAGATCGACAAATCTAATTATATAGCCGCCAAATTAGAGGGTGTTTGGCTAAGCTTATTTAAAAGAGTTTATGAGCTCTTGGAGCTTATAAGATGTAATTTTTAAGAGGTTATAAGTTCTCAAAGTGTTTGGATAATTGAGCTTATAAGCTAGAGAGAGAATTCTTTTGCTAGAGAGAGAAAATTGAAGAAAAATGAACTTAAATGATATATGATGAAAATAATAAATTATAGTTGAAAAATATTTGTAAAATGATTGTTGCATATGAGATTATAAAAAAATAAGTTGGGGTAGAGGAACTTATTTTTTGGGGAGCTTATTTTTGAAGCTTATAAGCTGTTTAGGAGCTTATTTATTTTTCCAAACACTTTGAAGGAGCTTATAAGCTCCTAAACAGCTGAGGAGCTTATAAGCTTAGCCAAACACCCTCTAATCTATGGTTAAATTAGCCATGGTTAAATTAGCCACGCGGCCCATGCTCTTAAATAATTAACGATCGAACTAAGTATAAAAATGAATTTTAAATTTTAAAGACATCTATATAATATATAAAAGAACAGTATAACGGCTACTTTTTCCCACCAAAATTTCTCTCTCCTCACTTTTCTTTTTTTATTTTGATTCTCTTTTAAAAATCATAAACTTTGATTCATAAAAAATATTCAAGATGGATGTTAAATTAAAGATGATGACAAGATTTTTAATTTGATGTAAAAATTATATAAAATAAATTTAAAATAAATAAGTTATTATCATTTAAAGTCACAAAATTATTTTTTTCTCTCTTCTCTCTCATCTATCCTCTTCTCTCTCCTATCTTCCTTCTTTAAATGCTACGTTTCTTCATTTTTTTTTCTATTTCATTCTTTTTTCTATTTTTATTTTATTTTATTGTAATAAATTATTTTTAATATTTTTTATTATTTATATTTTTATCTATTATAAAAATTTAAGGCAACTAAAAAGATTAAACTTATATTTGTTCATTTTTATCAATTATAAATAATTAATTGGTAGTTCAAAAATTGAAAATTCAAATGTTTCAGATTCATGTGTTTATTGAGATCATATTGTTCATAACTTCGATTTTTTTATTGAGATTTATGTTTGCATTTATTTATATTTAAATTATATTTAATATATGTATTTATTTATTTAAAATATCGTTCAATTTCAACATTGGTCGTGCATCGCACGAGCGAGCATACTAGTTATAGATAATATCCAAATTGTGTAAAAATAGCTTTTCTTTAGAACACTTATTCATCATCAAATCTTGAAATCCACTATTTTCCCACACATGGACCTAAGAACAAGTTTAGTACTACTAACTTGCAGTCGAGCAAGACAAGAGTGTAGTTACCTTTTTGGTAAAAAATATTAAATAATTGAATACTAATTAACCAGTTGACCTGTACGTCAGTCTTTCCTCGAAGATTGTAAAACATTACAAACAAATGAGTTAAATAAATTACTTCCTCCGCCGGATATGCTTTAGGTATGAATTTTAACAAAAAATTATTTAAAGTATTAATAATAAAAAAAATAGTTTCCACATTAAAAATATTAAATAAATTATTGGTAAATAACGTAAGTTACAAGAATAAAAATATAGTAAATATTATGTATAGATAGTGTCCAAAAATAAAATATTCATACATTAATTTAAAGAATATATCAAAAAGAAAAAGTATGCAGAAATATAGGGAACGAATAGAGTACTATAGATAACAATATCATTTTTTTTCTTCAGACATTCCCTTTTATTATATGATTAATGTGTTATATCCAAAGTCCAAATGTCTAATACAAGTTCCGAAGCACATAACAATCGAGATTAGACAATTAGCGCGCACGAGATGAAACTAATACTCAGCAGTCACTTTCTTTTCTTTTTATTTTGTTGGCCAAGTGATAGAATAGTTAATATTTAATGTCAAAGGTCTTGATTCAAATTTCATCGTAGCGTAATTTTTAAATTTTAATTTTAATTTACAAAAAATCAACAGTTAGTTTCAAATACCTCTTAGATAGAGAATACATCCATTTAATCTAGAGCGTTAGCTTTTTTTTTTTTTTTTTTTTGAGATAGAACATTAGGGTTACAACGAATGGAATAATAGAAAATATAATGCAAAACATATACTTGAATTTATTATTTTACATAAATAGTCAAAACACTATATATCACACTACTTACAAATAAAATTTGCATTACTTGTGTGTGTATTGGCCCAATGATAGGAGGTTAATGTCCAAGACCTAAGGTCCTAAGTTTGAGTCCTCCGACGCGCCAATCTTTAAATTTTTTTATTTATTTACGTAATTTATCAAAAATGAAAATAAAAATTGCACCACTTAAATGTGTATTGAAAACTTGAACGGTCAAATATTTATGAGCGGTAGTGTGTACCATTATTATATCATGGTTTTGAGCATGGGAAAGCCCTGGAAATCATTAATGCACTCAGATTTCGGTAACACACTCTATTATTTTCTTATCTGCACTTTTTCATAAGTTTTTCAGCATTATTCCTTATAATTTTGAGAATTACAATACTAGTTTACTTATACGTGCTTATAGCTTATAAATACATTACATAATTACATTTCAAATTTATTTAACAAAGTCACGACTTTAAAGAGATTATGACCTAGCTAATTGCTGGAACTGGTTATTACAAATTCCAACTTAAATACAGTGTATATCTTTTAGATTGAAATAGCACTATTATACTACCAAATTTACTCAAACACAAAAAAGTCATATTCTTTTTTTCTTTATAAGTCAAAAGCATATAGTATGATATATATGACTGAGTAACTAAGAGGACTTTGAGATGATATGTGTTTATATCTCTCAACAATTTAGGAAAAGTAATTAAAAGGATTCAAATACACTAACCTGAATTATCTTAACCGATCAAACTTTCTTATACACTTATCTTATATACTCCATTTTTCAACGTTACTTATTTTTTAGGAATTATCTACATTATATATATGCAGCAAATTAGCTCTATCTAATTTAGTAGACCCATTATGCTTTTGCTCATCCACTATAATGTTTTATAATGTTTTAGTTGCAATGATTAGTGTCAATTGACTTTATACTTGTCATTATGACAGTTAGACACTCTTAATATTTGTCAATGTTCAACTCCACTTTCACTATTTATGCAAACAATCAAATAGTTGTAATCATAAGTTTCAACAAGCACAACTATCACACCTTCACATCCTATTTATCTTCTCATTGGATTCTCTACTGTTTTCTTTATTTAAGTGCATTAATTTGAGCCAGCTAACTATAAAACCACATGTAAACCTTTTTAAATAGGTTTGTCAAATAAAATTTACATATTTGATATTTTTATCAGGTACAACAGCAACTCCAATACGAGCAAGCTAACAATTTGAACAATAAAATGTATATATGAAAGTATCACATTCTTTAACGGCTACCAAGTACTATAGTTTCCATTAAGAATTTAATCGACGAATCTTTAATCGAATTGACATAGAATCAAGAGCCCTTTAAATTAAATTCATCAAGGTAAAAAAGATGTCAATGTGTTTTTTCCTGCACATTGACGACAGACATGTGAGCAGACATTGATCTATTTTCCAATTTCAAGTTTCAAAAATGGAATAAAGCGATCCAACAAAAAGAGTAGAAAGTTTAGAAAATGAAGAAAACTCTTTCCCAAAAAGCATCAAGTTTAAGAACTAGTAGAATTTTGAATCCTCAACAAAATCTTTCTTAATCCACTTTACTTTTTCCAGAATTTGCTCATTTCTTATAAAATTTGTATTCTAGCATAGTACTACTCTACTTGCAGTCGTCTCTTTCTCTCTCTTCATCTCTGTTTCTGTGAGAGAGAATTGTTACTTCTGTAGTTGTTGCAATTGGCACTCGACTCCAAAAACTCAACACAGATAAACAATTCGTTTTTCTAAGCCCCTTTTTCTCACTCTACTTTTCCCAGACACCATTCTTGAAATCTTCCTCCTTTTCCCAGTCACGCTCGCTGCAATTTTCTGTCTCACTCCTTTTGTTTCAGCTCCATCTGTCCATTCAAACTCAAAAGTTGAGTTCTTTACTTCAAATTCTTGAACCCCAGAAAAAAAAAAATCCAATCTTTGAGATGGAGAAGCTGGGCGTTCTTGTTTTCATGGCGGGGGTAATTTTGGTGCTGAAATGCAATGCTGCTGAAACTCTACTTGAAAGCGACAAGCAAGCATTGCTAGATTTCGCAAACAATCTCCCACACTCTCGCTCTTTAAACTGGGATGCGAATTTCCCAGTTTGCAAGAACTGGACTGGAATTTCCTGCGACGCCGAGGGCAGAAGAGTAATTTCAGTGAGGCTGCCGGGAATCGGGCTCCACGGCCCGATTCCGACGAACACCCTGAGCCGCTTATCAGCTCTGCAGATCTTGAGCCTCAGATCCAACGGCATCAATGGCACCTTCCCGCTTGATTTTGGTGACTTGAAAAATCTAACCTATCTTTATCTTCACTACAACAGTTTATCTGGTCCACTGCCTTTGGATTTCTCTGTTTGGAAGAATCTAACTGTGCTTAACTTGTCTCACAACGCCTTCAACGGAAGCGTTCCCCCTTCGTTTTCGAGCTTGAGGCAGCTCAGTGTATTGAATCTTGCTAAGAATTCGTTTACCGGTGAGATTCCTGATCTGAACTTGCCAAATTTGCAGCAGCTTAATTTCTCAGACAATGATCTTGTTGGTAGTGTGCCTAGTTCATTGCAGAGGTTTCCCAAAACTGTATTCGTAGGAAATGCTGAATCTTTGTTGGATTACACTGTAACTAGCTCACCCTTAGTTTTAGCACCTCGTGATCAAGGTTCAAGAATCAAGAATGTAGGAAAACTTAGTCAAAATGCAATGCTTGCAGTTGTCGTAAGCGGTTCTGTTGTAGGGCTTGTTGGTTTTGGTTTCCTGTTGTTTGTGTGCTTGCTTAGGAGGAAGGCGGACGAGGACGATGATGCCTTTACCGGGAAGCTCGAGAAGGGGGAGAGAACCATCTCCGGGGGCGAAGATGGGAGCAACAAGTTGGCCTTCTTTGAGGGGTGCAACTATGCCTTTGATTTGGAGGATTTGTTGAGGGCTTCTGCTGAGGTGTTGGGTAAAGGCACGTTTGGGACGGCCTATAGGGCGATTTTGGAGGATGCCACGACAGTTGTAGTGAAGAGGCTCAAGGATGTCAACGTCGGGAAGAAGGATTTTGAGCAGCAGATGGAATTGATTGGAAGCATCAAGCATGCGAATGTGGCTGAGCTTAGGGCTTACTATTACTCAAAGGATGAGAAGCTCATGGTTTATGATTATTACAGCCAAGGCAGTTTGGCTTTGATGCTTCATGGTACTTTTTTTCACTTTCACATTAGTCCATTTTTGTTTCTCAAATTTCTGCATCACTACAACACACACTTGCGTCTGTGATTATTGATGTGTGAAAAGATGAAGAAAGGCTTAGTGATTTGTTTATGAAACGGTGTCTGTGGGAACCCACTTAAGCTTTAGAGCTTTTAGATCATATTTACAGCTTGGGCAGTTGTATCAACCAAACCAAAAGCATATACTAATATATAAAAACAACAAATAATCCAAATACTCGAGCATCTTAGTGGGGCAGAGGAATAATCTCTAAGCTTTTTATTTACTAACTACCATTTGTTTTATTAATTGCTTTATGGGCTGTTTTATGATTCTGTATTGATTAATCTTCTTGGATTCTTGTTTTATTATCATAATTATTAGTCTTGCTTTCTTGCCATTTACTGTTGAGCATTATGGATATAGCTGTTGCTAATGGTTGGCATCTTAACTGTTGCTTAATAACTAATATTGCATGTCTGTTCAAGCTCATAATTTTTGTTGTTATGCATGGTGTGCCCTTTTGCCAACAACACACGTACACGCAGCGTAGAGAGAGAGAGATAGAGAGCAAACATCCACCTGTATAATTTTGTTCATCATCTTACCTTTTAAAAAACTAATAGACTTAAGCCTGCATTATCTCATTCATTTAGTGTAGTAATATGCCATGATTTATTTGTCAAATCATTTATGCAGCAGAGATACAGAAACTTGGTATTCAATCTTCTGTTTCACAACAGAGAGAATGATCAAAATGGTTGTCGAAACTTGCAGGAAAACGAGGAGAAAGCAAGACTCCGCTGGACTGGGACAGCAGAGTAAAGATTGCCCTCGGAGCTGCAAGGGGTATTGCCCGAGTCCATGAAGAAAACAACGGGAAGCTGGTTCATGGCAACGTCAAATCTTCCAACATATTTCTGAACCCTCAACACTATGGTTGTGTATCCGATCCTGGTCTGGCTGCAGTAATGAGCTCGGTGCCTCCACCAATAGCTCGTGCTGCAGGGTACCGTGCCCCAGAGGTGACAGACACGCGCAAAGCAACACAGCCGTCTGATGTTTACAGCTTCGGGGTGATCCTACTCGAGCTTCTCACTGCCAAGTCCCCCATACACACGACCAATGGGGACGAGATCCTTCATTTGGTGCGGTGGGTCCACTCAGTCGTCCGAGAGGAGTGGACAGCTGAGGTATTCGATCTTGAATTGCTCAGGTTCCCGAATATAGAGGAGGAGTTGGTGGAGATGCTGCAGATAGCTATAGCTTGTGTGGTTAGAATTGCAGAGCAGAGGCCTAAAATGTCACAAGTTGTGAAGATGATCGAAAATGTGAGACCTAGTGAAGCTAAGACTGAGGACTCCACTCCAATGCCTTCATCACCGGGTTCCTGAGCCTCGTCTCGGTAGCTAGCTAACCTTCTTGTTCGTGCCGTGCTGTCTTGTCTTAGGAGTCGGGTTCACCGCCTTGGTGGATGCAGACTTCGAACGTGGCCCCGGTTGAAAGGAAGTTTTCGACTGGGGTTGTACACTTTGGTAGTCGATTATGTGCATCTAGCAATCTAAGTGTCTAAGTTTATTTTTCTTGATCTGTATGCATCTGGATCAAACAGATTGATTTTACTATGATATTCTTGATTTTTTTTTCTATTTCATCGCCCACTTCATTACTTGAATGGTCTTTCAACTGCAGTTATCTTTCATAGTTTATATTGATTTCATGTTACGGTAAAAGTCCATCGCGTCTCATTTTATTTTAAGATATAAAATAATTGATTCACGGAATTAGAAAAATACAACATATAACTTGGGTTGTAAACAAATCAAGCTGCTCGCAAATTATTCAGAGATCGGCTCGAAAAAAGCTCGTTCAAATTCGTTTAGAGAAATTCGATAAATAAACAAATCAAACTTGAGTTTGGTAGTATTTGGCTCGTTAGCTCGTGAACACGTTCGTTAAGTGATTTTAGTTTGAAAAATATAAATTATTAGTAAGTACAACTTATATTTATCTACGAAAATCAATAACAATTGTATTAAATCTCTAATTAATTCTGTCTGTAATAAAAAATTATTAATATATTTATTATTCTGGATTAAATAATTTATTTTTAAAAGAAAATAATCAATATTTTGAATATAAATATAAATCTAAAAAGTTCGTATAGGCTCGATTGAACTTGTGAGCCTCAAAGTATTCGATAAACAAATTTTTAAATTCAACTCGATACTATACAATCAAACTTGAACACACCATTATTTGATACTGCTCGGTACATATAACTAAAGGTTTTTGATGGGCTTTTAAGATACACTTGCTCTTTGTCCAAATCTTTGGGTTTGGATTCCTCTCCCAACATTTATGTGTCTAACCAATGTTTCTACTATTAATTTTATTATAGTAAAAATATGTGTTAATATATATTAGTAGCCTAAAATATAAAAATAATTTTCAAAAAAGCCACAACTATAAAACTATAGTAAAAGTAGTCATTTTGTAGTGAAAAGACAAATATATCCTTAGTGGGGCCCACAAAATCCCTCCCTCTCTCTCCTCACCTCTCTCTCTCTCGATTTTTTAGTATCTCTAAATTCAACAAAAATCACTCTCTCTCTCTTCTCTCCTCTCTCTCTCGAATTTTTTGTTTTAGGGGGAGCCGAGTTTTTAAGGGGAGCCGGTTTTTTATGAATATAGTATTTTACATAATTATCCTCCATTAATTAATCAATTAGATTAGGCTTATAATTTTAGGGGGAGCCGGTTGCTTTAGTTTTCTATTTTTTGTTTTCGAAAATTATACTTATAAATCTTATAATAATTCGAATTTTATATTATTTTTTATTGCTGATTTTTTTATTTATTTGTTTCAAAATATTATCATTTATTTTTTGGAATTAAATTATTTTTTCGAAATTAATATTTTTTTTGAAGATTATTTTTTTTTTCAAAAATTATGTTTTAATATTTAAGTTTTATCTGTTTCCTTATTTATCGTTTTTTCGTTGCCTTATTTTTCGGTTTTTTATTTCCTATAATTATATAAATCATATATTTCGAAGTCTGTATGATTTTTTATTCCTGATTTTTTTTATTTATTTGTTTCAAAATATTATTATTGATTTGTTACCAATAATTTTGTGTTTCTTGTTAAAATAATTCTAGATTTATTTCCTGCTATTATTTTTTTAGAAATTAATATTTTTTTTTGAAGATTAAATTATGTATTTTTTTTTCAAAATTTATGTTTTATTTATTTGTTTCCACATATTTAGGGATTCTTCTAAAAATAATTCATGGCTGGAAATTGAGTTATGTGTTGGGCGCGTGTTTTTTTTTTTTTTTTTTTAAATCACTCATGTTAAGGGCATGTAGGATTCGAACCCATGACCTCCCATGACCTCCCAAATGTTTTTTCGATTCATAAATTAGAGGAAAAAAAATAATTATCGAAAAACAAAATATATTTTTCCTAATTTCGATTCTTTAAAAAAAAACCATTATCAAAATGTTTTTTATAATAAAATCCGAAACAAATTTAGGATTATTTTTAGGAGAATTAGAATCTCTAATTAGTGGAAACAAATCAAGAATTATTTTTAGGAGAATTAAAATCTCTAAATTAGTGGAAACAAATCTAGGATTATTTTAGGAGAATCTCTAAATTAGTGGAGACAAATCTAGGATTATTTTAAGAGAATCTCTAAATTAGTGGAAACAACATAATTTTCGAACAAAAAATAAAAAAAAAATTTATTCAAAAAAAAAAAAACATAATTTTCGAATATAAATAAACAAAATTTCAGAAAAAAAATATTATTTTGGAAACAATAAAAAAATAATATCTTAAAGCAAAGCTATGATTATTTTTAGAAGAATCCCTAAATATGTGGAAACAAATAAATAAAACATAAATTTTGAAAAAAAAATACATAATTTAATCTTCAAAAAAAATATTAATTTCTAAAAAAATAATAGCAGGAAATAAATCTAGAATTATTTTAACAAGAAACACAAAATTATTGGTAACAAATCAATAATAATATTTTGAAACAAATAAATAAAAAAAATCAGGAATAAAAAATAATATAAAATTCGAATTATTATAAGATTTATAAGTATAATTTTCGAAAACAAAAAATAGAAAACTAAAGCAACCGGCTCCCCCTAAAATTATAAGCCTAATCTAATTGATTAATTAATGGAGGATAATTATGTAAAACACTATATTCATAAAAAATCGGCTCCCCCTAAAACAAAAAATTCGAGAGAGAGAGAGGAGAGAAGAGAGAGAGAGTGATTTTTGTTGAATTTAGAGATATTAAAAATCGAGAGAGACAGGAGAGTGAGAAGAGAGAGAGGGATTTTTGTTGATTTTTTTTAATATATTATAGTTATATTATTTGTGGTCCCCATTGAGGATATGCTTGTCTTTTTACTACAAAATGGCTACTTTTACTATAGTTTTATACTTGTGGCTCTATTGAATATATTATTTATTTTATAGGCTAAATATAAATTTCCCCCTAAAAATATTTACTAATAATAGACATAGTTAGCTAAGCTCACATAATGCATGACTTATATAGCCACTAATATAGAAAGATGATTTTGGGATGCAAAATGCTATAAAAAAATTAAAAAAACACTTACTACTAATTAGTGAATAGAAAAAAGAAAATGAAATTCTTTCTTTTACCACATGCCAACCGATTCTCTCTTTTTATTTACGAAAAGTCAACTTTTTCTTTAATTCTCCCTTTCATCTTCATTTATCACAATTCTCACTCCTCCTTTTCTCTCAAGCAAGCTGGGAAATTTTTCATCGTTTCATTTCATTACTTCGTAGGTGAATCTTCACCGTACAATTAAATTAATGAACACTTGAATATTAATGTAAGATAAGTTGGTGAAGGAAAATACATGAAAAGTATTGAAATCATTCTTTCTCTTCATTCTCTTCTTTTTGGGTTTTTCTCAAAACCCACGAAAACTACAAAAAACAAAAAGTGACGATTTTTTATATGAAAAAGCTTGGGTCGTGAGAAATTCATTGGGTATTCTGATTGTGTTTAGGTATGTATGTTAAATTCATAGCAAATGTATCAATTGTATAAATTATTTTCTGATTTTTTGGTGAACTGTGCACAATAATGTTGCATTAAACAACTGTGTTTGTAAATGGCGCAGTTAAGAATATATTGAGATTAAAATTATAATTTATTGTTTTCTAATGATAAAATTTAGTTTTTTCACGTCTAAGACCACATTAAGTATGAAAAATATAAATTAAATGCTTAATTGAGATGACACAGTTGAGAGCTATGAATGTGTTCTTAACTATACAGTTGTGTTCCACAATGACACAATGAACATAAACAATCGTGCACAATTGAGCTCAACTATGTACTTAGAAACACAGTTGTAAAACATCAACTGTGTACATATTGTGCACAATTGATCTTGGCAGTGCACAATTGAATTCTCTATATACACAGTTGATTAGGTTTGTCCACGGTAAAAAAAAGTCAATCGTGTAAATGTTGTATATTGTTGAATTATATATACACGGTTGACATATTATTTATTAATTAGCTTACTTATCATTTATATACTAAATAATTAATTAATTGATTAATTATTATTGAATGTATTAATATATTTACTAACTCAAGCTCATAAAAATTATTATTAAAAATTAATAAATATTTAACTTTTGTAAATTAGCCAGTTAATTAAATTACTAATTAAGTATATTAGTTATTTTTTAATTAATAAACTTACATATTTATTTATTTATTATTTTTGAAATATATATTATGTGCACAGTCGATTTGCGATCAATTTTTCATCCTGCAAAATCTGAGTCTGAATATCCGGTGAGTAAACTAATCAGTTAGAGAAACTTTTGAATTCAAACAGAAGACTCATAACTGAAATAACTGATTTTTAAATAGGAAGTTTGAAAATACTTACTGATCGACTGATCATTGTAGTCAGTCGATACCACTGATCCTGGTTGACTTATTAGGAGAGTATTCTTCAGATGAGGATTTGTCTTTATTGCTTTCCACGTCAGTGGTCGTAGATCAGCAATTGGTTGACCACCAGTCAGCATGACTGTTTGAGGAGATCTTCAAACACAGCATCACTCTTCGGGGTTGATGAGGCCGATCATTCCACACAGATCGTTGAACCTTTCTTCTGGAAGAGCTTTGGTCAGCAAGTCTGCTCTCTGAACTGCGGTCGGAATCCATTCAACAGAGATATCCTTCTTTTCGACGTGATCACGAATAAAGTGATGTCGAATGGCAATATGCTTGACTCTGGTGTGATGAACTGAATTCTGGGAGATTGCAATAGCACTGGAGCTGCCGCAATAGATTGGGACTTTCATTTCTTCGATCCCATAGTCCTTCAACTGTTGGACTAACCATAGGAGTTGTGAACAACAGCTTCCCGCAGCAACATATTCAGCTTCAGTTGTGGAGGTGGTGACTGAAGTCTGCTTCTTTGAAAACCATGAGATAAGCTTGTTGCCTAGGAATTGACAAGTTTCCAAAGTCGATTTGCGATCAATTTTTCATCCTGCAAAATCTGAGTCTGAATATCCGGTGAGCTTGAAGTCATCGTCAGCTGAGTACCACAATCCTAAGTTGGGTGTGCCTTTGAGATATCGCAAAATTCATTTTGCAGCATCCATATGAGCTTCCTTTGGATCTGACTAATATCTCGCACAAACTCCGACTGCATATGCGATATCTGGTCTGCTCGCAGTCAAATACAACAATGATCCAATGATTTCTCTGTATTTGGTTGAAGATACAAATTTTCTTTCTGATCCTGGATCAACTTTCCAGTTTGTATTCATTGGGATCTTGACTGATTTCATGTGCTGAATACCGAACTTGTCGATCAGTTCTTTGGCGTACTTTAACTGATTGATCAGTATTCCTTCGCTGGTCTACTGGACTTGTAATCCAAGAAAGAAATTCATTTCTCCCATCATGGACATCTGAAACTTGTTGGTCATGATATCAGCGAACTTCTTGCACATGCGTTCGGATTTGGATCCGAAAATTATGTCATCGACATAAATCTGAACAAGTAGGAGATCTTCTCCTTCTTTGAGAGTGAACAACGTTCTGTCCACTGATCCTTTCTTGAAACCTTGTTCAACAAGATACTCAGAGAGAGTATCATACCATGCTCTTGGAGCTTGTTTCAAACCATAGAGCGCTTTCTTCAGCTTGTACACCTTTTCTGGTCTTGCAACCTCAAAACCTGGAGGTTGTTCCACGTAAACTTCATCAGTGAGCACTCTGTTGAGAAATGCATACTTCACATCATTTGGTGTACCTTGAATCCTTTGTGAGCTGCGAAGGCTAAGAAGAGTCTGACTACTTCCAATCTGGTAATTGGGGCAAACGTCTCATCGTAGTTGATTCCTTCTTCTTGACTGAAACCTTTTGCTACAAGCCTTGATTTGTTTCTCTCGCAACATTTCATTCTTCGTCTTTCTTATTTTTGAAAATTCATTTCAAACCAATCACCTTTGCATCGTCTGGTCGATCCACAAGCTCCCAAACTGAATTCCGATTGAATTCATTGAGTTCTTCTTGCATTGCAATGACCCATTGAGTGGACTTCAGAGCTTCTTCGACATCCTTGGGCTCTGTAGATGATAAGAAACAGTTGAAATTCTTATCTTCGTTGATGCAATTCTGGTTGATATCAAAGACGAGGTTGCACATTGATCTTCGAGTCTTGACATCGTCTGATGGTTCTCCAATGATGTTCTCCTTTGAATGGAGTTCAAACCATCTTCGATACTTCTTGATCTCTTCTGGTGATGGTGGAGGTTCTTCAGTCAGAATGGTTCTGAGTTGTTGAGCATTGTCTTGAACAGGGGAGAGTTGAACTGGAGCTGCTTCGGCATGTTCAACTCTTTCTTCGGCAACTGGAGTTCTCCCTTGACAGATGCCATCTGCTGTGGCTCCAGTCATTTGACTCTTTCTTCAGACATTTGACTGATCTTCTGATACTGAAGCTTTTCAGTATCTTCATCTTTTCCTGGTCCCACACCAAGACTGTAGAAGGTTCGGTGTTAAATATTTCAGTCCTGGAAACTTCAGTGTTCTCAACACTTCTTTCAGTTTCCTGTTTCCTGAAATCATCAGTAGACTCATCAAAAACAACATGTGGTGTTTCTTCAACACAGAGAGTTTGAGAATTAAACACTCGATAGGCTTTGCTGGATCGTTCAGTTCCAGAGTATCCAAGAAAGATTCCTAGATCAGCCTTGCTATCAAATGTGTATAATCTTCTCTTATCATTGTTGTGGATGAAACACCTAGAACCGAAAGCATGAAAGTATGAGATTGAAGGTTTCCTATTCTTCCATAGCTCGTATGGAGTTTTCCCATGTCTTTGAGCGAGAAAGGAGCTATTTTGCGTGTAGCATGCGTTGTTGACTACTTCGGCCCAAAACTTCAAGGGGAGTTTTGATTCGTCTAGCATCGTCCTTGCTGCTTTCTTCAAAGACCTGTTTCTTCTTTTAGCTACTCCGTTTCGCTGAGGAGTCCTTGCTGCAGAAGTTTGATGACTGATTCCTTGTTCCTCATAATAGTCACGAATGACAGTATTGAGGAATTCAGTCCCACGATCTGATCTGATGCTGATGATGTTGACTTCCTTTTCAATGCTTAGTCTTCTCAGCAGCTTTGGCAATTCCAGCAGTGTATCTCTCTTGGTGTAGAGAAATATAACCCAAGTATATCGTGAATAATCATCCACGACAACTAAGGTATACTTCCTACCATTGTAACTTCTGGGAGAGATTGGGCCAAACAGATCCATGTGAAGTAGTTGAAGAATCCTTTCAGAGGAGTGTCCTGACTTTGACTTGAATGACGTCTTTGTCTGCTTTCCTCTTTGACATGCTTCACATTCTTGCTTCTTCTGGAACACAATAGAAGGTAAACCTTTTACCAGTTGATTTTTAGCAAGCTTGTTGATCGTTTTGAAGTTGAGGTGGTTGAGTCTCTTGTGCCACAACCAGTTGAGCTCCGAGCTGCTTTTGCTGATGAGACATGTTTCTGGAGGGCTGTCTTCCTATGAGACGACGTAGAGACTTCCTTGTCTGATTCCTCTCAGAACCACGTTTCTTTGACTGTTTCTAACAGTGAATTCATCCTTTTTGATCTTCACTGCGAAACCGCTGTCACAAAATTGACTCACAGACAATAGATTATGTTTAAGACCAGAAACAAAGATAACATTACTGATACTGGCGTTACCCATGTCGAGCACACCATTGCCTTTTGTTTCTCCGATTGAGTTGTCTCCGAATGCAACTTTTGATCCAGCTTTCTCAACATATTGAGTTAGATATTCTTTGTAGCCTGTCATGTGCTTCGAACAACCGCTATCCAGATACCATATTCTGATTGAAGCTTTAACTTCTTTCTTCTTTTTATATTTCCTATTTTTGACCTGCAAGGAAGAGTTAATTTTAGGCACTCAATCAATGTTTGGGTCCTTCAATGTTAGCTCGTGTTCCCTTTGGAACCCATATCTACTTCAGAACTGATCTTGGTGATGGTCTCTTGCGCTTTGCTGGTTGTCTGGTTGGCGCTGCAGTTGGCACATGAGCAATCTTCTGTTGAGCTTTCCTTTTAAGAACCTCACTCTTGTAGAAGCTTTGTCTGATGAGTTGTTGAGGTCTTCTTTGCTCTACATAGTATCTTCCTTGAGATACTTGAGTCATTTTAGACTGATGGAGACTTGACTAATGTTGTGGAACATGAGTCATGTGATGTCCAGTGGCTTGTCGTCGTGATTGGCGTTTGGCTCGTCTGGACCTATCATTGCTTTGTCTCCATGGATGTTGTTCTTTCTAGAACTGAATTGATTTCAGTTTCTTACTGATGTTGTTGTTCTTCGCTCTGGACTGGTGAGGAAGATTCTTCTTGAGTGCTGATGTTCCTTGCCCAATCTTTGACTCAAATCTACTTTCCAGTCTTCTCAGTAGGATGATCTGGTTGGGGGCCTCCTTTGCTCGTCTATAGCTTCGTGGAGGAGGAACATTCGTTCTTGCCATTAATTTGCGTTTCCGAACTTCATCCATATCATGATCTCTTGATTCCTCTAAAGTGTTGTTTTCAGAAGCATCGTCCACTGCGTTGATCATGATATCCTTTCCTTTGTCAGTTACAACAACCTTTCCTCCAATGCTTTCAACGAGGCCTTTTGATGGAAAGTTGCTCATCATGTGTCGCAGCCCGACATCTAGCCAGTGATAGCGTAGATCGAGTATCGATACGACTAATAAAATGATAGGGGAAAACAAGCGAACTAGAAGACTCGTCAAGCGGAAGTTACTAATAATTCAAGTTAAAGCAATAAAATATCATCAAACTTAATAGAAACATTGTCAGCTTCATACATTCAAATGTATCAAGGTTCTAGTCACCAAAAACAAAAGGGAGTATAGCTAAATATTTACAAAGATTCATATTGTCCAGGGTAGGACAACAAACGCGATCAAACTATATGTATGAAGACATATAGCTGGGAGTAACAATCGTAATTAAGTTCATAGTCTTCAACTATTCACACTACCGTATAGGAGTAAAATACGGTACTCAAAAGTCGTCTAGGAACAACAGCCCTCCAGCGGTCCCCCAATCTCTCTCCTTTCTCATCCTGCACATTTAGAAATACATGCAGGGCTGAGTATATAATACTCAGTGGACATAAGCCGAAAATAAACAATCTCGCTCTTAGAGCTATAAATTTAACTTGCCATTTATACATCACACAGGGGTTTTTCTTTAAAAGAACCTGTGTAAGCAATTGATAAATTATAAGCATCATAAAGTAATGAAAGATAGACTGCAGTCACAAATACTTAGCATGTAGTACCGCTTCTACAACTCAACATCATCATGGTACTGAGAAGTAGGCCTCCTTCTCAAGCACCGTAACCGGCCGACCTGACAGTCGGCTCACAGTCATTTCTGACCGGTCAACCCGGTATACAGCTCACGGTTACCTCCGTGTACACAATCCCGCCTTGGGCAGGTACCCGAAATTGTTTTATCTCATCAGTAGAGGGTAACGTACAGGCTCGTCGTCATCAAAACTCGGCAAGTTAATTAGTTCAAACATCAATTTATCTCAAATCATCTTAAAAACTTATAGACATCATCATAATCATCATTTAGAAAGCCAGTAATAGGGGTATTAGAAAATAATGCCCACCTGGAAATCTTAGCTTTGGTCCTCGTACTTCGGAGCAATCCTACTTATGCCCTTGACTCGTGTCTTCAGATATCATCATTGGCATAGGCGATTCATGTAATAAAATAAACGTCGATCAGACAAATCCTCACTCAGATTTACTATTCTTATCTAAGTACTAGTCTTCCGTTCTTATTGTTTCCTTGGAACTAATCATTCTTATAATAATACATCCTAAGTATTCATCGTTTCCATTTTCAACCCATCACCAAAATTTTAAGTCTAATCTGTTTATTAAAGAACAACTCTTAAATACTCAACCCATCTAACAATCACATGGTGTTATATCTAAATATATATATATATATACATATATATATATATATATATATACCCCATTAGTATTTTTATGAATTAATAAGGTGTATAGTTATCATCATTAACACATGAAATTATCAAAAGTAGATGTACTGAAAGACCACACTTGACTTCATATACTCTGTCCCAACTTCAAGCAATAACCTGCTTTACGTCGGAACTCTCCTGGGTTTGGGACTCATACCATTTGAAACCTCTTAAAGTCTAGTTTTATTTAAAAAAAAGTAGATTGCAAAACGCTAAGTGGTTTAAGAGATATGACCATTTTCCTACAGTATTCGACAGTTTTGTGCAACTGGAAGTTTTGATTTTTGAAAAATAGTAGATATTGTCAAAATGACTTGAAATTTTGTGGGTAGCTAGCTAACATGTTAATTGTGTTTATATAAAAAGTTTGAAACTATAAACTCAAGGGAAAGCTACTGGAAAAGTGACTCTTGTGTCTGTTTCTTCCAAACTTTCGGTGGAAAGTAGCAGCTGGAGATTCATAATTTAAAAGGATATCAAACGATGTTCAAATGACCTCAAAGTTTACATGAACGTTCCTAACACTTATATATACTTACCATAAAATTTTCAAGATTTTTGGGTATCAAAAACCCCGTCGAAAACAATCAAGTCAGTAGCTTAATAATCTAGCCAATTAACTCATCAACTAGTCCATCCTAAACATATAGCCAAGCATACTCTATTTTCTTGTCAAACCAATTCATCATAATCGTTATCAATCATCTCTAATCATCATTTTAATCCATCAACTATCATCACTACAATCTCATAGGCTCATTTTTATACTCAAATCCTTACTTTCTTCATGAACCTCAACTTTCCAACATCACACAACCTAACACCTTTAATATTCCATATCTCAAAAACGATTCATGCTTTTTCATTCAAAAGACCAATAATTAACATCTTAATAGCATGCATATACTCTCTACTTAAAGTTAGAAGACGACAAAATTTTAGAAGACTTCCAACCCTAGAAATCTTCAAAAATTACCAACTTGAATTAGGAGTTGTTTTCATGCTTTAATCCTCCATTTACATGCTCATAAAGCTTAGATATAAGTAGATTCATGTGTTTAGAAGCTTACTCTTATGATCTGTATAACGAAAAGTATAACTCCACCTTCTTGATTCCTAGCTCGAGCCTTCAACCTAGCTTTCGTTCTATGGATTAACGAGTGTTTTCAGCTTGATTTAAACGGTGGTTATGGGATACAAGTAGCTTGTGAAGCTTTTTACTAGCTCATCAATGGTGTTGGGTGAAGACAGTCGAGAAAGGAGAGAGAGAAGAGAGAGAAGAGAGAGGAAATGGACGTCTGTTATGAGGGATAAAAGAGAAAGGTGTTATTTATTTAACCCCATTTACTTAGCCATCAAGTATTGGATAAATAGCACATGCTTAATTATCCACTTGCATAAAAAATATCTTATCTGTTAACTATGTTTATCCACTTGCTTTGACTTCTCTCTCTCTAAGTCAGTTCCGCACCAGAGCAGAGGAATGAATTCTCCGGTCAGAGCAGAGGAATCGTGATTTCTCTGTCAAAGTAAAGACCGCTCAAAACATAATTCACTTGGCAGAGCAAAGAAGAGAAACTCGCCAGAGCAGAGGAATGCTCGCCAGTACAGCGGAATCGGCGCCAGTGCAGCAGAATCGACGCCAGTACAGCGGAATCGACGCCAGTACAGCGGAATCGACGCCAGTACAGCGGAAAGGTGATCTCTCTGTCAAGTCAGAGGAACGGTGATTTCTCTGTCGAGTAGAGGAATCGGCGTCAGTGCAGAGGAATGAGTTCTCCTCTGGCATAGCAGAGGAATGACTTCGCCTCTGGCATAGCAGAGCTCGCTTACCGAGCAGAGCTCGCAAGCCAGAGCAAAACTCCCAGGCCATAGCAGAACTTTAAGGCTAGAGCTCGGCTACAAACTATCGAAAGAAAAGACATTTTTTTTTACATCCTCAAAGTTCAACCAATAACTCTATACATCCCTATCTCCTCAAAGTATTTCATTCTCTAGACCCATCATCGAAAATTTAATAGCTCAAACTATTGGAATATCTCATCTCATCATAAACTTATTTTTATATCTCAATGCTCTTAAAACTCAAAATATTTATAATGAGGAAAAATGCGGGGTGTTACATCCTACCCCCCTTAAAAAAAATTTCGTCCCGAAATTTACGTTATTTACCTTCGGGAAAAAGCTCGGGGTACTTCTCCTTCATCTTCTGCTCAAGTTCCCAAGTTGCTTCTTCTTGGCCATGGTGTCTCCATTGGATTTTCACCAAAGCAATTGATTTGTTTCGCAACTGCTGTATCTTCCTATCCAAAATAACTTCTGGCCTCTCCTCATAGCTCAAGTCCGGTTCCAGGGATACTGCTTCTTGGCGAATGACGTGTTTTGGATCAAACACGTACTTCCTCAGTTGAGATACATGAAAAACGTCGTGGACGTTTGCGAAGTGTGGTGGCAACGCAAGTCTGTAAGCAACGGGACCTACTTTCTCTAGTATATCATACGGTCCTATGTATCTCGGTTTGAGCTTTCCTTTCACTCCGAATCGATGTACTCCTCGAGATGGGGAAACTTTCAGAAAAACTTTATTTCCCACATCAAAATGAATCTCTGTTCTTCTGGTATCTGCGTAGGACTTCTGACGATCTTGGGCCTCCTTGATTCTCTGACGAATCTGTCGCACAGTAGAAATCATTTCTTCTACTGCTTTAGGTCCAAGTACCTTTCTTTCTCCTACTTCGTCCCAATAGAGCGGAGATCTACATTTCTTCCCATATAAGGCTTCATATGGAGCCATGTTAATAGTTGACTGGAAACTATTATTATAAGCAAACTCAACTAAGGGCAAAACTTGTTCCCATTGGGTTCCTTTGTCTAGCACAACAGTTCGGATCATATCTTCCAGAACTTGTATAGTCCTTTCAGATTGTCCGTCTGTCTGAGGATGAAAAGCTGTACTAAAGTTCAATTTAGTACCCAACTCCTTCTGCATGCTTATCCAAAACCGTGAGGTAAATTTGGAATCTCTGTCGGATGTGATTGTTATTGGTACTCCATGCAGTCGTACTATCTCTCGAACATAGATCTGAGCCAGCTTGTCAGATCCATAAGTAATCGAAATAGGTATAAAATGGGCACTCTTTGTCAATCTATCAACAACTACCCAAATGGCTGTGTTACCTCTTTTCGACTTCGGCAATTCAGTGACAAAGTCCATAGCTATGTGATCCCACTTCCACTCGGGAATCTCTAACGGGTGTAGTTTGCCATAGGGTCGTTGGTGTAGTGCTTTTACCTGTTGACATGCCAAACATCTTTCTACGAAAGCTGCTATCTCTATCTTCATTCCTTCCCACCAAAACCTAGTTTTTAGATCTTGGTACATCTTCGTGCTTCCTGGGTGTGCGGTGTAGGGAGTGTCATGAGCTTCGCTCAAATTTCGTTCTTCAACTCATCTTTATCAGGCACACACAATCTTCTTTCGTATAAGATGGCATTGTCTGCCGCCTCGTGATAACTTTCCATTTTCTCAGTTCGAATCTTCACACGCAATTTCTCCATTTTGTCATCTTCTCGTTGCGCTACGATAATCCTTGATCGCAAATCAGGTGCAATACTCAATGCGGCCATAACAATCTCTGTCGTTTGTGGTGGTAATATAACTTCTATTTTCATCCTCTCAAATTCTTTGATCATGTCATTTTCTTGGGTAAGGAGAAATCCCAATTCTACTTGATTACTTCTACTCAAAGCGTCAGCTACAACATTAGCCTTTCCAGGGTGATAATTGATTCCACAATCATAATCTTTTACTAACTCGAGCCATCTTCTCTGTCGCATATTGAGATCCTTTTGCTCAAAGAAATATTTGAGACTCTTGTGATCGGTGTATATCTCGCACTGTACTCCATAAAGATGGTGTCTCCATATCTTCAATGCGTGTACCACTGCTGCTAATTCTAAATCATGCGTCGGATAATTCATCTCGTGTGGTCTAAGTTGTCGTGATGCATAAGCTATCACTTTTCCGTCTTGCATAAGTACACATCCTAGACCATTCTTTGACGCATCCGTGTAGGCAGCGTACTCTTTATCTGCCCTTGGAACAGCTAGCAATGGAGCAGTGGTGAGTCTCTTCTTCAATTCCTGGAAACTTCGCTCACACGTGTCAGTCCACTCATACTTGACATCCTTCTTTAGCAGGTGCGTTATTGGCTTAGCAATTTTTGAAAAGCCCTCAATGAATCTTCGGTAATAACCTGCTAACCCTAGAAAACTGCGTATTTCATGCGGCGTAGTTGGTGATCTCCATTCTTGTACAGCCTGCACTTTTGTTGGATCTACCTCAATTTCCCTTGTAGAAACGATATGGCCCAGAAAATTGACTTCCTTAAGCCAAAACTCGCATTTGCTAAACTTAGCGTAAAGTCTCTCAGCTCGCAATTTCTCTAACACGATCCTTAGATGTTTTTCATGTTCCTGTTTACTTCTCGAGTAAATCAAGATATCATCGATGAAAACTACCACGAACTTGTCTAAGTAGTCGTGGAAAACTCGGTTCATGAGGTCCATGAACACAGTAGGGGCATTTGTTAATCCAAAAGGCATCACTATAAACTCATAGTGTCCATATCTTGTACGAAATGCCGTTTTCGGAATATCCTCTGACCGTATTTTCAATTGATGGTATCCCGATCTTAAATCAATCTTCGAAAAAGTATTCGCTCCCTGTAGTTGGTCGAACAGGTCATCTATCCGGGGCAACGAATACTTGTTCTTCAGCGTCACCTTATTCAACTCACGATAATCGATGCATAACCTCAAGCTGCCATCTTTCTTCTTAACAAAAAGAACTGGTGCTCCCCACGGAGAAACACTGGGTCGAATGAAACCCATGTCCAACAATTCTTTCAGTTGCAGTTTCAACTCCTGTAAGTTTGCCGGTGCCATTCTATAAGGTGCTTTTGATATCGGCGCGGCTCCGTGCTCAAGGTCGATCGTAAACTCAAGTTGTCGATCGGGCGGTAATCCTGGCAAAGCTTCAGGAAAAACGTCTTGGTACTCCCGCACGACTGACACGTTGTCTATGTTTGCCTTAGATTCCTCATTCTGATTTAAGTATACAACGTAAGCAGTTGTATCATTCCTCTCCAAAAGCTTTTTGGCTCGTAGCGCTGAGATGATTGGCGTCTTTTTCCATTTTCTCTCAATACCAATAAAAGAAGTAGACTCTTGGCCGGGAGGTTGAAATGATATTCGTCTCTCCTTGCATTGTATCGTCGCCTGGTTTTCCTCTAACCAATCCATTCCCAAAATGATGTCCAAATGCCACATAGGCATTACCCTCAGGTTTCTAGCCTTAAGCTGAATTGATCCTAACTTAAATTCTAAGTTAGGACATACACGTGAAACCGTAATAGTTCTGCCTATGGGAGTGGTTACCCTTAGATGTTGTGGAGCAGATTCTATGTTCAGTTCTAACGTTTCTACACACGGAATGGAAATAAAAGAATGCGAGGCTCCAGTATCGAACAATATTACTATGGGTACTCCTTTTAACTCACCCATACCTGCTAAATTTCCTTGATTCCCATCATTCGCTTTCTGATCAATGGCAAACACTCTCTGGTGATGTCGCTGATTCGCCTGCGGGGCTAGGGGTCGTCTTCCCGACTGATGTGGTCGGTAAGCTTGTTGTTGGTGCTGTGGCGGCGGTAACGGTAGATGTCCTTCCATAGCCCTAAGCTGTGGCTGGAACTATTTTGGTTGCCCTTCGCCTCCACTTTGTTGACGATTGGGACATTGATTTGAATAATGTCCAGCCCTTCCACAGGTATAGCAGTTGTTCGTTCCGATCTTGCATTCTCCCAGATGTAGCTTGTTACATTTCGGACAAGGTGGTATCCCTCGAGGTCCGTGTGGTGTTGCCGGAGGTCCAGCATAAGGTCCCTTATCTCTGTTTTGAAATTGTGGTGGTGTATTCTGATACTGCCATGGCTTTTTAAATTCTTGACTTCGGTCTTCCCATTTCCTCTTTCCTTTTTGTCCCTGTCCTGGAAAAGGTTGATTTCCCCTTTGAGGGTTCGGGTTCGACTGGGGCACAGAAATTTGACTCGTCTTTTCTGGCTGCATTGCCAGTTCCATATCTAGTGCTCGATTCAAAGCTTCAGCATATGACAGCGCACTCTGACTTGCCAAGACAACTCGTATCTCTTGTTTTAGTCCAGAGCAAAACAGCTCTGACATCTTCTCGTCCGTATCTACTCGATATGGTGCATATCGAGCCAAATCACAAAACAGACGATCGTACTCAGCTACTGTTTTGTTTCCCTGCCTCAGATTTACAAATTCCGTCTCCTTCTTCTTTCGATAACTTCACGGTACATATTTTTCACACAGCGCTATCTTAAATTGCTCCCAAGTTAGAGTAGCCATCTGCTCTGGGGTCATAGTTTTTTGTTTCGCTTCCCACCAAAAATCTAAAGATTCGCTCCATGCTTCTTATCCATTCTTCAGTTTCAGCAGGATCTCCAGATCCATTGAAGGTAGGTGGATTTTGCCTCAAAAAGAGTTCTTCTATTCTTCTTTCTGGCTGTAGAGGGGGTGGTGGTGGCGTAAGTTCTCTTTGTTCCTCCTCTTCCTCTTCTTGATTTCTATATCTTCTTCTTGGCGGCATTCTTAAAAAGAAAACATACGTCAGCTCTTAAAACTAATTCTTCTAAATCATCAATCTTAGGGTTCTTACTCAACAGCATACTACCTCTATAACATTACATCTCTTAGTTAAAATTTCTTTTTGTATTTAACATCATAATATGGAAGCATAAAACAAAACTCTTATTTATAAAAGACCCTCGGGTCATCATCATATATATAGGAAAATTGCCTCTTACGAGGACTTTTACAAAATGGGATATATACAGCAAAAAGTCCCTAATACATACTATGACGCTCTATCAAACGATCGTCATACGTACTAGGCATCTATATATGTCAGATACTGAAGATACTGATATACTCACTATACTATGCATCTCTATCTATATACATCTATCTACATATAAGCATCACTATCCTATCATCATATGTAGCTACTCTCACTCAAATCCATCCAGTCCCACCGAAACCGTCTCCTGATACTCTACTTCCCGCGTCATCTACTGTCATATCCTCACTGGGCTCGGTCTCCTCATCCTCACCTCCATCCATCAAGCGGGTCCCACTATCATCATCATCCTCTGTCTCATCTTCAACATCTGTATCCGCCATCGGGTAACAAACAGGTGGCTCTGGAATAGGCTCCCATACATCAACTCCATCAGCTGTGGTCCGACGTCGTAGTGGTCGGGTCTGTCCATGCCCAACTGTCATCTCTGGCGTCTCCTCATCTGGGTCCTCATCATCACTATCAATTGGAATCGGACGAGACGGTCCCTCTTGTGCATCTCTGGATGGCGGGTATAGAAAAGGATGCATATAAAGCTGAAACTCAAATGTGCCGGGCTCAGGTAGAGGAGCAACCCTCGGGTAAGGATCAAAAGGCACATACTCGGTCCAAGGCATCGGAGATGGAATAGGTGGTATAATCTCTGAAGGAGGCAATGATAATGGCTCTGTCGCTGGGGCCGGCTCCCAAGGAGGCAGATCAGCACTGGGAAAGGGTATCAGTGTCAAGTAATGAAATGGATCAAAGTCCATGAATGACGATCTAAACTGAAGAATACCCGATTTAGGAACAACGGAATCAGGGATAATGGGCTCAAATGCAATAGCCACTACTAGAAAAACGCTCATAGATAACGGATTTTATCCGTTATCTATGAGCAAAAAAAGCGTTGTGTATAGTGGTGTTATCTATTATAGGTGTCATACACAACGGTTTAAAAACCGTTATCTATGAAGGGAAAAGATAACAGTACAACCACACATACATAACGGTTATAATACCGTTATCTATGAAGGGAATAGATAACAGTACAACCACACATACATAACGGTTATAAAATCGTTATCTATATTGATTATACATAACGGTTTTCGACTGTTATGTATTATAATTTATCCGTTATCTATTCCATAATATATATTTTTTCATATTATAGTTAACAGTTTTTATACTTTTTATAACGGTTTAAACCGTTATCTTTGTAATAAAAAGATAACGGATTTCGACTGTTATGTATTAGAATTAATCCGTTATGTATTATATAATATTTCTTTTTTCTCATAACATAATTAACAGTTTTTTATACTTTTTATAACGGTTTAAACCGTTATCTTTGTAAGATATAGATAACGGTTTTATATTGTGATAGACAACACTTACATCCGTTATCTATGACTTGCATACATAACGTTTTTTACCGTTATGAAAGACATGGAAAACCGTTATCATTTTGCATTTTAATTGTTATACATAACGTTTTATTGCAATTTACATAACGTTTCTTGTTCGTTATCCTTGTGATACATAACACTTACATCCGTTATGTATGACTTTCATTCATAACGGTTTGTCTCCACATACATAACAGATTATTTTCGTTATTGTTATCTTACATAACGGTTACTAACCGTTATGTATGACCTTTAATTTTTGTTGTCTATTTTATTATAGATAACAGTTTTGCATGTAATAGATGACAGTTTTCCGCATATTTTTTATATATTCTCAATTTTGCCTTTTATTTATATCTAAAACTCAAAAGAAAAAAAATTCAAATAATAAAATAACATTGAGAACATAATATTAACATTCAGAAGTTGCAAAAACAATCATCAAAGATTCAAAAGTAAGATCTGTTAATCTACAGGGCAAAATGCAGTCCAATACATGAGTAATTTAAAGCAACGAGGCCAGACAAAATGCAGTTCAAGACGACAAGGTCAGCATTCTCCGAGTTCGAGTAGAAGAAACTAATATTTTCAGTTCATAAAGCACATATACCACAAGTCAAGAGATCTATACGGTTATCCATCCATGTTGTAGTCTTCTTGTTGTAAATAAGGATTGTAGTTCCCGGGAACTTCTATCTTTCCTATCATCTGCTCCATTCCTGCATAATACCAACTTCATGCAGTCAAAATGTGAAATTTTTATGCAAATAAAACATTAAGTTAAAGGATTTCATGAATGTAAATGCAACAGCTTTCAATTATCCATAGCTTGCACCTAAGAAAATTTACATTAACATATCGCTATCATACCTAAAGTGTAAGCATCAAAACACACAGTACAAACACACATAGCACATATAATCGGCTCCAAGCCATCACCACAGCAACAAATGGAATGGAACGAGCCATTCCCCAACCTACTCTCCATATCGACTACCTAGATACATGCTTATCTATGATATTCATGCATAACCATGGCTGCCAGTTGAGCCATGGTGCAAAACTAAGAGCACCTAGATTCCTTCTAAAATCTATATAGGGCATTTACATAACCATGGCTGCCAGTTGAGCCATGGTATAAAACTAAAAGCAAGAGGATATAAAACTCACCTTGAAGCTTATCTCTTTGTCAATCTCTCTATCACCGTGTACTTTCAAACCTAAAACAACATAAATGTAAATGATAAACTTATCACTCTATAAGATAATGCATAGCTAGCTATAAGACAGCCATATCCCAATTGCATGGGCAACATATTTAGTGAATCATTACACACCTCTAAAACCACAATCCTGCAAAGTGCTTTACAGTTTTCTATCAATTACTTGTTAAACAACCAAAACATTGACAAATTACAAGGTTTAAGTTGCATATCTCATACATGTTTAATTTAATTCTCTAGGAGCATATGAAATTAGATTGAATTAAATATCCACCCAATATCTTGATCAGATTTTATGTAAAATCTTTTTACCAAAGTACTTTAATTACAATTTTGGAGCCCAAGTTATGAAATAAAAACAATTATCTTCACCAAACCAATGAAGATTGGCAGAGACAGTACATAAAAAAGCTATTCTATTCGTAACATAGTACTGTATATATTTTCCGACTTAAAAATAAATTAACTACTTCTTTCATTAGCCTAATATTGTCTTTAATCCCCAAGTCTGTTTATAATGCCAGCTTATCTACAGAACAGATTCTCAAATCAGTTACCAAAGGAAAAGGTTGGCCTTCAAATAACAATAAAATGCCCTGGTAAAAAATAAATAAAATATCATAATATCCAGTTTGGTCATATAAATCTAAATTAGTACTTCATATACATCAGGATCCTATAGCTGTCAGGTTATATAAAAATGCACCTGATTTTCATCAACAGGTTTATGAAAGTAGTTGGTTCTTTCAACCAGCAGGTGTGCAGTTTTTGAATGAAATTGAACTTACAGTGCCTAAGCCAGGTGCTGACTTGAATATTCCACACAAGTGGTATACTGGTATCTGCACTGCACTCTTAGCCAACTCGAGACCTAATATATCGACATTTATTGCACGGTCCCATTTTGGCTTGGGTGGATTTGAATCTGTCCAGCCACTGAATCCCAGGCCGGAAATAATAGTAGAAGCTTCTGAAATTGACCAAATAAAATAATACTTCCAACGAGCAGTGAAACCTGACATGTACTGGTAACTCAACTTCTTGAAGAACCCATATTCTTGGTACACTGGTTCTGTGAATCGAGAAAGTGGGAAATGTGGTACAAGATACAGATACAAGCCCATGCAGATAGCAGATTGCAGAAGAGCCCTGAGAGTTGCCCAATAAGGAGAGGGGGACTGTCCCTTGGCCGAAGGTTGCCAGATCTATCAAAGTTGATATTGGAACTTAATTAATATAAGTTTGTATATTGCACAAGACAGACAGAAAATTGACATACTAATAGAAATACAATACCCCTTTCCTCTCTGTCCATTCAATATAGTCTTTCATTTCATAAACAGGACCGGCAAAGTGACTTCCACAACATAGACAGAACCCAAAGTACTCCAGTAATGATGGCATCTTCAGCAACCAATTTTTCTTTTGTGCTTCACGTAGATCATCCTCTTTGAGAATTCCATCATTATAGTTTATGACACATGATATAATTTTCAGAGTTATCACCATCAGAGCACCTGCAATTGTGAACCCCAAGGACATGAACAAAAATCATCAACAAAAAGATGGAACTTTTACCCATTTGAATAAGATTAGGTTAAACAGAGAAATTATCTTACAAATTTAAAAAGGATTAAAAGAAAACAGCTACTGTAGTCCGTACTTTAAAATTGATGAGCTTCTCATAACAAATAATCACGCATATCGAATTACTGGTTATGCAATTTAAAAAATGATTAGTTGACGAATGCAAAAAACATGGCCGTATTACTGGACTCTGAAGCTATGTGCTTTAGAGAAGTTCTTTGCATAGGAGTTTCACTAATGCAGGTAAACATCAGTATCAGACAAAGATAAACCTAGACCAAAGAGCCAGAAGCGGAAGAAAGTCAAAATTCGGCAACAAATAAATGAGCTGGTGCTGACCTGTAGCATCAATACCTCCTTCCTTCCATGCATCACCACTCATGTAGTATACATGGCTACACATGCATGCCAATAGTCAATACAGAATAAAGGCATAATTTAGCAGTGGGCAAAAAGGATCAGAATATCATATCTGATCTTTTAATTAAAACAAATGAACGTTTTAATATACTTAGCACCATACAACTAATCTAAACCCCAAATTTTATAACCCCCAAAGGTGAAACAAACCATAATTGTATTTATTCCCAACCAAGCATAAGAGAGCTAAAAAAACTTTAAATCCCGGTGACATGTAAAAGTCTGATTTACATCTACAATCATGTCAAATCCATGGAAACTGAAAAAGTGACAGCATCTAATCATCTAAATTTAAGTCTCTTACACAAAGACAATATAAGTGACATTGTTTGTTCCTTAAGCTCGTCATTCTTTTGCTACTCGCCTACTCCTGACTAAGCATAAGAGAAGTAAAAAACTTTAAATCCCGGTGACATGTAAAAGTCTGATTTACATCGACAATCATGTCAGATCCATGGAAACTGAAAAAGTAGCTGCATCTAATCATCTAAATATAAGTCTCTTACACAAAGACAAAATAAATAAAACCTAAGCACCAATACAAGTGACATTGTTTGTTCCTTAAGCTCATCATTCTTTTGGTAGCCTTTTCTTAGGGAACATTTCCCCCCTAAAGAGACCCCATACTAAAACCAGCCATTCCCGTTACATACTTCACTAAAAAAGTCAGAGCGTCCCTGCTGCTACAGTGTATAGTTTAAGAAATAGCACTCTCATGTCACTTTTTAAGGGCATATAGAACCACTAAATAGAGAGATGCCCCTCCCCTCTTTTATTTCTAAACCCAAACAAGATGGCTACAATTATCAGTCAAAGGTGATGGCTCTGCACTCTTCAAATCAGTGCATGAGTTCAGCTATGTCTTGGATTTCCTAAAAACAATGAACATTGAGTAAAATCGTGGATAAGGAAAATAGATTTAACATGATCTCAGAAGTCAGAACCACAGTTACTGATGTCTCCAGACTCCACAAAAATGGCATCCCTTGTTACAGAAAATAGATTTGACATCATGTGATTTTGCTTTTATGCGCCTAAGATGGCTGCTATTGGAATGTAAGAAAGCAAAATCACATGGTGTTAAACAGAGAAAAAAAAAATAATGAAATGAATATTAAATTTATGCATGTTAGGGAACTTGGAAAATAGAAATGTTCAATTTACATAATTATCTCCTTTTGTAATGTTCTTCAACAGCTAAAAGTAGAACTCAAGTACATTCAAAACGGATTTAGGATATGCTTACGAAGTACTCATCTTACAGTTGGCTTCCAGTTACAGCCTTATCGAAATACTGTGTTTAAAAGATTATGTGGAGCTAGAATTACAACTAACTAACCCATCAAACCAATCGTAAAGGTAGTTTCTTGCTTTTCAACAGCAAAAGATAGACCACTGCTCCAATCTCTAAGAATCTACTGAACAAGCATGCAAAGTAATACCTTGCTTAAATTGGTAGATAACACAGCACGAACATGAGGGAGAAAGAAAAAAAGTTCAATCACTTTATTCTTATCAGTTCTATTTGATTCTATCAATTAATAGTTAATAGTTAACAAACACCGTTCGAAACATTGTTTGTTAACCAAAATCTGTCAATAAAAAGGGCAAAAACAGAAGAGAGGAAGTCAAATTAGAGAGAGAAACAACAGATGCAGAAGACATAATAGGAAGAGATGGGGAGGGCTCCTTGCTGCGATAAGGCAAATGTGAAGATTAGGGCACTTAAGCTCCAGAAATTTCCTAAACCAAACAAAATTAACATAAACTTTACTGGAAAAATCGCCTAAACAAACAATCTAAAGCCTAAAGTAAATATGAAAATCTGAAGGCATTTTGCTAAGGGGCCGAATGAATTATATTCACATCTTAATAATAAATACTGAATCACATTTTAGGTGTCAGATTGGATTGGCGAACATCAAATTCTTCAAAATTATGCCTCAGTAAAAAAACCAAATTAATGATTTTAGCAACCACAAACCAAAGCCTTGGGTTCATGTTCATACTTACACGTTGAGGAATTTCGGTGTGGATAGCAAAGCGGCGGAGCAGGACTTCGGCAACCGGAGGAGGTACACTCGCTAGCGACAGGTGGAGGCGAAAGGGCGAGAGGGCGGCAGATAAAGCCCTAGGCGATTGGCAGAGGAAGGGCGAACGGCCGTCCTCCTTTTGCTGACGTAAAAGGGCGGTGACCTAGGTGAGAAGGGCTGCAGGGGTGGCGGCGCCTCGGTGAGCAGGGCTGCAGGGGTGGCGGCGCAACAGGCAGATAAACGGCGAGCAGAGGCGAATCTATTTCCTTCTTCCTTGTTGATTTTGGATTCAGCGCGGGATTGGAGATTTGGAGGTGTTAGCGCGAAAATTTTAGGTGAAATAAGGAAGGCAAATTCTATTCTTTTTTTTTATATATATTTTTAATATTCAATTTTTGGCATTTAGATTTTTAATTTAGATTTTATATAAGTGATAATAAAATAAAAAAATGTTACGATTTTTTTATTTTTCAAAGTCTATATCTAGAAATAAATTCAGATTTTAGGATAAACAAATTATTTGTTATTTTTTAATATAATTTAATATAATGTAATATAATATTATTTTTAAAAAAATAAAAAAAAATCATACATAACAGTTTTTAGAAACGCTCATACATAACGGTTCAAAAACCGTTGTAAATGACACTTATACATAACGGTTCTTTAGCGTTATAAATAACTGTTATAAAAGATGGTCATAGATAACGGTGTCGTAACGGTTTTGTAATACCGTTATCTATGCAACTAATAGATAACGCAAAAACATAACGCATTTGTTCAAACCGTTATCTATGCATTTAGACAACAGTACATAGATAACGGATTTTCGAAAAACCGTTATCTATTCTAAAAGTGCGCTCATACATAACGGTTTTTGAAAAAAACCGTTATCTATGTACTGTTATGTATGTAAACTTTTGTAGTAGTGAGCCTCATCAGGCACGACTGGCTCCGGAACATACGGAACCTCATCAACTGGGGGTGCAGGTATGATCGAAAAAAGATCTGTCAGAGGAGGGGGTGCATCATATGGTGGTGGTGGGGGATTATCAAATACAAAGTAGCGGTAACTAATCATCGCTACAAAACCCCTAAAATCTGCACGCTCGAATCGTCCAAACTCACCCCTAACGATATACTGCGGCACTAGCGAACCTGCCCAATCCTGCCACTCAGGTGGTAACTGTGGGATCAACAGTGTGATTGCCTCTGCTTCGTCAATCCCATATGCGGTAGTCTCTAGCCATCGTCTATGGTAGTGTGCTAAAAACTCACCCATCGTGTCACCCTCTTGCGGCCTAATATCTCTGAACCATCGACGCATCATCTCTCCTAAACGTCGCTGCATCCTGAGATAAAATTCTAACTTCTATCACATCAATGATAAAGAACTTACTTGATACATCTCAAACAATGACATACTCAATCTCGTTTGGTACGGTGGTGCATTGGCTATTATAGCCTCAATATTTCTCCATTTATTCCAAAACCACTGGCTCACATCATATTCCATCACCTCAAGCAGTTCCATTCATCAAAACATTACATATCTCGTTAGTATATCAAAAACAATATTCAACATCAAACAGTGCAATAATAACTCTTACCTCGATAAGCCGGAGGAGATGGGGCGCTGAGGTGTTGTTTCAGACTTACTCTCAATCTTACTTTCACTCTAGCCTAAGGATTCAAGGTAGGCTAGACTCATTCTCAAGGTAGGACTTAATCTCATGAGGAAATGAGATTAAAAGATTTACTCAACTCAAGGATAGTTGAAATCAATCATTTGGCTCAATCGTGGAATTTTAACTCAATTAAGGAGTTTGAACTTAATCAAGAATGAAACTCAGAGCAGACGACCTGCTCTGATACCACTCTGTCGCAGCCCGACATCTAGCCAGTGATAGCGTAGATCGAGTATCGATACGACTAATAAAATGATAGGGTAAAACAAGCGAACTAGAAGACTCGTCAAGCGGAAGTTACTAATAATTCAAGTTAAAGCAATAAAATATCATCAAACTTAATAGAAACATTGTCGGCTTCATACATTCAAATGTATCAAGGTTCTAGTCAACAAAAACAAAAGGGAGTATAGCTAAATATTTACAAAGATTCATATTGTCCAGGGTAGCACAGCAAACGCGATCAAACTATATGTATGAAGACATATAGCTGGGAGTAACAATCCTAATTAAGTTCATAGTCTTCAACTATTCACACTACCGTATAGGAGTAAAATACGGTACTCAAAAGTCATCTAGGAACAACAGCCCTCCAACGGTCCCCCAATCACTCTCCTTGCTCATCCTGCACATTTAGAAATACATGCAGGGCTGAGTATATAATACTCAGTGGACATAAGCCGAAAATAAACAATCTCGCTCTTAGAGCTATAAATTTAATTTGCCATTTATACATCACACATGGGTTTTTCTTCAAAAGAACCTGTGTAAGCAATTGATAAATTATAAGCATCATAAAGTAATGAAAGATGGACTGCAGTCACAAATACTTAGCATGTAGTACCGCTTCTACAACTCAACATCATCATGGTACTGAGAAGTAGGCCTCCTTGTCAAAATGACTTGAAATTTTGTGGGTAGCTATCTAACATGTTCATATTGTTTATATAAAAATTTTGAAACCATAAACTCAAGGGAAAGCTACTGGAAAAGTGACTCTTGTGTCTGTTTCTTCCAAACTTTCGATAGAAAGTAGCAGCTGGAGATTCATAATTTAAAAGGATATCAAACGATGTTCAAATGACCTGAAATTTTACATGAACGTTCCTAACACTTATATATACTTACCATAAAATTTTCAAGATTTTTGAGTATCAAAAACCCCGTCGAAAACAATCAAGTCAGTAGCTTAATAAGCTAGCCAATTAACTCATCAACTAGTCCATCCTAAACATATAGCCAAGCATACTCTATTTTCTTGTCAAACCAATTCATCATAATCGTTTTCAATCATCTCTAATCATCATTTTAATCCATCAACTATCATCACTACAATCTCATAGGTTCATTTTTATACTCAAATCCTTACTTTCTTCATGAACCTCAACTTTCCAACATCACACAACCTAACACCTTTAATATTCCATATCTCAAAAACGATTCATGCTTTTTCATTCAAAAGACCAATAATTAACATCTTAATAGCATGCATATACTCTCTACTTAAAGTTAGAAGACGACAAAATTTTAGAAGACTTCCAACCCTAGAAATCTTCAAAAATTACCAACTTAAATTAGGAGTTGTTTTCATACTTTAATCCTCCATTTACATGCTCATAAAGCTTAGATATAAGTAGATTCATGTGTTTAGAAGCTTACTCTTATGATCTGTATAACGAAAAGTATAACTCCACCTTCTTGATTCCTAACTCGAGCCTTCAACCTAGCTTTCGTTCTATGGATTAACGAGTGTTTTCAGCTTGATTTAAACGGTGGTTATGGGATACAAGTAGCTTGTGAAGCTTTTTACTAGCTCATCAATGGTGTTGGGTGAAGACAGTCGAGAGAGGAGAGAGAGAAGAGAGAGGAGAGTGAGGAAAGGGACGTCTGTTATGAGGGATGAAAGAGAAAGGTGTTATTTATTTAACCCCATTTACTTAGCCATCAAGTATTGGATAAAGAGCACATGCTTAATTATCCACTTGCATAAAAAATATCTTATCCGTTAACTGTGTTTATCCACTTGATTTGACTTCTCTCTCTCTAAGTCAGTTCCGCACCAGAGCAGAGGAATCGTGATTTCTCTGTCAAAGTAAAGACCGCTCAAAACATAATTCACTTGGCAGAGCAAAGAAGAGAAACTCGCCAGAGCAGAGGAATGCTCGCCAGTACAGTGGAATCGGCGCCAGTGCAGCGGAATCGACGCCAATACAGCGGAAAGGTGATCTCTCTGTCAAGTCAGAGGAACGGTGATTTCTCTGTCGAGCAGAGGAATCGGCGTCAGTGCAGAGGAATGGGTTCTCATCTGGCATAGCAGAGCTCGCTTACCGAGCAGAGCTCGCAAGCCAGAGCAAAACTCCCAGGCCATAGCAGAACTTCAAGGCCAGAGCTCGGCTACAAACTATCGAAAGAAAAGACATTTTTTTTTACATCCTCAAAGTTCAACCAATAACTCTATACATCCCTATCTCCTCAAAGTATTTCATTCTCTAGACCCATCATCGAAAATTTAATAGCTCAAACTATTGGAATATCTCATCTCATCATAAACTTATTTTTATATCTCAATGCTCTTAAAACTCAAAATATTTATAATGAGGAAAAATGCGGGGTGTTACATCATGGGAGACTTCATCATGCAGTCCTTGACTGTTTCTTCCAATTTGTGATTGAGCCTCTTGATTTCATGAGATGCACTGTCACATTCTGAGTTGGAGATTCTGACCTTCTCTTCCAGTCGACTGTTCTCCATGATTAGTTGATCAAGACAAGTTTCATCCGGAAAGTAGATGATTGTCTGATTCTTGGCTCGTTCATCATTGATCTCCTTTTCCATTTTCTGATTCTGCTTGAGGAGATCTTTGAACATTTTCCTCAACTGACAGTGATCAGTCATGAGCTGATCGAACTCGTCAGTTTCATGACTGAGCTTTCTCCAGATCCTGAACGATCTCCTGAAAACACCAGGGAGTTATCAGTATAAGGAGACTTTGAGTGAGAGTTTACCTCTGAGCCATTCATTCCATTGTCGTAGCTGTTGTCAACCACGCTTTCAGTTTCGTTGACCATTGGTGGACGTCGTATACCACCAAATAATTCCTGCAGAATTATCAAGAACTAATTAGTATAATGACAAGCAAGGTCGATCCCACAGAGAGCAGGTAAAATCATTCAATTCCCTAAAACCTATATTTTTGGTGATGCCACCACGCCCAAATTTGAGAAAATATTAATTAAACTAAGAAAACAAAATTAATCAAATAAAAGACTCTAGAAAAATATCAATAGAAAGGTAATTCGGCTCAAATAAATCCACACTAATTCAAAGCTCTGATCATCGACGCAAAGATTAATTAATCCCTATCAACCAACTAGTTATAGGATACCGTGATACCCACTGACATACCCCAATTCCTACTTACTGTGTCGATAGACGGCTGGATACGCCAGTCCTGCCTATTTCCCTTATTAAAATATAACCTAGCTGGAGACGCCAGACCTAGATTTAATATTCTAATAGCATTAAGATGAAGGAACCCAATTTAGACCAATTATCCTAGATACGCTAGTAATAATTAATCCACCAATTTATTCCTACTACGAACACGGTAGTTTTATCACTAATAATCCCTATTCCAACAATTACGGATTGGAGGTGCGAATTGACTGTAATCCAATTTAATCTAAGTTGATCAGGCTTAAATAAAATCAGAATCATCTTTAAACCCTAGGAATAAATTGGAATTACCAGGAACCAATTTTAAAACCAATTAGATCTCATAGATTGATAAATTAATGTTTCATTATTCTCGTTGAATTAAAAGTTTAGCTACTCATGCTATCAAAATAAAACACAATAAAATTAAATAAACCAAACATAATAAATAATCTAAAGAATTAAATTAAATAAAACAGAATAATATTACCAGAATTCTAAATTAAACGAAACACATGGGAATCAATTGCCAAAGAAATTTACTAAGAAACCATCCTAAAAAAAACTAGTATTAAACTATTGCTTGTGGCTGCAAATTTTCAAGTGCCGTCCAAAATAATAACCAATATTCCCTAATGCTAAAAGAAAAGTTTAACTTTAATATAAATCTCTAATCTCTAAAGCTTCCGCCGTCGAAGAAAGTAAGAAGAAAACTTAAAAACCTTAAACTAAAACTTAGAGTCAAACGTGTAGTGCCAAAGTATTAAATAAAACCTAACTTCTATCCTTAAATATGCGGCTGCCCTAACTAAGCAAAACATGAGGGATTAAAATCCCTAAGTGACCGAACCCTCCCCATAAATGGGCTTCGGTTCGGCCCTTCTAAAATAAAAGCTCCAAAAATTAATTAAAACATAAGTGTATTAGGCTTTAATTAAACCTAAAATAATTAACTCCACGTCCAATCTCTAATTCCTCTTCAAAATCACGCCTTTTTCTTCAAATTCACGCCATCTTCTCGAACTTTCTCCATCCACAAGTCTCCAACTCCGTTCCATGCAATTTCTGCACCAAAACACCACAAACTTGAGTAATATCGAATATAATCCATGGGAAACAACACGAATATAAAAAACTAAAACACACCCATCAGCCATCAGGGCTTGGCTCTCATCATCTGAGCTGGTAGAGTTGAAGTCGGATGATTCTGATGTATCTTCGGAAGATTCAGCATCGTCAGCAACCATCGCCTTCTTCTTGGCATACTTGCGATCTTTCTTGGCTTTCATCTCTTTTCACTCAGACTGCGTCAGTTCAGGGCATTCAGTTCGAAAGTGCCCTTTCTTTTTGCATCCAAAGCATTCCATATCTTTCATGTCGAAGGCGACTGACTTTCTTTCTCCGCTTCGATCAGTGGAATATCTGGGGTTGCTTTCTCTTTCTTTTCCTTTGTAGTGCTACTTGTGGAACCTTCTGTACTTCCGGAATTTGGACTCCATCTTGTTGAATCTTTCAGTCAACAAAGCATATTGATTTATGCCTAATTGTTCTAATTTTAGGGGCTTTCATGAGCTTTATTTTAAGATAATCTTTTGGAAATTGGTGCGTTTTATGGTGTATTTTATGCTTTGCAAGAGATTTAGGATTTCGAGATAAAGAGTGCAAATGTTGGAGAAGTTTGGGCTAAGAATTACGTTTTTGTGCATACTCTGGCGCGTCAGAGAAGCGAAGCCCCGCGCTGCAGAGAAATCCAATCGCCAGAGAAATGCAATAGCCAGAGAAATCCAATCGCCAGAGGAATCAATAGTCAGCGCAGAGGAATGAAAGTCTTGCCAGAGGAATCACAAGCCAGAGAAGTCATTCGCCAGAGCAGCGAAATCACAAGTCAGAGGAATGAAGTGCCAGAGGAATCGAAAGTGCCAGAGGACTCAAAAAGCCAGAGAAATCGAAGCCAGAGCGGAAGCCGTTTCTCTGGCGAGAGCCGCGATTTCCGCCAGAGTGGAGATTATTTCCAGAGCGCGACGCCAGCTGGAAGTTGCCTTATTTTGCACGATTCTATTGCCTTTAGAGTTCTACTTTGCATGACAACTTTCTTGGTGATCCATAGGGATTCGAAGTCTATAAATAGGGCCATACTTTTCATTGTAACAATAATCCTTTGCCCTAATCTCTAGTTTTCCGCCAAGTTAGCTAAAGCTTAGGAATTTTATTGCTTTCATAGTTCTAGTTTCGATTTCTGTTCTTAGTTAGTTTAAAATAGTTCTTTTAATTCATGTTTTAGATTAGTTCCCGTTTAGAGTTGTAATTACGTGACAGATTACTTCTCGAGACGATTTACGGTATTTCTTTTATTAAGTTTATTTATTTGCTTTTACCTGCGTTTCCTTTAAATTCTGAAATTTAAATTATGCACTTTAAATTATGCAATTTAGTTTCTGCCTAGTTAGATTAGATTAGAAGTTTTAATTAAAGTTGTTTAAATTTAAATTGCCTAGTTAATTCCTTTACTTTAAGTTGGTTAATTCTTGCCTAGGGTTTAATAGTTTAATTCGCCTAGATAATTTTAAGATTAAGTTTTTAGTTAAGTTTAATTTACAAGCATTAGTTAATAATTCCTTTTCGCCTAGTTAAGTTTAATTTCACGTAAATTTACTTTCCAAGCTTTAGTTTAATAATAATAGTTTACAGTTTTCGTGTGACACAATTAAAAGCCCTTAAAGATCTTCCTTGAAAGACGACATTGGGTTAGCTTATCACTGCTAGGATGTCCTTGTTCCATTGCAAGTCAAACTAGAGGTGTTCTAGGTTGAGTCACATATTGACTGAAGAAGTCCTCGGGCTTGAGTTCCGCTAGTTCCTTTGTCTGCTTCTTGCTTTCTCTCGCTGAAGCTTTCAGTGCTGCTCCTCTTGAGGTTGATGGACCATCTTCGTGAAGGAATATTAAACTGAATTAACGTTCCGTTTGCCCGATGATCGTTTCTTGGAATATTATTAATTTATCATACAACGATTAATCCTAACATGCTCCTATGAATTTAACAGCTGCACATAGGTGTTAGGAATTACTTACTTGTAAAGCGGATGCAGAGGTCGTTGATGATCGTGTCGAAAGACTCCAGTTCTGATCTTCTGAACTGTATCCCGCTCAGCTTTCACCGTTGGATGGACAACGAGCTATGAAAGTCCAAAGCTAGAAACCTCCTACACGTTTCTGCGCCTCCTACAGCTCTCAAAACCCTAATAATTATCAGTGTATGTTTCCTGAGAGCTGACAGCTGTATTTATAATACAGAACAAGAGAGGGGGCGCCAGTTATAGTGTGTTGGGCGATTTCTAGCCCTACATGGGCTAGGAGACATTGGGCCAGTCCAGGGACCAGATACAAGGAATAAAGATGGGCCTCAAATAAATTAATTTATCTATGGTCAGCCCAGACCATAATTAATTTATAAATATCAGTTCATTCCACTAGAGAACCAATATTGACTTACCCCTTTATTGCCGGTGTTGAGTCGGGGCTTGTATTTAGACTTATTAAATCCTCGTATTTAAAATATCCGACATCCATTAATTAATTAGAGTTCTGACAGCTTAAATTAATTAATCTCTTTGTAATCCTTAAGCAGTACCACTCAAACCTTATTATTGCGCCTGAACTTAATCAACATGCAGGGTTTAACGCAATAAACATTATTGAGCTCCTTAAGGGGATGTCATTATCCTATACGGATACGAGTACTAATACAGATAATCAAATATCATATATTAATCGCTATCACCCAAGATACAGAGTACTCAAGTTACTATATAACTCTCACTCATAGTAAATCAAAGTGATAAACGAATCAACATATATATCTGAAATCTTATTAGTATTAAGATCATATAAGTTACCGAGATCTTGATTCTTCACTTAAGTCAGATGGAAGAATACATCTCACTGTGGTCCTATCAATACGTTATGACGTACCAGTATAGATAAGTAGTCAAGACGAACTACTTCCATCTATACTGCAGCCTAAACCAATAACTTGTCCTAGAGTTATTTCGGCTGTGACTATATTATATCTCTTAAGGTTATTCCAATTATACGGTCTTCTGTGATCTACAACACACCATATAATCTACTTATATAGAGATAAAGAACATACATATGCAATCATGAACACAATCAGATAGGAGATAAAATAGTGAATACAAGAATCAATGTATACAAGCATAAAAAGTTCTTGCTTTCAGTATACAAATCCAACACTTCGTCTGATCCTCCAGCCTTCTTGATTTCAAGATTTCTCTGGATGTCGAACTCATTTGCCAAGAGGTCAGAGAAGAGCTTGTTTGTCGGGAGCTGACTGAATCCAGGCTTGTTCTGATGAGCGACTGAATAGATCTGCCAATCTCCTCGTGGAAGTGCTCGAAGAATCTTCAGGTTGATTTCTCGTTGAGTGTATTTGTCCTTCGAGATGGATGTAACTTCATTCAGGATTTGGTTGAATCTGAGTTCCATCTCGTCGACAGATTCATTCTTGAGCATGAGGAATGAGTCGAACTTCTGACAAGCTATGGACAGCTTGTTTTCCTTGATTTCCTCGGATCCTACACACATTCTTTCAAGAATGTCCCACATCTCCTTTGCAGTTCTGCACTTGATGATCTTGGTGACATGCTTGTCTGGAACTGTGCTGGAGATGATACTTTTGGCGAGGTTTACTATCTCATCTTGCTTCCTTTCTTCAGTGGAGAAGTCTGCCTTCTGCTTGATCTGGACCTCATCGTATGGATCCCTAGCTGGGTCAACGAGAACTCATTTGACTATTTCGGTGATGATAATTGGTCCATTGGTGATGACTTCTCACATTCGGCAATGTTGGGCGGTGAGGAAGCTTTCAAGCCGAAACTTCCATATGTCGTATTTTTCAATAGTAAACATAGGTAGAGAGGATAATCTGCTGTGGTTAGTCTCCATCAAAAAAGAGAGAACAGGTAACAACAGATAGAGCAAATAGAAAGCACCTTTAGAAAGAGAAATTTTTTTCGAGACCTTTGAGAAAAAAGATCTAGTTCAATTAGAACCTGCTCTAATACCAATTGTTCTTGCGAACCTGCTCTGATACCAATTGTTAGGTCCGGAGGGTCTCGAATAGGTGTATGGGGGGGGGGGAATACACCTATAGGCTATCTCAGATGGATCTCAAGATAGAGATCAAAACGAAACTTTACACACAAACTTAGACACCTGTTTACAGAAAAGAGTTTTAACCAAACAGGGTTGACGACTGATACTGAAATACTCTTCATTAATGAGTTATCAGTTAAGTCACTGGAACTTAACTGATGCACATTAAGGCTTCAATCAAGTTTGCTAAAACAGAGATGTTACAAGTCTTCCTGAATATCGGAGGATAGATCAGTCAGACTGATAACATACGCAGCGGAAATACTTTGTTTCGAAATAGCCTGTGTTGAGCACGTTGTTAGTCTTAGGTTTCTCTTTGCTTTTAATCAGTATTCAGTTTATCAAATGAAAGAACACAAGTAGGAATGTAAAACTGAAAGATGTAAATAACACAGAGATTTTTACGTGGTCCAGAAAACATTTCCTACATCCACGGTCGGTTGATCAGACCAACAACTTTACTCCGTAAGTGCTTAGCCGGGTGCACTGCAAACCGAAACTGTGTGCTTAGCCGGGTGCACACCACCGAATCTATTAAAGATCCAATCTTCCGTACCAACACTTCACTCGCGTTGGATTTCCCACTCCTAGCACGAACTGCACTAGGATCTCACGGAGTCAGAGCACCTTCTTGAACTCCTTTTCAACTCAAACACTCGATTCTATCGGTCGAAGGGAGGTTTGAAATCTTGCCAACTAAACTTCAAATAACAAGTTCTTTGGAGTTAGTTTTGACCTAGGCTCTGGGTAAATAGGGGTTTGCCTAAGGTCTAAGAGAATGTATGTAATCAGCAGTGACTGATTTTTGGCTTTGGTATTCTCTTCTTCGATTCAAGCTTTGGGGAGGTTAAGCTTTGGCTGAGAAACAAGTTTCTTAGGTTCTATTGTTAAGGGGGAATAATATTTACCCTGTTTTAGAACTTGTGCTCTGAGTTCAGTCTTTTGTTTGTCTAGAACTGTTGTGTGATTTTGGCATCATCAAAAAAGGGGAAATTGTTGGGAAATTATTGAAATATCCTAATCCTTGTTTTGATGATACCAAAATCCATAGGCCTTAATTGTAACAGACTAGAACTGTTCGAACTCAAGTGTTAGAGTTCTTTTCTAGTTTAGTTTTGCTGTTCTGAAGACTGAAGACTGAAGGACGAAGGACTGAAGAGTAAAGACTGGAGTTACCAACTGAAGTATCAGTTGAAGAATCAGTTTGGAACTGATTGATTTATGCGTGCCACGTGGACTCAGAGGACTGATACTAAAGTCAAGTATCAGTTAAACATTCTTCCTCAGACTGAATCTCCAACGTTCAAAGAAAGCCACGTACTCCAAAAGTACAGCCGCATTAAATGCAGAGATCTCAGGATCATCTCTCTCTGCAGAGGTCATTCCTATTTGGTGGCTACTTTATCAGAGATGTCAAATCTCCTGCTCTCCAACATAGCCGTTCTCACCAAACAAGAAACCTCGAAGATTGAAGCCTCAGCCCAAATTCGAAAAGCCCTCGAGGATCTATTCAGGACTTCTCCTATAAATAGCACTCGAGGATCACTTCAATCTTCACCGATTCAACAACTCAAGCTGAAGCTCTGCCAAAATTGCGACTCAGCCCAAAGCTTAATCTCTCCAAAGCTTGAATCGAAGAAATAATACCAAAGCCAAAAATCAGTCACTGCTGATTATATACATTCTCTTAGACCTTAGGCAAACCTCTATTTACCCAGAGCCTAGGTCAAAACTAACTCCAAAGAACTTGTTCTTTGAAGTTTAGTTGGCAAGATTTCAAACCTCCCTTCGAGTTACTGAATCGAGTGTTTGAGCTAAAAAGGAGTTCAGGAAGGTACTCTGATTCCGTGAGATCCTAGTGCAGGTTCGTGCTAGGAGTGGAAAATCCAACGCGAGTGAAGTGTTGGTACTGAAGATTGGATCTTCAGTTGATTTGGTTGTGTGCACCCGGCTAAGCACACAGATAGGTTTGCAGTGCACCGGTTAAGCACCTGCGGAGTAAAGTTGTTGGTCTGATCAACCGACCGTGGATGTAGGAAGTGTTTTCCGAACCACGTAAAAATCTATGTGTTATTTACAGCTTTCAATTTTACATTCTTACTTGTGCTCTTTCCATTGATAACCTGAACACTGACTAAATGCAAATAGAAACCTAAGACTAACAACGTGCTCAACAAAGGCTATGACGAAACAAAGTTATTTCCATTGCGTGTGTTATCAGTCTGACTGATCTATCATCTGATAGTCAGGAAGACTTGTAACATCTCTATTTTAGCAAACTCGACTGAAGTCTTAACGTGCATCAGTTAAGTTCCAGTGACTTAACTGATAACTCCTTACTGAAGAGTATTTCAGTATCAGTCGTCAACCCTGTTTGGTCAAAACTCCTTTCAGTCAACAGGCGTCTAAGTTTGCGTGTAAAGTTTCATTTTTGATCTCTATCCTGAGATCCCTCTGGTCTTTCAGAGAAAAATAGCCTATAGGTGTATTCCCCCCCCCCATACACCTAGTCGAGACCCTCCGGACCTAACACAGGTGATCTCTATTCGGTAAAAGGCTATCCACGTCAAGCAAAGGCCAGTCATATTTGGGCGTGACAACCAGTATGCCCAAGACCGAGTAGCTGAGCAACGTCAACAAAAGGCGTTGTAGATCCGGAAGGTGTGGAAAAGAATGATGGGATACACTGTCCTTCCTCTATCTTGGGCTTCTCTGGCGACTACCCATCAACTGTGACGAGGCATAAAGCCATGGTTATCAAACGAGGAAAGCAACTACTGCGCCGTAGCATGTCTATGACCGATCGGCTGACTAGCCGGAAATGGTTGTGTCCGGGAGGCATGTGGCACTCAAACTGCGGAGTTGGGGACCTCAGGAGAGAAGGTTGGTGAGGGTCATACTTGGTGAGTAACGGGTATGACTACTACCTAAGGAGAAGTGAAGCACTGCCTTGTGACCGGGGAATGTGTGACCTTCGGATCAAGTGACTACAAGGGACTCAACCATCCCAAGTGTGAAGTATAATCTCTTGAAACGCCCAAATATCTTTGGGCCACGCCTTGAGGTTATACGGAGCATGGACGGATCTTCAGTATGCCTATGACCGAACCAATATCGACAATAGTCAGGACCTAACTCAAATCTTACCCCTTGTTATATTTGATCTTTCTTTAAGTTTACTTGTGCAGATAAACAGGTTGAGACCGTGACAACTCAATTTGTGCACCCGAAGAGTAAAGTAGTTCATCACTCTCCGTGGGATCAACCCTATACTTGCTGCTAAGACTGTTCTTTGGTTGCGAGTAATAGAAGCGTGTACTGTCCGTCTAGGGCATACACAGGTATTTTGATCGCGCTGCACGACGGGTGCATGTCACCCACCAAAGTCATCTTTTTATGTTGGTGGATATATATGTCCTACACTATATGCTTTTGGTTACATATGTCTTTCACAAAAATATTTATAACAAAAATAAAAACATTTATATTATAACAAATCCTAGGTAAATTGTATTGCTAAAAATTGAAGCTTCAAAAAATTACAATGTAATATTCCGTTCTTTCTAATTAAGTTAAGTTTAGATTAAATTTAAATTTTGAACTTAAAAGCATAAGATGATTTACGCTCGGAAAATGAAAGAGAAATTTATTTTAATTCCAACAAAATAATTTACCATTTTTGTTTTGAAAATCTAAGTTATTTAAATATTCATGCATTTCATGTTTGTTTAAATTGAGTATTTAAGGTCCCCAAGGGGACACCAAGCGATGCGACCTCCTGTCTGTGAATGGTGAGGTCTCGGGTTCAAACTCTCCGACTCCCCCTCCCCAGCTACCGCAAGTAAAAATAAATAAATAAAAAAATTGAGTATTTAAGCATTTACACAGGTGTTTTGAATTAGCAAAACCATAAAAGATTAATACAAATTCAATTCTTATATTAAAAGTTTTAAATTTATTTTATCATCACTACATTTCTATCAATTACATGGAAGAGTCTACTACACTACGCAGGGGCGTGATGCGCTCTCCGCTCTGATTGTTACACGTGTAATTAGTGAAATCAGCTAGTTTATAAAAGGTAGCTTTGAACAGTTTTCGGTTTCGAGATAAACCACCTTCCAACAGTATTCCTGTTTTTTGTGAAAGGCACCTAGTACCTAGCTACCTAAAAGACCTACTACTAAATTTTAATCTTCTCGTGCACTCTTGGTCTTGATTTTGAAAATCTTGAATGTGTTCACCATCTCCAGTAGCCGGTTTTTATCTTCGACATTAGCCGGTTTATATGCGGCATTTGGGTTGTGGAGATTACTTGAAGTGATAGTACATGCTTTGTTTCTTGATGAAATTTAAATTCATCGGTGACTATTTAATTTCAAATTCTTTGAAGCCGACACCTTTTTTCTCTCTGTTATCTTCTTTTAAATTTGCAAACTCATTTTCTCTCGCTAAACATAGATCTCTAGCTGTCTGTCCTCTTCCAAAATCAGAATCACCGAAATTTTCGCACTGCAATGGAAAACGGTTAAAATTATCGTCAATTCAGATGAAGAGAGAGTGGTGAGGCTCGTGTATGGTGAAACCAGACGAGGTCGGTGACGGTATCTATTTTGGTTGTTGGATGTTCAGTCAAGATGAGAAAGGAGGAGCTGGGTGGGTGGAGATTAAGGAGGAAATACTGTACAGGCGGCGACGGCGGCGAGGTGTTGGCGTAGAAAAATGATGAAGAGGAGAGGAGAGAGAGAGTTTGGATGGTGGGGGGAAGAGAGAGAGAAATATACAAATGAGAGAGAGAGAGAGAGAGAGATACAGATGAGAAAGAGCGAGATAGATTTACATGAGAGAGAGAGAAGAGAATAAATAAAAAAATATAAGTGAACTTATGATTTGGATTTTTCTAAATTTTCAGTTGAAAAAAAAAACATGAATTATTTTTAATATATATGTATTGCATTATTCGTACATAATATGATAGAAATCACTTGTAATATACATAACAAAGAAAAATGTTTAATTAATGGTCACAAAAGCTTTCCTCAAAACAAAAAAAAAAGTTTGCAGAAGGTCCTTATCAATTCATCTATATTATATATAAAGCAACATTTTTAACAGTAATAAATTCCCGATAAAAAAATTGACAGTTTTTTTCCCCAAAATTATAGGCATTTTAAGCAATAGGATGAAATTATATATGTAACACTAGGGTTGCCGCCGGTTCAGGAACCGCCGGATCCGGGCCCGAACCGGCGGTTCAGGTTCAAAAATTTATTGAACCTGAACCGGCCCGGATGAAATGTAAAGGGCCGGTTTTCGGACCCTGAATCGGCTGTTCCGGGCCGGGCCGGAAACCGGCGGTTTTCGGGCTTTTTTCCTTTTTTTTCTTTTCAAATTTTTTTTGTATTCTTTTTTATGAAAATAAATGATTTGTGATGAAATTTCAAAAATTTTATTCAACTTAAAATATAAAATATAAACATGTGTTGAAATCGAAAATATAAACATGTAATATTTTTTTATGTCATATTTTTAAATTAAATAACTTGTGTTGAAAATTTATATTTTATAAACATAACAATTAATATATTTTTAAAATAATATTTTGTTATGTCATCTTAATTCTTAAGTAATACTTGTGTTCTTTTAATTAATATCATGTCATTTTTTTTAAAATTTATAACAAGTTGACAATCAAAATATTTTTTTTGATTAAATGACTTGTGTTGAAAATTGAAATACTATAAAAGAAAAATAATTCTAACACATTGACAATCAAAATAATGCATAAAAATTGATATTTTTATTGAATTTATTCAATGTACAAAAAAAATATTACAAGGATACAAATTACAATCTTGAAAATTGAATAAGTAAACTAAGTAACACTAACTAAATAACTAATTCATTACAATAAATTCCGAAAGAGAGTTGTCTAAAGGGGGGGGAATAATAATTAAGGGCTTGAGCTCAATTTTAATATAAATATTAAAATTGAGTGGCCTACGTATCTTCATTGAATAATGAAGAATCAAAGCCCACGTAGTTCTCTTACCTTAACTTACCTAATCGTAGTCCTTCTCGGCCTCGGATCGTTCGGACTCGGTGAATTCATAGTTTGGGCTCTCGTCGGCTTGATCCCATTCATTCTCTTGAGCTCGCAACTCGGCTTTAGACCAATCATCAAGCAACATGGTGGCCTCCATGTTTCGAGGATCCATGTTGTTTCTTCTTTCGTCCAAGACAAGCCCACCAACGCTAAATGCTTGCTCGACGGAGACCGTGGAGGCCGGGACCACGAATAACTCCTTGGCCATGGTGGCGAGTATGGGATATTCCCTCTTGTGCGTGGACCACCATCTCAAGACGTCCAATTGTTGACCACCTACATTTTTTAAAGCAAATGTACTAGACAAATATATATCTAACTCGTTAGTAGTATAGCTCCTTTGTGTATGCATAAATGAATAAGCGGCTTGAGCCCATTCGTTTTGATCAAAACTACTTCCTAAGGTGGATGAGCCATATTGACCTTGTGAACTAGTAGTACCACTTGAAGAGTATGAGGGGTTTAGTCATTAAACAAAGTTCTAAGTGTGTTATCTATTCTAAGTTTAATATCATCTAATGCGGGAAGGTACCATTCTAGCATTTCATTATTTTTTAATCTTGACTCATAAATACCCTAAAGGTACCATAATAAATTTCTACATGCGATAAACACCTCCAATTTTCATTGTAGGATCTAAAATCTTAGCAAGTAAAAAAACATTGGGAATTTCAAGAAAATATTTAAGCCACTTAATGATCATTTGATATGATACGTCCTTCAAATCGTTTTTTTATAACAATCATTTAAAGCAATACCAATGAACATGCAATGTTCTAAAACTTTAATATTAGTGCAATAATAAACACCGGATAAATCCGTAGTAGCATTTTGAAAAACCTTTAAAAGATGAAATAAACTACCACATCTTTTCCAATAAAAGGGCAATAAAAGCAAGTTAGCCTCGGGAGTTAATCTAAAAAAATCACATAAATGATCAATATGTTCCATGGTAGATGCAAGCATGCCAAATGTTGAATTTCAATGTGTAGAAACATCTTTAACAAAATTCGTATATCGAATTTTTTTGTGACGACAATATTTTTGTCATTTTTTGCCAATAACGGCTTTTCTATGAAAAATATTAACGGCTTGTCTAATGGGATCAACAACATCATTAATAAGAGAATAAGCATCTTGTACACATCTATTTAAAATATGACAAATACAACGAGCATGAAAATACCTACTGTTGGGAACTTTATGGAATATCCTAATCCTTGTTTTGATGATACCAAAATCCATAGGTCTTAATTGTAATAGACTAGAACTGTTTGAACTCAAGTGTTAGAGTTCATTTCTAGTTTAGCTTGCGGTTCTGAAGACTGAAGACTGAAGACTAAAGATACCAATTGAAGTTTCAGTTGAAAATCAGTTCGAAACTGATTACTTAATGCGTGTCGCGTGGACTCAGCAGACTGATACTAAAGTCAAGTATCAGTTAAACATTCTTCCTCGGACTGAACTTCCAACGTTCAAAGGAAGCCACGTACTCCAAAAGTACAGCCGCATTAAATGCAGAGATCTCAGGATCATCCCTCTCTGCAGAGGTCATTCCTATTTGGTGGCTACTTTATCAGAGACGTCACATCTCCTGCTCTTCAACATAGCCGTTCCCACCAAACAAGGAACCTGAAAGATTGAAGCCTCAGCCCAAATTCGAAACGCTCTCCAATGGAAGAAATCTTGAAGACGTTCTCCGCCAACGGATCTATTCAAGACCTCTCCTATAAATAGCGCTCGATGATCACTTCAATCTTCACCGATTCAACAACATAAGCTGAAACTCTGCCAAAATAGTTTCTCAACCAAAAGCTTAACCTCCCCAAAGCTTGAATCGAAGAAGAGAATTTCAAAGCCAAAAATCAGTCACTGCTGATTACACACATTCTCTTAGACCTTAGGCAAATCTCTGTTAACCCAGAAGCCTAGGTCAAATTTGCTCCAAAGAACTTATTCTTTGAAGTATAGTTGGCAAGTTTTCAAATCTCTTTTCGAGAGATAGAATCAAGTGTTTGAGTGGTAAAGGAGTTCAGGAAGGTACTCTGACTCCGTGAGATCCTAGTGCGGGTTGTGCTAGGAGTGAGAAATCCAACGCGAGTGAAGTGTTGGTACTGAAGAGTGAAATCTTCAGTGGTACGGTTGTGTGCACCCGGCAAGCACACGGTTCGGTTTGCAGTGCACCAATTAATCACTTGCGGAGTGGATTGTTGGTCTGATCAACCGACCGTGGATGTAGGAAGTGTTTTTCAAACCACGTAAAAGTCTCTGTGTTATTTACGGCTTTCAGTTTTACATTCTTACTTGTGTTCTTTCATTTGATAAACTGAATTCTGATTAACTGCAAAGAGAAACCTAAGACTAACAATGTGCTCAACCGAGGCTATTACGAAACAAAGTTATATCCGTTGCGTATGATATTAGTCTGACTGATCTATCATCTGATAGTCAGGAAGAGTGATATCATCTATGTTTTAGCAAACTCGACTGAAGCCTTTTACGTGCATCAGTTAAGTTCCAGTAACTTAACTGATAACTCCTTACTGAAGAGTTTTTCAGTATCAGTCATCAACCCTGTTTGGTCAAAACTCCTTTCTATTAACAGGTGTCTTAGTTTGCTTGTAAAGTTTTGTTTTGATCTCTATCTTGAGATCCCTCTATTTTAAGAGGAGAAAAATAGCCCATAGGTGTATCCCCCCCCATACACCTATTCGAGACCCTTCGGACCTAACAATTGGTATCAGAGCAGGTTTTTCACAAGAACATTCTGTTTCTGATTAGGTTCTAATTGAACTAGATCCTTTTTCTCAAAGGTCTCGAAAAACTTTTCGCTTTCAAAAAGGTGCTTGCTATTTGCTCTATCTGTTGTTATTTATTCTCTCTTTTTGATGGAGACTAACCACAGTAGATTATCTTCTCTACCGATATTTAGTATTGAAAAATACGACATATGAAAGTTTCGACTTGAAAGCTTCCTCACCGCCCAACATTGCCAAATGTGGGAAGTCATCACCAACGGACCAATCACCATCACCGAAATTGTCAAAAGAGTTCCCGTTGATCCAAATCGGGATCCATACGATGAGGTCCAGATCAAGAAAAATGCAGACTTCACCATAGAAGAAAGGAAGCAAGATGAGCTAGACAACCTCGCCAAAAGCATCATCTCCGGCACCGTTCCTGACAAGCATGTCACAAAGATCATCAAGTGCGGAACTGCAAAGGAGATGTGGGACATTCTGAATGAAATCAAGGAGAACAAGCTATCTATATCTTTCCAGAAGTTCAACTCCTTCCTCATGCTCAAGAATGAATCTGTCGACGAGATGGAACTCAGATTCAATCAAATCCTGAATGAAGTTCAATCCATCTCGAAGGACAAGTACACTCAACGAGAAATCAACTTGCAGATTCTTCGAGCACTGCCACGAGGAGAATGGCAAATCTACTCAGTCGCTCATCAGAATAAGCCTGGATTCAGTCAGCTCCCGACAAACAAGCTCTTCTCTGATCTCTTGGCAAATGAGTTCGACATCCAGAGAAATCTTGGAATCAAGAAGGCTGGAGGATCAGACGAAGATGGTCCATCAACCTCAAGAGGAGCAGCACTGAAAGCTTCAGCGAGAGAAAGTAAGAAGCAAATGAAGGAGCCAGCAGAACTCAAGCCCGAGGACTTCTTCAGTTAATACGCTTTGTTGACTGAAAGATTCAGCAAGATGGAGTCCAAATTCCGCAAGTACAGAAGGTTCCACAAGCAGCACTACAAAGGAAATGAAAGAGAAAGCAACTCCAGACATTCCACTGATCGAAGCGGAGAAAGAAAGTCAGCCGCCTATGACATCATAGATGTGGAATGCTTTGGATGCAGAAAGAAAGGGCACTTTCGAAATGAATGCCCTGAACTGACCCAATCTGAGCGCAAAGAGCTGAAAGCCAAGAAGGATCACAGTTATGCGAAGAAGAAAGTGATGGTTGCTGACGATGCTGAATCTTCCGAAGACACATCAGAATCATCCAACTTCAACTCTACCAGCTCAGATGATGAGAGCCAAGCCCTGATGGCCAATTAAACTGAAAGCGTGGCTGACAACAGCTACGACAATGGACTGAATGGCTCAGAGGTAATCTCTCATTCAAAAACTCCTTATACTGATAACTTCCTGATGTTTTCAGGAGACCACTCAGAATCTGGAGAAAGCTCTGCCGATGAAACTGACGAGTTCGATCAGCTCATGACTGATCACTGTCAATTGAGGAAATTGTTCGAAGATCTCCTCAAGCAGAATCAGAAAATGGAAAAGAAGATCAATGATGAACGAGCCAAGAATCAGACAATCATCTACTTTTCGGATGAAACTTGTCTTGATCAGCTGATCATGGAGAACAGTCGACTGGAAGAAAAGCTCAGAATCTCCAACTCAGAATGTGACAGTGCATCTCATGAAATCAAGAGGCTCAATCACAAACTGGAAGAAACAGTCAAGGACTGCATGATGCAGTCTCCCATGATGAGCAACTTTCCATCAAAAGGCCTCGTTGAAAGCATTGGAGGAAAGGTTGCTGCTGCTGATAAAGGAAAGAATGTCATGATCAATGCAAAGGACGATACTTCTGAAAACAACACATCAGAATAATCAAGAGATCATGACATGGATGAAGTTCGCAAACGCAAACTGATGGCAAGGACTAATGTTCCTCCTCCACAAAGCTACAGACGAGCAAGGGAGGCCCCCAACCAGATCATCCTACTGAGAAGACTGGAAAGTAGATTTCAGTCAAAGATCGGGGAAGGAACATCAGGAATCAAGAAGAATCTTCCTCACCAGTCCAGGGGGAAGAACAACAACATCAGTCAGAAACTGAAATCAGTTCTGTTTCAGAAATAACAACATCCATGGAGACAAAGCAATAATGGGTCCAGACGAGTCAAGCGACACCCACGACGACAAGCGACTGGACATCAGATGACTCATGTCCCACGACATCAGTCAAGTCTCCATCAGTCTGCAATGACTCGAGTATCTCAAGGAAGATACTTCGTCGAGCAAAGAAGACCTCAACAACTCATCAGAAAGAACTCCTACAAGAGTGAGGCCTTCAAAAGGAAAGCTCAACAGAAGAATGCTCATGTGCCAACTAAAGCGCCATCTACTTCAGTCAGACGACCAGCAAAGCGCAAGAGATCAGCAAGACCAGTTCTGAAGTAGATATGGGTTCCAAAGGGAACTCGAGCTAACATTGAAGGGCCCAAATCTTGATTGGGTACCTAAATTAACTCTTCCTTGCAGGTCAAAAACAGGAAACATAAAAAGGTGGAAGAAGTTAAAGCTTCAATCAGAACATGGTATCTGGATAGCGGCTGCTCGAAGCACATGACGGGCTACAAAGAATATCTATCTCAGTATGTTGAGAAAGCTGGATCCAAAGTTCCATTCGGAGACAACTCAATTGGAGAAACAAAAAGTTATGGTGTGCTCGACATGGGTAACGCCAGTATCAGTAATGTTAGCTTTGTTTCTGGTCTTAAACATAATTTGTTGTCTGTGAGTCAATTTTGTGACAGCAGTTTCACAGTGAAGATTAAAAAGAATGAATTCACTGTTAGAAACAACCAAAGAAAGGTGGTTCTGAAAGGATTCAGACAAAGAAGTCTCTACATCGTCTCATAGGAAGACAGCCCTCCAGAAACGTGTCTCATCAGTAAAAGAAGCTCAGAGCTCAACTGGCTGTGGCACAGGAGACTCAACCACCTCAATTTCAAGACGATCAACAAGCTTGCTAAACATCAGCTGGTAAAAGGTTTGCCTTCTATTGTGTTCCAGACAAGGACGTCATTCAAGTCAAAGTCAGGACACTCCTCTAGAAGGATTCTTCAACTACTTCACATGGATCTGTTTGGTCCAATCTCTCCAAGAAGCTACAACGGTAGGAAGTACACCTTAGTTGTGGTGGATGATTATTCACGATATACTTGGGTTATCTTTCTCTACACCAAGAGAGACAGACACTGTTGGAATTGCCAAAGCTGCTGAGAAGACTGAGCGTTGAAAAGGAAGTCAACATCATCAACATCAGATCAGATCATGGGACTGAATTCCTTAATACTGTCATTCGTGAGTATTGTGAGGAACAAGGAATCAGTCATCAAACTTCTGCAGCAAGGACTCCTCAACAGAACGGAGTTGCAGAAAGAAGAAACAAGTCTTTGAAGGAAGCAGCAAGGACGATGCTGGCTGAATTAAAACTCCCCTTAAAGTTTTGGGCCGAAGCAGTCAACAACGCATGCTACACGCAAAATTGCTTCTTTCTCACTCAAAGACATGGAAAAACTCCATACGAGCTATGGAAGAACAGGAAGCCTTCAATTGCATATTTTCATGATTTCGGTTCTAGGTGTTTCATCCACAACAATGATAAGAAGAGGTTAAACACATTTGATAGCAAAGCTGATCCAGGAATTTTTCTTGGATACTCTGGAACAAAATGATCCAGCAAAGCCTATCGAGTGTTTAACTCTCAAACTATTTGTGTTGAAGAAACACCACATGTTGTCTTTGATGAGTCTACAGATGATTTCAGGAAACATGAAACTGAAAGAAGTGTTGAGAACACTGATGTTTCCAAGACTGAAATCGACAACACCGAGCCTTCTACTGTCCTGGTGTGGGGACCTGGAAAAGATGAAGATACTGAAAACCTTCAGTATCAGAAGATCAGCCAAAGGTCTAAAGCTCAGACTGGAGCCAATGCGGATGGCATCAGTCAAGGAGGAACTCCAGTTGCCGAAGAACGAGTTGAACATGCCGAAGCAGCTCCAACTCAACTCTCCCCTGCTCCAGAATGTGCTCAACACTTCAGAACCATTCTGACTGAAGATGCCTCATCATCACCAGAAGAGATCAAGAAGTATCGAAGATGGTTTGAACTCCATTCAAAGGAGAACATCATTGGAGAACCATCAGACGATGTCAAGACTCGAAGATCAATGTGCAACCTCGTCTTTGATACCAACCAGAACTGTATCAACGAAGATAAGAATTTTAGCTGTTTCTTATCATCTACAAAGCCCAAGGATGTCGAAGAAGCTCTGAAGTCCACTCAATGGGTCATCGCAATGCAAGAATAACTCTATGAATTCAATCGAAATTCAGTTTGGAAGCTTGTGGATCGACCAGACGATGCAAAGGTGATTGGTTTGAAATGGATTTTCAAAAACAAGAAAGACGAAGAAGGAAATGTTGTGAGAAATAAAGCAAGGCTTGTAGCATAAGGTTACAGTCAAGAAGAAGGTATCGACTACGATGAGACGTTTGCCCCAGTTGCCAGATTGGAAGCAGTCAGACTCTTCTTAGCCTTCGCAGCTCATAAAGGATTCAAGGTACACCAAATGGATGTGAAGTGTGCATTTCTCAATGGAGTGCTCACCGATGAAGTCTACGTGGAACAACCACCAGGCTTTGAGGTTGCAGGACCAGAAAAGGTGTACGAGCTGAAGAAAGCGCTCTATGGCTTGAAGGAAGCTCCAAGAGCATGGGATGATACTCTTTCTGAGTATCTTGTTGAATAAGGTTTCAAGAAAGGATTTGTGGACAGAACGTTGTTCACCCTCAAAGAAGGAGAAGATCTTCTACTTGTTCAGATTTATGTCGATGACATAATTTTCGGATCCAAATCCGAACGCATGTGCAAGAAGTTCGCTGACATCATGACCAACAAATTCCAGATGTCCATGTTGGGAGAAATGAATTTTTTTCTAGGATTGCAAGTCAAGCAGACCAGCGAAGGAATACTGATCAATCAGTCCAAGTATGCCAAGGAATTGATAGCCAAGTTTGGTATTCAGCACATGAAATCAGTCAAGATCCCAATGAATACAAACTGGAAAGTTGACCCAGGATCAGAAGGGAAATCTGTATCTTCAACCAAGTACAGAGAAATCATTGGATCATTGCTGTATTTGACTACGAGCAGACCAGATATCGCATATGCAATCGGAGTTTGTGCGAGATATCAGTCAGATCCAAAGGAAGCTCATATGGATGCAGCAAATCGAATTTTGCGATATCTCAAAGGCACACCCAATTTAGGATTGTGGTACCCAACTGACGACGACTTCAAGCTCACCGGATATTCAGACTCAGATTTTGCAGGATGCAAAATTGATCGCAAATCAACGTTCGGAACCTGTCAATTCCTAGGCAACAAGCTCATCTCATGATTTTTAAAGAAGCAGACTTCAGTCGCCACCTCCACAACTGAAGCTGAATATGTTGCTGCGGGAAGCTGCTATTCACAACTCCTGTGGTTAGTCCAACAGTTGAAGGACTATGGGATAGACGAAAAGGAAGTCCCAATCTATTGCGACAGCTCCAGTGCTATTGCAATCTCCCAGAATCCAATTCATCACACCAGAGTCAAGCATATTGCTATTCGACATCACTTTATTCGTGATCACGTCGAAAAGAAGGATATCTCTATAGAATGGATTCCAACTGCTGTTCAGAGAGCGGACTTGCTGACCAAGGCTCTTCCAGAAGAAACGTTCAGCGATCTGTGTGGAAGGATAGGCCTCACCCGAAGAGTGATGCTGTGTTTGAAGATTTTCTCAAAATAGTCATGCTGACTGGTGGTCAACCAACTGCTGTTCTACGACCACTGACGTGGAAAGCAATGAAGACACGCGCTCATCTGAAGAAAATTCATCCTGATAAGTCAACCAGGATCAAGTGGTATCGACTGACTACAATGATCAGTCGATCTGTAAGTATTTTTAAAGCTTACTATTTGAAATCAGTTACTTCAGTTAAGAGCTTTGTGTTTTAAATTCAAAATCTTTCTCTAACTGATCAGTTTCTTTCAAAAAACTTTAACTGATTGTTGGAAAATGGAATATCCGAGAAGGACAAGTACTTTTTAAAAGGGAAAATTTGTATTTGATTGAACTTGTCCTGATCTTCTCTAAAAATCTTTCCAACCTTTTGCCTTTGTAATCAAATTTCTTGAGAATCTCATTGACATGGCATAATGCAATGATATCTGTCACCTTTCGAAGCTTCCATCCCTTGCAGTGACGGCGGACGTGAATTTTTACTTCAAAAATATTTTAGGCACAGTTTTCGAAAAACTTTTCATCTTCTTACTTGGTAAAATTTGTGCATTTATACCATGATGTCTTCACATTTTTTCTGCATCAACTAACAACTCTCCACAGCCTTCACTATGAGAAAATTTTCCAATCTTTTCAAAGTTGCAGAAAAATTTGTTCCGACAATAGGAGAATTCAATGACTGCAAAGTCATGGAGTGGGAGAATGACGCTCACATACTTGGTCTTCACCAGACCCTTCCACTGGATCTCAACGTCTCTCCGACGTCAAAGCTTGCTCTACCCTCACTTGTATCCAGCGAAGCGAGCGTCTTCCATCCTCATGCCCGACCCATATGGTTTGAAGTACCTATCTCAAGAAGACGGACTTCACCTGGCTCTCAGGAAAGCCTCACCTTTTTGTGAAGCTTCCATGTGGTGCAACAACAATGAGCAGGAGCTCGTTGTCAGTCGGCGCAACTTCGACAGTGCTAGTCCTCACGACTACCACTGATTCGACTCTCCATCCTCACTTTCTCTCCCTACATGTATGACGAGCCGCCTTTTGCCATACTTCTTTCACCAAAAGGCTCGCCTTGCATTTCCTTCATTTTCCCTCCTCACTTCTAGCACTCCTCTTCCCCACCTTTCTTTGTCTCTCTACCTCTTCCCTTGGTCTGTATGCATAGCCGCATCTTATGAATATCTCCAAGATGCTATGCATACTTTCCTTTCCTTCACACTGCTTTTCTCCATCTCTCTGTCTCCTTCACTTCTCCGCCTCCCTTCTCTTCCCTCTCTCTCCCCACTGGCGTCCTCTTCCTTCTGCATCTCGGGACCCTTCCTCTTCTCAAGTCCTCCCACAAGTGCTTGAGAGTCGGACTTGAAGTCCCATCCGATCATAGCTTCCATCATCAGCTCTCTTTTTGATGTTGCCAAAAAGGGGGAAAGTAGGAAGTCAGAGAAAAACCTTCTCAAAGGTTTTTTCTACATCTTCTTACTTGACTGAAGATGGTAAAGCAAAAGGATCACCAGAAGTTGTAAGGATGACGTTCCAGTAGAGACCTCAAGTCAACGGAAAACAAGTGAGAGTGGAACAAGCTTAGGAACACGAAGACAGAAGATGAAGATCAAGAAGTTCAAGGCGCAGCGATGCAGACTGCTGGAGTCCATGGGTTTCCCATGATGTTTTTTTTTGTTTTTCTTTTTACTCCAATATAAGTCTTGCTCTGTACCTCGACTGATGACTTATCAGTTTTACTTTTAATGAAAAATAACTTCTTTTGATCGCAACCTGAAGACAATGACTCTTTGTCCAGGCTCTGATTAATGTTTTACTGTCTTCTCCTTGTTCTGTGTTAGAACTATTGCGTTCTTGACTCTAAGTACAAGTTTTTAGGTTCTATTGTTAAGGGGGAATAGTATTCACCCTGTTTTAGAACTTGTGCTCTGAGTTCAGTCTTTTTGTTTGTCTAGAACTGCTGTGTGGTTTTGGCATCATCAAAAATGGGGAAATTGTTGGGAACTTTATGGAATATCATAATCCTTGTTTTGATGATACCAAAATCCATATGTCTTAATTGTAATAGACTAGAACTGTTTGAACTCAAGTGTTAGAGTTCATTTCTAGTTAGCTTGCGGTTCTGAAGACTGAAGACTGAAGGACTGAACACTGAAGACTGAAGATACCAACTGAAGTTTCAGTTGAAGAATCAGTTAGAAACGGATTACTTAAAGCATGCCGCGTGGACTCAGCGGACTGATACTAAAGTCAAGTATCAGTTAAACATTCTTCCTCGGACTGAACTTCCTACGTTTAAAGGAAGCCATGTACTCCAAAAGTACAGCCGCATTAAATGCAGATATCTCAGGATCATCCCTCTTTGCAGAGGTCATTCCTATTTGGTGGCTACTTTATCAGAGACGTCACATCTCCTGCTCTTCAACATAGTCGTTCCCACCAAACAAGGAACCACGAAGATTGAAGCCTCAGCCCAAATTCAGAAAGCTCTCCAACGGAAGAAATCTTGAAGACGTTTTCCGCCAACGGATCTATTCAAGACTTCTCCTATAAATAGCGCTCGAGGATCACTTCAATCTTCACCGATTCAACGACATAAGCTGAAACTCTGCCAAAATAGTTTCTCAGCCAAAAGCTTAACCTCCCCAAAGCTTGAATCGAAAAAGAGAATTCCAAAGCCAAAAATCATTCATTGCTGATTACACACATTCTCTTAGACCTTAGGCAAACCTCTGTTAACCTAGAAGCCTAGGTCAAACTTGCTCCAAAGAACTTGTTCTTTGAAGTATAGTTGGCAAGTTTTCAAACCTCCTTTCGAGAGATAGAATCGAGTGTTTGAGTGGTAAAGGAGTTCAGGAAGGTACTCTGACTCTGTGAGATCCTAGCGCGGGTAGTGCTAGGTGTGAGAAATCCAACGCGAGTGAAGTGTTGGTACTGAAGAGTGGAATCTTCAGTGGTACGGTTGTGTGCACCCCGCAAGCACACGGTTCGGTTTGCAGTGCACCAGTTAAGCACTTGCGGAGTGGATTGTTGGTCTGATCAACCGACCGTGGATGTAGGAAATGTTTTCCGAACCACGTAAAAGTCTCTGTGTTATTTACAGCTTTCAGTTTTACATTCTTACTTGTGTTCTTTCATTTGATAAACTGAATTCTGATTAACTGCAAAGAGAAACCTAAGACTAACAACGTGCTCAACCGAGGCTATTACGAAACAAAGTTATTTCCGCTGCGTATGATATTAGTCTGACTGATCTATCCTCTGATAGTCAGGAAGAGTGATATCATCTCTGTTCTAGCAAACTTGACTGAAGCCTTTACGTGCATCAGTTAAGTTCCAGTAACTTAACTGATAACTCCTTACTGAAGAGTTTTTCAGTATCAGTCGTCAACCCTGTTTGGTCAAAACTCCTTTCTGTTAACAGGTGTCTTAGTTTGCTTGTAAATTTTCGTTTTGATCTCTATCTTGAGATCCCTCTGTTTTAAGAGGAGAAAAATAGCCCATAGGTGTATTCCCCCCCCCCCCCCCTTCCCCATACACCTATTCGAGATCCTCCTAACACCTACCATTAAAAGAGGGTGCGCATGCGGCAACTAACTCGGGAATGGAGGCGGCGTTGGCGGATGCATTATCAAATCCAACAGAAAATATATTATTTAACATGCGATACTCATTTAAAACAGAAATAATCAATTGAACAATATTAGTAGCATTATGTATTTCATTAAAATCTCTAAATGCAATTAAACTTTTTTGAATTAACCAACTTTCGTCAACCCAATGACAAGTAATACCCATATAAGAATATTTTTGGTAAGAATCACTCCATATGTCGGAACATATAGAAAAATTTTGATTTAAATTATTAAAATATTTTCTTAAATCATGTTTTTTTTCTTCGACTTGTCGCCTAATAACTTTGCACATAGTAGTTCGACCAATTTTTTGGCGATCGGATTATAAGCATTTTTCATACTATGTTCAAAATACATTTTATCGGCAAACATAAAAGGCAAATGCTCCATTGAAACATAACGAGCCATGTACTCTCGAGCATTTTGTAGATCAAATTTCCATAAAATATTACCTTGTTCATTACCTAGGTGTTCGAAAGCTTCGGGATGTAGTTGAGTTTGAGTTGTATGGATTCCATACTCAACGGTGTGTTTACTCTCCATGTGCCTTGAAAGGGTGCCATAACCCCCTCCCACTTGCCATTGATAAGTAGCGTTGCAATAGTTGCAATAGGCAATTAATCTCTCGGGAGCATTTTGACCATCCTTTGGCTTTCTAAGAGCGGGTTTCCCTCCTAAAATGTTTTTGTGAAAATGTTATAAGTAAGTAATTTACTTTTACCCTTACCCTTACCTCTAGTGGGAGGGATTTCCTCCTCAAAGTTGTGACGTGCTTGCTCGGCTTCCTCCTCCGCCTCTTCGCTATGCAAAGTATGTGTATATTCTTCATCCTCCGCTTCTTGAAGTTGTCTAGCATATGCTTCACACGCCAAATCGGCAGCCTCCAGGCGTGCGCCGAAAGGTCCTCGTTCAATTGGTATTTTCACCCTTCTCCTAGAGGATGATGATGGAACTTGAACATTTAGAGTAAACTCGGGAGAAGTGGGAGTGCTATCAATATCTTCTTCGATGTCGACATTGATAGACTTGCCACGATTACCACGACCATGAGACATTATAACAAATAAACAAGTAGAGAAGAGAATATAGATAATAGAGGTTAGAGAATAATAAGCAAGAACAATAAAGTAAATGAGCAAGTGAGTGTAGTGATAGTGTAATTGAAATATATAGTATAGTATAGTATAGTATTTAGTACTTAATAGTAGTACTAGTAGTAATATAATGTAAAGCAAGAACAATAAAGTAAAGGAGCAAGTGAGTGTAGTGATAGTGTAATTGAAATATCTAGCATAGTATAGTATAGTATTTAGTACTTAATAGTAGTACTAGTAGTAATATAATGTAAAGCAAGAACAATAAAGTAAATGAGCAAGCGAGTGTAGTGATAGTGTAATTGAAATATATAGTATAGTATAGTATAGTATTTAGTACTTAAAAGTAGTACTAGTAGTAATATAATGTAAAGCAAGAACAATAAAGTAAAGCAATTAAGCAAGAGAATAGCTAAAGAATTATAGAGCAGGAGCAATTTAACAAGAGCAATAGCAAAGAATGGAGGAGAATTAGAAGTAGAAGATAAGAGAGTGTATAATTGTTAATACAATAAGGTGAGTTTGAAGGTGGAAGAAGGGGGGTATTTATAGATAAAATTGGGTGGGGGAAAATATGAATTAGATAAAATTGGGTGGGGAAATATTAGAATTATAATTATGAATTTGACAAAAAAATAAATAAAAAAAATTGAAAATTTTGAATTTTGAGCAAAAGAGCCGGTCAAGGCCTAACCCCTAGCCCTTAGCTGCGCCCCTACCTCTGCCTGCGCCCCCCCTGCCCTCCTGACCACCTACTGCCTCGCCTGCCGAGCCGGGCCCGGCGGTTCAGGGCCGAACCGGCGGGCCGCGGGCCGGCAACCTCTTGAACCTTAACCGGCCCTCCACTACCGGCTGTTCGGCCCTGAACCGGCCCGACGGTCAACGGTCTGGGCCGGAACCGTTGACCACCGGGTCGGTTCAGCGCCGAACCGACGGTTCCGGTTAGCCCTTGGCACCCCTATGTAATACAAAGACTTTTTCTGAAAATGACTTTTTCTTAAGCAATAGAATACAAATAAAAGAAAAAAAAGAATATGCATAATCCCATTCAAACATTCCTTCTCCCGACTGAAAGAACATTACCAATGACACGCATAGCTTTAGTAACATCTGCAGATATAGGCATTTAGAACTCTACATCTCCAACGCTGCTGCAAATGCAATTTGTACGTGTTCAACTCCAATTTGGAGCTATCGACACATTCTACTTTAAAATTTCACATCCATTATTTATAGAAATTAAGAAAAAGTTGCAGGATGATGAAAGGAAGAAAAAGATGTAGGAAGAACACAAGATGAAGAAGAGATAGAAAATGAAAAGAAAAACAAAAAGGAAGAAAAAACGCCAGATCAAAAAAAGAAAGAAAATGGAGGGGAAAAAAACCAAGATGAAGAAGAAGAGAGAAGCGGTGCTGGATTAGGATGAAATGTATTAGGGCTTCTACATTTTCCATTATATATTATTTGTAATTTGTAATTATATTTATTATTTATTCTTTTCAATTAATTTGGGGCACTTTAGGACTAGGAGTATGTACAACAGTATAAGAGTCCGAAAATGTTTTTCTATAAAATATAGTTTGGGGTTCTTTAGGACAGTTTTTCATTTGATTTAAATTTATTTTTTTGCAGTTATGTTTATCTATAAATTATTTATTATTTATATAAATATATTTGCTTTGTCAATTAAATTTAATTTAATTTTAGGTTGGCATTTATATGTTGAACATGCTATAACTTTTTCTTTATGTTTTTTATGTTAATTTTATTTTATTTTTCTATCAATTTTTATGATTTTATTTTTATATTTTTTTAATTTTAATTGATTTTAATGAAATTAAGGAGAAAGAAACTATGTTGATTATTTTAGAACTCTTTAATTTTAAAAATCATAAAAAATAAATTTAGAAACTATGTTGATTATTTTTTTAATTATAATAGTTTAGAATGTAATAAAGGTGAAGACAAATATTTTGGTTCATTTTATAACACTTTTTTATTAAAAAATTTATTATTAATTATAAGATAAATTTATAGATGAATAATTAGTTATTTATATTAAAAATATAATTTCAAATATCACTTTTCATTAATATTTGTGTATGAAAAAATTTCTTTATTTATTATGACGTGTAATACTCAATAGTAATAATGTGTAATGCTAATTTTTATTATTAAATAATTTTTAATTATTTAATAACAATAATTATATCATTAGACTTTGTACAAAGTTGAAAATTTACGTTTTCAAATTCGAATACTTATTTAGTAATTGATGTGGATTATTTTATTTTATTTTATTTTTAAATCTCAATTTACATCTAATTATATTTTAGTTTGAATTAAAATTTATATTTATTTATTTAAATATGTAGTTCAATTTCAATGTTCGCCGTGCAACGCACGAACGGGTGTACTAGTTACATGATAAATGTGGGAATAAGAATCACAATTATCACTAAATTATAATCCTTTAAGTCAAATAAAATGAAACAAACGTAAATTGTGAAATTAAGATCTAATTTAAAATTAAAATTTCATTTCATTTAAATTATAATATATCAAAAAGTCCCCCTAGCTTTTGAAAAAGCACAAGCTTTTTGTCCCCCACGCCAAACTTTGGCAGCACGCCGATCCAGGTCCGGCCTTCGCTTCACGCCTCCAGGCCCTCCGGCGACCGGTGATCAGCGACCTGCACAGCGCGGCCGAGAGCACGCCGCGACTCCAGGTCTGCCGCTTGCCGATCCAGACAAGAGAGAAATATATGGGATTTGGAACGAGAGCAAGAGAGTGAAGAAAAGCTGGCAGCACGCAGCGACTTTGGCAGCACGCCGAGTTGGACGGCTCCACCGCTTCTCCAGCTCCCCACCGCTTCTCCGGCCGGCCGCGCTCCAGGACGGTCTCTCATCTGCTCGGATTCTCGATCCGGTGGACGGCGCTGATAGCACGACGGGCCTGCCGATCCAGAGGGCTCTCACCGCGAGGGCTCTTCTCCGATCCAGACTCCAGACTCTCCTCCGTCGAGGGCTCTTCACCGATCCAGACTCCAGACTCTCCCACCGCGAGGGCTCTTCTCCGGCCGGCCGCGAATCCAGACTCTCCACCGGCGCTCCTGCCGGTGATGGATTCGAGTTCACCGGAAGTCCATCGTGACAAGGGGGGCCTCAATCTTCCCCTGGTCTCTTCTAATTTTGACAGGTCTCGATCTAATTCCCCTGCCAATGTTCCGTCTCAGCACCCGCCTCTCGTAAAGCCGGGTTATTCTTCCGGCGCAGTGGCTGTTGGGCAGCGCTCGTCGGGTTTTTCACCGGCGCAGAGTTTGATCGGTGAGCCTCACCAGGCCATCCCTGGTTTGATACAGCCGCTGCCGACTTCAGTAGCGCAGGTGCCGGGTTCTGCTCCGGCTGTTTCTTTCGCTGCCAAAGTAGCTGATAAAGTCCAACCCAAATCCCTTAAGAAGCCGGATGTTGCAGCATATGGCCTCCGAGGCCTTCAAATACAGCGACAAGGAGAGGTTGTCACCCTTTCAGTGCCCAAATCGGAATATCAAACAAAGTTGGAAGAGTTTCAATTTGCACTAATCGGTAGACTTATCCAACGTAAAGGGGACAAGCCACGCACGTTCGCCGACCTCTCTCATGAACTTCGAACCATATGGCAGTGCGCCGACTGTCAACTGGTGCCCATGGCTAAGGGATTCTTCGTTGTTAAATTTTTGACGATGGAAGCGAAAAAGAAAGCTAAGGGGAGTTCTTTTCTCCAACTGTCAATCGGCCACGTACGCTTCCGTGAATGGACTAGGTATTTCGATCCGTATAAGGAAGTGTCGTCTCTGGCTCAGGTATGGGTTCGGATATATTATCTCCCTGTGGAGTTATGGACTCCGGTGATTATTGCTGGTATAGGTCGTGTGCTTGGTCATCCTATGCGAATTGATAATGCCTCCGCAACTGGTCATGTGGGACACTTTGCGCGGGTTTTGGTGGAACTTGACATGGCTTTGCCTATTCTCAACTCGATGTACATTGATGACGGCGATAGATCGTTCTACATTGAGTTTGGTTTTGAATCTATGCCCCTTTTTTGCTCACGTTGTAAACTTACAGGTCATTCAACGGATAAATGCCGGAGAGCTGAGAGAGCCACGAGCAAGCAAAAGATCACTGAGCCTCCTGTTGTGGTTGTGAAGAATCTTGATAAGGAAGAGGGTCCGACTCCTGCATGGCTGCCCAAAGTTGATATTCTTAAACGTCTATCAGGTCCTGATCTTCTAGACGCGGCACCTTTTAAGAAAAATGATCTCCCTCTCACGGGGGATGCTAACCGATATCAAGCGCTAGATGAGGATGAGGAAGAGGAAGTGGAGGAGACTATCATTGCGGACTCCAATTATGAAGCAGAGCCTTTACATGAGGAAGAAAATGTTGGGTCGCCTCACACGGACAAGGCTAGTGATAAGGAGGGCTCGAATGTAGAGGGAACTTTGGAGTTGGATTCTGGAACGAATAGTGGAGCTGTGGCAGAGCAACAACCGGTAGTTGGGGCAGAAGATTCAGCGAGCCAGCGGGTTAATTCGCCGATTAAGGAAGTTGATTTTGATAATAAATCCATTTCTTCTCCGGATGACATGGCGAGTCGTATTATTAGGTTAGAGGAGCAAGTTAATCAGGGGATGCAGTTGCTCTCGGAGCAGAAGTGCGGACGTGGTCGTCCAAAGGGCTCGGTAAAGGGACGAGACCCTATACATGCAATTCCAGAAGGTTGTATTAAAAGTCGTCTCAGGAATGCGGAAGAAATGGGTAACAAACCGATGGAGTTTGTGGTTGACGTTACCAATAGGCCTAGTATGATTGCAATGAATAATGTCGTCCATAGGCGTTGGTCGGATGATTTGGATAATGATCCTGACTTTCCTTTTTGAGTTCTTCTCCTTCGCTTTTTAAGTTTTTGTACCCTTAGTCTGCATTTTGTGCTTTCAAGGGATGTTTTTTCTTTTTCACTTTATAATAAACCTCAATTTAATAATAATATATCAAAAAGTCAAGATTTTAATTTGAAATCAAATTCAAGTGAATTTTAAAATTGAGTGATAATTTTATAGTTACTACTATTATAACTGTGCCATGCACAGTACAAATAATATAAAATTATATATATAGGGGAGGGCTACAGTAAAAATACTTCTTAAAATATAAATATAAACGTTTTTTAATGTACGAATTTTATCCAACAGGGTTACGAATTCATCCAACATGGTTACGAATTGTGAAAAATAATTTTTTGCTACCTTTGGGATTCGAACCCAAGACCACGAATTCATCCAAAAGGGTTACGAATCAACCGTAGATCTTGATGATCTAAGGGCTGAAAATCATTTATATTTTATACACTTAAGAGTGTTTTTATTCTAGCCCTCCCCTATGTATATATATATATATATATATATATATATATATATATATATATGAAGTTAATTCATAAGGTAATTATCAATACAATCAAAAACATCAAATGATAAATATTGAATAATTTTTAAATCGTTGTTGACTAGTCCATTTAATTGATTAATTCATTGCTAGTATTTTAGTGATAATGTGAGAACAATATATTTGTTCTTAAAATTAATATATTCACTGTAAAAATTAATGCACAAAAAAATATAAATTTCGCTCGCGTCATAATTCGACTTAGGTACTGTATACATCTATCGTAGATCTTTACGATCGTAGGGCTGAGAATGGTTGTTCTCAATCCTCATTTTAAATAAGGTTCTCATTTGAACAATTTTATATATATAGGTGTTGATTATTGTGAGAACTATATTTATGATCATAATGTGAGAACAATGCATTTGTAACATTCACCATTCACCATTCGCATGTACCATTTTTGGGAGGTAGACATGTTCTTTTTTTTTTTTTCCAATTTCAGTATAAATTTTATTTGGGTTAAGGTGCAAATAGGCCCCCAAATTGTGAGTCCTTATAGCGATTTGCTCCCTTACTCATTGTGTGTGCAATTTACCCCCTAAACTTCAAAAAATCGCACATTTAAGCCCCTCTGACCTAACTCCGTTAGTCAACGTTAGTTAGTAATTTTTTTTAATGCTAATTGTGGGGCCCACCTTCATTTCTTCTTCTTCTACCTTTACACTAATGGCTTCTCCGCCCTCTTATCCACCGCCTCCCACCCCCACTCCCCCAGGAAAACCGCTGCTGCCACCCCCGTATTCATCTCCCTCGTCATTTCCACCGCCGTCGCTCTCTCCGCCGCTGCCGCATTGTCCTTCCTCTTCTTCTCCTCGAAAGCAGGGGATTATTGTCGAGGAGGTTGGCTTCTTCATCCCTCGCTTCTTCATAAGTCTTGTCGCCGATGCGGTTTCTGACGCAGACGTAGCCGAGGCCGATATTGACATCGTCTGCGACGATCTTCTTGAGCAGCCCCTCCGGCGACTTATCGGCTTTCGTGACAACGGCGAGAGTCCTCTGCCCTGTTTTGTCCACTTTTTGCGACATCTGAATCGACTCACATGTCGAGAAATCGACGCTGGCGGATAGAACGTTTAAAATTATGCCCTCCTCCAGCGTAATGTACTTCATTATGATGTTCGAACATATCCTCCGGCTGGCCCTTGACTGGAACCCTAGTGATTCCGGGGAGATCGATCATGGTGAGGTCGGGGACGCCTTTCTTCTTGACAACGAGAGTCAAGGGGGTGTTGGAGATCCTGTTCCCTTTGCCGGCGATTTCCTGAGTGGTGTACATGATCTCATCGACGACGTTGGCTTCGTCAGTTTGAACGGTTCTGCCGTTGAATTCGAGGAAGAGCTGAGGCTCGGGGCTCGGGTGATTCTTGAGCCTCATGATGAGAGGGACTCTGGTGCAGATGTCGTCGCCGCGGGGGAGGCGGATGTCGGCAAGGGATTCGAGGACGCTGGATTTGCCGGAGGACTGGTCGCCGACGACGACGATGATGGGGAGCTGCATGCCTTCCTGCATGATCTTGAGGTGGCGCAGCTTGTCTACGGTGTCCAGCAGTGGCCGGATCCGGGCGTTGTAGGGGGAAACGATGGGGGCGTCATGAGCCGTCGCCGGAGATGATTCTTGGTCCTCTTCTTCAGCTTGTTGGCGATGGTGTTTGGATATTTTGAGCAGATTGGTGTGAAGGTAGAAGAAGAAGAAGAAGAAAGGAAGGTGGGCCCCACAATTAGAATAAAAAATAAATAAATAAATTACTAATTAACGTTGACTGACGGAGTTAGGTCAGAGGAGCAAAATGCTATAAGAGCTCACACTCCAGGGGCCTATCTGCAGCTTAACCCATTTTATTTTGATTATAATTTATTTATTTTTTTAAACAAATTTTGATTATAATTTCATTAAGGGTAAATCTTTTTACAGAAAAAATTATTAGTAGAAGTAATATATTTTTATTTTATTAGTTAATTTTATTTTCTATTAAATGAAGTGATTATTTAAAAGTATTAATACTTTAAAATAAGTTAATTTTTTGTTTTTTGAATAAACTTGAAAAACGTTATTTTAATTGTGGGGTCATTAAAGACATATTTATCTTTTCGTACAAAATGGTTAGATAACATACAGGATACAGCTTTGTAAGTGTACTTTTATAAGTTTTATAAATTATTTTATTGATCCTTTGTATAACTATAATATAAAATTTTATATATAAATTAAAGCTAAAAGATTGGACTCCAACTGATAGTATTAAATGGTTTTTAGGTATGAAAATTGATTACTGATTTTTAGATATGAAAATTGATTAAAAATTTAGAAAAAAATAAGAATGAATGAGAATTGAAGAAAATTAAAATAGAATAATTATACGACGCCACGTAGGATAGGATTTATTTTACTATTATTTTCAATTCTAAGTTTAGAACTTAGAGTTATAAGTTGAGAACTTAATAATAATAATCACCATTAGTGAATCATTAATTAATATTGAACTACTTCATCTCAATTCAAAGTTTAGAACTTAGAATTATAATATGATAATCATACTTTAACATAAGAATGATCAACACTATTAACGAATCATGAACTAATTGAACTAATTCATCACAATCCTAAACTTATAACTTGGAATTATAATATGAGAATCATATTTTTAACACAAGAATGATCGCCACTTGATCACTAATTTATTAGCAATTAAAACTACAACTAACACAACGCAATTGTAGTAATAAATAGCAACCGAGTATCGTATCCTCGGGGACTGATAAATGAAATGACTCTAAGTACTCCTAATCTAAACCATCACAGTATCCAGGCAATCGATATAGGAAGAAGATTTAATCAAAACTAAATTGCAAACAATAGCAAATAAAATTCAGGTAAAGAAATCAAATGATAAAGCAACTGATCCTAAGATAGTAAAGTCGTTAACTAAATCCACACAATCAACCTATTAATCTTATTTACCAATTTAATCCAGTTATGATGAGAGATCACACATTTAATCAAATACTCTCGTCAGAGCAGCAAAGATCGTAGATTAATAAATTATCTATCTACGTCAGGTCTCAAGATAATCTACTAACTCCCAATAGCTTCTAAAAATGGCTCCCTATGATCCACCTATCTCCGTCAGGTCTCAAGGTTAAAATCATATCATACATTCCTGAATCCGCTAAACAGTTATCTCCGTCAGGTCTCAAACCGAATAGCTATACATACAAATTATTGGCCGAATAATCCACAATAAATTAAGCACCGGGAATTATGAATCATAAACTGGAAGTCAAATAGACATTAACAAATTAATCACATAAATTCAGTTAACTATTTACAAACCCTAAAATCATATAAAGAAGAGACATAATGAAATTAAACATAAACATAATAAAAAAGAACACAATTGTAAAAACTGAATTAAATAAAACTCTGAATAAAACTGAAAGAATAATCTTGAATCTTCAATCTTTGCAGAAATTCAATTCAAGCTCTAAAAATTAAAAGCAATAAAAATTAAAAGCTATCAAATTGAGAAAATAAAGTTTGTCAATAAGTCAAAAGAAGACCTATATATAGTGCCAGAGTAAAATACAGAGTTTGAACCCAAAAATAACTCTAAAAATCGAAAAAAATCGGAAAACCGCCCGACTCGACGACCGCCGAGTTGGTCGCCGTTTTATGCCTTCAAAATCCACCAAATCGGCGCTCGCCGAACATGCAACGCAAAGCGTAAAACTGAAACAGGGACTTCGGCGGTCGATTTTCTTCTTGAAAATGTCGGTTTTCGGCGACCTACACCAGTGGGTCGCCGTTTTTGGACTGCTGCGCGCGATGTTTTAGTTTTGATCATATCTTTCTCATCCGAACTTCGATTTGTAATCTGTTTGCGCTCACAAACTCCTCTCGAGACGATCTACAACTTATATTTCAGACATATTTTCCAAATTCAATCTCAAGATTCCTGTAAATTCCATCAAATTTAGAACAAGTATCATATTTAACAAGATAAAGCAATAGAAGCACAAAACAACCATCCAACACTCAATTTCCTATAAAATTGACATCGTATGAACACTAAAAATCATGGAAATATGAGTGTTATCACCAATATTAGTGAATCATAAACTAATTGAACTAATTCATCTCAATATATTAATACAAAAATTGATAGAAAATATTTTCTAAAAATAAATTAATGTATGATTCTCATCTTATAACTCTAAATTATAAAGTTTGAGATATGAGATGAATTAGTATGATTATATCATGATTCACTTTTAATGTATTATTTCATCTTACAACTCTAACTTATAACTACATCCTGTTTGGCCTTTATTGGCTATCTTCTCTCCTTCGTTGAGAGCCCTCGTCTTTCTCTCATTTGTTGAGAGCTTTTGGTTTTTCCTTGGTTTTCCTTGTTTTGTTCTTTATGGAAGCAGATATGGCAGGACTACATCTTGAGGGGGAAGACGATGAACTTCTCCTGGAAGATGAGATTACGGGAGATTCATCGGTCTCAGCGGATCTCTGCCTTGTTGGACGATTCATCACAGATCAACCAGTAAATTTCAACTTGATGCGGAGCCGTCTTGCTGGCATTTGGCGCCCGGGGAAAGGAGTCTTCATGAAAGATATTGGTGAGGGTCGCTTTATTTTCCAATTCTTCCATGAAGTTGATCTCAAGCGCGTCTTTGAAGGTGGGCCTTGGTCTTTTGGTAATCTTCCGCTTATTCTTCATCACCTACGACGGGGCGAATTTCCTCTAAAAGTGCCCCTGGATACGCTACTTTTTTGGTACAAATTCATGATCTACCTGCCGGTTATCTTACGGAGGGGATCGGAAAACTGCTTGGAAAATTCATTGGAACATTTTTGGAGTATGATAGCACAAACTCGACTGGGGTTTGGCGTCAGTACATGAGAGTAAGAGTGGGAGTTCGTGTGGATGACCCTCTTAAGAGATTCAAGAAAATAAAGAATAAAGATGGATCATCGTTCACTGTCAACTTTAGGTATGAGCGGCTCCATATCTTCTGTTTTTTATGTGGCCGCCTAGGTCACTCTGAAAATTTCTGCGAACTAATGTTCAATGCTGAGGTCAAAGATTCGGAAAGACAATGGGGTACGTGGCTGAAAGCAGCCGACCGGAGAGGCCAGACCCTTGCCGGCGACAAATGGATCAGGACCGAAGGAGGAGAAGAAAACCCTAGTGGGGTGGCGGCTCAAACTAGGGTTTCCTCAAAGGCGCCTCAAACTGAGCCGAAACAGAAGGAGCAAGAATCACGTAATATACATTCTCGGATTATTTCGATCCGTGATTCGCGCGAGTCAATCCCACAGATCTTGCCTCGTCAGATTCTCCAAGATATCAGTTACAAACAAAACAACCTGGATTTCATGCAACTTGTAGCCCCCAACGCGACGTACTCGGAGGAAAGGAAACGGCGGCGGGGATACAACTCTGATAACACCGGAAACACCTCATCATCTGAGCTCTTTCTCGCTGGTTCTACCGGGGATGGTTCAGATGTTTCTACTCTCTCAGGGGCGGGCTCCGAGCACGGAGTCGGCCGGTCCCAATGAATTCCTTAAGTTGGAATTGCAGGGGGCTGGGCCATCCCCTTGCGATTCCTACTTTATGTGGGCTTGTTCGCGCTCACAAGGCTAACTTTGTCTTCTTGTGCGAGACTTTATCGCAAAAGCAAAAGATTGAGGAAATTAGAACTCGGCTCCATTTTGAGGGCTGCCTTACTGTTGACTGTCAGGGACGCAGTGGAGGACTTTGTATGCTCTGGAAAGTGTCCTCATCATGCAAAGTTATTGGGTACTCAAGGAATCATATTGACATTCATGTGATCGACGCTAATGGCGATTGGCGCCTTACGGGTTTCTATGGATACCCAGAAAGAAATCGACGAAGAGATTCTTTGGATTTTCTCCGACGTTTGGCCAGCATCAGCCCACTCCCGTGGGTGGTTATGGGCGATTTCAATGATTTACTTGATCCAGGAGAAAAAAGAGGAAGAGTTGAGCATCCGAATTGGCTCTTCCAAGGATTTCGTTCGGCTATTATTGATGTTGGTATCTCGGATATCCCCCGTTCCAGATACCAATTCACTTGGTCCAGAGGGCTGGACTCTGCAAACTTTGTCGAGGAGCGGTTGGACCGAGCTATGGCTAATAGCGACTGGAAAACTCTATTCCCGGAGGCCACCCTCATTCCCCTCACAGCAGCTATGTCGGATCATGTTCCTATTCTTCTTAAATGCAAGGGTTTGGCTGTTCCTAACTCTTTTCGCAGGTTCCGTTTTGAAAACAAATGGTGTTTAGAATCGGATCTACCTAACGTTGTCCGGGACTGTTGGACGAATCTTTCCGGAGTAACGGTGACCAATCGACTCACGGCGGTGTCAGAATCTCTAACCATTTGGGTGAAGCAGATAGGGAGGAATGAGAGACTTTCCAAACAACATTTGCAACAGAGAATCTCCTCTTTACAAGGGCGGCGAGACTCAAACTCTATTTGGCAGTTGAAAAACGCGAGGAGTGACTTGGCTACTGTGCTTCTCCGTGAGGAGCAACATTGGAAACAACGCGCCAAACAACATTGGCTGAAGGACGGTGACTACAACACAAAGTTCTTCCACGCTATGGCGTCGGCTCGTCGGAAGACCAATTCCATTATAAAACTTCAAAGAGATGATGGAAGTTGGACCGTGGGAGAGGATGAGGTGCGTACTACAGCCCGTTCCTATTTTGAATCCTTATTTGATGCGTCTTCTACCCATGTTAATTACCACTAGGTTCTGAGTCGTCTTCAACCTAATATTGATGAGACAATGAACGAGACTCTTACTCGGCCTTTTCAAGTGGAGGAATTTAAGACGGCTGTTTTTCAGATGCACCCTGATAAAGCACCGGGCCCTGACGGTTTTAACCCAAAATTTTATCAGAAATTTTGGAATATTATTAGGGTCGATGTGGTTGATTGCTGCTCTTCATGGCTAAATAAGGGAAGTTTTCCGCCTAACCTGAATCACACGATGATCTCCCTCATTCCTAAGGTTGATTCACCTACCACCATAAAGGACCTCCGACCGATTGCTTTGTGCAATGTCCTCTACAAGATCATTTCTAAGGTTTTGTGTAATCGGCTGAAGTTGGCTTTGCCGTATCTTATTGATAGAGCACAATCGGCCTTTGTTGAGGGGAGACTTATACAGGACAACATTCTCATTGCTTTTGAAGCAATTCATACTATGAAACGGAAGACTCGGGGAAAGTTTGGAAACGTGGCTCTCAAGATCGATATTAGTAAGGCTTATGACCGCGTTGACTGGAATTATCTTGACGCTATTCTCAACCGGCTTGGTTTTTGTGAGCAATGGAGGACGTGGATTAGACTTTGCGTTAGCTCGGTCTCCTACGACGTCTTGGTTAATGGTGTTGCGGTTGGCCCTATTATGCCGGGACGAGGATTGCGCCAGGGAGACCCTTTGTCCCCGTATCTCTTTATTTTATGCGCTGAAGGTCTTTCGGCTATGATAAGATACGAGACGGACTGTGGAAACTTGCATGGTATTCAATTGGGTCGTGGAGGCCCCGCTGTTTCGCACCTTATGTTCGCGGACGACTGCCTTTTCTTTTGCCGAGCCACCCCAGCTGAATGCGGTACTCTTAAACGGGTTTTGAGCACGTACGAAGCAGCCTCGGGCCAAGCCATAAATTACCTAAAATCTGGTGTTTTCTATAGCTCCAACATCAATGACGTGGGGCGCGATGAGATTCCTGGTGTGCTGGGTGTCGCGACGTCGCTGAACACGGGGAGGTATCTTGGTCTCCCCTCTCTCGTGGGTCGAAAGAATAAAGATATCTTTCGTTATATCCGGGACCGTATGTGGAAGAAGATTCAAGGTTGGCAGGGGAAGAAACTCTCGAAGGCTGGTAAGGAAATTTTGATCAAAGGTGTCGCCCAAGCCATCCCCTCCTACTGCATGTCCATCTTCTTATTGCCTACTACTTTGACGGATGAGTTAGAGCGTCTTATGAACAGCTTCTGGTGGAGCAATAAAAGCGAACCGGGGAAAGGAATTAATTGGATGAAATGGGATCGGTTGTGCGTTGACAAGAAGATTGGAGGCCTTGGCTTTCGGAGTTTACAGCTCCTTAATCTCGCATTATTAGGAAAGTTGGGCTGGCGGGTGATTGATGAGCCGGATGCCCTCGTCTGTCGGGTGCTAAAGTCTAAATACTTCCCGCATGGTGACTTTCTTTCAGCCTCGGTGGGGCACAGTCCGAGTTTTACCTGGCGAAGTATATGTGCTGCGCAAGACCTGGTCCGTAGAGGAGTGCGGTGGAGGATTGGGGATGGAAATATGGTGCGAGTTTATGGAGATCCGTGGTTAAAAAATGATGACTGCTTCTGGATTTCGGGGGACCATCATCCTGACTTTAGCGAGCTGCGTGTCTCGGATCTTCTGGTGCCTGGTTCCCGTAGGTGGGACGTCGCCTTAGTTAACTCCCTCTTTACGCATGATGATGCTCAAAACATTCTGGGAATTCCTCTAACTCCCAATGTTCATCAAGATAAGCTAGTATGGCATTTCGAGGATAAGGGTCGATACACGGTGAAGTCGGCTTATAAGTTGGCGAGCTCCCTAACTCTTGATACTACGTACAGAGTTGATGGTCATTGGAGTAAGCTTTGGCAGATAAAGATTCCTCCTAGTATCCGAAGCTTCATCTGGAGGGCTGCAAGAAATAATTTGCCTTCAAATGAGAGACTCCTTTCCAGAGGCATTATGGTTGGAGGAACATGTGATACTTGCAATTCCAATATCGAAAACCTCTGGCACACTTTCTTTGCTTGTCCTTTCGCGAAAGATTGCTGGAGACACATTGGTTATTTGAGGTATATTGACGACATTACCAGCTGCAGCGAGTCCTTTACTGAAGCCCTCTTCCTCATTGTTGGCGATAATAATTGCGAACGCAGAGCCAAAGTTTGCATGGTTATGTCGCAAATCTAGAAAGACCGCAATGGAGTCATTTGGAAAGGCTCTACTCCTACTCCCGCGCGGTCGATCACCCTGGCTATTGACAGGTGGCTGGACTGGATTCTGGCTCGTCGGAAACTCGCAACTCAGGAGCCTCCTCATCCTATTATCGACTTCTGTGTGGGTTGGCATTCTCTTTAGTCAGGGGCGGTTCTCTGTAATGTCGACGCGACCTTTTTTTCCGAGACTAATGCCGTTGGTATTGGGATTGCTATTCGAAGCTCTGAGGGTAATTTCATAGCGGGGAAGGTTGTGACGTTTGTGGGACTCCCTAGAGTGGTGGAGGGGGAACTCGTGGGAATAAAAGAAGCGTTATCGTGGCTGAAAGAATTGGGTTATCTGCAAGGTAGAGTGGAGTCCGACTGCATGCAAGCTTGTGAGGTGATAGCTTCGGGTGAACGGAATATTTCTGAGATGGGGTCTTTGGCAGCCTTTGCCGTGAGGAGTTATCGCTGTTGCCGGGCTTCCAGTTGCGACATGTCAGGAGAGCTCGCAATATGATTGCGCATGATTTAGCTAAAGTTTCGAGAGATTTTCATACACACCATGTTTGGAATGAACCCCCGTCATTTGTGGTGGGTCATCTCCATTTACCATGCTCTTGTGTCTAATAATATATCTCTCTTTACCCTAAAAAAAAAAACTTATAACTACATCCACTAATCCAATTGAAACTAGATCACTAATCCAAATTGAACTAGATCCACTAATCGGATTAGAACTAGATCACTAATACAATTGAAACTACGTCCACTAATTTACGTCGACTAATCAAATTCGAACTAGATCTACTAATTCATTTGGAAATATATCACCAGTCCAATTAAAACAACATCCACCTATCCAATTTAGAACTTATTGTTCACCATTATTAGTGAATCATGAATTAATTGAACTAATTCATCGCAATTCTAAGTTCAAAACTTAGAATTATAATATGAGAATCATACTTTTAATATGAGAATGATCACCACTATCAGTGAATCATGAATTAATTGAACTAGTTCAATTATAAGTTTAGAATCACCACTAAGTTTAGTATGATATATTAAGATAATCTATATATCTATATATTATATAAAAGAGATATGAAACTTCACCCTAGGGATTACCAAGACTTATGGTTAAATCGCAAAGCAGTAATTTTGCAAAAGTAGTACTCCCTCCGTCCCATTAGTAGTGTCTCATTTCTTTTGGGCACGGAGATTAAGAAGTGTGTACAAAGTAGATAAAGTAGGTTGGTGGAAATTATTTAAATATTAGGTATAGAGAGAAAAAATATTATCATAAAGGGAATGTGACACTATTAATGGGACAACCCAAACATAAAAGTGAGACACTACTAATGGGACGGAGGGAGTATAAAATAATGAAACAAAGGAAAATATGTTTGGCTCAACTTTAAGGGGGGTGTATTCGTTCAGAATTTTAATAGATTTTTAAAATCGAGAGATTTTAAAAATCTATAGATTCCACACAGATTCTTCATGTATTTTGGAATTCTAAACAGATTTTGAACGGATTCTGTAGGGATTTTAACAATAATTTTACGTGATTTTTACGAATTTGAAATCGACCATCCTAGCGCTCGTTGGAGTTAATTGAGCGCTGGGAACTGTCCCAGCGATCGCTGGGTTCATAAAATTTTATACTGGGCCATAAATTATTGATACTGGATCTCGCCAATGTGGACGTCCCGCTGTTATGTAAGGAACAGTGGGCTGCAAAATATACGATATAATGATTTCAGAAAGTAGTAATTAAAAATACTCCAAAAATTGGAGTGCATGTGGAGTTGTATTAATATTTAAATAGATATTATATAAAAATAAATGTATTAATATTGTATTATTTTTTTATTATTTAAGTAGGCCATACTCATCACGGCCCAATTTATGAAACGTCATTTCATTCAGATTTTATCCTATCCAAGCCCAATCAACCTTCATCTAACCTTCATCACAGCGATCGCTGGGTTCCAGCGCTGGCTCGAAGGAGCCAGCGGCCGCTGGAACCCAATCGGTGCTGGAATTTGAAGATTTCTGAATTCTCGTGGTTTGAGGTCGGATTTGTTCATGTGTATTTTTTGAATGAAATCAATGAAAATCAGTCCAATTTTAAAATCCATAAATTTTTAAATACCTCTATATTTTCATAGATTTTTAAAAGTTTGAAACGAATACCTCTGGATTTTTATAGAATTTTAAAAGTCTTGAACGAATACCTCTAGATTTTTATAGACTTTTAAAAGTCTTGAACGAATACACCCAGATTTTAAAAGTCTGCAGAAATCTATTAAAATCCTGAACGAATACACCCCTAAGACCGCCCACAAAAATATTTTTTTAAAAATATCCGACCGAAGCTCAAGTGTATAGGTAGGACATATGTGATATCCCACATGTATCGGGCGGACACAGATTTATATATTCGTCAATTCATAAATCAATCTCTATCACACATCTTCAAATTACAAACTTAAAATTGCGGCTATTACTTAATCTCTGAGCACTTTAATGTAATCACCACTATTAAAGCCAAATTACTTTGTCTCACTTCTTTAATAAAATAACATAATCGAGGGCATCTACTGTCACACACTTCTTCTACACAACAAATCGACAAATAATCTCAATCCAAATAACTAATTATTTAAATAATTTTTTAAAATACACAACCATATACAAATCCTTAATCGGCGAAATTACATTAGTAAGGAAGATATAAATTTAAAATCTCTATCGTGCATTCCACTCTAAACCATCTTGGATATAATTATTTTAGGTTTCGGATAACTGGTTAAACACAAATTTAAAAAACAAAAATATGAAATCATGAAGGAAACAACCTGTGTTGATGAAGAACAATAAGCCATGTACAATAGCCGGAAAAAAAACGACTTTGATTTTTTCCAGAAAAGCAAAGCCTACCACGCCACTGCCGTAGCTAGACTCACAAATGTTCACAAATCTAGTTTGGAATCAAAAATCTTAAGTGGAATCTCTACTAAGTATTCTTAAATTGTGGAATTTAAATAAGATTCTTCACTAATCTAGTTTGGAATCAAGAATCTTAAGTAGAATCTCAACTAATCACTCTTCAATTAATGAATCTTAACAAGAATCTTCACTAATCTAACTAGTTTGGAACAAGAATCTTAAGTAGAATATCTGTTAATCATTTTTGAATTGTGGAATCTAAACAAGATTCTTCACTAATCTAGTTTGAAATCAATAATTTTAAGTAGAATCTCAACTGATCAATTTTCAATTGAAGAATCTTAACAAGTATCTTCCGTAATCTACTTTGAAATAAGAATTTTAAGTAGAATTTCAACTAATCACTCTTCAATTGAAGAATGTTAACAAAAGTTTTTACTAATTTACTTTGAAATCAAGAATCTTAATTAGTAAATTGTGGTGCAACGAAATGCCCGCCCACACAAATATTAGTAAAAAAACTGTCCGCTCGCATAAATAGAGGAATGGTCGGACACAATATTATAGTGCACCAAACAGTTAATAGGACATAACCTCAAGTTACAGAGTTAATATTGTGTCTATTAGGTTATTTATTAGGTATTTTCTAGGACACAATTTACTACGCTAGTCAAATACTAATGGTAATTAAGCGTATCTATCGTGGTGTTAGGTCCCGGAAGGTCTAGAATATGTATATGGGGGGAATACACTTATAGGCAGTTTCAAAAACAACAAACACAATACAACCTTTAACAGTTAACGAAAGGTTGTAGACTGATACTGAAAAACGCTTCAGTAAATATATCAGTTAAAATCAAGACTTTAACTGATACACTCGTAGAGCTTCAGTCTTTGATTGAACAGAGAAGTGTTATGAATCTTACTAACTATCCGAAGATTTATCAGTTAGACTAATAACACACGCAGCGAAAAATTTTGTCTTTTGAAAAAGCCTATGTGATTAACACATTGTCAGGTTTATGTTTCACTTTGCAATTAGTCAGTTTCAGTTAAGAACGTTTGTGCACAGATAAGAAAGTAAAACTGAAAGCGATAAACGACAAATGAATTTTTACGTGGTTCGGAATCTAATTTCTACATCCACAGTCAGTAGATCACACTGACAAACTCTCTGGGCTTATGCTTACGGGTGCACAACAAACTTTGAACTGAAATCACACGTTTTAGCACCAACACACTGGGTTGGATTTCTCAAACACACTTATCACGCACTGGGCACTAAGATTTCTCTGGAGTCAGAACACTGGTCTGAACTCCACACAACTTCAAACACTCTTTTCGCTCAATTGAAAGGAGGTTCGAAAACTACCAACTAGATCACAGAGAACAGGCTCTCTGTAATCAGTAACTTAGGCTTTGGATAAACAATCTTTGCCTAAGGTTCTAAGAGAATATATGTAATCAGCAATGGACTGATTTTGGTTCTGTGATTCTCTTTTTCGATTCAAACTTTGGAAGGCTTTGATTGGCTGAGTTGCAAATTCGGCAGCGTTTCAGCTTGTGTATTTGAATTGGTGAAGATCGAAGTGTTCCTCGAGCTCTATTTATAGGAGAGGTCTTGAATAGATCCGTTGGCGGAGATAGTCTTCAAGAATTCATCTGTTGGAGAGTAATTCGAACTTTGCTGAGGCTTCAATCTTTGAGGTTCCTTGTTTGGTGAGAAACGACTACTAAGGTACAGGAGGTAGGACGTCTCTGAAAAGGTAATCACCAAAAAGGAATGCTCTGCAAAGAAAGGACGATCCTTGAAATCTCTGCATTTAATGCGGCTATATTTTGATTGTGTGACTTCCTTTTAACGTTGGAGGTTCAGTTCGAGGAAGAATGTTAACTGATACATGGTATATCCAATTATATATTCTCTAAAAGCTATTGTCCCACATTTTCTCACCGACAAACTTAGTGGAATTAATTTTTTTTACACAAAAAACGTAATCATCTCAAATTTGAAAAAAAAAAACCCTTAAATTGACAATATTAGAGCATCCATGGCTGATCTCTCAAAATTTTACTCCTAAAAATACTCCTAAAGTCTTCCATAAATTATTTTTAACCCCTATTTTACAATTGCACACAGCAGCTCTCCTATTTTTCATTATCTATTTTATAAATTTAGGATTAGATGTAAGTGAGTGTAAATTTAGGATTAGAGCATCTCCAATGCTTGTGTCTTAGAGGGGTGTCTTAGGAGTGAGCCCCACCTAAGACACACTAGGTGGGTGCTTAGATCCTCATTTCCACAAAATTCACACATCTACACTTTTAATTTTAAATTTCAAATTTCATTAAAATTAAAATTCAACATTACAATAATTAAAATAAAAATTAAAGACACAATTAAAAATATTACAACAATTAAAAATTAGGTGAAAATTAAAAAAAAATTTGGGCTTTTAAAAGACAAAAAAAAACAAAATTAAAATTAAAATCAAAACCAAAACCAAAAACGAAAATTTTAAAAGCCCTACCCCACCCAGCCGACATCCCCTCTTCTTCCCCAACCCACCTTTTTTTTCTCATCTTTCCCCCATTGTTGCACTGCTTCTTTTTCTTTCTTCTTCTTTTTTCGCACTCTTCATTTATTTATTTTTTTATTAAATCGGCGCGTGTAGAGCACGATTTCGCCAAAATCCGCCAACGACCCGCGTCTTGCCTTCGTCTCGGCTTCGACGCGCCCCTGATCTCCAACGCGGCTGCCCCTCCTTCGTCCCGGGTCGACGCAGCATCTCCAACCCGCGCTGGAGGTGCTCTTATATTTGAGGGGGTGTAAATTTTTTTGTGGGCCCAACTTAATATAAGTGATCTGTTAGATGATCATTTTATCTCACTTTTTATTATTTTAGCTCAAATTTAAAGTTAGGATTACTTTTGAGAGATATGTTGTTGTTAATGCTCTTAGTTATATAATGTATTACGAAGTCAATTAGAAAATAAGTTTATAATCAAAGTGGCTTTTTGATCAAACATGCAATGTGCATGGTTGACACATGTAGCCACTCGAATTCAGCACTAAATTAATTGCCCAAGCTCACAAAAACCCCAAACTTGGAAAAGTCTATGCTAGACCCATGCTTAAAAATTCAGTCTAGGCTACCTATACCTACAGCTGAATGATGTGCTACGCAGTTACCATGCACTGCTCACATTCTATATTATCATCAGCCAATGACTCAAAGAAACAAACACACCAAGAAAAAAACCTCAAATTACAATATTCAGCTAAACTTCAACCTGGTTGGGAGGAGATGAGACGATAGGCGAGGGAGTGCGAGTGTGGCCGTGGCTCTCCCATGCGGCGGCCGAAACTGAGCAGAGAGAAGGGAGCGGCTGTGGGTTGCGGTGGCCGAAGTTCAGAGAGAGGGGAGTGGGCGGAACTTCTGGCTGAGAGAGGGTCGGATTTGGTGTCAAGAGAGAGTGTGATTGATCGGATGATGGAGTTGAAGGAGAAGCTGTTGGGTATTGGGCTGTTGGGTTGGCTTTGGGCCTTGAGATGTGGGCTGAGACTATTTATTTATTTGTTGAGCAGCTGGGCCTTATTTCTTTCTTTTCTGACTAGGGCCGGTATGTGGCAGACTCTGGGCTGCGAATTTTATAAAGAAGAGGCCCTTATATTAATTCTTCTAAATGGGCTGCCAGATTTTATTTAATTAGACTATTAGTTAATTTAATTAAATTATTTTAAAGGATGACGGATAATAATAATATTATAAAGTGCATATTTTAAGTAAATTACTTATCATATGTTTCAAGCATGACATAAAATTGCATTTATATTATGCAATAAAATTTTTTACAATTTAATTAGTTTTATTTATAAATCCAATCTATATATAATATAAAAGAGCAGTTTAACCGTAAAATTTTACCGCCAATTTTTCTCTCTCCTATAAAAAAGCTATATTCTCTCTCCCACAATCTATCTCACTATTTACTCATTAAATATCTATTAGTTAATCTATATATATAAAACATGCACGGATTTTTTCTACAAAAATTTCTCTCTTTACTTTGCATTTTTTGTTTTGATTCTTTTTTAAAATTCATCAACTTTTACTTATAAAAAAATATTTTATATGGATGTTAAATTAAACATAATGATAAGATCTTTAATTTGATGTAAAAATTATAAAAAATAAATTTAAAATAAATAAATTATTATCATTTAAAGTCACAAATTTTTTCTCACTCTCATCTTTCATCTATCCTCTCCTCTCTCCTACCTCCTTTCTTTGAATAACACGTTCATTTTTTTTTTTTCTATTTCATTCCTTTTTTAATATTTATTTTATTTTATTTTTTATATTTTTGTTAGACATCATTTTTAATATTTTCTATTTCTTTTTTTTGCTATAACAATTTTATGTAACTAAAAAAATTAGACTTATATTTGTTCATTTTAGAACTCTTTAGCTTAAAAATAAATTTTAAAGGTTGAAATTTATATTAATATAAATTTATAGATAATTAATTAATTAATTAAATCTTAGAAAATTAATTTCAAATATGATTTACATTTATTAAATTTTTGTATGAATTTTTATATTTCTTTATATTAACATATTTGTCATTATTATGTCTTAATTAAATTTAATATTAGATTGAGAATTGACAATCTATATCTATATTTATTTATTATATGGAAACACAGTTTGTGGCAAAATGGTAATTAAATAATCATGTTAAGGGTATTTACAAAATTCAACAAATTCTAATTTTATATATTTTCTCTCTCCTCTCTCCTGATGCAGCCCAAGGTTCGTTAGTACAAGACCCGGTGCATGTTCCTGTTGGTCCGGTTACAAGAGCACGAGCCAAGAAGTTCAAGGAGAGCTTGATGAGCTTAGTTCAAGAAGTGTGGGCTCAAGAGTTGATGAAGAGACCTATTGGAGATGGTGGAGTCGGCCCAAGTCTAATTAATCTCATTACATGCGAGTGGACCGAAACTTGAAGATTTGATTTATTTTGAAGACTTCAATTTTATTTATTTAGCTTTATTTCGCAGCCCATTAGTTTAAGGGCCCTTTTAATTTTCGGATTTTTAAAGTAAGGGCCTTGTTTGGCCTATTAGGGCTTGTTTTTAAGTTGTTTCCTTATTAGACTAGGTTTAGTTTTGCCTATATATATGGCTGCTACATGTTGGACGAATTTTACACTACTTTTATCAATAAACTTGTGAGTTTTATTTCTCTCTTGAGAATTCCGAATTCCTCTTGAATTATTCCAAGACGAATTCAATTATCGACGTAACGGCGAGTTTACCAACCCTCGTCGGGTGTCATTCAGCGTCCCCGAGTTGCTGCGTCAACTTCACGTTGGGATTTAGGGATCCGTTCGCCTAAATCATTCCGTGGGTTAGATTCAGAGGTTTTGGGATTTCCATCCTTTCCGTTCAAGTTCAGTCTTCCGCGTGCGTTGTGTTCGATCGATCAGCAAGGATCGTATCATCTCCTCTCTCATCACACTATTTCTTTCAATTTTCCATACATACTTTCTCTCTCTCTCTCTCATATTCTCTTTTTCATATTTTTGTGATTTTTTAAAAAAACATCAAATTTTATTTAAAAAAAAATATTCATTGTATATATCTTAAATTAAAGATAAATACAAGATCTTTAATTTGGTATAAAAATTATCAAATATGAATTTAAAATAAATAAATTATTATATTTTAAAATTTTAAGATGTTTATTTTTTCTCTCTCCTCTTTTTTTTAATCAAATTTTCATATATTTTTTTGTCTTTTCTTATTTATATGGTTGTTTTAAGGTTGTCGTTATTATTAATATTTTTTCTCTTTCCTTCTCTACTACAAAATTTTGTTTCTACTCGCTTCTCTTTGGATAAAAAAAATAAATATCATTGAAACATTATATTTATATGTTGAATTATTTTATTAAGCATAACATAAAGATACCTTTAATTCTTTTGTGGAAATATTACATCTCCTTAATAATAAACAAACGTTACTTTTTCTCTTTGGTTTACTATTGTATATAAATTTAGTGGCATTTGCACATCAATTTTGAAATATATATTAACATTATCTAATTATTATATTATTTTTATTTTGCATACTCGTTTATTTTTTGGTCAAATTTTGTGCTGAAATACTATATGAAATCCTACGTAGCATATTTGTCGATTAATAATACAATGTTAATTTGGGCATATTAAAACAATGTCATTTACGTTTAAAATTAGCATCTAACTAAATAAATTAAGAATAGAAGTATTAAATTGAGAGAAAGTGAGATGAATGAAGCTGATGAGAGAAAATGACAAGAAGTAACCCAAGAAATCAAAGTAATACTCCCTCCTATTATTTTTCTTTGTCGTTTCAGCAATCTCAATTATTTATGTTTTACTTGACGTTTTGAGAAATTATCCCATTCTTAACCTTATTTAATATCATGCATTAATCACAATTAAAATCACTTTTCTTATTTCCTCCGGTTTTTGTGATGGTTCGGCTCCTTTTTCACTCTATTTATCTACAAATTTCCATCAAACTTCTGCAAATTTCTTAAGAAGGGTCTAATCTGAATCAGTAAGTAATCTTTGTTAACTACTTTTGTGGTTTCAATCTTTTACGCTTTTCAATGATATATACAATTCTTATATAATCATCACTTTTTGTCGTAGGAATAACATTTATTTTGGCATTCTGAACTCATGGATACAAATGGGAATAGTGAATCCAAATTGGATATGCCATTGGTCACATGCAGAAGAAAAATATTTTCGAGTGTTTACTGTGGTTTGATATAAGAAGATCAAGAGTGTTTAATTTTTTATTTATTTTTAGTTATCCATCAAATAAATGTTGGGTTAATTAATATACTCCACTAAGGGCCCGTTTGATTTTCAGTATTGGATTAATCAGGATATGAATTATCCTGATAATTTAGTGTGGATTAGTCATGATTTCTAATCTCAGATGAGTGTTTGATATCATTGGTAATTAATCCCAAAAAGTGTTTGGTATCCATTGAAATAGGTAGGATTAATATATCAAATACCTAAATTAGTAGCCTATGGAGGGGGTGGAATAATTAGTGTGGGTTAATCCCATGGGGGAGGTGGGATAATTAATGTGGGTTAATCCCACAAAATAAGCTAGGGTCTGGGATAAACTTGGAGTTGACCATATTAGTAACACATAATATCAAACACTACATAAATCCATATTAATTTAACTTATCCTGCTTTGAAACCCATATCAAACAGGCCCTTAAAATAAGTTATGTTTAATGAGGTTATGTTGGGCATAATATTTTTTTATTAAAAAATGTGCTTGAGCTTAGGATGACAAACAAAAAGAATAGGAAGGAGTAGATAGAAACTCCTTTTGCTGCAAATAAAAATATGATTAGATAAGGATTAGGAGAAAACGAAAATAGGAATTAAAATAATTTTAGGGTTTTTAATTGTCTAACAGCTTGAAACGACGTTGTTTCCATCCAACTGGCGTTATATTTATTTTACACACAATCATATTTATGATGTGAATTTTAAAAAATTCTAATAATATAATTTATTTTCCTACTGATCAATTGAAGCTTTTCTAATAAGATGACATAGGTAATGAGCTAACTTAGAAAAAATAATTTTATGCATGATTAGCTCATGTTTTAAAAATATATATTGTGATGTGAATACATTTTTTTTTCTTCGTTTCTTTTAATTTGAATGATGTGTTTATTCTATAATTTTACGGAAGAAAACAAAGTTTTCCATCAAATAGGTGGAAAATTAAAAATGATACTTTTGAAAATTATAAAATAAAATTAAGGATCTTTACTGAGTAATTGATGTAGATTATTTTAATTTTTTAAGAAAAAATAATTTACATTTACTTATATTCTAACTATATTTAATATTTATTTTTTTATTCATTTGATACATCATTTAATTTTTTTTATAAATTAATATGATTAAATAAATAAATTTAAAGGTCGCGCCACAGGGGGTTCGAAATCAAGACCTTCGGTTTTAGACATTAATCCCTAATCACTTAGCCGATACACACACTACATCGTTTAATTTTGATACAAAGCTATATTCGCCGTGCATCGCACAGGCGAGTGTACTAGTAGTACATAAAAGAGGAGTTTTTCCCCTCCATGTTTTCCCCCTCTTTTTTCTCTCTTCTTCCACCAATTTTTCACTTTTTTTTTTTTTTGCTTTTTATGTTATTATATTTTATTTATTTTCTAAACGTCATCAAATTTGATTCGTGAAAAAATAATCATATGTATCTTAAATTCAATATAGTATAAAAATAATAAAAAACGAATAAGTTATGAAAAGTATAAAATATTTTATTTTCTGTCTCTTCATTAAAAAATTACAACTTTTTATTTATGTTTGTGTATGAAAATATTTATTATGATGTATAATACTATATAATAATATGCATAATGCAAATTTTCATTACACATTGTATAAATTGAAAATTTATAATTTTATATTCAAGATTTTATTGAGTAATTGATCTTATATATATATTTTTAAAACGTATGTTGTGTTTGTTTATATTTTATTTTTATTATTATTTAAATTTATCGTTTGATTTCGATGTCTGTCGTGCATCGCACGAATGGGCGTATACTAGTTATTAAAGAAAGTGGAGTAAGGATATTGTTGGTGTCCTTAGCTCAAGAATTTTAGTTCTCAATTATTTATTTATTAAATTTTAAAAACCCGGCGTGATGAATCAGGAATTTTTAGCACTTTCTCTATGACTTAAGATTAGATCCAGGAGACCTATTAATTATAGATTTCTTGTAAGCTTTGTGAATCAGGAGGATTAGCGCTGCTTTCCCAAAATAAATTTATGTGATTATGATCTTCAGGCTTTATCTAATCAGGTGGGTTTAGTTCCTAAATGTATGATTGAGTTATTAAACTCTAAATGTTTCATGAAATGTAAACTGTTTATCCAATAAAATATTTTGTGCGCTCTGTTATGTTTAGGGCTCGCAATTCATGGATCGATCGAGGTTCTCTTATGATCTAACACGTTATTTGAGAATTGTGTACACTTGTTAGTTATTTCGGTGGGTTGATCTCCATCGGGTACTAATTCATGTAAGAGGCGTTATAAGCGTGTTTGGTTAGATGTGTTCCAGAGCATGTATCATGTAAGGCCTGCATGGGTAGCGTCCCGAGGTCAATTCAACTTGTCTGAGTTACGTCCTTAGGGCAAGTATCATGGGAGTAATGGATCTGTCGGTGGCTAAAAGGTCAGGGATCATAGCGAGTAACTAAACAGAGTATGACAATGGCGCCAAATGAAAGAAATGATTTTACATGCTTAGAAGCACTTTTATTTAAAGCCTTCTAAGTCATATTTCAAATGATTGGATAAACTGTCTTTACGAAAATATGAAATGTTTCAGAAAATGCATGCCCACTAAGTACATTAGTACTTAGCCCAAATATTTCCAAATGTTTTCAGGTTGGTGGGCTGGCGCTGACGGGAATGAGCTGAAGTTAGGGTTCAATTTTCTATTTAGACTTCCGCTGTAGCAATAACTATTATATGTCTTTTGTTTTCTCAACTTAAGGCTTTCATGTTAGATTTCGAATGACATCTTTTATCGAATTTAGACTCTTAACTCATAGTTTATGTTAATGAATGTCGGTTATCAGAAGCATGAAACAAAACTTGCGACCCAAAGGGAGCCTGACTTGTTATCCCATTATTTGATTTCCAACAAGGTTTTTCCCTTGTTTATTTCTAAAAATTGATCGCACCTGGGTCATAATTTTTTATTCAAGAATTGGGGTGTGACAATTACGCATGCTTAATTTATATGTGGATGAGGCCGCCGATCCGGGTGTACGGCGTATCGCAGCTGGGAGAGGAATGTTGTATCGGTCGCTGCCTAGCTCCGGTAAGGATTCCCAGTAGCTATATGTACCCGCGTTTGATAGAGATTGGTCATGGTGCGCAAGCTTGCAGGATATGCAATGTCTATCGTATGTCATGACGAGTTCAGCCCGCGTCGGTTAAAGCCGTTGTGATTTTTTGTGTGTGCAGATCCATGTGCGTGAGATGGGATGGTGAGGCTTTCTCATCCATGGGAGTCCCGAGTAAACGGCGCATTAACGTAGATTTTCCAGGTGTGGCAGATGGTTTGTGCTTGAGATAAGTCGGTTGCGGGAATATGTATTTCGTCTGTTTGGCCAAGATGTAAACATAATATCTTGTTGGACGTGTGTGGTGTTCAAAAATTATTTTAATGAACTTTGTAAATTTTTAATGAATACTATAAATTTATTTGTGACAAATTTCAAATTGCAAGTGTGTATTACATTATGGGCATTTCATTTCATCAGATCATTAGAAATTAATCTTAATTCCATTATTTGGAAGGTAGACAACTGAAAAATACAAGCTCCAAATTTATTTGTCGAATATCTTAATGAATGTCAGCTCACGATTTTTTTTTTTTGTTTTTTGGTGCTATTGTATGATAATAAACATATTGTATTGTATTTATAAAGGTTATAAATGTGAAAAGAAACTTGTTAAACATATTGTATTGTATCATTCTAAACACAATATCTTATTTAAAAATTATACATAATGATGCATTAATTGAACTTTAGTTATACTTAGACAACATATTTGTGTTGAACATATTAATAAAATTCAACAAATTAAAAATGAAAATGAAACATGAAACATGAAATAAAATTCAACAAATTCAACATATATACAGCAAAGTTCAATAAAACTGAAAATAAAACATGTAAAAATTAAAGGGGTTATTGCCAGAAAATACATGTAGTTTGTCAATTTTCTGGTTTGTAACATGACTTTATAATTTGACCAGAAAATACACCAATCTTCAATTTAATCGCAATTATAACATGACTTTATAGTCTGACAAGAAAATATACCAAGTTTCAATTTATTCTCAATTATAACATGACCTTGTAATTAATTTAGTATAATAATATCAAAGTTTAATACATTAAATATTTTTAATTTTCTTTTCATCTCACAATATACTATATATATACATATATATTTGATAAATATACATCTATATGTAAATAATATATAATATTATTTACTTTTTAACATAATTTCTATTATATATGTACCTAAATTATTTATTGGTCCTAATATTTTATAATTTCATAATTTAAATAAATAAATACTTATTATATATGTAATATATTAATAGAATATTAAAATCAAATATATATATATATATATATAGGAGCGCGCTCCAGTGAGACCCACTATTTTTCGTGTAACATGAGTACAATGAATAAGACATATAATACTAATGAATAAAACATATATCTAATGAACAAGATGTATATACTAATGAAAAATAAAATTTAAAAAATTCGTAATGAATAAGACATACATACTGATGAACAGGGCCGTATATACTGATGAACAATGCAGTATATACTGATGAATAACAAAATTTAAAATATTATGCTCCCTCCAGGATTCGAACCCTGCGAAAAAAAATCACCCTCCAGATACAATATCAGCCATAGGATTGATCAAATAAACGCACCAGATCGTGTTCTAGATCTCACTAAAATTAGGGGGTCTCATTGGAGCGGCCCCTATATATATATATATATATATATATATATATATATATATATATATATATGCGCGCGCGCATTTGTGTGTTGATCAATGTAGACTTCAGAAAATATTTGCAGATGAAATCAGTTTATGCGTGAAATAGATTGATTTATTTGCCAAATAAAATATATTTTTTTAATGTTATTATTAATGTGATTTTAGGTGATCAGCCGTTAACAACAAATATTACAATGACATTTATAACCTTTTGACCATAATTAGCGTTCATAATGAGATTAAATTATTCATCATCCGATTATGTGAGTTATAAGGTTGAGATTTCTTCTCACTTCTATAAATTATTTTTTATATATATAGAGAGAGAGAAATGTTGTGCTATATATTTATACTATATTAAAAAGGGAGTTTTCAATTTCAAATTGATTTCAAATCAATTTCAAAATTGAGTGACAATTTTGTAGTTAGAATAAAATTGAAGGTTTATTTATAAGCTATACATATTTTTTTTTTCTTTTTCATTAACTTCTTATTTTTCTATTTTATTTCTTTTTTAAAATTATGAAATTCAACTAATTATAAAATATTTGATATACATATCAAATTAAAGATCATCATAAGAACTTTAATTTGATATATGTTATGTAAATATTGGATTTAAAATATAAAAATTATATTTATTTAAAGATTAAAACTTAAGAAAATGTTCTCTCCTCTCTCCTCTTTTTTTGAATAAATCTATTTTTTCAATTATCTTTTAACTTATATTGTTTTCTTTTTTCACAATATCATTTTTTATAATATGAATTATTCTTTATTATTTTTATATTAAATTAAAATACATTTATCTTAAATTATAGTATTTTTAATTATATTTAGAATTTTTATATAATAATCAAATTATAATCAATTTTATATATAATAAAATATAAAAATACTTTTCGTGCATTGTACGAGTGCAAATGCTAGTCTTATGTGAGCACCGCACACGTTTAGCACTCGTTAGCTTTTTTTTTTTTTTAGACATTTACTTTTATTCTAATACTTCATAAATTATAATTGAGATAATTAATTTTATAAATTACATAAAAATCAAAGTCCAATTTGTTCACATTCCCTTTAACTTCAAATAATTAATAAAAAGAACAAATTGAACTTTGATTTTTATGTAATTTATAAAATTAATGAGCTTCACAATCTAAAGTCTAAAAATAGTTTTTATTATACAAAAAATATATGAACTCATTTAAATTTGAAACTCTCTCTGTATATGTTGATGATGAATGTGGACAAGAAATAAGATTTAATTGATAGGGGAAAGAGGACGTTAGGTAGCGAAGGGAAGTTCTTGCTGTGGAGTGTCTTTCTTGAAGTAGATCATTGTCGGATGGTATAGTAAATAGGTTAGAGAGACATTACATGTACCCCTTTTTATTTGACAGAAACATTATTACCTCTTTCAAATAATTATCGGCCAAACATATCAAAAATCTTGGTACCATCTTAACTGGTAAATTCATTGTCAATACCTAAACCATTAGCTTGCAATAATTGGAGCGAAATTTGTACTATCTCATATTTTTATATTTTGAGTTCCTCTTTTTGTTTTGTTTACGTCTTACATATGCTATATATACTTGATGCTGAATTCTATACCACAACTTTCTTTTTTTTGTTGACATACAAAAACCATGCATACTAATGTAAATAGCAATAAATGTTAAATATTTAGAATGTATTAATTCCAGCAGCAGAAACTTAGTTTTATACTCCAATTTATTTAATTCTGAACAATGTGTGAAATGGAGTTACAAAAAATTGAGTAATACTGCACCTTTGTAAGTCTATGTATTATTTGAAGAGCTAAAAAATGTGTTTTTTAAAATCGATAATTGTAAGAGAAGATGATAGGTAGTAGTATCATGTTATTATAATAATTAAAATTTTAAATTCGAGCAGGTAAGACTGTTTAGTTTCAATTTGAAAAGCACGAGATTTTTTTTTTTAAAATTACAAGAGGTATATGAATATAATTAATTATTTAACTCACACGGCGGAACCTCACAAAAACTCATACTGTTGGAAAACATCACCACATGCAAGCGAAAAACGCCCTGCGTGTGGGACCTCAACACCAAATAATACATACTGCATGCAGGCGGAAATATAACACTACTTAAAATAGAAAAACATCATCGCATACAGGTGAAATTGAACCTAAAATCTTTCACAAATGAGAGTTTTTGAGTGCCTCAAATTTGCCACTAGAACAAGACCTCATTAGCAAAAGCACGAGAATCTTGAATACAAAAGATTTAGAAATTCCCAAGATTCAAAAGGTGAAGTCCTAGTTAGTTACATGCTAAAATTCTATTTTGAAATAAGATTTATTATCTAGTATTCTCTGATTGTGACTTGCATCGGGTATATTGTCTCGATTGAGTATGAACTCTTAATTTTTGATTAAATCTTTTCGCGTAATTTTGCAAATGGATATTCATGAAATCTAAAAAAGACACTAATAATCAATGAGACCAAAAAAATTCGGAATGTGCAATTGAAAATCTAAATCCACACCCATCATTTGTATTTGAACAAAACTTCTGTGCGCTCCCCTCGTCCAGAGCGCATGCTGCATTCCACCTTGGATTTACCGCATGATCTCCAGATCTTGGATTCAGCGCCGATTTTTATAGTCTTTTTTATATTAAAGATAATAATAATAAAAAAAGATTTTTATATATAAATGAGACTTTCACACTCACCCCAAATGACATATTTAGTTATGATAAATGATACTCAACATAAATATTGACATATTTCTTAATTTAGTTAATAATAAATATATTTTTGTGTATTATAAATGACACTTTTAATACATGTAAATGATATTTTCGAATGAAATGATAAATGATAGTACTTCGCAAATGATGTATTTAATAACAGAAAATGATACTTTTAAGTATGCAAATGATATTTGTAAATGATTTTTTATAAAATCAAATGATACTTTGTAGAAAAATAAATGATACAGTACTGTAACTCGCTGAACCTAGCAATAAATTCCTACATCGAGCCGGTAAATTTTCGTCTCCTTTTTAAAAAATAAAAAATAAATAAAATCTAAGCAAGAACATTTTTACAATATTGTGGCCAATGGAACGCGGCAAACGTCTCCATGGAACAAATTGGTTTCGATCGAGTGGTTTAATGTTATTGTTTGATTGGGTTTTTGTGGTGATTATGAAATCGAGCAAATAAAGTCAATTATACACGAAGGTGTATTAATTTGACTAACTTTTAAAGTTGGGAGAGGCAGAGAGGATCAACTATATTATTTTTTATGATAACTTTATAGGCCTTTTATCAACCATCATATCTTCAACTCGGATCGTTCTTCGTCCTAGAAATCCAACCCTAGCCCACGCAACAATCCAAATACATTCTAATTACTCTCAGCAGATCACCTAAATGCATCACTAACTCTAAATTTAGGCTAAAATAATTAAAAATGAGATAAAAAATGCATTCAGCAGATCCCCTAAATTGGATGGGGCCCACAAAAATTTTTACACCTACCTAAATTCAATCTTAAATTTACATCCACCCTAAATTTATTTTAAGCTTATAATTAGTAGGGCCCACACATAATTATTATTTTTATGTAGAAAATAGGAGATCTGGTGTATGCATTTATAAAATCGAGATCCTAAAATTAAATAGGAAAGCTTTAGGGCGGAATATAGGAGCATAATTTTAGGATTTCTGCTGGGAGTACTCTAACTGTATCAAATTAATCTATATCGCATGAAAAATATAATAACAATTACTTGAACTAGGTGTAACCAAATCGAGAATATTGTCGTACTTGAAATTTTGATTTATTTATTATTGAGTTGAACCGTGAGTTTTATTTACTGAATATTTCAAGATTCGCAAGCTTAATTGTATCCAAACGAATTTTCTCAATATACATCTATGTTTACTATTATTTCATTTTTTTCATAATAAAATAAAGCTTGGTAGAGATCCTATACGTAATATGTATAATTATTATTAACGTCCTGGTTACAAATTTTATATTTGTAAACTAAATCACTCATTATGTTTGTTGGCTAGAACATCGGTGGGTTGTGGTGGTTTCAGGTCGTTGGTCAGGCTAAGCTGGGTCGTCATTGGCTTCGTTCCTTTGTGACGGAGCTCTTCACTATGGATTTTCCAGGGATAAGTTTGGCTAAGGCGTGTCTTGGTCTTGAGGTGAGTGTTTTGGGGCGTCCCCTTGGTCTTTTGACAGCTTTCGGGTGCGCTTGGGGCTGGGACCTTGGGGGTCGGGTCCCGGTGGTGTCTCTGCAACTCATGGGTTTTGCTGTGGTCGGCGTTGAGTTCGCTCTGTCGTCTATCTTCTTCGACAGCTTTTTTCTCTTATTCTTGAGCTTTTATGCTCTTTATTTTGAGTTTGGCTTTGGTTGTTGTTTATTTTTTATTTTGTTTATTCTCTTAGTTGGTTTGGACCGGGGCTATCTATGGGTGATGGTTAAGCCAGAGCTTTCGAGATAGTCCCTCCTGTTCTACGGTTTTCTATTCTTATTTTTTGGCTTTTGTTGTAGACGGGTATTCTTTTTTCCTTTCTAGGGGTTTTCCCTCGTGGGTTTTCCCTACAAAGGTTTTAATGAGGTTTGACCCTTAGTCTGCTATCTTGTGCTTTCAAGGATTTAGGTTCTTTTTCTTTCTTTCTTTCTTTTTAATAATACGCCCTATTTAATCATTATGTTCGTTCGCTAATTATTGAGTCGAATACTATTAAACTCGAAGTCTATTCATTTAACTTACGAATTTTACTAAATGACTTCTAATAAATTATTATTCAGTTTAGATTTAATAGTTCACGAATAATCTGGTGTGCACTATTTGTATAAAATATAAAAAAGATTATCTTTTGTGGCCAATGAGGCCTAGTTCAAGTGACAAATTTGAAGCACTTAAAAATTCTCCTTTGTGAGATATTTTGGCTTCAATCCCGATATGTGGGGTTAATTTTTCCACCTTTGAGTAGATAGTAGTCTCGCATGCGCGCGATTATTTTCCACCTATATGTGTGTAAAAGTGTGACATGTAGTGCGGGTACAAGTGATTTATTGGATTATAGTATAAAATATTTTTCATCTTTATGTGATTAAAGGTCATCCCTAAGTGCGAGTACAAATGATTTATTAAATTATAGAGTACAAATGATTTATTAAATTATAGAATAGATAACTCTTGCTATTCTAAAATCGATTACCTTTTGTGAGAGAGTTGATTCGTTGGATAGATGGCAAATAAAGGCAATAGAAGAAAATCTAAATTACGCCAAAAAACACAAGCCGAGCCTCGTTAAATTTATTGATGGAAGAGGTAGATGAGAGTAGTTGAGAATTGGACTTTCAGATTTCACTGAAAAATATATAGGCGCAGACTCAAATACGCTATCACTATTTTAATTGCATCAAATCCGAGGTTGCCTGCCACGTTTATGCAGGTTTATCGGGCAGTAAAAATATGATTATTTCAATTTAGCATATAGTCTGCTTTCTTGATAGATTTGTTGTTCTTGATATGCCTCAACATAACGAAGACCGCCAACAATAGCCTAGTCATACGTATATTTCATTCATATCGTTATGCTAATAGAGCACCACGTGTCTTGGCGTCATTTGTTGTGTTTAATTTTAAAACTTAGTTGTAATCTATAGTTTGAACTCACAACGAATTTTACTCTATAGCTTAATTTTAATTTATTTTTGTATATACTAAAATTTGAGAAATTGTTCCTTATAATCATAGTCATATTCAATTCGTTGAAATTACACATGAAACAATGATTAATCGACACGAAATTAAAGTCTAACGTCATCAGACCACCGATGTGATCGAAATCGCGCCTGGAACTTAGTTTAACAATGCCAACATTCAAGAGCGATTCCAACTACACCACGATGACGATGAGCTGCATTTTGTTCGAAATCCTCTATAGTGTAGATTACCTTGGGCTCTAACTATGTGGCGATTGATCAACGTTAATTTCAGGAATAATTTCAACAAATAATAACTACTGATACAAATTCAGCGTGATTGTAATTATAATTGAACAATTTCTCAAAATTCATGTCATATATTAAAAAAAGAAAAGAAATATTTGTCTTTGAGCTCGAGTCGGTCTAATTCTGTCCGTCAATTTGCTTAAATCGATTATTCCCTCAGTTCGTGACTTATATTTGGTGAAATATTTCTCAATATTGCATACTGACTTCAACTTCAGCATATTGATCAATTGATCCTTCAGTTTCATTCTTCATATTGCGATCTGTAAATATAAGAAGCACGCACCCTAAAACTTGAGTTGCAATCTACAAAATACAATCTTAACATGTATCATCAACCTAGAAATCTATATATCTATACTATATTAAAAAGGGAGTTTTCAATTTCAAAATTGAGTGGCAATTTTGTAGTTAGAATAAAAATTGAAGGTTTATTTATAAGCTATACATCTTTTTTTTTTCTTTTTCTTTAACTTCTTATTTTTCTATTTTATTTCTTTTTTAAAATTGTGAAATTCGACTAATTATAATATAGTTGATATGCATATCAAATTAAAGATCATGACAAGAGCTTTAATTTGATACTATATGTTATGTAAATATTGGATTTAAAATATAAAAATTATATTTATTTAAATATTAAAACATAAGAAAATTCTCTCTCCTCTCTCCTCTTTTTAAAACATATTGAAAGGGAAACGTCTTACCAACTGAGCTATGATTCGTTGTCACACAATGTGAAAGACACATGTTTTAATAAAATGTGAATCACGTTATTACTGGGATGGTGGTCTCACTTTAAATATAAGTAGAATTGTGTGCATTATACTAATATAAATGAAAGTGACAATTTTTTTTGTAAACGAACCAAAAAGGTGTAATGAGCTAAATTCGTATAGCTCATTTGAATAAATATTCACGACCCAAATACCTGGCCCAAATCCGGAAATCGAATTAATTTCAATTAATTTAGTTCATGTGCTAAATCATTAAGGCTCATTGACTCAAACCCTAGAAAGGGCAGCGACTTGGGGGAGAAGGCAGGAACCGGGTCAAAGAGACGATCCCGTGAATATCAGAACGACTAGGGTTTTAAGAGACATGACAGTAAAACCCTAGCCGTTAAGATACCACAATATATAAGAAAACCAACTAGGTCATTTAGGCCATCCAATCACTCACGCTCTAGCACGTTTTCTCCACCTTCTCTCCTCACTCGCACTAATCTGCCTCCACGCTCTCAATCCAACGGATCCCGGCAACCAGGTCATCCAGGACGTCCCAGTGACCCCAGCTAATTGGTAAACGACTCTCTACTCCGCCAACCAGACCGATCCGATCTTGTCATTTAATATATTTTAATTCTTTTTAATACGATTTCTTATACTGTTACTGACTTGAGAGTCGGAGGCCCTTCCATCGACACCCTCACCGATGTTCTTAGAAGGACTCTAATGTATTTTTAATTCTAGGTTGCTAGTGCCCACCGTCCAAGACGACCTCGGCGTCCTTATCCGTAGTTGTTGGACCTATCCCCAACAAAAGGAAATTATGGAAAAACATTCATAGATGGATGAAGTAACATATTACATATTAGCATAATTTATTTTAAGAAACTGGTGAAGCACGGAATCACCAACACCTAAACTAGAAACTAGAAAGCAATAAACGACGCACGGATTTACGTGGTTCAGCCATCAAGGCCTACATCCACGGGAGGTTCTTCCTTGGTTTTACTATACTTTGAGAGAGTTACATATTACAAGTGTGTTGCTCCAAAATGAATTGATCCCCCCTTATGCTAATGCTAAACCTCCTATTTATAGTTGTGAAAATGAACCCTAAAGGCCTTAGGCCCATGAACTCTAATAGTCGGATTTAGGCCCTTTAATGATCTTGATTTGACCCATCTACGCTGTCCTTCGTTGGTGAAGCGGGTAACTCCGGCTCTAGCAAGACCAACTCTGCGCTCTAGCTACGCTGCTGCGCTAATGCTCTGCGCTGCTGCTCTACGCTGCTGTGCTGCACAGCTCTACTGCGCTGCTCTGGTCTGGCTGCGCAGCTCTGCTGCGCTGCTCTGGTCTGCGCTGGTGGTGTTGCATTTTAGCAAGGCAGCATCTCTGCACTTTGGTCAAGGCTGATTGACTCTTCATATTCATTTATTATCCGGAGTCTTTAGTTAAACCTGCGCAGGTTAGTTCAGAAAAAACTCCTCAGCTGGAACCAGCGTGAGTTTTCGGGTGGTGGAAAAGAGGTAATGCTTAAAGCTGTTATCCAGGCTATTCCAACCTATGCCATGCAATGTTTCAGGTTACCGGACTCAATCTGTGATGAGATTAATCGCTTGTCGGCTAGATTTTGGTGGGGTGATAAAGAAGACAAACGTAGGGTGCATTGGAAGAGAGCGGAATGGGTTTTCGTAATCTCCGTAATTTTAATCAGGCTCTAGTGGCGAAGCAAGCTTGGAGATTGCTGGTTAAACCGAACTCTCTTGTTGCTCGTGTATTTCAGGCCAAGTACTATAAGCATGGGGATTTCTTGAGCAGTCAACTTAAGAGTAATGCCTCCACTACTACAAAAGTTTACATACATAACAGTGCATAGATAACGGTTTTTTTGAAAAACCGTTATGTATGAGCGCACTTTTAGGAATAAATAACGGTTTTGAGAAAATCCGTTATCTATGTAGTGTTGTCTATATGCATAGATAACGGTTTGAACAAATTCGTTATGTTTTTGCGTTATCTATTAGTTGCATACATAACGGTATTACAAAACCGTTGTGCCACCGTTATCTATGACCATCTTTTATAACGGTTTATTCATAACGTTAAAGAACCGTTATGTATAAGAGTCATTTACAACGGTTTTTTTTGAACCGTTATGTATGAGCGTCTCTAAAAACTGTTATGTATATAATTTTTTTAAAATAATATTATATTATATTATATTAAAAAATAACAAATAAATTATTTATCCTAAAATCTGAATTTATTTCTAGTTATAGACTTTGAAAAATAATAAAATCTAAATACATTATTAGAAACCTAAATACCAAAAATTAAATAATTAAAGTGAAACAAAAGAAAAAAAAAGAAAGAAAAAGATTTGACTTCATTTCTTCAACGCCAAAAATCCCTATTCATTGCTCCCGCTCAATTTTCACGCTAACACCTCAAAATTTCCCCCAAATCGGACCTGGCCTCTTTCTCTCTTCACCATCGCTTGTGCCCTGCCACCGCCGTCGCGACTCGCCGCCACGACCAGCGCCGCCCGGCACTCACTGCGCCCCCCATCTCGTTGTCCTCTGTTTGTTTACCCGTAGCAGCAGCTGCGGAGATATCTCTCCATCTCGAACCCGCGTCGCCTGCCACCGACCGTGTCGACTCGCCGTTGCCACGCCGGCCGTCTTCTCGCCGCCCCTTTTAACCCTAGGCGCCGCGATAAACCCCATTTTAGCTTGCAAATCCCTATCTGCTCTTCGCGCACGTCAGCTCGTAAACCCTATTTTTTCCAATTCCTCATTTAATTTATGATTGTTTCTCTTTGTTGTCAACAATTCATGGAGCTTCACGCTGTGAATTCAGATTTCAATTAGAATGCATAATTTATTGGACTCGAGAAGCCATTCATCGAGCATGCCGCTTTGTGGATGAGTATCTACTATTGAATACCTTTCTCGCTGGTTATAGCCTCACAATTGTAGATGTTGCAGTCTGGACTGCTCTTGCTTGTAAAATTTATGCAATTCTATTATTGAGCTTCTTTATATCGATGATCCTTGATGTGGTCTCGACTTTTTTTTCCAAAGGACTTCTTTTCGTGAAAGAGATTACTCATGTTTTCAATGTGTATTATAGCTTGCCTTTGATTGCTATGTCTTTTCTATATAAATCATGGCACACAAGTGTTCTACTTCTCAGAGAATATATGTTCTTTTATTTCTATTACAGGAGCTGGTCTGAGATGTAAAATGTTCTTTTATATTCTCCCAAATTGTATATTATCCAATTTCTTGATATTGAGTATTTTTTTTTTTGTAGGGTTCCTGTAGTGGCTATGGTAACACTACAGGTTTTTGCTCCTCTATGTTATGTATGTCTCAATCTTCTCACTCGGAACACAAAGCGAATCTGAGCAGATCTAGATCCCAAATCCAGTTCTTGCATTCCCCTCTATTTTTTCCATTTCAGGTAGCTTCTTCGCTTGATTATGTATTTCTTTCTACATTTTATGCCTGCTGGATTATAGATTCATTTCAGGTTCAAGAGATTCTGCATTTTATGCCTGCTGGATTATAGATTCATTTTTATTGTTTGTTGGTTGTTGATTGTGTGAAATTGAGCTATAGAGCAGTGCATATAGCTGACAGATTTGGGGTTTCCTGCATCAACATGGAAGAACCCTTTGAAAGAAGAAAAGTGATATCTATGAATAAACAATCAAATATAGACACCGCTGCTCGGAAAGGGAAACACATGAATGACGCAAATTATGAGACCAGAGTGCAACAGTGACTGTTAAGTGAACATGTCTAACTGCAATAACCATTGAGCATTTCATATTGAGATTGCCTTATCACTCAAAATATGTAAGATAGCACCACTTTTATAGTACTTGTTCTTGTGCCTTCAAATGCAGCTCGACCACTACTAATCCTACTTGCTCGATTTCCCCAGACTTCCTCCAAGACAATGACGAGAAGCATGTACTACTTCCTTGAAAGGGTAAGTATATTATTACAATGCTGATCTCTATCTTCTTCCTCATTAAGGTCAATACGACAAAACTTTAAGGTCAATGCTTTTGGTCTCTGTTGTGAAAAGGTGGTGGACAATGTTTTCTATTGCAATTGTTCCATCTGTATTGTTGGCAGTAGGAATGGTCTGTTCTCCTGAAAGTCCTCGATGGCTTTATCAGGTTACACTGTGAACTTCATAACATTGCCTGTTTTTTGACAAATGTTATTGGTTAGTTTTATTTTATAGGTTCTAGAAGACGAACGAATAAGGCCATTATACAGACATTTTACATATTGTGTGTACATTTTTCCAGGCACAACTCATTCATTGGTTAGTTTTATTTTATAGGTTCTACATTGTGCTGTTCCTAAAGGAGCATGTTAACTCATTCATTCTCTTTTACTATTTTTTTAATTAACAGAAAGAAAAGCAGATATATCTCTTTTTTCATTATCTAAAATTAATATTCATTTTCTACTGCAGTTTGTTTGGATGGAAGTCCACCTTCACAGGAAGAACTTGCAGGTTACTTATTAAGTTAATACTAATCCATCTTTCTCTGGTTGCACTGATCCTAACTTGCACTTTGTTGAGTCACATGTTCTACCCTTAGAAGCTTGAGAGAGGTTGTTGAGCTGCTGAAACTCATCAAAGTTGGAGCATGAAGGTGCTTCTGTGAAGATTTTTTTTTTTTTTTTTTTTGAGTTAGGCTCAAAACATTAATTGTTACACCACCTGGATGACTATATAATTGAGTACTAACTGGCATTGGATTTTTGAATTCAATTCAACATACTTGGCTGGCAGTTGAGCATGAGGCAACTAGAAGAATGCGTAATGAATTTATGGTAGCTTGGGATGGCTTGAGGTCAAAAGACAATCAGAGAATCATAGCAGGTTGATTAACTAGTTCTTGAGGACTTGGTGCTAGAAATATTGTATGATAGATTTTTGTTTTAGCTATAAGGTAGTTGGTATTTTCAGTTTTGAATCGGAATATGCAATGATGATGTATACTTGATATTTGGTTCATTTGTATAATAATGTATGCATATTTTGGATGATATATAATATTGTTATTGTTGATATTATCATTTTATCGTTGTATAAAAAGTGAAAAATTTAAAAATATACTACAATTATAAAAAGTGCAAAAAACTGTTATAAAAAGTGCAAAAAATCGTTATGTATTCTAATCAAAGATAACGGTTAAAATCGTTATAAAAAGTGCAAAAATCGTTATAAAAAGTGCAAACAACCGTTATAAAAAGTGCAAAAAACCGTTATGCATTCTATCAAAGATAACGGTTAAAACCGTTATAAAAAGTGTAAAAAACTGTTAACTATGATAAAAAAAAAATTAATACATAACGGAAAAATCTTAATACATAACGGTGAAAAACCGTTATGTATTCTATCAAAGATAACGGTTAAAACCGTTATAAAAAGTGCAAAAAACTGTTAACTATGATAAAAAAAAAAATTAATACATAACGGAAAAATCTTAATACATAACGGTGAAAAACCGTTATGTATAACCTTTATAGATAACGGATGCGTACTGTTATGTATGACGCATCGTACCGTTATCTATGCTACTATACATAACGGTTTTGAAACCGTTGTGTATGACGTATAGAATAGATAACACCACTATACACAACGGTTTTTTTGCTCATAGATAACGGATAAAATCCGTTATCTATGAGCGTTTTTCTAGTAGTGCTCCTTTATATGGAGGTCTTTAATGTGGAGCAATCCGCTTCTTGAGAAGGGGCTACAATGGCGCGTTGGTGATGGGAAACGAGTGAGGGTTTACCAGGACCCCTGGGTGCATGGCATATCAACTGGTAAGGTCTGTGGCAGAGTGCCGATTGCCGAAAATTAACTCAAAGTGGAGAGACTTATTGATATGGATGGAAACTAGAATGCTGGACTTTTGTCGAACATGTTCTGGGCACATGAAATGGAAGCTATTTTACAAACTCCGATTGGCGAGTTTGGGAAGGTTGATACGGTGAGTTGGAAATGGGATACGAGAGGTAATTTTACGGTGAAGACAACTTACCTCTTGAGCTTGGGATATTATGATCAACAACCAAATCAGAGCAAGGGTGATCGAAAGAGATGGGCTCGACTTGTTTGGAGTCCGACTGTTCCGCCAAAAGTGAAGGTATTTATTTGGAGAGCTCTAAATAATATTATTCCGACGGGAGTGAATCTACGACAACATAAGGTGCCGGTTGATGGGATTTGTAGGCATTGCTCTAGCAGGTGGGATTCTATGGAGCACAACCTTCTCTTCTGTCCTTTGGTACGTAACACCTGGAAAAGATCGAATTTTTGGTGTTTTCTGAAACATACTACTGATCTTCCGCTGCTGGAGATTGCTGAATTGATAAGGAGGCACTTTAATGATGATGATTATGCGTTGTGGTGCATGGTTTTGCACCGGCTGTGGTGCTTCGTCTGCGAGGTATGCCATGAGAAAGGCCAAGCTGCGGTGCTCCCTTCGGTTGATGATTGTCACGCTGCATTGGCAGCCTTTGGCGCTGCTAAACCCACGCTTGCTGTGGAGAATTTAATGGGTATGAAACTTGGTAAAAAGAAATGGTACCCACCAGGGGCGGGAAGGTTGAGATGTGACGTTGATGCGCTATATGACCCTCATCTACGGCAATACGGAGTTGGAGTGGTGGTTAGAGATCACCTGGGCAGGGTTAAACTTGCAGCGGCGAAGACTTCCCGGGTGAGTTCTTCGGCCCTTTTGATGGAAATTATGGCGGTTGTAGTAGGTATAACATGGTGTATTGAACATGATTTCTATCCCATTGAGCTGTTTACGGACTCCATGATGGCGGCGAGGGTGATGGCTTGCCCGGAGGAAGAGGGTCGATTCTTGCCTGATGACATCCTTGACATTCTTGTCTTAGCTCGTTCGTCCATGCTTATTAGTGTTAATCATATGTATACGGAGGCGAATACTGTAGCTCACAATCTCGCGCAATTTGCGCGCTCTTGTCAGCAACCTGTCTGTTGGATTGCTGATTTTCCCCGATAGCTCCGTAATTTGCTATCGGTGGACTATCCTTAATATATGAGTTCGTCTTAAGTTTCAATAATAACAATAATCATAATAAGGTTAAATAGGCTTGGATTGCTAAGCACAGCGCTGATGAGTATTCCAGTCCTCATCAGCTACTCCCCCTGGTCTAGTTGAACAGTGTTCTCTTTGTTCAACTAGTGGTGTGTGGTGTGAAGTCAGCGCTGTGCTGCTCTCCCGTGTCAATTAAGCATATATAATTCCCTGCAACTTGTTAGATAAAAATTGTCAATCTTTACAAAAGAATGGAGACAAAGTATTTCAGCGCTATAAATGAACTAAGATAAAAAAAGATAATAATTTTTTCCTTTTGATTCGTCGAGCATTATTAAAGATGATAAGGGCTTAGATAACCTATGCTGAGAAGACTCAAGTGATCTGCGCTGAGATGACTGAGATAGCTGCGCTGAGAAGACCGTGTTAACTGCGCTGAGATGATTACACTGACTGGGCTGACAACCTCGCGCTGACTGCGCTGCACTGACTGCACTGAGACGACTACACTGACTGCGCTGCGCTGTATTGACTTCGCTGACAAGACCGCGCTAAGAAGACTTTGTGAAACATTGGTGGTACTCCCCCGCAGAACGGCCCTTAAGATGGTACACCCCCGCAGAGCGGCCCTTAAAATGGTACAAAGATGGTACACCCCCGCAGAGCGGCCCTTAAGATGGTACATAGATGGTACACCCCCGCAGAGCGGCCCTCAAGATGGTACAAAGATGGTACACCCCCGCAGAGCGGCCCTCAAGATGGTACAAAGATGGTACACCCCCGCAGAGCGGCCCTTAAGATGGTACAAAGATGGTACACCCCCGCAGAGCGGCCCTCAAAAATGGTACACCCCTGTCTAACTTTCGCGGCTTACGATATTCCTGCGCGGAGCATAGACATTCTGAACTGACAACGGCTCAGACATTCTGCGCTGAAAACTACTGAGATAACTGAGATAGCTGCTCTGAGATAGCTGAGCAGAGGTAGCTGAGATAAATGTCCTGACTGCGCTGAGAAGACCCAGATTCCACTTAAGGCTTTCCCCTCCGTAGCGTGGCTGAATTGCCACTAAAGCTCATTTTCTGCCGAAGCAGGTTTTCCAGCGTCGTCAACCATTATTGATGTGCTGTAAATTTTCAAGAAAAATACAGAAGGCAACATATACCCTACTCCCTCCCTCTTGGTAACATGTGCATGATTCAACAAAACATGTTATGTGTATGTTTGTGGTTGGTGTTCCTACTATGGTCTCAAAGTATGTTATCCAAATTATGTTCCAAGCCCTTAGCACATATGCAGAAGGTGTGCAGCTTCGTATACTTAGTCAATTCATATTTCAACCCTAGGCACATATGCAGAAGTTGTGCAGCTTCAAAGACATAATATCAAATTCACAAATTCCTTCAAGAGATAATATAAATCGTAATTTTTCTCAAGTAATAAAGTATAACATTTCCCAAATCTTAATCATGCTTTCATGCTTCAATAAAATAATCTAAGATCATGTAGTGAGAAATTATAGTTCTGCGAAGTACCTGGATCACCACTAGTTAGTGGGTTACCTTTGTTACATTACGGCTTAGACATTCTGCGCTGGAGACTGCTTAGAGATTCTGTGTTGGACACGACTATTATATTCTGCGTTGAGATAATGTAAAGTTCATGTGTTGAAGACCAGCTTAGATATCCCGCAACGCAGCTTAGTGGTTTTTGCAACGCAGTTTGGCGATTCTGCAGTGCAGCTTTAGTAATTCTTCTTGCTTTCATTCCTGCGCAGCTTAATAATTCTTCTTCATCTTGTCATTCCACTAATTCCTCTTTTTCCTTTGCTATTGTATCTTTCTTCGCATGATCCCTTCTCCTTCCTTGCGCTGTATCAGCATACTGCATCAGCGCAGTCGATGAACTGCCATGTCCTTCCCTATGCTGCCTCGGCGAGCCGATGAACTATACCTCTCCCTACCTGCGCTGCATCAACGTACTACATCAGCGCAGTTGGTGAACTGCCCTCTCCCTCCCTGCGCAGCCTTGTAATAAAATAAGCCACGTAGCATCACATCGCGTGTTGAATCCTAGGCTGATGATTCCACTTGACATCTTCCCAATCGGCCCAATCGACTTGATAGTCTCAAGATTCTTGCCGAATCAACAGTAGCTAGCGACTAGAAACCAGATCTTCGATAGAATCTCACCAGGCTCCCTTAATAATTCTCTTAAGCACTCGAGTTTTGCTTGATATTCCTTGCACAAAAATCAAACAACGAAAAGAGAGATTACAAGCAAAGCAAGCGATTGATGTTATAGAATTGATTCCAGTATGAAAATAAATTGAAAAACACTGACAAATGGATGCACTTCCCAACAAATTAGGTTGAGCCATGGCTCTCAAGATGTTCCCGTAGCATTCCTAAATTTTGATTCGTGAATGTGTTCATCTCCCAATCATCAATTATCTTATCCCCGCAAGGCTGGAGTACAGCGCTGAAGATTGAAAACTTCTTCCCGAGCTGAGTAGCTGTGCTGAAAATTGAGAGCTTATTACCGGGCTGAGCAGCAGCACTTAATCTTCCTTGTGAACCTGCGCTGCCCATTTAGTCTTTTTCGTGAACCTGCGCTGCCCTCGAAGACTACGGCCATGCCTGCGCTGCCCTCAAAGGCCCTCGCCTGCGCTGCCCTCTCCAGCGCTGAGCTAAGATCAAAGCCAAATCATAGCTATCAGTCCAAACTTTGAGCCAAACCACAACAATATCAGGCTCGAAACCAGAAGAAAACCATAGCAATATCAAGCTCACAAACTCAGGAATCTGTACATAGATATATATATAATTCATGCGCCGGTACTATTAAAAGAATGTCAACGTCGATATTTAAACTATATATTTAGATCCTAAATAGTAGACTTCAAGCAACGTAATCAAACATAATCCCACAGATCGATATTCATGATAGACTAACAATAACTAGCTTAGCATAAACGTATAAACAAGATTACAGCCCCTCTCAAGCAATATTGAAACTATAGATATAGAAACAAGAATAGAGATATATGCCAACACTTAATGAAAGATTCTTCCCTGATATAATTTTAGCATAGTGAATGTTGTAAGTTTAGAATGTCCATCGGCTTGAACGGCGCAGGGTAGCAACAGAGAACACCAGAGATTGAATGGCAGCGCTGGCAATTGTGTCTATCGCCACCGTCCTTGAAAGATATTGAAAGATCCGTCATCTTTGTCAATCTGCATTAAGAGCTATATCAAGAGTGTCCAAACTTCAAAGGCATTCCACGACTTTTTTGATTGCGCTGTATCCCTTTTCACGTCAAAGAAGCTTCACGTGATTCACAACATAATACACATGTCGCTAATCAGCTTTATTAGTCGAGCCATCTTCTTTGAAAGCTCATCCAGCATCTATAGTATTCCAAAATAATGCAAATCTGCTGAGTGTGATTCCTCTGGCGAGTATGATTCCTCTTGCGAGTGTGATTCCTCTGACGAGTGTGATTCCTCTGGCGAAAGCTATCTCGCTGCTCCCCGTGATTCCCCTGGTAAAGTCATTCCTCTGTTCCGCATATATTACTCCTCATCAGCTACTCCCCCTAGTCTGGTTGAACCGGGTATCCTTCGTGTTCAACCAGCGAAGAATTGTGAAAGCCAGTGCTGTGCTGTTTTCCTTAATCCCTGCAAATCATGAAGACATAAGAGTTCTAATATTGTAAGAAAGCAAAGATAGGCATTTTCCCCTTGACTTTGGAATTGTAATTCCAAGTTAGATTTTCTTCTTGTGAAATGGCGTGTTTATCCTTTTAATCAAAGTGCTGAAATTTTTCTTTAGAATTTTTGCTAACTCCGCCCCTGATGATTTCGCTGACTCCTCTGATTGGATTTCTCTGATTTTGATATGGTTGATGGTTTCCTTATGACATCTTTGCATTCGTTGACTGGTGTTGCCGTAATTTCTCTGACTCTTCCTTTGGCGAACCCCCTGTATTTGCCTTTCTTGGGATTTCTCTGGTCCCGCCTTTTGGGGATTTCTCTGACTCCACTTTTTGAGGATTTCGCTGACTCCTCTGGCGAGGATTTCGCTGACTCCTCTGGCGAGGACTTCGCTGATTCCTCTAGCGAGTATTTCGCTGATTCCTCTGGCGAGGATTTCGCTGACTCCTCTGGCGAGGATTTCGCTGATTCCTCTGGCGAGGACTTCGCTGATTCCTCTGGCGAGGATTTCGCTGACTCCTCTGGCGAGGATTTCGCTGACTCCTCTGGCGAGGACTTCGCTGATTCCTCTTGGCGAGGATTTCGCTGACTCCTCTACTTGGGGCTAGGGCACGATTTGGGGCTCCTGGGTTTCTACAAGAGAAAGAGTAATTAGCAATAGAGATAAACATTGAAAGAGAGAAAGGGTCGTGGCTCCGGGAACTTCTCCCTAACACTGCATCGAATTTTGGATACAAGGAGTTTAGCAACATCGGTCACCTCAGGCGACGCAGCGGGACCGCCGGAATCTTCGTCACTGACACTGCTCGGCAGATCGGTGGACTCCCCCCATTTTCGATTATTGCTGAAGAAATGAATGTCGAATCCCAGTCGAGTTTTCCTATTTTCTCTCAGATTTATCAAAATTTGGGACGTTGGTCAGGGATTTCGCTGGAATTCTGAGGTGACGATGGCCGTCAAAAGTTGCCCTTTCGCCGGATTTTATGTGAAGGAGGCGTAGTGTCCTTTGTTCAGATTTGTAAAACCAACACTCAAGGATTTAGCCCTCCTGCTGTAAATCTGGGTTGGCATCTTTTTAATTGGAGATTTCTCTCGAGAATTGAGAAATGGAGGTGGAGATCTTTGAGATAGAAAATGGTCCAGGCTCTGATCTGGGACCGATTCCCTCATTTTCGCCAGAATCTTCATTTTTTTTTTGTAAGCTCGTCGGAACTCACGACGTAGCTCCGATCCTTTCCCACAGACGGCGCCAGTTGGTGAAGCACGGAATCACCAACACCTAAACTAGAAACTAGAAAGTAATAAACGACATACGGATTGACGTGGTTTAGCCGTCAAGGCCTACATCCACGGGAGGTTCTTCCTTGGTTTCACTATACTTTGAGAGAGTTACATATTACAAGTGTGTTGCTCCAAAATGAATTGATCCCCCATGCACAAAAAATACAATTAGTCGCAGATCTCCCGGATTTGCAAGTAGATCAGCGTAAAAACATGAGTATCGAGCTAGAAAAGCTTGGGCACTCCGAACAACGGCGCAATCGGGACATGCGCATGCAAATCCGGCGGCGATTCCAGATCTGCATGCACAGGGGATCGAATTCTCACGTCTTAGCCCATTTTTCCCACAGACGGCGCCAGTTGGTGAAGCACGGAATCACCAACACCTAAACTAGAAACTAGAAAGCAATAAACGACACACGGATTTACGTGGTTCAGCCATCAAGGCCTACATCCACGGGAGGTTCTTCCTTGGTTTTACTATACTTTGAGAGAGTTACATATTACAAGTGTGTTGCTCCAAAATGAATTGATCCCCCCTTATGCTAATGCTAAACCTCCTATTTATAGTTGTGAAAATGAACCCTAAAGGCCTTAGGCCCATGAACTCTAATAGTCGGATTTAGGCCCTTTAGTGATCTTGATTTGACCCATCTACGTTGTCCTTCGTTGGTGAAGCGGGTAACTCCGGCTCTAGCAAGACCAGCTCTGCGCTCTGGCTGCGCTGCTGCGCTAATGCTCTGCGCTGCTGCTCTACGCTGCTGTGCTGCACAGCTCTACCGCGCTGCTCTGGTCTGGCTGCGCTGCTCTGGTCTGCGCTGGTGGTGTTGCATTTTAGCAAGGCAGCATCTCTGCACTTTGGTCAATGCTGATTGACTCTTCATATTCATTTATTATCCCGAGTCATTAGTTAAACCTGCGCAGGTTAGTTTATATAATAATAATAACAATAATCATAATAAGGTAAAGTAGGCTTGGATTGCTAAGCACAGCGTTGATGAGTATTCCAGTCCTCATCAGAAACACTAATGCAATAACTTTATTTCTAAAATTATAAAGTAGGATTACTATCATCCAATTAATTGATTATTAATTGATTATTTAAATTTTACATTAAAAAATATATGTACATGTACTATTTTCTCATCAATAATTTATATAACCAATATTATATAATATAGGGGATGTATTTTTAGAAAAGATGAGGAGTGTGTAATATTTTAATTTCTATTTTATTTATTCCTTGCACAAAACACAATTTTTATTGTTTTTGTTTTATTTCATCTTGGATAATATATGCATCTTAAATATTACAAAATAAATCACAAATTTATATCCATTTTGTAATTTTGATATCACTTTTAAACCTTTTTAAATATATATTGAATGTTTTTAAATTTTGCAATGAGGGTTCTCCAATTCTTCCGACAATTGAAAAAAATAACGCAAATACCATCACTAATTAAAATCCAACAGAGAAGGAGTAAATTACGTTGTTTAGTATGCAATTAAGAATAAAACTAATAAAATTAGTATTATATATATTTTAATTTTGTACTATAAAATTGCAATTGCAAAAATTATAATAATTTGATTTTTATTTATATGGTTTTGAGGTCGAATTTGAAAAATAAGTATAAGTTTACAATTAACCATTCTAATGCATCATTGATCTGTTCAGAATTATTTTTATTACATAAAAGATTTTTATTTACTAATACATATTTTCTATATCAGAACAATTATTTTGACGGATATTAAAACAAGTTTCTATATCTTGTGACCATCTATATTTCAAAATTATTTAGATTTATCTCACTAATTTGTTTGAATCTATATATGTTTGTATTTGTTGTTTGTTACTCCCTCCGTTCCAATAAATATGACTCTCTACTTTTGGGTACGATAATTAAGAAGAATAATGATTAAAGAATAAAAGTGATAGATAGTGGTGGAGCACACAATTTTTTGTGAGAAAGAATAGTCTCTATTTTTGAAATGGGTCATTATTAATGGGACATACGAAAAAGAAAAGAGAGTAATTGTTAATGGATCAGATGAAGTATAATTCTAAATTTAAACAAATTAAATTTAATTTTCAATATTATTATATTAAATTAATAATTATAAAGTGTTTCATATATATTGTGATGTATCGTGGTAATCCCTGTGCGATTTTTCATAGAAGCAAATGATATTTTGTATAAAAATAAATGATATATTACAGATGATACTTTTAATGCATGAAATTACACTTTTAATAACAAAATATAATAATTGTCTTAAATGCAAATCATACTTTGCAAATGATATATACTTTGTATAAAATAGAATGATACTCCCTCCATTCCATTAGTAATCTCCCGTTACTTCCGTCTCATGAGTAATGTTCAATCACTTTTAGGCACGAATATTAAGAAAACGTGTAGTTAGTGGAAGATATTTAAGGATTGTTTTAAGTGAGTGGATGTATAAGTAAGTTGGGCCAACCACTAATAATTAATATTTTAAATAATTACTTTATTTTACTAAAAAATGGTATGTGACATTAATTATGGGACGTCCTAATATAGTAACTGGGACATAACCAATAGGACGGAGGGAGTACATCACAAATGATAATTTTAATTCATGCAAATGATATTTTTAATAACAAAAAAAGATATTTTATCCTTTCAACTGGCCTAAAAAGGGCAAAAAAGAAAAAAAGGAATGAGGAGGATTGGCAGGCCAGTCTTAGCGCGGGCCCAATTTTGACCCAACCACATAGTTCTTCCTTATGAAAAAGTTTGTCAATACTAAAATAGAGCTCTAGGTAAAAAATAACTTTTAAAATAAAAAATACGAACCGGCTAAAACGTTTGAATTTTATATAGAACACGCAAGAATTTGCTTTGTAAATATTTGTTTATGGGATTTGAACTCAGGACCATAAATTTATCCAACAAAATGATGAATTTCTAAGTGTTCCTAAACATATCGGTGATGGCAGACGCAAACCCAACCTTTCGCCCTAGCCACCACCGTTGATTCCGCCTGAATCCGGCGATCAGTCGATCAGGAGTCATGACAGATCGGCCCTCAATCTCCCTCCGATTTCCAACAATTTCTCTCCGGTTATTTTGGCCAGAAATACCCCTTTGCGTGGGGGTTTTGCTGTTTCTGCTATGGCGATGTTGAAGTCGCCTGGTATTTCTCCGACCGACAGTAGACCGTTGTCCACGGTTGTCAGTCCAGTTTTTCAAGATTCACAGAGTGGTTTTTCGACGTCTAGAGGGTTTCCTCCGTTAGGAAATTCTGCGACGCCGACTTCGAACGATGATGAAGCTGATCAGGCGATTGTTTCGCTTGATGCTAGACGTTCCGGGAAGGAAGTTGAGGTTTTGAATGAGGTGTTGGACGTCGGATTTGCTAGTGCAAAAGGTGACACGAGCAACCCAGATTACTGCAGATTGATTAGCTCTAGGGCTATGCAGGAAGGAGATAATACGCAGGAAAAGGGACTGGCGAATGCCAAACCCTTATATGCTTCTATGGTCGCCCCAAGAACTATTAAGAAACTGGATATCATGGCGCATAGGTTTTCGGCTTTTAGTCCGCCGGTGTCTGGAGATTCTTACGCTATTTCTATCCCCTCGGAGTTTTATAGGAAACAAATCAGCAACGAGTTTTCCCACGCCATTATTGTTCGTCTGTTGATGTTAGGTTCGGAGGGTCTCAAATAGGTGTATGGGGAGGGGGAATACACCTATAGGCTATTTTTGAAAAACAAAACTTGAAACACAAACTGACACAACCTTTTTAGTTAAAAGAGTTTAGTAAAGTTTAGGTTGATGACTGATACTGAACACGCTTCAGTAAGGAGTTATCAGTTAAGTCTGAGACTTTAACTGATACACGTAAAGCTTCAGTCAAGTTTGTTGAACAGAGAGATGTTATGAATTTTCCCGACTATCCGGAGATAAATCAGTTAGACTAATAACACACGCAGTGGAAAACTTTTGTTTCGAAATAGCCTGTGAGATTAATCACGTTGTCAGAAGTTACGTTTCTCTTTGCAGTTAATCAGTTTTCAGTTTAAGAAGGTTTGAACACAAGTAAGAAGGTAAATACTGAAAGCTGTAAATAACACAGAGATTTTTACGTAGTTCGGAAAATACTTCCTACATCCACGGTCAGTTGATCAGACTGACAACTTCACTGGACATGTGCTTACAGGTGCACAGCAAACCTGGACAACTAAAGATCCTATCTTCAATACCAACACACCTGGTTGGATTTCTCACTCTTAGCGCACACTGGGCACTAAGATCTCTTCGAAGACCGAGCACTGGTCTGAACTCCTTACAACTCAAACTCTCAATTCGGTTGATTGAAAAGAGGTTCGAAAACTTGCCAACTAGATTACAAAGAACAGGTTCTCTGTAATCAGTGATACCTAGGCTTTGGATATACAATATTTGCCTAAGTTCTAAGAGAATGTATGTAATCAGCAGTGACTGATTTTTGGCTTTGTGATTCTCTTCTTCGATTCAAACTTTGGAATGGCTTTGAATGCTGAGTAACGAATTCGGCAGCGTTTCAGCCTATGTAGTTGAATCGGTGAAGATTGAAGTGATCCTCGAGCTCTATTTATAGGAGACGTCTTGAATAGATCTGTTGGCTGAAATGGTCTTCAAGAATTCTTCCTTTAGAGAGTAATTTGAACTTGGGCTGCGGCTTCAATCTTCGAGGTTCCTGTGTTTGGTGAGAACGGCTACTTTGAAGAGCAGGAGATAGGACATCTCTTAAAACGTAGTCACCAAAAGGAGTGGCCTCTGCAGAGAAAGGACGATCCTGAGATCTCTGCATTTAATGCGGCTGTACTTCTGGAGTGCGTGGCTTCCTTTAAGCTTTGGACCTTCAGTCCGAGGAAGAATGTTTAACTGATACTTGACTTTAGTATCAGTCCGCTAAATCCACGTGGCTCGCATTAAATAATCAGTTGTAACTGATTCTTGGACTGGTTAGTTAAATATCAGTATTTTGATTTTGCCTTATTCGTCACATCAGTCGGCAACTTCAATCTTCAGTCTTCAGTCCTTCGGCTTCAGGCTTCAGTCTTCAGAACAACAACTAAACTAGAAAAGAACTCTAACACTTGAGTTCGAACAGTTATAGTCTAATAAAAGTGAAACCTATTGATTTTGGTATCATCAAAACAAGGAATATGATATTTCATTAAGTTCCCAACAATTTTCCCCTTTTTGATGATGCCAAAACCACACATCAGTTCTAAGACAAGAAAAGACTAAACAAGAACAGCAAGTTACTAAACCGGGTGAATACTATTCCCCGTGGTGCGTCGTTTTACACCAAAAATATCCGGCAGTCAGCCGGTATGCCCACACTGCGCAGACAGCAGTAAGCAAGATCGTCTCCCAAGGGATCGGCGAGAATTCTCCTAAAATTCAACCTGCAACGAAACTCAACAAAAACGAAATTTATGGGGAAAATATGAAAATACTAAAATAGACATAAATAAATAAAACCCAAAAGAATTGCAAAGGTTCCAATCCTGAAGAATAAATAGAAAAATTCAACAATTAATAAAGAAATTCCAGCAATCAATTAAGTCTACCCTAACTTAATTATTCCGATCATTGATGCAAATATAACTTTAATTCATGCAAGCAAACCAGTTATAACCACCGAAGACGCTTCTGACATGATCTTATTTCTCCTTAATTATTCGGTAATCAGAAAGACGCTTCACTAATTACTACCCTAATCGACTGACAACCGTAAGAGATGCTCTACAGGTTTAATGAGCCGAGAACATTAATTACTAGAGAAACCCGATTCAAAACCAATAAACTCTGACGCAGGATTATTGAATTAAGCTTGCTTTTCCCTTGACCCTGATGTGTCAATTTACCACTAATCAAATCTAAACCACAATTACGGATCGCCGATTCAATTGGCTGTATAATTAATTCTAACCCACTAAATATTGCGCACTACCTAATGAATTAAAATAATTAATGACGATAAACACAGAGAATCACAGATACAAGCATAAAATAAAGTATAATAACAAATTAGATCTCACAGAATAATCTTACTAGTGTTTCCCTAATCGTTGCTAGAATAAACGAAATTAGCTAGAACGCATAAAATAAATTAAATAAATTACGAAAGATGAAAAGAAAACTTGAATTGATTGCTGGAAGAATCATGTCCAGCCTCTTGGCTCCAAAGTAGCGTGAATAATGTGTTTCTCCCCTATAAATATACTAAGAAACAAACTAAAACCTAATCTAATTAAAAAAGGAAAAGTGGCGCAAGGCCTAACTAAAGAAATAAGGCAAAGTGCAGCCCTTTAAAAGTCAAAGCCCACTAAAAGAAAGTCAAAGAGATATCAGTCTCCCAACTCTCGCCAAGCGAGTCTTCAATCCATGCAGTCAGACCACAATTCAGGTGGTATGGGCATCCCGTCCAGTATACGCGCACAACTTTAAACTCTTCAAAATTCGATCCTCTTCTCCAAAACCTATCAAAAATCATTAGAAACCACTTAGGATTTAAAACATACCAAAAAGATGATATATAATACCGATCAAGCAAAGAAATCACACGAAAACATCCAAAATATGCGTATAAAATACGCCCAATCACCCCGTTAACAAGATAACCTATTAACTTGCATTCTCGAAGGAAAAACTCAACAGTTCAAATGAACAAGACAAAGACATAACTGAAGTAAATAATCAGAGTCTGGACAAAAAGATATTGTCTTCAGGTTGAGATCAAAAGAAAGTTCATTTCATTTCATGAAAACTGATGAGAAATCAGTTAAGGTACAAGGTACAAAGCAAAACATACAAAAAAGTAAAAACAAAAACACATGGACACCACCCATGGACTCCAACTGTTTGCCTGTTTGCGCTTTTGAACTTAATCTTGATCTTCATCTTCATCTTCATGTTCCTAAGCTCTACACTTGTTTTCCATTTACTCGAGGTCTTACTGGTTCGTCATCCTTGAACTTCTGGTGATCCTTTTGCTTTACCAACTTCAGTCTTTCGAGAAGATACAGAGAACCAACTTTGAGAAGGTTTTTCTCTGACTTCTACTTTTTCCCTTTTTGGCAACATCAAAAAGAGAGGGCTAATGATGGAAGCTATGATCAGAAGGTACCCAACTCCGAGTCTCAGAAGTTCGTGAGAAGATTCGAGAGGAGTGTGAGTACAAAGATGCAGAAGAGGAAGACGCCAGTGGGAAGAGAGATGAGGAGGGAGACGGAGAAGATGAAGAGGCTTGGAGATGGAGAAGATGAGGGTTGATGAGGAGAAGAGGAGTGTGGATGCGGGGAAGAGGAGTGTTTGTGAGGAGAAGGAGGGTGGGGAAAAGGTAGGTATGCACAACTCTTTGGAGATATTCATGTAAAGTGGCCATGCATACGGACCTTAAAGGGAAGAGGATGGGCTTAAGATGGAGAGAGAGAGAGGACTAGGTTGGAGAAAGAGGGAGAGTACGAGAGAGAGGTGTGAGAGGGAAAAATTGAATCAGTGACAGTCGTGAGGACTAAACCACACATAAGCCAAATGTCAACATGTGTGGGTAAAACTTTGTAAAGAAAGGGTATTATCCACACATATGTATATGTGTGGGTAAATCACCAAACATTTACCTACACATATATATGTCACGAATAATACATTTTATGTGTGGGAAAAGATATTTATGACATACTGCAGCGATGATGTGGAAATGACATGGCATTTATACGTGGCAAATTTTATGTGTGGGTAAATCATCAAATATTTACCTACATATATATGTCACTAAAAGTATATTTATATGTGTGGAGAAAAATATTTTTTTTGTAATTGAATTTTAGAAAAAAATATTACTATTTTCAAATATTATATTTTATTAGTCAACTATAATATAATCATAATCATAATTACAATCAAAAATAAAAAATTAAATATAATACTCAACACATTAAATATAACAAGAATATCATACAAAACATTTACATAAAAAATATTCAACAAAATCAAAGTATATGTGCGAAATGACTAACTACATATAATTATAAATATCTAAATAACTAAGCACTTAATCTACAACTCGCGATTAATCTAGGACTGATAATTTTTCTTCGAGCTCTTGATCAAAAGCAATTCCATTGTACATTAGAATAGTTGAACATTGGTTAACCATCATGATAACTTTTTCAATTACTCCTGTCAAGATAAGAGAAACACAATACTCCCTCCGTCCACGAAATGAGTACCCATATTTCCTTTTTCGTCCGTCCACGAAATGAGTACCCATTTCCCTTTTTGGCAAGTGTACCCCACACATCTCTTTAATTAATACACTCAAAAAGTGGGACCCTTAAACTATTCACACTACACTCCATACATTTCTTAAAACCCGTGCCGTCCACAAATGGGTACTCATTTCGTGGACGGAGGGAGTATTAGTCAATATACACAATTTAACATATTGTAAAGTACATATAACAAAGTTAAAATAACCTAAAAAATATAATTGCTCCAATTGTTAGTTTAATCCATTAAGTGATTTCAGTTTTTAAAAGAATCAATTCTCAAGCTAGAAGAAGCAAGAGTGAGTTCGAGTGGATAAAACAAAGTTGCTGGGCTATAAATTATTTCCCTAACTAGATTTAAAAAAATCACTTCTTTATGTGAGAACAACATTTATATTGAGTGAAATACATATACATTAGTTTCGTGCCTTATGATTTTTAGACCTTAAGAAGAACATCAGAAAGTTTGGTCCAGAAGTTAAGATATTAAGCTTAGTGATTCTTACTATTAAGCTATCAGACATTAAAAGAAATCAGAGATACAAACCTTGATAGATATGACAAAGTGGCCACCAGCTTTTAGGAAATATGATGCATTTAAAGCCAAATTTCTTTCCTGTAGGGGATGAATAAATCAAATACTTCAAAGTCGAAAAATGACTTGATATCATATTTATTCAAAATCCCTCAAACCATTTGATGCATCAATTGGTAAAGTTTGCTAGCTAAACAAACAAACAAAACAACCAACAATAGTTCGACGCAATTTACATTTAATGAAGCCACATCTTAATTTACCAATATTTTTACACTACATATTTCTACACAATTGACAAAGTGATAAGCTGACACTCCTACAAAGCTGAAAACATGAGCCATTTCCTATAGTTGCAAGAATAGTCAGCAACAATCCCTCCAATAATAGTTCTTCACCAGTTAGTTAAACATATTTTTGTTTCTATCAGCATATATAAAGGAAGATAAAGCAAGATCTGTCAACGCCAATTCAATCTAATTACATAAATCAAATCTTATTTGAGAGATGACATTTTACTTGAAATTAATGTGTGAGAATGCAAAGAAGCAGAAGAAGTTCCAAACCAGTGCTCACCTTGTCTTCTTCCCCCAAAGAAGCCGGAATGGATGAAGCTCAGAGACAGTTTCCAAATGCTGCTCCAATTGCTATTGCAGGCTAGTTTCACTGCATATATATATAATGCAAGTATTATAACTTGAGCTTGAATTCTAAGTGGAGAGAGAGAGGGGAGGGGAGAAAGAGATAACTGACTCCATGGTGAGAAAAAGCCTCAGAAGATCATCCCCTTCTACGACTCAAATCTACCACAATCAAGAAAACATTGATCAAACAATTAACAATAATACTACTAAAAAATACAATGACCCAGATCTAGGGTAGGAGCCTCTCCGCCGCAACGCCGTCTCCCACAATGCCCCTGGATCGCCGAAATCCACCACCAGGTCGCCGCCCCCCTCCACTTCCTCCAACCTCAACTTCAACGGCACCTCATCGCCTATCCTCCTCGCGCTGTCGTCTCCCGATAAACAACCCATGAAAGGAAAAATTAGAGCTTTGTTTGGAGTATTTGGAGAGGGATATGGGGATCGCTTGGAGTAACTGCCGAATATGTGGAGGGTTTTAGCATCTGGCGGTAAAATGAAAACGTTTTGTGAAGATTAGCGGTAAAATAAAATGTTTTCTAATTTTTGTGGGTAAATGTTTGTTTTAGACTTTTAGTTTTCAATAATTTTATATAATTGCATTTTCTGGCAACAATTATCATATTTTGTATATTGCTTTATTATATATAACTTTCATAAAAAAGTATAATTATTAACTAATATAACATATTTAAATTTTTAACCAATTATTCATGGAAAAGTATAATTAATAATTTTTCATGAGTGTAAATTTATATACGTATATCATTTCATTTCATCTTTACGAAATTAATTTTAATTATGATTGAGAAACTTGTCCGACAATTTTAATTTCAATACTTGAATTACTTATTCTAGATTTTGAATCTAACATCTTAAATTAAATTTATGATGTAGCTAATGATCGTTATTAATTTGCCACATCAGCGTAATTGTATTTATATTAAGAATTAAACAAAAAATAAAAATAAAAATAAATGTGACTAAATCTTTTTACCCACACATAATTAAATGTCTTTAACTATTTAAAATCATCTACTCAATTTACGTACACATATTCAATTATGTGTGGGTGTATTGCCACACATTATTATGTGCCACAAATTATGTGTGGCTAAAATTTCCACGTCAGCATAAAATATATTAAGAGTTAAACGAAAAATAAAAATAAAAAATAAATGTGACTAAATCTTTTTACCTACACATAATTAAATGTCATTAATTATTTAAAACTGTTAAATGAATTTACCTACACATATTTAATTATGTGTGGCTATACTGCCACACATAATAATGTGTCACAAATTATGTGTGGCTAAAACCCTTAATTTCTTGTAGTGACTATCGATTTTTCGGCACGAGGTCTTAGTTGAAAAGACCATGTATGGCTGGGGATGCCGGCAGACAAGGAGAGAGAGCTCGTTGTTGTTGCATGCCATGGAGGTGAGCAAGATATGTGAGATGAGCCTGATGACCTCCTGAAGCTTAGAAGCTTCTTGGCACCTGGCATTAGGATGGAAGACACTCTTGTCGCTGGATATAAGTGAGGGTAGAAATAAGCTTGACGTCGGAGAAACGTTGAGATCCAGTGGAATGGTCCTGTGTAGATCAAGTGTGTGAGCGTCATTCTCTCACTCCATGACTTTGTTGTCATTGATCTCTCCATTGTCGGAACAAAACTTTTCTACAACTTTGGGAAAGTGTTCTCACAAAAGTTTCTATGGAAAGTTGTTCGTTGTGATGAAGAAAAGTTGCAAGTGTAACGAATTTAAAAGTATAAAGAAAGATGAAAAGTTTTTCGAATGTTGTGCCTAAAATCATTTTTGAAGAAATTTTTCACGTCCGCCGTCACTGCAGAAGATGGAAGCTTCAAAAAGGTAGTAAAAGAATAAAAATCATTGCAATTTGTCAAATCAAAGAGATTTTCAAGATTTTTATTTCAGAGGCAAAAGAGTTGGAAAGAAGATGAGTAAAGATCAGGACAAGTGAAAATATTTTTAAATTCAATTAAAAGTACTTCACGGATATTTCAATTTTTGTTTCCAACAATCAGTTAAAGTCTTTGAAAGAGACTGATCACTTAGAGAAAGATTTTTGAAGACTATTGAAAACTCATAACTGAATTAACTGAAATATACAAAGTAAGTCGAAGATACTTACTGATCGACTGATCATTGTAGTCAGCCGATACCACTTTTCTGGTTGACTTATAAGAATAAGATTCCCCTCAGATGAAGACTCATCTTCTTAGGTTGCCACGTCATCAATTGTGGAGCACCAGTTAACTGAGCAACAGTCATCGTGGCTGCAGTTGAGATCTTTGAAATCAGCATCATTCTTCAGGATTGATGAGGCCGATCCTTCCACAAAGATCGTTGAACCTATCTTCAGGAAGAGCTTTGGTCAGCAAGTCTGCCCTTTGAACTGCGGTCAGAATCCATTCAACTGAGACATTCTTCTTTTCCACATGATCATGAATGAAGTAATGACAGATTGCGATATGTTTGACTCTGGTGTGATGAACTGGATTCTATGAAATTGCAATAGTACTGGAGTTGTCGCAATAGATTGGGACTTCCTTTTCTTCGATCATGTAGTCCTTCAGTTGTTGAACTAGCCATAGAAGTTGTGAACAGCAACTTCCCGCAGCAACGTATTCAGCTTCAGTTGTAGATGTGGCGACTGAAGTCTGCTTCTTTGAAAACTAAGAGATAAGCTTGTTGCCTAGGAACTGACAGGTTCCTGAAGTTGATTTGCGATCAATTTTGCATCCTGCAAAATTTGAGTCTGAGTATCCGGTAAGTTTGAAGTCGTCGTCAGCTGGATACCACAATCCTAAGTTGGGCGTGCCTTTTAGATATCTTAGAATCCCCTTTGCTGCATCCAAATGAGCTTCTTTTGGATCTGACTGATATCTTGTACAAACTCCAGCTGCATACGCGATATCTAGTCTGCTAGCAGTCAAATAGAGTAATGATCCAATGATTTATCTGTATTTGGTTGAAGATATAGATTTTTCTTCCGATCCTGGATCCACCTTCTAGTTGGTGTTCATTGGAATCTTGACTGATTTCATGAGCTGAATGCCGAACTTGATGATCAATTCTTTGGCATACTTTGACTGATTGATCAGTATTCCATCTTTGGTCTGCTTGACTTGTAATCCCAGAAAGAAATTCATTTCTCCCATCATTGACATCTGGAATTTATTCGTCATAATGTCAGCAAATTTCTTGCACATGCGTTCGGATTTGGATCCGAAGATTATGTCATCGACATAAATTTGAACAAGTAGGAGTTCCTCTCCTTCTTTTAGAGTGAACAGAGTCTTGTCAACTGATCCTTTCTTGAATCCTTGTTCAACTAGATACTCAGAGAGAGTATCATACCATGCTCTTGGAGCTTGCTTCAATCCATAGAGCGCCTTCTTCAGCATATACACCTTTTTTGGTCCAACAACGTCAAAACCAGGAGGTTGTTCCACATAGACTTCATCGGTGAGCACTTCATTGAGAAATGCGCACTTCACATCCATTTGGTGTACTTTGAATCCTTTGTGAGCAGCAAAGGCTAAGAAAAGCCTGACTGATTTCAGTCTTACAACAGGTGCAAAGGTTTAATCGTAGTCGATTCCTTCTTCTTGACTGTACCCTTTGGACACTAGCCTTGCTTTATTTCTCACCACGTGACCTTCTTCATCTTTCGTGTTTTTGAAAATTCATTTCAAGCCAGTCACTTTTGCATCTTCTAGGCGATCCACTAGTTCCCAAACTGAATTCCGGTTGAATTCATTGAGTTCTTCTTGCATTGCGATGATGAGTGGACTTCAGAGCTTCTTCGACATCCTTGGGCTCTGTAAATGATAAGAAACAGCTAAAATTCTTATCTTCATTGATGCGGTTCTGGTTGATGTCGAAGACGAGGTTGCACATTGATCTTTGAGTCTTCACACCGTCTGATGGTTCTCCGATGATGTTGTCTTTTGAGTGGATTTCAAACCATCTTCGATACTTCTTGATTTCTTCTGGTGAGGGTGGAGGTTCTTCAGTCAGGATGGATCTGAGTCCTTCATTTATTTCTCGAGTAGGGTAGTGTTGAACTGGTGTTGCAGCAGCATGTTCAACTTGTTCTTCAGCTGTTGGAGTTTCCCCTTGAGTGATGCTATCAGTAGCATCTCCAGTCGGACCTTCTGATCTTTGACTGATCTTCTGATACTGAAGCTTTTCAGTATCCTCTTCTTTTCCTGGTCCCCACACCAACACTGTAGTGGGTTCGGTGCTTTTCATTTCAGTCTTGGAAACTTCAATGTTCTCAGTATTTCTTTCAGTTTCCTGTTTCCTGAAATCATCAGTAGACTCGTCAAAAATAACATGAGGTGTTTCTTCCACACAAAGAGTTTGAGAGTTAAACACTCGATAAGCTTTGCTGGATCGTTCAGTTCCAGAGTATCCAAGGAAAATTCATGGATCAGCCTTGCTATCAAATGTGTTTAACTTTCTTTTGTCATTGTTATGAATGAAACACCGAAAATCGAAAGCATGAAAATCTGAGATTGTTGGCTTCCTATTCTTCCATAGCTCGTATGGAGTCTTTCCATGTCTTTGAGTGAGGAAGGAGCGATTTTACGTGTAGCATGCGTTGTTGACTGCTTCTGCCCAAAACTTAGGAGAGTTTTGATTCGGCTAGCATCGCCCTTGCTGCTTCATTCAAAGACCTGTTTCTTATTTCTGCTACTCCGTTTTGTTGAGGAGTCCTTGCTGCAGAAGTTTGATGACTGATTCCTTGTTCCTCTCAATACTCACGGATGACAGTATTGAGGAATTCAGTTCCACGATCTGATCTGATGTTGATGATGTTGACTTTCTTTTCAACGCTTAGTCTTCTCAGCAGCTTTGGCAATTCCAGCAGTGTCTCTCTCTTGGTGTAGAGAAAGATAACCCAAGTATATCGTGAATAATCATCCACAACAACTAAGGTATACTTCCTACCATTGTAGCTTCTGGGAGAGATTGGGCCAAACAGATCCATGTGAAGTAGTTGAAGAATCCTTTCAGATGAGTGTCCTGTCTTTGACTTGAAAGAAGTTCTGATTTACTTTCCTCTTTGGCATGCTTCACATTCTTGCTTCTTCTGGAACACAATAGAAGGTAAACCTTCTACCAGTTGATGCTTCGCAAGTTTGTTGATCGTCATGAAGTTGAGGTGGTTGAGCCTTCTATGCCATAGCCAGTTGAGCTCTGAGTTGCTTTTGCTGATGAGACAAGTTTCAGGCGGGCTATCTTTCCATGATACGATGTACAAACTTCCTTGCCTGATTCCTCTTAGCATCACATTCTTTAGGATGTTTTTCGCTGTACTTGACTGCCAGCAGACCAGATATTGCGTTTGCAGTCGGGGTTTGTGCAAGATATCAGTCAGATCCCAAGGAAGCACATATGGATGCAGCAAAACGAATTTTGTGATATCTCAAAGGCCCACCCAACTTAGGATTGTGGTACCCAGCTGACGACCACTTCAAGCTCACCGGATTTTCAGACTCAGATTTTGCAGGATGCAAAATTGATCGCAAATCAACTTCGGGAACTTGTCAATTCCTAGGCAACAAACTTATCTCGTGGTTTTCAAAGAAGCAGACTTCAGTCGCCACTTCCATAACTGAAGCTGAATATGTTGCTGCGGGAAGCTGCTGTTCACAACTCCTATGGCAAGTCCAACAACTGAAGGACTATGGGATCGAAGAAAAGGAAGCCCCAATCTATTGCGACAGCTCTAGTGCTATTGCAATCTCACAGAATCTAGTTCATCACACCAGAGTTGTCACACCCCAATTCTTGAAGGAATAAACTATAATCGAGGTGCGACTAAAATCATAGAAATAAACAAGGGAAGAACCTTGTGAAATTCAGATAATAGGATAAAAGGTTGGGCAACGCCCTTTGAATGAAGAAAGATAGAAATCAAGTGATACTAATCAATCAACAACATTCTAAACTTCAGGATCACAAGTTTGGTTTCATGCTTCTGATAACCAACGTTAAATAACATAGAGCTAGAAGTTGAGAGTCTACACTCGATAAGAAACATAATTCAGAATTTAACATAAAGGTCTTAAGATAGAGAAACATAAGACAAATAAGAGCTAGTGCAACAGCGGAAGACAAAATACGGAGTTGAACCCTAGCCTCAGCTCTGCCCCGTCAGCACCGACCAATCAACCTGAAAACATTTGAAAGTATTTTTGGGCTAAGTACTAATGTACTTAGTGGGCTAGCATTTTTATAAACATTTCATAATCATAATAGCAGTTTATCCAATTATACCTGACATGACTTAGAAGGTTTTAAATTGAAATAACTTCTAAGCATGTTAAAACATTTTTATTGTATTGCGCGCAATTGTCACACTCCCTTTCCGTTACTCGCTGTGATCCCGGACCTTTTAGCCACCGACGGATCCATTACTCCTTCTTACTTGAACTGAGGGCGTAACCCAGTCAAGTTCCCATTTGGGACCCAATGCTCCGGAACACATCCCGTCGAGCACCCTTATAACGCCTCATACATACATGATTAGTGCCCGAATGGAGATCAACCCACCGAGTCAGCTAATAGGTGTACACAATTCTCAAATAACGTGTTAGGTCAAGAGAGAACCTCGATCGATTCATTGTTGCGAGCCTTAAACAGAGCAGAGTGCACAAAATATTTTATCGGATAAACAGTTTTCATTTCGTTGAAACATTTAAGCTCAATAGCTAAATCATACATTTGGAAAATAAGCCCACCTGATTAGGCAATGCCTGTCGTTTATTCTTAACTCTGAATCGGTATAGCAGTGCTAATCCTCACGATCCACAAAGCCTACAAGAAATCTATAATCTTAATAGGTCTCCTGAATCTAATCTTAAGTCAGAGTGAAGTGTTTATCATCCTATGATTCACTTAGCCGGGTTTTCATATTTTAATAAATAATTGGAAAATAAATTCTTGAGTCAAGGACACCAACAATATCCTTATTCGATTTTTAATAATAAAACCCATTTAATCATAAATGATTCTATGTAAAATGTTTGATGCAAAATTAATTCATGCTTTAACTCACATAATTAAATAAACATATTTAACATATGCACATAATAAGAAAATACTATTATGCAAACTTTTTCAAAAATTAATTAATTAAACTCAAATAAAGAGTCAATTAATAAATCAATTAAACAAGTCCAACAATTAAATGGAAGCACATATTTTATTTCAAAAATTCGCAGCCCAAACAAAAGTAAATAGCAGTCCACCATTTAAACTAAAATTTCGGCCCAGAGTTTAATTAAAAACGGCCCATGTTTAAAAGGAGGCCCAATGGCCCAAAATTCTTTCTTCCTCTTCTTTAAAACACACGCACACACACACAACTCACACATCACACACATACCAGCGCACGCCCAGCTCCCCCCTTTTCCCACTTCCGGCGGACGACAGCAGCCGGCCTCCGGCCGCCGCCGCCGCCGCCCCTGACCTCCATCTCCTTCTGTCTCCCTCTCTCACGACAGCTCACACACCCACACAAATTGACGTCGCCTCCTACCTTTTCCCCCCCTCTGAAAAGCCCTAGATCTCTAAACCACGACAGCCACCTCCCCTCTCTCGACTCCGGCAGTCGACGGCAGCAGCAGCGAAGAGCCGGCCACCACCGCCTCCAACCCTAGATCCCCAAAATCTAGATCGACTGCGCCCTAGCTTCAATTTCCGGCAGCGACGACGCCACACACGACGCCGCCTCCGCCCCATCTCTCTCTCTCTCTCTCTCTCTCTCTCTCTCTCTCTCTCTCCCTCTCTGGCTTCGACAGACAGCAGCTGCCAGGCCACTGCCGACGCCGCCGAGCTCCGACCCAGCCAACAGAACACACGCACCCTCGGCTTCACTCTCTCTCTCTACGCGCTCCGGCCAGACAGCAGCTCGGAGCCACCGCTGACCGCCGCCTGCCCTCTCTCTCCTTACTCGATTCTCACCACAGCAAGCACACACTCAACATCAAGCCAACACAGCAACACACAAGTCCAGTTCATATAAATTCTTCATTTCTGTATCATTTAATCTTTTCATCTATGTTACCAAATGTAAAAACAATATTCAGTATCTCTTTGTTTTATCTACAGTTGGTTTTATTCGTACTATGATGTTGAGCATGAATGAATAAGTAGAGGAATTGAAAGGTGAAACCTTTTTGTATGAATTCTGTTCGGTGGTTTCTGTAAAAATGGCAGATATTTGATGGTTTTCTCTGCATATGAAAGAAATCTGCTGATATTAGAAAATGAATGAGAAGATTGAGGCTTGAATAAACAAGAAGAATTCTTTACCGTAGAAGTTGTGTTGTTGTGGTAAGGAGAGAAGATGAATGAGGATGATATTTTATAGGAGCAATGACGAATAATAGAAAGTAGAAGCATGCGTGAAGGATTGAAAAGAGGGAGGTGAGACGTTGAAAAATTTACCCAAAATCCCTGAGATTAGGGGATTTTGTATGACTTGTAGGAGTGGGCGCATGGGGTGAATAGTGTAGCAATTGTAGAGGCATGGTGAAACACACTGTTCATGGCTGTGGTACAAATGAGGAGGTTGGTGTGGGCTTTTGGGCTTTGGTATTTATAGAATATCATTTTAATAAAAAAAAACTAAGGCCCAAATAAATATTTGTCAAAGCCCAACACATTTAAATAATTAAAGCCTAACATAAATTAAATCATGTAGTATTAAAAATAATATTAGCATATAGAATTAATCACATTCATATAATTCAATTTATGCAATGCACAAAAATTCAAAAGACTAAATTTTATAAAAGCTTTTGAAAAAAAATTTTGTTGGAATAAACTCATTTTCATTTCTCCGGCATAAATCATCTTAATCTAAGTTCAAAATAATTCTAAATTTAATATAAATAGGCGGGGTGTTACAAGAGTCAAGCATATTGCAATCATACATCACTTCATACGTGATCACGTTGAAAAAATTAATATCTCTGTTGAATGGATTCCGACCGCAGTTCAGAGAGCAGACTTGCTGACCAAAGCTCTTCGTGAAGAAAGGTTCAACGATCTTTGTGGAAGGATCGGCCTCATCAACCCAGAAGAGTGATGCTGTGTTTGAAGATCTCAATAACAGTCACTATGACTATTGCTCAGCCAACTGGTGATCTTCAACTGCTGACGTGGAAATCAATGAAGATGAGTCTTCATCTGAAGAGAACTTATTCTTATAAATCAACCAGAAACAGTGGTATCGGCTGACTACAATGATCAGTCGATCAGTAAGTATCCTCAACTTACCCTCTGAAAATCAGTTATTTCAGTTATGAGTTTTTGTTTATCTTCAAAAATCTTTCTCTAACTGATCAGTTTGTTTCAAAATCTTTAACTGATTGTTGGAAAATGAAATATCCGTGAAGGACATGTACTTTTAAGAGGATTTGAAATTTTGATTCAACTTGTCCAGATCTTTACTCGAAATCTTTCCAACCATTTTGCCTCTGAAATGAAAATCTTGAGAATCTCATTGATTTGACAAAATGCAATGATCTTTCTCAACTTTTGAAGCTTCTGTCCTCTGCAGTGACGGCGGACGTGAAATTTTTCTTCAAAAAGATTTTAGGCACAATCTTCAAAAAAAAAATTCATCTTCTTTCTTGGTAATATGGTCTATTTATGCCTCGATGTCTTCATTTGTTTTCTGCATCAACTAACATTTCTCCATAGCCTTTTCTGTGAGAAACTTTCAATTTTTCTAAAGTTGCAGAAAAATTTTCGTTTTGACAAAGGAGAATTCAATGACTACGAAGTCATGGAGTGGGAGAATGATGCTCACACACTTGGTCTACACCGGACCCTTCCACTGGATGTCAACGTCTCTCCGACGTCAAGCTTGTTTCTACCATCACTTATATCCAGCGACGTGAGTGTCTTCCATCCTCATGCCCGGCACCAAGAAGCCTCTTCGTTTCTCAAGGATACGGTTTGAAGTACCTCTCTTCCAAGAGGAGTTCACCTGGCCTTCAGGCTTCTCTCACATCTTTTGTGAGCTTCCATGGTGTGCAACAGCAATGAGCATTAGTTCGTTGTCAGTCGGCGCAACCCATTGCACATGGTCATCTCTTGATGAACCCAGTGTTGTGATATCGACAGTGCTAGTCCTCACGACTATTGCTGATTCGATTTTTCCATCTTACATCCCTTCTCCATATGTATGACGAGCCCTCTTTTGCACTACTTCTTTCACCAAAGGCTCGCCATGCATTTCTTTCATTTCCCTCATCACCTCAATCACTCATCTTCCCTACCACCTCTTCTCTCTCCCCTTCTCCCTTTAAGGTCCGTGTGCATAGCTGCTTCTCTTGAATATCTCCAACATGCTGTGCATACTTTCCTTTCCTTCACGCTGCTCTTCTCCATCTCTTTGTCTCCTTCACTTCTCTGTGTCCCTCCTCATCTCCCTCTTCCCACTGGCGTCTTCCTCTTCTGCATCTCTGGACTCATCCTCTTCTCAAATCCTCTCACTTTGCGTCGTCTGGTCGATCCACAAGCTCTCAAACTGAATTCCGGTTGAATTCATTGAGTTCTTCTTGCATTGCGATGACCCATTGAGTGGACTTCAGATCTTCTTCGACATGGGCTCTGTAAATGATAAGAAACAGCTGAAATTCTTATCTTCGTTGATGCAATTTTGATTGATATCAAAGACGAGGTTGCACATTGATCTTTGAGTCTTGACACCGTCTGATGGTTCTTCAATGATGTTCTCCTTTTAATGGAGTTCAAACCATCTTCGATACTTCTTGATCTCTTCTGGAGATGGTGGGGCTTCTTCAGTAAGAATGGTTCAGAAGTGTTGAGCACCTTCTGGAGCAGGGGAGAGTTGAGCTGGAGCTGCTTCGGCATGTTCAACTCGTTCTTCAGCAACTGGAGTTCCCCCTAGACTGATGCCATCTGCATTGGCTCCAATCTGAACTTCAGACCTTTGGCTGATCTTCTGATACTGAAGCTTCTCAGTATCTTCATCTTTTCCTGGTCCCCACACCAAGACAGTTTAAGGCTCGGTGTTATCGATTTCAGCCTTGGAAACTTCAGTGTTCTCAACACATTTTTCAGTTTCCTATTTGTTGAAATCATCTGTAGACTTATCAAAGACAACATGTGGTGTTTCTTCAACACAAAGAGTTTGAGAATTAAACACTCGATAGGCTTTGCTGGATCGTTCTGTTCCAGAGTATCCAAGAAAGATTCCTGGATCAACCTTGCTATCAAACGTGTTTAACCTCTTCTTATCATTGTTTTGGATGAAACACCTAGAACCGAAAGCATGAAAATATGCAATTGAAGGCTTCCTGTTCTTCCATAGCTCGTATGGAGTTTTTCCATGTCTTTGAGTGAGGAAGGAGCGATTCTGCGTGTAGCATGCGTTGTTGACTGCTTCGGCCCAAAACTTCAAATGGAGTTTTGATTCGGCTAGCATCGTCCTTGCTGCTTCCTTCAAAGACCTATTTCTTCTTTCTGCAACTCCGTTCTGTTGAGGAGTTCTTGCTGCAGAAGTTTGATGACTGATTCCTTGTTCCTCACAATACTCACGAATGACAGTATTGAGGAACTCAGTCCCACGATCTGATCTGATGCTGATGATGTTGACTTCCTTTTCGACGCTCAGTCTTCTCAGCAGCTTTGGCAATTCCTCCAGTGTCTCTTTCTTGGTGTAGAGAAAGATGACCCAAGTATATCGTGAATAATCATCCACAATAACTAAGGTGTACTTCCTACCATTTTAGCTTCTTGGAGAGATTGGGCCAAACAGATCTATGTGAAGTAGTTGAAGAATTCTTCCAGAGGAGTGTCCTGACTTTGACTTGAATGACGTCCTTGTCTGCTTTCCTCTTTGACATGCTTCACATTCTTGCTTCTTCTGGAACACAATAGAAGGCAGACCTTCTACCAGTTGATGTTTAGCAAGCTTGTTGATCGTCTTGAAATTGAGGTGGTTGAGTCTCCTGTGCCACAGCCAGTTGAGCTCCGAGCTGCTTTTGCTGATGAGACACGTTTCTGGTGGGCTATCTTCCCATGAGATGACGTAGAGACTTCCTTGTCTGAATCTTTTCAGAACCACTTTCTTTTGATTGTTTCTAACAGTGAATTCATCTTTTTTTATCTTCACTGTGAAACCGCTGTCGCAAAATTGACTCACAGACAACAGATTATGTTTAAGACCAGAAACAAAGCTAACATCACTGATACTGGCGTTACCCATGTTGAGTACACCATAGCCTTTTGTTTCTCTGATTGAGTTGTCTCCGAATGCAACTTTGGATCCAGCTTTCTCAACATACTGAGATAGATATTCTTTGTAGCCCGTCATGTACTTTGAGCAGCCGCTATCCAGATACCATGTCCTGATTGAAGCTTTAACTTCTTCCTTCTTTTTATGTTTCCTAATTTTGACCTGCAAGGAAGAGTTACTTCAGGTACCCAATCAAAATTTAGGTCCTTCAATGTTAGCTCGAGTTCCTTTTGGAACCCATATCTGCTTCAGAACTAGTCTGGTTGATCTCTTACGCTTTGCTGATCGTCTGACTGAAGTAGTTGGCGCTTCAGTTGGCACATGAGCATTCTTCTATTGAGCTTTCCTTTTGAAGGCCTCACTCTTGTAGGAGTTCTGTCTGATGATTTGTTGAGGTCTTCTTTGCTCGACGAAGTATCTTCCTTGAGATACTCGAGTCATTCCAGACTGATGGAGACTTGACTGATGTCGTGGGACATGAGTCATATGATGTCCAGTCGTTTGTCATCGTGGATGTCGCTTGGCTCGTCTGGATTCATCATTGTTCTGTCTCCATGGACGTTGTTCTTTCTGAAACTGAACTGATTTCAGTTTCTGACTGATGTGGTTGTTCTTCCCCCTGGACTGGTGAGGAAGATTCTTCTTGATTCCTGATGTTCCTTCCCCGATCTTTGACTGAAATCTACTTTCCAGTCTTCTCAATAGGATGATCTGGTTGGGGGCCTCCTTTGCTCGTCTGTAGCTTCGTGGAGGTGGAACATTTGTTCTTGCCATCAGTTTGCGTTTGCGAACTTCATCCATATCATGATCTCTTGATTCTTCTGATGTGGTGTTATCAGAAGTATCGTCCTTTGCATTGATCATGATATTCTTTCCTTTATCAGCTGCAACCTTTCCTCCAATGCTTTCAACAAGGCCTTTTGATGGAAAGTTGCTCATCATGGGAGACTTCATCCTGCAGTCCTTGACTGTTTCTTCCAGTTTGTGATTGAGCCTCTTGATTTCATGAGATGCTCTATCACATTCTGAGTTAGAGATTCTGAGCTTTTCTTCCAGTCGACTGTTCTTAGGGCTGTAAATGAACAGAGCTACTCGCGAGCTATTCGAGATTCGGCTCGAAAAAAGCTCGTTCGGAGCTCGATTCGATAATAAACGAGCCGAGCTCGAGCCTGATTTTGAGCTCAAAATTTTTATCGAGCCGAGCTTGAGCCTGACAGTGCTCGACTCGTTGAGCTCGCGAACATGTTCAAATTTGATTGTTCGCGAACATGTTCGCAAGCCTGTTCACGAACCTCCAGTCGAGCCTTCAATCGAATTAGTACACGAGCCATAAACGAGTCGAACTCGAACTCGAATAACATATTAATTAAGAAGATTTTCTTAAATTTATAACAAATTCGAGCTTGAACATCATATATACGAACATCTAACGAGCCGAGCTCGAGCTCAAGCTCGAATTCGACATTATCGAGCATCACCCGAGCCGAACTCGAACCGAGCTCGAGCTTAGTATGTGGGTGATGAGCCGAGCACGATCATCAAGATAAAAGCTCGAATCGAGCTCGAGCCGAGCTCGAACACCCAAATATTTAAACGAGCGCTCGAGCTCGAGCCTGCTTGTATTCGGCTCGGCTCGGCTCGTTTACAGCCCTAACTGTTCTCCATGATTAGCGGATCAAGACAAGTTTAATCCGGAATGTAGATGATTGTCTGATTCTTAGCTCGTTCATCATTGATCTCCTTTTCCATTTTCTGATTCTGCTTGAGGAGATCTTCGAACATTTTCCTCAACTGACAATGATCGGTCATGAGCTGATCGAACTCGTCAGTTTCATCGGCTGAGCTTTCTCCAGATTCTGAGTGGTCTCCTGAAAACATCAGGAAGTTATCAGTATAAGGAGTTTTTGAATGAGATTACCTTTGAGCCATTCATTCCATTGTCGTAGCTGTTGTCGGCCACGCTTTCAGTTTCATTGGCCATCAGGGCTTGGCTCTCATCATCTGAGCTAGTAGAGTTGAAGTCGAATGATTCTGATGTGTCTTCGGAAGATTCAGCATCGTCAGCAACCATCGCTTTCTTCTTCGTAAAGATGCGATCCTTCTTGGCTTTCAGCTCTTTGCACTCAGATTGAGTCACTTCAGGGCATTCATTTCGAAAGTGCCCTTTCTTTCTGCATCCAAAGCATTCCATGTCTTTGATGTCGTAAGCGGCTGACTTCCTTTCTCCGCTTCGATCAGTGGAACCTTCTGTACTTGCGGAATTTGGACTCCATCTTGTTGAATCTTTCAGTCAACAAAGCATATTGACTGAAGAATTCCTCGGGCTTAAGTTCCGCTGGTTCCTTCGTTTGCTTCTTGCTTTCTCTCGCTAAAGCTTTCAGTGCTGCTCCTCTTGAGGTTGATGGACCATCTTCATCTGATCCTCCAGCCTTCTTGATTCCAAGATTTCTCTGGAGATCGAACTCATTTTCCAAGAGATCAGAGAAAAGCTTGTTTGTCGGGAGCTGACTGAATCCAGGTTTATGCTTATGAGCGACTGAGTAGATCTGTCATTCTCCTTGTGGTAGTGCTCGAAGAATCTTCAAGTTGATTTCTCGTTGAGTGTACTTGTCTTCGAGATGGATTGAACTTCATTCAAGATTTGATTGAATCTGAGTTCCATCTCTTCGACAGATTCATTCTTGAGCATGAGGAAGGAGTCGAACTTCTGGCAAGCTATGGATAGCTTATTCTCCTTGATTTCCTCGGAACCTACACACATTCTTTCAAGAATGTCCCACATCTCCTTTGCAGTTCCGCACTTGATGATCTTGGTGACGTGCTTGTCAGGAACGGTGCCGGAGATGATGCTTTTGGCGAGGTTGTCTAGCTCATCTTACTTCCTATCCTCTGTGGTGAAGTCTGCCTCTTGCTTGATCTGGACCTCATCGTATGGATCCAGAGTTGGATCAACGGGAACCCTTTTGACGGTTTCAGTGATGGTGATTGGTCCTTTGGTAATGACTTCCCACATTCGGCAATGTTGGGCGGTGAGGAAGCTTTCAAGCCGAAACTTCCATATGTCGTATTTTTCAATACTAAACATAGGTAGAGAGGATAATCTGCTGTAGTTAATCTCCATCAAAAAAGAGAGAACAGATAACAACAGATAAAGCAAATAGCAAGCACTTTTTGAAAGAGAAAAGTTTTTCGAGACCTTTGAGAAAAATGATCTAGTTCAATTAGAACCTAATCAGAAACAGAGTGTTCTTGCGAACAACCTGCTCTGATACCAATTGTTAAGTCCGGAGGGTCTCGAATAGGTGTATGCTCCTTTCCATCCAAACATTCCAACAGCCAGTTCAAAATTTCCAGTCAACACATGTCTCCCGATGATGAAAGTACCTTAAAGTTTAAGAAGCAACACAAATGCAATGCAAGTAATTCAATCAGACCCAATTCTCCGCTAGAGGTGAATTCCCTAATGTGATGCCTTTATAATCAATATCTTTCAAGTTCATACTAAATTTTTCGACAGTTAAGCCAACTTTCATGAGATAAAACCTTTTGGAGGTAATCCAAAGTCTTCTCACGTGGTTTCCCATGCTCATAGATAACTAGAGGAGCAGAGACTCAGAGCTGTCAAAACATTCTAAATTCGAACACTTCACACAACAGTTAGGCCATACTTCATGAGATGAAGTCTTTTGGAGGTAATCCAAAGTCTTCTCATGTGGTTTCCCATGCTCATAGATAACTAGAGGAGCAGAGACCTAGAGCTGTCAAACATTTCATCAATCAAACCACTTCACATATCAAGATACGATAAATAGGCAATCACACTGACAACACTCCCTCTAGCATCAACCGGACAAATCATGTTTCACTTACTTACAAAAGTGTTGCAACCAAACTCCAAAATCATTGCACAAACAAGAGACATGCATCAAAACAAAAACCAGAACAACCGCCAATCAGCACTAATTCCAAAATTTACATCGAAAACACTTCACTTCCTCAAATTCATACAGATTAGCAAGCATCCAAGAATCAAGCCAAGTACAGGGGGACCATTTGCCCAAAGTCATATAACCACATCATTGCACTTATGAAAATAAAGACACCCCTTCCCCACACGAAAAAGCATGCCATGTCCTCAGGGCAAAAGATAAAGTAAGGAAAACGTCCCTGAGTATTGCCAAAGACGAATAGAAGGAAAGCTCGCATATCCACACCATAGGAAACTGCAACCAAACACAGAAACACTAAAAAAAACAAGTGAAAACAATCACCAGAGAAAAGCAAAATAAAATCCTAAGAAAGGAAAAATATATACAAACAAACCGTCGTGATAAATCACGGTCACTCTGGTGGATGTGTAGGTGGAGTAAGCGGGGGTGGTCGACCATGGTGAGTGGAAGCCTCCAATTGAGTCTGTATTGCACTAAGCTGATCCTGCAGCATCTCCAAAGAACTGGTCGCATAGCTTACATCAGAAGTGAGTGTATCAAGGCGGCTAAAGACTTCAGTACGGAAAGCATCAAAGAAGGCTCGAAAATCAGTCAATTTCTCACTGACGCGCTGAAGAGCATCAGGAGAACTATGTGACGGCTGAGAAGAAGAAGCGGGAAGTGCTGATGTGGAAGGAAGGGGCTGAGAGGACCCGGTTGCAACGGCATTGACGTCCAGAGGGACAGAACTTTGACGAAGCTTTTTAACAGGACGACGGTCGGAATGCTCAATCAGACGCCCGTCAGGATGGGCAAACAATCTATACTCAGAAAAGGGAATTTCTATGCACTCAAGCATCCGAGAGTACTTTGCCGGACGTGCATTCTCCTGGAGCAGCTGATAATAAAAAGCAAGGCTAGTAGCATATTGAGACAGTGACGGTCGAATCTTGGGACCAGCCTGTAATTTTGAAAGACTGCGCCAAATAAACCACGTAGGACACACTTGGTGTCCTTTCAATGCTGACCACAGTAAGAATACTTCCTCTGCACTAACTTTGTTGGCTTCTTCTTTGCCTGAAATAGAATAAGCAATAAACCTATGGCAAATAGCTAATGCAGGAAGAATAATGAGTCCTGCAGAGACACCGCCAGAATCCCAATTATCAAATCCTGACAAATCCTTCCAAGCCTGTTTGAGATTAAAGTCCTGGGGGCGCTCCGTAACACCATCAGTAGTCAAACAAAAAATTTGAGAGAAGAGCTGAGATGATACCTTAAACTCCTCATTCATGAGACGAAATTTCATTGCTTCCATATTCAAAGTAAAATCCAGGCTCACCAAAAACTCATAAGCAAGAGGCTCATAACCATTACAAGACAAAGAAGCAAAACGCTCCAATCCAAGAGTAGTCAAGTATGATGTTACCTCATCTGTTAAACCCATATCAGCTACCTCCGTCCAACCGATGGTGCGAGGAGTAACAAAAGACTTCTGACGCAGTCGTTGAAAGATTTCTCCTTCAACGTCACTGTGCAACTGAAACGGGGCTCCCCAATCGTCAGTTCGCCGTGCACGTTCCTCCTCAGCTTGTGTCATCTGGGCTAAGATAGTTGCATTCTTCATGCGAGCCATGCTCTGAAGGCAGAAGCTGCCTGAGCCGAGGGGGATTGGAAAGGGACGATGATAAGTTAGGGGTCGGCGAGGGAGAGATATGAGGAGGAGAAGGGCTCGGCAGTAATGTAGGCGAGAAGAGTTGAGCGCGGTGAGGAGGATTATCGTGGGAATTAGGGCTAGGGTTCGGCGATGGAATATCGCAAAAAAGGAAAGATTATATAGATGAGGGCGAGCGAGGGGGCTAGGATTCGCCGAGGGGGGGAGGGGTCGCGAAGGAGGCTGGTTCGGCTGGAAAGGGTGCTGTTGAGAGGATTAAGGCTCGCCGAGGGGACTGCTGGTTCGGCGAGGGGCGGCTGGGGATCGGGAAGTTGGCGAGGGCGATGGAGCGGTCGCCGAGGGAGGATGCTGGTTCGGCTGGAAAGGGTGCTGTTGAGAGGATTAAGGCTCGCCGAGGGGGTTGCTGGTTCGGCGAGGGGCGGCTGCGAGATTATATAGATGAGGGCGAGCGAGGGGGCTGGGAGCGGGAAGAAGATAGGCGAGGGGTTTTTAGGGTTCGCCGAGGGAAGCTTGTTCGGCGAGGGCGTGGTAGGGTTCGCCGAGGAGGGCTGGTTCGGCAGGGGCGGCTGGGGATCGGGGAGAGGATAGGCGAGGGGGTGGTAGGGTTCGCCGAGGCGGACTGGTTCTGCGAGGGCGGCTGGGGATCGGGAGGTTGGCTAGGGTTCGGCGAGGGAGGTAGGGCTCGCGAAGGGTGCTGGTTCGGCGAGGGCGTGGTAGAGCTCGCCGAGGAGGGCTGGTAGAGTTCGCCGAGGGAAGCTTGTTCGGCGAGGGCGTGGTAGGGTTCGCCGAAGACTAGAGAACGACAGAAATTTTTAGGGTGAGAGGCGGCTAGGTTAAACTAAAGAGGGAGAAGATATATAGAAGAGTAATTGCTTCAGCAAGGTATATCAGCCTGTACTTCTCATAATCTGCATCATCAACAAAAATAAAGCTCATCAGCTTACCAACATAAGGCACCGAAACAGGAACAGAAAACTAAAAACAAAAATAAAATAAAATAAAATAACAATATGGGTTGCCTCCCATAAAGCGCTCTGATTAAAGTCTAGAGCTTGACATGTGATCTTTTCAGTAATCAGGATTGTGGAGAGCTTGAGACTCCACCACCATTGGAGGGCCATGGTGTTCAAAATACGGCTTGACTCTGTGTCCGTTTACAGTGAAGCTTTCATTGGTATTCTCATTGTACAACTCCACTGCACCATGCTCAAAAACCTCCCTTAACAGAAAGGGGCCACTCCATCGAGATTTTAGCTTGCCAGGAAACAACTTCAGTCTTGAATTAAACAATAAAACTTTCATTCCCGGGCGAAGCTCTTTGTGACAAATACGGCGATCGTGCAGCCGCTTCACCTTATCTTTGTATATCCGGGCATTCTCATACGCCTCATTCCTCAGTTCTTCCAATTCCTCCATCTGCAGCATACGCTGTTTCACAGCGGTGTCCAGATCACAATTTGCTGCTTTAATTGCCCAGTATGCCTTGTGCTCGATCTCTACTGGCAAGTGGCACGCCTTTCCATAAACTAGGCGGTATGGACTCATCCCGAGCACTCCTTTGAAAGCAGTTCTGTACGCCCACAGTGCATCATTAAGTTTTGTGGACCAATCTTTGCGCGATGGCTGAACTGTTTTCTCCAAAATGCCTTTAATTTGTCTGTTGCTGGTCTCTGCCTGCCCAGATGTCTGCGGATGATAAGGTGTTGCCACCTTATGTGTAACTCCGTTCTTTTTCATAAGCTTAGCAAACAGCTTGTTGCAGAAGTGCTTTCCCCCATCACTGATGATTGCTTTGGGAAATCCAAATCTGCAGAGAATATTTTCCTGCACAAACTTGAGCACCACATTAGCATCACATGTTCTCGTGGGAATCGCTTCAACCCACTTGGACACATAATCTACAGCAAGCAAAATATACTCAAAACCATAAGAGACAGGAAATGGACCCATGAAATCTATGCCCCATACATCAAAAATTTCCACAACCAAAATATTGTGTAGAGGCATTTCATTCTTTCGTCCCAGATTTCCTACTCTCTGACATCTATCACAAGCCAGATAAAAATTGTGTGCATCTTTAAATAAAGAAGGCCAAAATAAACCAGATTGAAGAACTTTATGCGCTGTCTTCTGTCCCCCAAAATGTCCTCCACAATGAGCTTCATGGCACAGACTCAGAACTCGTTGCTGCTCTTCTGCCGGTACACATCTTCTGATTACTTCATCTTTTCCCAGCTTGAACAGATATGGGTCTTCCCAGTAATAATGCCTGCACATAGCAAGAAATCTTTTCCTTTCCTGGGATGTCAGATTCGGTCTTAATTCTCCACATGCCAAATAATTCACAATATCAGCAAACCAAGGCACCGAAGTCAATTCATATGCATGCTCAAAAGGAAAAGATTCAGAAATAATTTTGTGGTCAGATTCAACCAAATTATTTTCCAACCTTGACAAATGATCTGCCACAGAATTCTCACTGCCTTTCCTATCCTTAATTTCTACATCAAATTCTTGCAGTAATAAAATCCATCGGATAAGTCGCGGCTTAGCTTGTGTTTTAGTCAGTAGATATCTCAAAGCCGCATGGTCACTGTGAACAATTACCTTAGATCCAATAATGTAAGCACGAAATTTATCTAAAGCAAAAACCACAGCAAGCAGCTCTTTTTCCGTAGTGGTGTAATTTATTTGTGCACTGTTTAAAGTTAAACTAGCATAATAAATTACACGCAACATTTTATCTACACGCTGACCAAGCACGGCTCCTACAACAGAATTTGATGCATCACACATAATTTCAAAAGGCAAAGTCCAATCAGGAGTAATGACAACAGGAGCAGAACTCAATTTCGACTTAAGCGATTCAAAGGCAAACATGCAAGAATCATCAAAATGGAAAGGCACATCTTGGGCTAGCAGTTTACACAATGGTTGACTTATTTTAGAAAAATCTTTAATGAAACGCCGATAAAATCCAGCGTGACCTAAGAAACTTCTAATTCCCTTCACATCAACAGGAGGAGGCAATTTTTCAATTATCTCAACCTTAGCTCTATCAACCTCAATACCATGCTTTGACACCACATGGCCCAAGACAATACCACTTGTTACCATAAAATGACTCTTTTCCCAACTCAAAGTTAGGCCACTTTCTATACACCTCTTCAGGACTAAATCAATCTTAGCTAGACAATCACTAAAAGATTGACCAAACACCGAAAAATCGTCCATGAAAATTTCCACAAAGTTACCTATCATTTCCGAAAAAATCGACATCATGCACCTTTGAAACGTCCCAGGTGCATTGCACAATCCAAAAGGCATCTTTTTCCATGCAAACGTCCCAAATGGAGTGGTGAAGGCTGTTTTGTCTTGATCTTCCGGCGCAATCGCGATCTGATAGTAACCTGACAAACCATCAAGAAAACAGTAAAAATCATGTCCAGCTAAACGGTCTAACATCTGATCAATAAAAGGAAGAGGAAAATGATCCTTTTTCGTAGCGGCATTCAACTTTCTATAGTCGATGCACATTCGCCAACCCGTGACAGGACGAGTCGGCACCAACTCCCTTTTATCATTGAGGATGACAGTGATCCCTCCTTTCTTCGGCACTACATGCACCGGGCTCACCCATTCGCTGTCGGCGATGGGGTAGATGATCCCCTCCGCCAGTAGCTTGAGAATCTCCTTGCGCACCACCTCCATGAGGACGGGATTCAATCTTCGTTGGCCATCTCTTCTTGGCCGAGCTCCCTCCTCGAGGTGAATCCTGTGCATGCATGTGGCTGGACTAATGCCACGAATGTCAGCCAAACTCCATCCAAAAGCTGCCTTGTTTCTCTTCAACACCGACATCAACGCTGTCTCTTGCTCCTGAGTAAGTGCAGATGATATGATCACTGGATTCTCATCCCCTTCTTCCAAAAACACATATTTAAGATTTGCAGGGAGTTCCTTCAGCTCCAACTCGGGTTTCTTGGTCCCCACTGGCTCATCAAGAGGAAGCGTGGTTCTGAGAGCCCTCTCTCTCTCTTCGGCTTCTCTAGCAAACTCTTCCATATCGGCCGATCCTGCAAAGACTTCCACTACTTCCTGCTCCTGCACAAACACCATCTCGGCCAAGCCATCAATAGCATCGATATAGGAACATTCATTAGTAAAATTTGCAGATGGCATAGCACGACTATTATGCACCGAAAAAGACACAGACTCCCCCAACACAGTCATTTTAATGGTCCCATTCTTGACATCAATCAGTGTGTTAGTGGTAGCCATAAATGGTCTTCCTAACAGCAGTGTGTGCTCTCTACCATTCTCATGAACCTCTCCAATTTCAAGTACCACAAAATCAACAGGGACAATCAGTCCACCAACTCTAACCAGAATATCCTCAACTATCCCACGAGGATACCTAACAGACCTATCAGCAAGCTGCAAACACATGCGGGTGGGTTTCAAATTGCCTAACTCTAATTGTTTAAAAATAGAATACGGCATCAAATTAATTCCTGCACCCAAATCTAACATGCCAGTAGCTTCCTTACCATTCCCCAAAGCAATATTAATCACAAAGCTACCTGGATCACGCTGCTTGGTCGGCAAGGGCTGCTGCATGATGGAATTTGCAACTTCTGAGACCAGAATCTTCTCATTGTCCACAAACTTCCTTTTCTTGGAAGCCAACTCCTTGAAAAACTTCACATAGGCAGGGACATTTCTGATCACGTCCAGAAGAGGCAGATTCACATTCACCTTGGCCAGCATGTTGTAGAAATCTGCGAACTGCTGGTCCTGCTTCTCATTCCTTAATCTGCTTGGGAATGGAATCGGTGGTCGATATGGCTTGCTGGACTTGTGCAGCGTCGTCCCTGCCTCTTTCTCTTTCTCCCCTTCTCCTTCTTTTGGCGGCAACTCTTGCTCTTTCCATTCTTCCCTGAAATTCCTTCTTGGCTGCTCTTCTGCTTGAATTTCCACATTGTTATCAACTTTTCTGCCACTACGGAGAACAGTGACAGCTTGAGCCTGATGAGGCTGCAAACCTTGGCCATGCAATTTCCCGGGCTGCTGCTGCTGCTGAATCTGATTCAAAGTTCCAGATAGCTGCCCCACAGTATTCTCAAGGCGCTTGATGGTAGCGGATTGAGATTCCATGTTCTGCTTTGTCATCTCCATAAAAGATTGCATGGTATCCTCGAGAGACGACTTCTGAGGCTGATTCTGCTTCTGATACTGTTGTGGAGCATGCTGCATCTGCTGAAAATTTCCTTGCTGCATAGGAAATTGCTGAAAATTCCCCTGCTGCATGGGAAACTGCTGATTCTGCTGTGGAAAATACTGCGGTTGGGCAGGAAACTGCTGCGGAAAATATTGTTGCTGGTTCTGAAAACCCATCTGCTGAGGTCTCCGGAATTGATTTCCCTGATTAAATCCTGAACTTGAGCCAGACGCTTGATTTCTCCACCCAAAGTTCTGCTGTCCTCTCCATCCGCCATTGTAATTCTGTTGGCCTTGATTATAATTCTGCCTCTGCTCAAATTGTGATCTGCTTGGGAAACCCTGAGCTGCATAAACCTCAGCTTCTCCTTCTGGAGTGTATTCTCCCATTCTCTGACATACATCCACGCTATGGCCAAATTCTCCACAAATTCCACAGATTTCTGTGTTCTGCTCTGGAACGGGTGGATTTTCCACCTTGCTCATCTTGAGCTGTTGTAACTCTCTCATCATAGTGGCCATCTGCTTTTGCAGCTCGCAATTTGGTCCTACTGCATTTGCCTCCACCCGTCGTCCCCGGGTGGTCTTCTGCTGTGAACTCTCCGCCAGTGTCTGAAAAATCTGATTAAGTTCAGCTGCGGTTTTTCTGGCGATGTTCCCTCCTGCAGTGCTGTCCACCATAAATTGGGAGGTGTGGATCAACCCATCATAGAAAAATTGGCTCAACATTGCAGGAGCCAGCTGATGCTGCGGACACTGCCGGAGTAATTCTTGGAATCTTTCCCATGCCTCATGAAAAGGCTCGTCAGCTCCCTGGATGAAAGTCATGATCTGTGTACGGATTTCCTGCGTCTTATGGTTGGGGTAGAATTTTATCATAAACTTCTCACATGCTTCCCCCCAAGTTTTGATGGAATTTGGAGGCAAAGACAACAGCCATGTCCTTGCCCTATCCTTAAGGGCATAGGGGAAGCACTTGAGCTTCAGCTGCTCTTCAGTTATTTCCAGCAGTGGGAAAGTTTGTACTTGAGTACAGAAATCCCGAATGAATTGTAATGCATCTTCATTTGGCATCCCGTAGAAAATAGGAAGCAGATTTGCATCATGGGGCTTCAAACTATAGTTCCTCACTGCAGTAGGAAGAACTATAGCCGATTGCGTAGCCCCAATAACAGGCCGGGCGAAATCTCCAAGGACTTGGGGATTGTCTGCCATTTCTTCTTCACGCTCACTTTCAGACTCTTCAGAATGAAAAGAGTGAGTCTCCGTGTCCTCCAGACTTTCGCGATCTTCTTCCACAGAACTTCTAGAACCGGACTCTAATTTATCCCAACGATCTCCAAACAGCTCTTCACTGCAACTCCTGAACACGTTACTGGTTCGATCAATGTTGTCGTTATAGGGCTCCAACTTTCTTTTCAGACTTCGGCGACCCTGCATACACAACACTAACAAACGGATCAAACGCACCGGAGGGAGAAATACAGAGTCAAAAATAAAAACGTAATTAAAAGGAAAAGAAACACAGAAAACAAAGTGACACAATTAAAAACGCCTAAAATCTTCCCCGGCAACGGCGCCAAAATTTGACTCAACTCAAACACTAGTGAATTGACTCGCAATCGTACGAAGTCAATTGCAGTGGGCAAGCTAACCCAAGTCGTCTCTCAAGGAAGATTCAACAGGGCACCTAATCGTGTCACACACAAAAAGCAATAAATCCTAAACACTCTAATCGGTTGGTTTTGGTTGATTAATTAACCTATTGTGCATAATTAAATAACTCAACTTAATCTACTTCAGAAACATAACAAATGCAGAAACCAGCAAAGCTCAAGTACCGATGCCAAATTAAACTATTAAATTCTAGATGGAAATTAAAGGCCGATAAAAGATAACGTAGAAAAGGAAAGCAATTATGGAAACGAAATAAAATGATGAAAATTAATACTCTAACCTAGATTACAGAAATGGAATTGTAAATCATAAAACATAACATAAACGAAACTGAATTCAACAGATTAAAATTAAAAGGAAAATGCGAGTACCAATGAATGTCACGAGAATAGATCCACGCGTCACTGCTTACAACCTCTAAGGAATTCCACTACTGCAAAATGAAAATCTCACTGAAAAACAAAAAGCTAACAGAACAAGACTCGAAACCCTAAAAACGTTTTTGGTGCCAGAATGTGGGCGGAAGTATGATTAACCTAACACTGAGAGTCTCGCCCCCCTTTTATACTCCAAAATAAAAACACGCTCTTAAGCACGTGGCGTAATCTTATTGGAGTATAAACCTAGTTTGAGTTATTCAGGTCCTCGACTATATGCAGGAGCAGATCGGCGATTGGAAGGTGGAGCTCGGCGAGTTGCTGTGGCGAGGAGATGAAGGCCTCGGCGCTGGGGCTCGGTGATGGGAAGGTGGAGCTCGGCGATGGGGCTGAGATGGCGAGGAGATGAGGGCCTCGCCGAGCTACAGGTCCTCGGCGACCTAGATTGGCGAGGCAGCTGGAGAAACTTGAGAAGGCTCGACCTAGCAGTATTGAGAGATCGCCGAGGGAGCACGTGAGATTGGCGACTGGAAGGTGCATCTCGGCGAGCTAGAGCGGGAGGTCGCCGCGGTGAGAAGTAGAGATCGGCGACCTTTGAAGAAGAAACACGGCGAGCCCTCCAAGGCATCGGCAATCTGGAATAAAACTCGGACTCGGATGTAAGCGTGAGTACACGGGCGCATGCGCCACACGTACTCCACCTTCTTTTGTTCCCAGAAAATACTAAAAATAGACATTACCTTCATTTCCACAAATTCCTACAAAGAATAGGTAATTGTCATTCAAAACACCAATACTTATAAGATATAAGACCAAAATGCATTCACAACTCCCCCAAAATATGAACAAATAGGTACAAATCAACTGTTCTCCATGATTAGCGGATCAAGACAAGTTTAATCCGGAATGTAGATGATTGTCTGATTCTTAGCTCGTTCATCATTGATCTCCTTTTCCATTTTCTAATTCTGCTTGAGGAGATCTTCGAACATTTTCCTCAACTGACAATGATCGGTCATGAGCTGATCGAACTCGTCAGTTTCATCGGCTGAGCTTTCTCCAGATTCTGAGTGGTCTCCTGAAAACATCAGGAAGTTATCAGTATAAGGAGTTTTTGAATGAGATTACCTTTGAGCCATTCATTCCATTGTCGTAGCTGTTGTCGGCCACGCTTTCAGTTTCATTGGCCATCAGGGCTTGGCTCTCATCATCTGAGCTAGTAGAGTTGAAGTCGAATGATTCTGATGTGTCTTCGGAAGATTCAGCATCGTCAGCAACCATCGCTTTCTTCTTCGTAAAGATGCGATCCTTCTTGGCTTTCAGCTCTTTGCACTCAGATTGAGTCACTTCAGGGCATTCATTTCGAAAGTGCCCTTTCTTTCTGCATCCAAAGCATTCCATGTCTTTGATGTCGTAAGCGGCTGACTTCCTTTCTCCGCTTCGATCAGTGGAACCTTCTGTACTTGCGGAATTTGGACTCCATCTTGTTGAATCTTTCAGTCAACAAAGCATATTGACTGAAGAATTCCTCGGGCTTAAGTTCCGCTGGTTCCTTCGTTTGCTTCTTGCTTTCTCTCGCTAAAGCTTTCAGTGCTGCTCCTCTTGAGGTTGATGGACCATCTTCATCTGATCCTCCAGCCTTCTTGATTCCAAGATTTCTCTGGAGATCGAACTCATTTTCCAAGAGATCAGAGAAAAGCTTGTTTGTCGGGAGCTGACTGAATCCAGGTTTATGCTTATGAGCGACTGAGTAGATCTGTCATTCTCCTTGTGGTAGTGCTCGAAGAATCTTCAAGTTAATTTCTCGTTGAGTGTACTTGTCTTCGAGATGGATTGAACTTCATTCAAGATTTGATTGAATCTGAGTTCCATCTCTTCGACAGATTCATTCTTGAGCATGAGGAAGGAGTCGAACTTCTGGCAAGCTATGGATAGCTTATTCTCCTTGATTTCCTCGGAACCTACACACATTCTTTCAAGAATGTCCCACATCTCCTTTGCAGTTCCGCACTTGATGATCTTGGTGACGTGCTTGTCAGGAACGGTGCCGGAGATGATGCTTTTGGCGAGGTTGTCTAGCTCATCTTACTTCCTATCCTCTGTGGTGAAGTCTGCCTCTTGCTTGATCTGGACCTCATCGTATGGATCCAGAGTTGGATCAACGGGAACCCTTTTGACGGTTTCAGTGATGGTGATTGGTCCTTTGGTAATGACTTCCCACATTCGGCAATGTTGGGCGGTGAGGAAGCTTTCAAGCCGAAACTTCCATATGTCGTATTTTTCAATCCTAAACATAGGTAGAGAGGATAATCTGCTGTAGTTAATCTCCATCAAAAAAGAGAGAACAGATAACAACAGATAAAGCAAATAGCAAGCACTTTTTGAAAGAGAAAAGTTTTTCGAGACCTTTGAGAAAAATGATCTAGTTCAATTAGAACCTAATCAGAAACAGAGTGTTCTTGCGAACAACCTGCTCTGATACCAATTGTTAAGTCCGGAGGGTCTCGAATAGGTGTATGGGGGGAGGGGAGAAATACACATATGGGCTATTTTTCTCCTCTAAAACAGAGGGATCTCAAGATAGAGATCAAAATGAAACTTTACACGCAAACTATGACACCTGTTAACTGAAAAGAGTTTTGACCAAATAGGGTTGACGACTGATACTGAAAACTCTTCAGTAAGAAGTTATCAGTTAAGTTACTGGAACTTAACTGATGCACGTAAGGGCTTCAGTCGAGTTTGCTAAAATAGAGATGATAACACTCTTCCTAACTATCAGAGGATAGATCAGTCAGATTGATATCATACGCAGCGGAAATAACTTGTTTTGTAATAGCCTCGGTTGAGCACGTTGTTAGTCTTAGGTTTCTCTTTGCAGTTATTCAGTATTCAGTTTATCAATTGAAACAACACAAGTAAGAATGTAAAATTGAAAGCTGTAAATAACACAGAGATTTTTATGTGGTTCAGAAAATACTTCCTACATCCACGGTCGGTTGATCAGACCAACAATCCACTCCGCAAGTGCTTAACTGGTGCACTGCAAACCGAACCGTATGTTTGTCGGGTGCACACAACCGTACCACTGAATATTCCACTCTTCAGTACCCACACTTCACTCATGTCGGATTTTTCACTCTTAGCACAACCCGTGCTAAGATCTCTCAGAGTCAGAGTACCTTCCTGAACTTCGAATCACTCAAACACTCGACTCTTTCTTTCAAAAGAAGGTTTGAACACTTGCCAACTATACTTCAAAGAACAAGTTCTTTGGAGCAAGTTTGACCTAGGCTTCTGGGTAAACAGAGGTTTGCCTAAGGTCTAAGAGAATGTGTGTAATCAGCAGTGACTGATTTTTGGCTTTGGAATTCTCTTCTTCGATTCAAGCTTTGGAGAGGTTAAGCTTTTGGCTGAGAAACTATTTTGGCAGAGTTTCAGCTTATGTCGTTGAATCGGTGAAGATTGAAGTGATCCTCGAACGCTATTTATAGGAAAGGTCTTGAATAGATCCGTTGGCAGAGAACGTCTTCAAGATTTCTTCCGTTGGAGAGCATTTCGAATTTGGGCTGAGGCTTCAATCTTTGAGGTTCCTTGTTTGGTGGGAACGGCTATCTTGAAGAGCAGGAGATGTGACGTCTCTGATAAAGTAGCCACTAAATAGGAATGACCTCTGCAGAGAGGGATGATCCTGATATCTCTGCATTTAATGCGGCTGTCCTTTTTTTTGGATTACATGGCTTCCTTTGAACGTTAGAAGTTCAGTCCTAAGAAGAATGTTTAACTTATACTTGACTTTAGTATCAGTCCGCTGAGTCCACGCCGCACGCATTAAGTAATCAGTTCCGAAATGATTCTTCAACTGACACTTCAGTTGGTATCTTCAGTCTACAGTCTTCAATCCTTCGTCCTTCAGTCTTCAGTCTTCAGTCTTAAACTAGAAACGAACTCTAACACTTGAGCTTAAACAGTTCTAGTCTATTACAGTTAAGACCTATGGATTTTGGTATCATCAAAACAAGGATTAGGATATTCCACAAGATTTTCAACACTATATAGTCACATTTTTTTTTTACCAATTTAAATATATTTTGTGTAGTCAAAACGAGTAGTTTAGGGATCTAGGGATGGCAATAATACATGCGGGTTCGGGTACCCGCGGATACCCTCCCCTAATGGGCCGAGTATGGGAGTAAAATTTCAGGGCGGGTTCAGGAAGAATATGAAACTTATACCCGGATCGGGTTCGGAGCGGGTTCGGGGGTATAGGTACCTGCCCTGAACCAGCCCTGATTGTATTTTTATATATGATAGAGTTTTTATCAGAAGATGTATTTAAGTTTTAATTGTGATTTTATGATTTGTTTGTGATGTTAAATATACTATTATTTATTTTGAGTTTTTATATGTTTGATGGAATGAATAAAATGCTTGTTGTATAAAAAAATCTTGTAAAATAAATAAATTGGTGGGTACCTGATAGGTACCCTTCCTCCGCTGAGTAATTCCCGCTCCGCCAATTTAAATGGATATAGAGGCGGGTATATGGGGGTAATGTTTTGAGGCGGATATGAGGGTGAAAAAGCAATCCCTGCCCAAAACCCGCCCCCGTTGTCATCCCTAGGTTATATTAGGCTTTTGAAATGAATAAATGTTGAATAAATGAAATACAACTACGTGGAATAAAATGTCTTATTTTCTTTTTTATTTTCTATTAGAATAATTATAAGATGTAAATACACAAGTTATTCAATATTTTCTGATTTTTTTGCATACTTTTTGTAATTTTGTTAATTCAAATTTCATCAACTTTGTCTGATTTTTTTGCTCAAAATTAAATTGCTCCAAACCAATGCTTACATGGCAGGTGACAATCGTTTGATTTAAATGAAACTAAAAGAAAAAACTAAAAACAAATTCCAACCCTCACTTCCCTCTCTCTCTCTCTCTCTCTCTCGTCCTTTCTCTCTCCTCCCAGCTCTCATCCCTGTCTGTCAAATCTTTAACTGACGAATTTAGTTCGTGTACGGGTGTGCAACCACTCGGACCCGTCGAACCCGTCCGGGAACGAACCGGCCAAACAATACGATAGGCGTGTAGGTGTGCAAGACCCACTCCCCGTCGACCCGCCGGACCGGCCCTATGGTGTTTGGTCCGGGTTGGGTCTTATTTTTAGGATCGAAAGTTTTCCGGGTCGAAACCCGGCGAACCCGGAACCGACCCGTGGTATTATAAATTTAATATTTAATTTTTATATTTAGTACTCCCTCCGTCCCAAACGAAATATCCTATTTCTTTTCGGCACGGAGATTAAGAAATGTGTATAAAGTAGATAAAGTGGGTTTGTGGAAATTATTTAAATATTAAGTATAGAGAGAGAGTGTATTGCCAAAAAATGAAACATGACATTTCGTTTGGGACAGCCCAAAAAGGAAAACAAGATATTTCGTTTGGGACGGATGGAGTAATTAATATTTATAATAATAATATAATATTAATCTAACCCTAGAATACTAATATACTATTATTGTTCTGCCACAAATTCAATTTGAATTTTGAATCTTCTAACCCATCTAACCCTAAACCCCCCCCTCCCCCCCTGCCGCACCCATCCACTCCACTCAAACTCGCCGCCCCACCGCCCTGCCTACTGGGCCGACCACCGCCCAGCACCGCTGCGCCGCGACGCCCAACTGCCCCTGCGCGCCCAGAGTCGATACGCCTCGCGCGACCACTGCCTGACTCCGCGCGCGGCGCGCCCACTGCCGGCTGCCTTGACTCCGTGCGCCCAGCGTGGTCTTCCCCTGCCCAGACGCCGACCCGCGACCACTCCTCGCCGCCTCGCCACAGCCTCCTCCAGTAACTCTCGATTCTCATGCTCAAAAAACAGGAAAAAAAGGAAAAAAAAAAAAGAGGTACCTATTAGCGGGTCTGACCCGGATCGAACCGGACCCGTTGCTCGGGTTTGGTCCGGTCTTGGGTCGGCCAGCTCGAATGTTTCGGTCCGGGTCGGTTCAAAATTCTGAAATTTTCGGGTCTCCAAACCTGGCGATTCGGTCCGGGTCCGACCTGCTGCACACCCCTAGTTGCGTGATTGTAGTTGCGCTCCACTTGCTTTTTAAGGTTGGTCTCCTATTTTTTTGTATGGTTTTAATTTTTGCTGCTTCATAACGCTTCTTCTCGCCATTGAAGATGGATATATCGAGAGAGAATGGGTTGGACTTTTTGTATTTAAAAATTCAAAAATGATTTCGTTTAAACTTATCGTGAATAAATGTAATGATTTATAAATATTACATTTTATTGTAACAATAATTATCTTTTGTACGATAATGATTACTTGACCAAATAGTTAAAAATATAAGTATTAATGAGTGAAAATAGCTAAAAGTAAAAGTTCTTATGAATAAAAGTATACATTATTATGAAGAAATGTAAACTTTCAATCCGGTCGCATAATCGCACTCAAGAATTTGCGTATAACTTGTATTATGGGTTTTTGGCAAAAAAAAAATCATGAATTATTTTGAATTTGTAACTATAATGTGATTTTTAAAGTGTGAAAAATTAAATGATCATCTTTTTAATTTTTATAATTCCTTCTCTTCAATTAATGTGATGAGTATTGAAAATTATAGTGCAAATACATGATACATTTTTTTATAATTTAAAAAACAATTAAAATTATGCAAAACAACATTGTTAAAATCTCACAAAAATGACGTCGTCTTTACTAATTTACATAAGCTTCAATTCAACAATCGAAAAAGTCGAAGAAACAAAATTATAAAAAAATAAAAAAATGATAATTTAATTTGCAACACTTTAAAAGGCAACTTAAAATTACAGACTCAAAATAGATGACGATTTTATTTGGCAAATTTCCTTATATTATCTGTTTTCTTATATTCTTTATATATAAATATTAATAAAAGAGACAGCAAAAGTGAAGAGTGGCCACCCGGTCCTCAGCTCAGCTGACACACCTCAAATAGCACACTCCCTCACTCCCTCTCTACCATACCACCTCTCTCTCTCTCTCTCATCTTCCCGCAAAAAAAACAAAGAAAAAGCAAAGAAAATCTCTGGAGCTACAAGAATCCTACTGAACTTAATTCATCTGGGTTTTATTCATAATATTCATCTTCCTTTTTACTGCAACCCAAAAAGCTTTGATTGATTCCCTTCAACATATATTCCCTTCTTCTCCCACTTGCTCTCTCGCTCTTCTTTTTAGTATAACTTACTTTCCTCAAACTTTCCTTATACTCCCTGATTTTCTCCTTGTCTCGACACCTTCTCTTTAATTCTCGCAGAATCCCTTTCGCTTTCAATGCCAATTTGAAACCCATCCTTCCTTCCACACACCATGTTTCCTACCAAATACACCGAACACCACAGCCACATCACCACGCCGGAATATTCCCCCCACCGCCCCCCCATCAAGACCCTCCGCGTCTCCGTCACCGACGCCGACGCCACCGACTCCTCCAGCGACGACGACGACCCTCACCTCAACCGACGCCGAGTCAGAAAATACATTCACCAAGTCACACTTGTACCCTGCTGCTCCGACAGAAGGCGGAGCGCCGCCGCAGGAAGAAAACCCAGGAACGCGACGGGCAAGAAGTTCCGCGGCGTGCGGCAGCGCCCCTGGGGGAAGTGGGCCGCGGAGATTCGAGACCCCATGCGACGCGTGCGGCTGTGGCTCGGCACCTACGACACGGCGGAGGAGGCCGCCATGGTGTACGACCACGCGGCCGTCCAGCTGCGTGGGCCCCACGCGCACACCAACTTCTCCCCATCCCCGGGGTGCAACACCACCTCCTCCTCGCACCACAGTGTCACGTCACCCAACTCGGTCCTCCGCTTCTTCTCACCTCAAGCCGACTCGTCTCTCGCGTCCTCGCCGGCCGCCGCCATCGACTCCGCCGATGCATATTTTCCGATATTCCCGTTGAGCGACGATTCCTTCTCGGAGTTAGAGGACCCGGTATCCGTACCCGGTTTGTTTGATCAAGAGACTTTCTGGAGCGACTTGTACGGAACGGATATCGGGTGGTGCGGCGATGCGGTTGTCGGGTCGGCTACGGATTTGGGGGCCAGATTCGGGTCGGGCGATGATTTCTTCCTTGAATTTGGGGATGTATTCGGGCCGGATCCGCTGGTTGCCCTTTGAGACTTGTGTAGAGACGTTTGTAATGAAAATCAGCAAACTATATACAAATATATTTGCAGAGTTTTCGCAAGTTTTGATAAATAGAAGCAGCACTTACTACTAAACTGGAAAGCCTTTGTCTTAAATACCTATGTTTTTTTGGGGGGGGGATGAGTTTTAGTTTGGGTTTTGGACACTCTCGAATGTAAAAGTGGAGTGTTTGTGAGTAAATGAAATGTTATTATATTACCTTAAACCATGTTAAATAAATGGAATTTGTTCTACGCTATTATTTTCCCAGGTATAGTATATGTAAGCCACTTTTTTTTTTCTTTCTTTTAGCAAATATTATCCGTTAATTATGTGTATTTGTAGCATTCTTGAAATGCACGTTTGATTAAGTGGAAAAATGAGCATCTTTATGCATTTATCAATTTTCTCTTTTCCGTTTTTTATTAATTTATGATTTTAACTTATTATTCTTTCCGTCTAAACTAATTTGTTCAATATTCTTTTTTGGATCGTTTTAAATAACTTAATCAATTTCTTTATATGAAATAAATATAAATAATGAAACATATGATCATTTATTCATTTTATTATACTAAACACACTTAAAGTTAAAATACTAGTATTTTTTAAAATTTTGTGTCGAAAAGAAGTTGATTAATTTCCCTTGGACGGAGGGAGAGTATTAAACTATCGGGGCTTCTCCAATGTTAATCCAATACTTACTGCATTTCTTTATTTTCGATCTCTTTGATCTGACCAAGGTCAATTTATATGATTAGATTATACCCAGCGCTAATCAAGTTCTATAAATTCGTCCGAGCAAATATTAACCTTACAAGTTAGCCCTGCAGCTTTTAACGTAATATTCTTACAATATATATTTATTCATGAATTAATTAATAAAATCTCATTTTATTTAAATTTTAGACGCTTCAATTTCGACCGCAATTTGTAAAACTTTGCCCAATAATTAAAAAGGCCATAATTTAGTAATATTATCCACCTCAAAATTCATTGCTCACCTTTTGTTCTGCTGAAGCTTGCCGCTTGCTTGCGCGCAGCACGAGTTTTTTTAATATGAAAAATGTTTTTGTGTTCTATTATGTGCGTGATTATATAATATGGAAATTCAATGAAAAATCCAAGGTTTGAAGTTCCTTCTCCCACAATGAAAGTAAAAGGAAGGAAAATTGTGAACATACAAGTTGTACGTGTAGCGTGCACATTATTTCATGTTTTTTTTTTTTATTTTTATATATATTTCACATAGATAGTTGCATATTAAATCTCAACCTTTGAGCATTATTGCAAAATATAATTTAAATTTCAAATTGTTTCAATCAAGACCTAATTTCATAATTTATAGAAAATTATGGCCTTTTATTTCTTTTATAGGCATTTGGAGCTAAGATTTTGACAGCCTTCGAAGCTAAAACTTAAAATTGATTGATAATTTTCGAAACTCATTGTTTGAATTATCATTTTGAAACTGTTCAAAATTAATTTGAGTCGAATTTGCAAATGTTAATATTCAATATTTAGGATCTAATATGGAATTATACCTATATTTCACACATATATCATGTATAATATATATATATGTATATGTATATGTATATTTTTATCGGAATTAATTAGAACAAGCTAAATAAAATAAGCGATGGAGAGTAAAGTATGCGAGTATTTGGATCACAACTGTTGGGTCCCCTGAGGGTTGAAAGGACAGGTGTATGGGGGGGCGGGGAATACATCGGTAGACTATTTTTTCGGAGGTTACTTAAAATCAACACCTTTGTACTGAAAGACAGTTTTACTGCTTTGAAAATACGTGCTTCAGTTAACAAGAGGTGGGCGACTGATACTGAAATAGAGGTTCAGTGGGTGACTTTCAGTTAATCGAACTGGTCAATTAACTTTAATCCAAGTAAGGCTTCATTTGTAAGTAAAACAGAGTAAAGTTATTTATCTAACTGACTATCGAAAGATTGATCAGTTAAACCTATAACTCTAGCAGCGGAATATTAAACTTAGTGAAATAGCCTTGAAAGATTTTCTTCACAAGAATCCCTTAGTTACTCTTTTCAGTTAGTCAGTATTATAGAAACAGAGATATGTGCAGATACTGAAAATAAAAGCAAGAAAGAACACAAAGAATTTTTACGTGGTTCGAAAAATAATGTTCCTACGCCCATGGCCAGATGATCAATCTGAAGAATATTCTGGGCATAAGCTTACGGGTGCATAGCAAACCTAGCCAATGCAAACCTAACTGCAATACTTATGGGTGCAAAGCGACCTGTACTGATAAGGAAAACACCTTACAACAACCAACTCACTGAGTTGGATTTTCATACTTAGCTTGCGGGTGCTAAGCAACCTAACTATTTAGTTTACTGTACTAAACAACCACTGAGCTCGGTCTAAGTCTCAAGCTCCATTACAAACACTCCTTTCGCTCTTTTGAAAAAGGGGTATTGTAATATACCAACTAGGATTACTGAGTACAGAATCTCAAGTAATCAGTAACTAGGCTAATGATCTATCGATGTGAATTTCCTAGTTATATTAAGAGAGTTTAGATAATCAGTAGAACTGATTTTACAACAATGAGATACTCTCTTCATCGATTCAATGCTTAAGGAATATTGAGCTCTATTTGATTTTCTGCTGTAGCTTTGGCATTGAAGATTGAATCGGAACATTCTCTTTTCTTTTCTTCACCTCTCTCATCTCACACCCTTTTTGAGAGATCTTCTGAGCTATTTATAGGCGTCTCTGAGGAATAGATCCGTTGGCGGAGATCTTCTTCTTCAAATCCTACCGTTGGAGATAATGTCTTTATTCTTGCTTAGGTACTGAAAAGGACATTCTTCTAAAGTCAATGCTTCTGACTTCTTCATTAACTGCGGCATGTCTTGGAAGTTATTTCATGTGGCCTCTCTTTCTTCAATCATTTTTGATGCAGTTTCATTCAGTTAAGAGCTTTCAGTTGAGTCTGCATCTTCCGCTTGTTCTAGACTCGTGTGGAGCTTTTTTTGACAAACACTTCTTTAGTCGAGATGATGTCTTCAGTTATTTCAACTTTCTTGATACGTCTAGCTATACAAAGAACTAAGACAGTTAGGATCATAGGAGCATCATTAGCTAGAGTGTGCCTTTGGGTGGTTTTGGTATCATCAAAACATTTTTGATGATGCCAAAACCTTGCACAAAAGATTCTATAGCACATGCAACTCATATGACTGAAAAGCATTAGAACATACACGCATTTAACAAAACAACCTCAGCAGGATGAGATAACAGAACACCGAAGAAAGCATGCCAGACTTTTGACAAGAAATCAATGGTAACAAGAGACAAAAGAGCTTGTATTCAAATAAATAGAAGGGAATGCTTATCAAAGAGTACATTGCACTTAGCAGGTGAAAATTTTACTTACTGCCTAAGGCAGTACAAGCTAACCTATAAACTCTATGATTTAACGTGGTAGAGTTGGTAGAGGGCATTTCTCTGTTGAGCGTAGAGTTCTGGATCAGTGATCCTTCAAATTTCACTGATGCTTCGTACTTCTCGTTCAATAATGACTCTGTCGGTGAGTCCTTTTCGTCTTGGTGGCGTGATGATGTTGAGAAGCGGAGGAGGAACAAAGGACATCTTAGCTGCTTTCTTTGCTTGTTCCAGTCGTTTGAACTGAGCTTGATCATCCCAGTTTCTCACGAAGAATTTCCAGGCATCAGACTGATGTTTCTTCTGGTTGAACTTGGCAGCTATGAACCACTTGGTGAATATTTCTTTTATTCTTATCCACCAGTCACTTATCTCTTTTGGAACCCATGTGTCAGGATTCTTCAGTTGATTTCCATGAAGCTGGGAAATCAGAAGCCCTGAGTCCTGATAAGCTTGAAGCTCTTGATGTAGCCTCGGTGTGAATGGTGAGGTAATCTTGCCTAGTTTCAGTCGTTTCCTTGATTGATGTGGGCTCTCATCATCATCACTTCTTTGCCTCTTCTTTAGTTGATCTTGAGATGTAGACTTGTCGGCCATTCCAGTTTCAGTTGTAACTTGCTTCCCTTTGTCTTTGGCTCTAAGCTTGGTCTGGATAGACTCCATTATTTCTTCAATTTCTTGAGCTGGAGAATCAGAGCTCTTCAGGGTTCGCAGACTTCCTTTTCTTTTCTCTTCAGTTGGCCTTTTATTTATCATTTTCCTCTTTTGGCATCATAAAAAAGATGAGCCTCGGGAACCCACTGTGGGTTAGAGTATCTTCATGCATTGCTGGTGTTGGCGTGATCAGTTGTAGATTGTATCTCGTTGACACTTCTTTCCAGAGATTGTAGTCTTTTTTGCATTGGTAGCATCTCTTGCACGGTAAATGCATGAAGAGCATTTCTCACTGATTGATTGACATCTTGTTCACTGATGAAGGAAGTAATCTTGTGGCGCAGATGGCTGAGCTGTGCATTGATCTCCATGTACTTCTCCAACTTCCTCTGATTTGCTTCAGTGCGCTCTTAGTTAGCATACATTACTTGATTAGCAAGTCGTGGAAAGTTCTCGATGATTGGTAACATGGTTTGGATGTGAGTGAAGAGACTGTCTTGCACTATTTTTGATTGGTTATCTATAAATCGTAGGTATTGACCGACCATGCACTTCTCACTTGCGGAGTCCCTAAAAAGGTCCTCGATAAGGATTTCCACTCTGCGAAGTCTTCGAACTTGTTGTGCTGCATATGCGGTCCTTTCTTCAAGTTGCCTTCGGAAATCTTTGATATGTTGTTGTTGAGCTAAGATCAGTTTCTCCATGTAGGACTTCTTCGTCGTTTTGAATGGAGTTGTTGCCTTTGAACTGATGAATTCCCCCTCAGTTGTAGGCATCTCTTTAGTAGCAGCAGAAGTGGAGGAGGAGACTTTAGTTGGATTCTGATCAGTTTCAGTTGAGCCCTTGTCTCCTTGGTGTTTCTCAACTGATGATGGTTGATCATTAGTTGAGGTTGAGTTGGTCGGCGTTGCCTTGGATAAATCAGCTTTAGTTGGCAAATCAGCATCGATCATTTTACGAGTTTCAGTGGGTATATCCTCAGTTGTCATATCCACTGTAGGAACATTAGTTTCAATCAAGTTCCTTCTCGTGTCAATGTCTTCAGTGGAGGTTTTCTCCATAATGTCTTCATCTTCTGTAGCATCATCTACTTCGTCTTCTTCCTCTTCAGAGGTTTCTTCAGTATCCTCTGAGAACCAGTTGAATGTGCCAACAAGGGTAACATTATCATCAGCAGCAGTTTTTGAATGCTGTGCATCTTTGGTGTCACCTTTTAACCGAAGATTTCTTTGTTTTAATGCAACATTTTTGTCAGTGTGCTGCTCATCTTCAATTTCTTCAGTCACAGTAACATTGTGACCAGCAAGGGCGAGAGTGGATGTTTCTCCTTGATCCACGGCCTCTTGCATAATTTGCATTTTCTCCAAAGCATAAAAGTCATCCCACAAGCTCGTGGGGCCAGATCTCCTTGAGATTCTTGAGTCCATGAAGAGAGAGTTGGACTCAAACTTTTTTCTATAGAGATCTTAGTCAGGAGTCCCAGAGACTTTCAGCGTGAATAGGTAGATGAGTGGATTGATCACGTCAGAGTGGGGTTGGGAAGGTTGCGGAGTAGCAGTTCGCTTCAAAGGGGACTACTGCAACCTTCTTTGTGTGGGGGATTCCACACGATCTTATTTCTGCTGACTCTCATTTGGCGAGGAGACACGAAACGTGTCAGTAGGAAGATGACTGTAAAAAGACAAATGTAGGGGCGACCGAGCAGATGCATTTAGTACAAACTGCAGCCCTACATCCTAGGAGAATGATTCCTCCCGAACCACTCTTGTATCCAAGTCACTTGGAGATGAAAAATGGTCTATCTCAGCCACCGACTGCATAGGATACTCTTGCAGAACGAATTGTTCAACAGTCAGATGGTTTGACATCCTAGGCAGGTTGGACGAAGCTGATTTCTCCTGGGGATGTACATTAGGTATGATTTGTGACCTTGAGACGGTCATTAGGATGGATTTGAAACATTCGTCTGGAGCGCGACGCACACGGCTGGTTTGGATCTTCGATTTTTAATGCTTCTATCCTTTGCTCTGGCAAGCTTTCATCGTCTTTGATAAGATGATGATCTTTTGATTTTCGATCATCACCATCCTTCCATTGAATAAGTGCCTTCTCTTGTTCTGGATTCATCAAAACTTCCTTTATGAAAGGTTTAGAAAGTATCTCACAAGTATTTCGTGGATATGAAAAGTTAGTTCGATAAGAGAAAATTTCAAAGAGGAATTTTCAGAGAAATGAAAAATTTTCTAAGCAAAGGAAAGACTAATGAGAGAAGGTGAAAATGCATGGCTAAATAGTGTGGAAGGTGAAAAGGCATAAGGGTAAATGATTTTACAGCGGCGGTTTGAATTTGGTCATTAAATCTGATTGAAGAGAATTTTTCCGTCCGCATTAAATAATCGTCTAAATCGTGAGCCTAAAAAGGTGGAGCAAGTTAATACGTGCTGACGTGGGTGAACAGTAGAAAGATTTTGAAAATCTTTTTATTCGATAACTTGCAAAAAGGGCGGGTTAAAATTTGCACTTTTAGTTGAAAATATATCTTTCAACATTACTACAACAACACATATGATATTTGGAATGGAAACACTTACTCGTCAACTGAATGTTGTAATCAGTCAATACCTCTTATGAAATCATTGGTGGCTTCTTCTAGTTCCCCCTTAACTGATGACAGGGTAAATTTGACTGATGATTGTTCAGTTGCAATTACTGAACATTCTTTCAGTTGAAGAACTTCTTTAGATGACTGATAGATGCAGCTGGTAGATTTGACTTTCCTTTCTGATCCTTCAGTTGCATTTCTGACATCTTCTAAAGTGGTTCTTGATCATCTTCTTTTTCTTCAGATTTGATGAAACTTGATTTCTGATGGAGCTTCCGTCTTCCGGCTGAATGAGTGTGTGTGAATGGACTTGGTGCAATTTGCTTCCTCATTCTTTTGCCTATCCTTGATTATTGAACATCCCTTCAAGTAAAAGAGCAATCTTATCTGGATGACAATACTACGAGAAATCCATTAGATGTAAAAACTTTAGAACAGAGATTTCTTTCTGATGACTGATCTGGTCATCGGTGTGAATCAACTTTTCTTCTTGACTTCAGTCATTGAGTCGTTCATGGTGAGAGAGAGAGAGAACTGAAAGAGCGGGTTAGTGACTATGTAAAAAGTAGATATCATAGACAGGTAAGAGCACATAGCACATAGAGAAAAGAAAATTTTTAAACTCTTGAAAATCTTTTGACAACCCTTCTGAATAGGATCTAGTTCAGTAGAACTGGATCAAAACACCTGTAGGCTATTTTTTCGGAGGTTACTTAAAATCAACACTTTTGTATTGAAAGACAGTTTTACTGCTTTCAAAATACGTACTTCAGTTAACAAGAGGTGGGGGACAGATACTGAAACAGAGGTTCAGTGGGTGACTTCAGTTAATCGAACTGGTTAATTAACTTTAATCCAAGTAAGGATTCAGTCGTAAGTAAAACAGAGTAGAGTTATTTATCTAACTGACTATCGAAAGATTGATCAGTTAAACCTATAACTCTAGCAGCGGAATATTAAACTTAGTGAAATAGCCTTGAAAGATTTTCTTCACAGAGAATCCCTTAGTTACTCTTTTCAGTTAGTCAGTATTATAGAAATATATATATGCGCAAATACTGAAAATAAAAGCAAGTAAGAACACAAGGAATTTTTACGTGGTTCGGAAAACAACGTTTCTACGTCCACGGCCAGATGATCAATCTGAAGAATATTCTAGGCATATGCTTACGGGTGATTAGCAAACCTAGCCACGATGCTTACGGGTGCAACGTAAACCTAACTGCAATACTTACGGGTGTAAAGCGACTTGTACTGATAAGGAAAACACCTTACAACAACCAACTCACTGAGTTGGATTTTCATACTTAGCTTGCGGGTGCTAAGCAACCTAACTATTTAGTTTACTGGTACTAAACAACCACTGAGCTCGGTCTAAGTCTCAAGCTCGATTACAAACACTCTTCTCGCTCTTTTTAAAAGGGGTATTGTAATATACCAACTAGGATTACTGAGTACAGAATCTCAAGTAATCAGTAACTAGGCTAATGATCTATCTATGTGAATTTCCTAGTTATACTAAGAGAGTTCAGATAATCAGTAGAACTGATTTTACAACAGTGAGATACTCTCTTCATCGATTCAATGCTTAAGGAATATTGAGCTGTATTTGATTTTCTGCTGTAGCTTTGACATTGAGGATTGAATCGGAACATTCTTTTTTCTTTTCTTCACATCTCTCATCTCACACCCTTCTTGAGAGATCTTCTGAGCTATTTCTAGGCGTCTCTGAGGAATAAATCCGTTGGCGGAGATCTTCTTCTTCAAATCGTACCGTTGGAGATAATGTCTTTATTCTTGCTCAGGTATTGAAAAGGACATTCTTCTAAAGTCAATTCTTCTGACTTCTTCATTAACTGCGGCATGTCTTGGAAGTTATTCATGTGGCCTCTCTTTCTTCAGTCATTCTTGATGCAGTTTTCTTCCGTAGGAGCTTTCAGTTGAGTCTGCATCTTCCACTTGTTCTAGACTCGTGTGGAGCCTTTTTTGACAAACACTTCTTCAGTCGAGATGATGTCTTTAGTTATTTCAGCTTTCTTGATTCATCTAGCTATACAAAGAACTAAGACATTTAGGATCATATGAGTATCATCAGCTAGAGTGTGCCTTTGGGTGGTTTTAATTTGGTATCATGAAAGCAAAAGGGTTTTAATATATCTTTCTTTTCTCAACAACAACGCATATCAATGACAGCGCTGGAAGTAAGCAGGGGAGAATCATCCCTGTTCATATCCATTGAGGAGCTCCTTTCCAGTGGAAGTGTTTTTAGCCAACTAATGACATTTCTACTGTGAAAACTGCCAGCGTTGGATCAGTTGGCTGAGTAAGAATCTTCAGAGCTAGATTTGGGCAGAGAAAGACTACCCCAATTAATGTCCTTCGAGGAGTCCTTACCCAGTGAGGGTTTTTACGGGCGATCAATGGTATTTCTGCTAAGTGAACGGGCACTGGAGGTCACGATTGAGCAGGGATATTACAGCGCTGCATAACAGACAAAATCTGACAAACTGCTGACACACTCGATGGCTACTCGTATAGGGCTATTCCCCTAATCAAATCAGAGCACGTACAACTACATTAAAAGATATTTCTATCCTTATCTTGTATCTCTACAAATAGGGGTTCATTCCCTCATAGTAAACTTACGTAACTTGAAATACATAACATTTCCTCTTTATCTCTACTCATCTATTTAAGTCTGTCATCAATAATCTCATTACAGGTGAAACATCCGACCCTAATCTTTAACATATTTAGCGAACACATCAATAAGCTTATATATGTATATATGGGATTGGGTTAATATAAAAATCAATGTTATTGTGAGAAATGAGAACCAAAATTCAATTTTGTAAATGCACAATAACATAATTCTTGTTGCATTTTACAAAAGTTGTATTTGCATTTTTACATTTCTCATATTTCTATATTACTCCCTCCGTCCGCCAAGATTATGTCACAATTACTATATTGGGCGTCCGCCAAGATTATGTCACTTTCCTTTTATGACAATGGTCCCACCATCCTCTTTAATATTTTATCCTTACTAACACTCTTTATTTATAAAAAACCCACTCAAAATTCAATCTCAACCACTCATCTCATAAAGTGGTGGGACCATTTCTCCACTACATCAAAATCATCACCAATTTCATTAAATCTCGTGCCCAAGAAAATTGCTATAATCTTGGCGGACGGAGGGAGTATATAAAAACTATGTTGTTGTTGTTGAAATTGTACACACACACATGCGCGCGCACACATACACACACACATATATATGGGTAAATATCATGAAAACCCCTGAAGTATACCCTTTTTTATCAAAAATATCTTGAAACTTTCAAAATGTTCTCTAAACCCTCAAACTATCAGGTTTTTATCAAATATATCCTGCATTTATTTTCCGGTCACTAAAAACGTGATGTGGCTCGCCGGATGCCACAATGTAGTTTATATTCTATTTTTTTTAAAATGCAATGGCCAAAATGACATCGTTTTGTACTATATCATTTTTAAAAAATCCACTCTGAAATTAAAATTCACTTCTATCGTGTTTGAAATTCACGCTAATAACCTAAAATTAGGGATAAACACGATAGAATATGATACGAAACGAAGTCGTTTTTGCCATATCATTTAAAAAAAAATAGAATATAAATTACATTATGGCATCCGGCGAGCCACATCACGTTTCAGGTGACCGAAAAATAGATGCATAATATATTTGATAAAAATCTGATAGTTTGAGGGTTTAGAAAACATTTCGAAAGTTTCAGGGTATTTTTGATAAAGTAGATATAGTTCATGGGGTTTTATGATATTTACCCTATATATATATATATATATATATATATATATGAAGATGAGAAATATAATAATACAAATTCAATTATTTGTAAAATGCAATTATAATTATGTTCATGTGCATTTACGAAATTTGATTCTCATATCTCACACTAATTTTAGTTTCTATGAGAACTTCTTCCTATGCATTTTTGCCTGTGTTCAAATCCCGAAGAAATCAATATTTATACTAAATTAAATAAATACTTTTATTCATGAATTATACTATTAGTTTATTTGTAAACTTTATTGATTTATTTATTAATCATTCTCTCATTATATAGTAACATTTTTGGAGTTAATTCTGCTAACCCTAACTATTTTCATTTTCGCGTTTTGCATCAAATTCAGAAAATCTGCCACAGGATACCCCTCCAACTAAGATATTAAGCGGTTTTTGGATCCGGCGAACTAAATATATCTACGTGTCAATATTTTAAATGACATGGCTTAAATTGGGTGACATGTCCATTACATGGAACTTTTATTTATTTATTAAATGACGTGTCGTCATTTGACCGCTCTTTCTCCCTTCTCTCTGATTTTGACCACTCCCGCAGCCGTGGCTTCCCTTCCGGCGAGAAGTCGTCGACCGAGTCACCACATTCAACCGCTCTCTCTCCATTTTCTCTTATTTCGACCGCTTCTCTCCCTTCTCTCTGATTTCGACCGCTCCCGCAGCCATGGCTTCCCTTATGGCGAGAACCCGCTGATCGGGTCACCATTCAATCGCTCTCTTTCCTTTTTTCTCTGATTTCGACCGCTGTCTCTCTCCCCTCTCTCTGATTTCGACCACTCTCTCTCCCTTCTCTCTGATTTTTCCCTCGCTCATCTCTCAACTCGTTTCCCTAAAAAATAGAACACACACACACGCCAAGGTCGCTGCCTCAGCCCTAACCCTAGCCACCCCTCCGTTTTGGCTCTCTATTGCTGAACTCCAGCCACCGTCGCTCGTATCTCGGGTGGTAGTGCCGCCCCCTTTTCTCCCCTCTAAACTCCGGCGAGAAGCCGCCCAATGGACCAGTGACCTCCTCCAATAGCTGCAGCGGCACCCGCAGCAGCTCCTCTGGTCTGACATTAGCGCAAGAGAATTTTAGGTACAACATTGGCGCTTGTGCAATTTGGGAACCCTAAATTGTAGTTGTATGTGAAGGGAATTTAGGAACCCTAAATTCAATTCTCAGCAAAGTGAAGGAAATTTAGGAACCCCAAATTGAATTTGAGCAAAACGACGTCATTTCGTGCTTAATTATTTAAAAAAAATTGAAGCAAAACGATGACGTTTTGACTATCGGAAGTTATTTACACGTAGATATTTCCGGCTGCCAAGTGATCAGCTTCAATTTTGCCAGAAATTTTCATTAAGTGCAAAACCTGCTTTAAGGCTTAGTTGAAGTATCCTGTGGCAAATATTCTAAAACTGATGCAAAACGCAAAAATAAAAATAATTAGAATATTTAGCGGTATTAACCCCTAACATTTTTCATGGAAACACACCTTATATATAATTCACAGGGAGAAAACTCTTAAGTAGAACAAAAAAATCATAAATGTATTTATACAAGAAGAAAACTCTTAAGTAGTACAAAATGATCATAAGTGTATTTATATAATTTGCAATTAATTAACTTTAAGAAATGGAGTGCAATGCGCACGTTGATATATATATGCAAAATAAGATAAGCACGCAAAAATAAAAGCATAAATAAAAAAACAAGAGGACTTATCCATGGATTTTGATTCTGCCTCATCGCTGGTATGCTTTGATGAAAAACTAGATGTGACCACCCTCAAATTCTAGATGCATGCATTGCCTCATCTAGTTCCACATAAATTTCTAAATCATTATTAGTATTTTATTTTCTAGTACAAATGTATCCATTCTTCCTTTATACCATCAAACATACACCCATGCATATATGCTAGCCAAAATGGATATCTAAATTAGTCTAATATACAAAAAAGGTTAATTTGAATTTTACGAAATTTCAAAAACAATAGCCTTCAATTCGCAAAAGCACTAACCTTTTGTTATTCTTATAAAAATACGTATCCTTACTATTCACATTAAGAATTGTAACAATTGCCAAATCATATTATATGTAATAATTATTTTATAAATATTTTGTAATTATAATTTCTTATTTTCATCGTATACTCTCTCAATTCATCTTTTTTCGATTTTTTTTCTTTGATTAAAAATTTTCTTTCTAGCTTATAAGCTAAATTATCTAAACACCTCGACAATTTGTAAGTTTTTAAAAAACTACTTCATTCGTCCACGATATCAATTTCACTTTTGCTATTTTGGTCTGTCCACAATATCATTTTCACTTCTATGAAGTAGGGTCTACATAACACTTTATTTCTCTCCACATATTTATAGTGGATCCAAACTCCACTCACACCAATACGGCAATACCCACTATTATCAGCTATTGTCCATTATTTTCTTAAAACTCGTGCCGTCGTCCACAATATGGAAACGATATCGTGAACGAAGAGAGTATACCTTAAAAGCTCCTAAAATGTTTTATAAACTCTAAAAACTTATAAGCTCTTTAAAATAAGCTTCGCCAAATTCCATCTTTATTACATAATAAAACTTGCCTGTAATTTTCTTTTAGCAACAATTCTCGAAATTTTCTCACAATAAAATTACGAAAACTACAAACATGTATTTTCTTAACCCACGCTTATTTTAACAAGTTCTACATATATATTTGTAGAGAAATGATTGATTTCTAATTAATAGAATAAGAATAATCTTTACATGATCGTCTTCCTATGTATATTTATTGCATTTCTCCGGATCTCTGTCATCCTAATATGTTGTTCGTTGATTCAAATAGCAAATCAATTAAAATTCATGTTTGTTGATTTAATCTCCCTTTTCAGTAAAAATAAATACTACTACTATATACGAGGCTGTAAAATTTTGCACTTAATTTAGTTCACACCTATTGATTGGTTATAATTATTGCGAGAAATTAAAGTCTGTAAACGTGTTGATGCTATTAGCTAGCGCTGCATTATGTTTGTATGATTCACAGTGAAAGAATTTATGCCCTTTATTTTTAACTCGGTTGGTGTATAGTACTCGATAAATTTTTTTTTTTTTTTGAAGGTATAGTACTCGATAAATATGTACTTAAAAGTAGGTTGCAATTATCATTACTATTACTATTATTGTAACAAGTGGCCAATTTTTCCCTCTTTTATAGGTGCAATTGAGCTACCGCTTTTTGTCAACGTTTCTTTATTTTCGAGCATCATAGATATTCAATTTTGTAACCACGTAGTTTTTTTCGCCATTTTTAATTACATATTCTTAGGGAGGTATTTATTACATTCATGCATCATTCTGCTAATAAAAATGACAACATTGATGTTGTATAGAAGTACTTATATTTTTCTATCAATTAATCTATTCATACATAATACTTTTATAAATTAAACTTAACCAATCCCGTTCAATCTTATTCGGTTCTTCACTAATAATTTTAGAGTAATTTTTTTTAAATCAATACTCCCTCCGTTTTTTTAAGTGTCTCATGGAAAAAAGTACATATATCAAGGAAGTTGGAGTAATACTTTTGTGCCCATATTTATTATTTTCAAAGTGTAATAAATTTATTCTCAAATTTTGAAATAGGACACTTAAAAAGGAACAATAAATTTATCTTAATAGGACACTTAAAAAAACGGAGGGAGTAATTTTAAAGTAATTAATATATAATGAACTTTACTCACTTTTTGGTATTTAATATGAATTTTAAATTCTAGCTAGTTGTATACATGAACTTTACTCACTTTTTGGTACCCCATCCGCCCCATGAAATTAGTCTCTTATTCCATTTTGGGATATTCCAAAAACATAGTCCACTTTTTTAATTAGTATTATATAAAAATATTATTTTACTAAACTAACCTTATTTAATGTTTGACTTAAATGTGAAAATGATGTGTGAAAATAATAAATAAAGGTATAAAAAATAAAAACATAAAAATTAGTATTTTTTAAAAGAAGATTAAATGCATTTTCTTAATATATGTGAAAAGTGAAAGTAAAATAAATTGGTGGGACGGATTAAGTATTTAACATGAACTTTAAATCTTAATTAGCTATAAATGCATAAAGTATATCTGACTGGAGACTGGAGAGATTCAATCAAGGCGGTCCATAAAGGTGGCCCAAGACATGAAGTTAAAATTAGATTTCCTCAGGGGAAGTAAGTTAAGCTAATTTTGTTTTCTGAAAATTCTAACTGAAGTTGTTTGTTATTATCTTTTTTAGATATTGATATTTGCATTTGGCTTGCATTATGCTTGCTACAAACATCAAACACATGCATACATAGTCACATATTTGTCTTTGAAGTATTAGTTATGTCATTAACGAGTACTGAGCTCTATTCTAGCTCCACCATCTCAAAGCAACAAATATAAATTAACTAATTCCATCGTAAAACAACTATATATAGATATATATGCATTTGTTGTAACTGTAGTCGGTATATATTTTAGGATATAGAATGACTGCATGAAATTGGTCGGAGCGAACTTCTGCAATCTTGAAACATATTGACTTGTGGGTGCAGTAGTTGGTTAGAGACAATTAGGGATTTTGATTGTTTTTTTAAAGAATTAGGGATTTTGTTTATGTTGGCTGAAAAAGTTTTCCTAAATTGTTATCGGTTGGATATCTGTTGAAAATTGACTATGCATGTAATATGCGTCAAATTGAACTTCACTAAACCGACTATGTGTGCAATATGCGTCAAATTGAACTCCACTCTGTAAGGTCCTATGATTTTTTTCCGCTCATGAATTGAATTACTTATTTTGCTTTATTCTTCCTCAAATCTTTGTATGTGCATGGTGAAATTATTTGTATTGCTTCTTTTGATAAATTTAAAGAGGTGAAGCATAAAGCCACGATTTACTATAAGTTGGAGTAATTTAAGAGATGAGCTACATAAGAATATTAAAAAATTGTGTTCAGTTTGTTCTTCTATTGTTAGGCTTATTATGAAAACTTTTAAATAATTCAGTTGTAATAGTATAAAGGAAATTTGCATTCTATTATTCTATTATATTTGCAAACATTGAGTAGATAAAGTCATCCAACTTTTAATTCATTTTAGGGATATTTGCCGTAAAATACACGAACTTTCAGTAAATTCTAATTTTTCCCATGAGTATGAAATATTCTCAAATAGAATCTAATTTTAGGGTTTTTGACTTAGATTTTTGGATATCCAAGTGTGAGGGATAATACATGTGGCATAATAAAGCCAATGCACACGCTTAGGTATCAAAAAATATAAGTAAAAAGCCTTAAAATCAGCTTTTATTTGGGAGTATTTTATATCCGTGGGAAAAATCAGAAAAAATCGAAAGGTTGTGTATTTTTTTTTTTCAAATTTTAAAGGTCATGGGAAAAACCAGAATTTGCTGAAAGTTCGTGTATTTTACGACAAATATCCCTTCATTTTATTATACTCCCTCCGTCCCATTACAAATGTCTCATTTTTCATAATGAGATGTTCTATTACAAATGTCTCATTCATTTTTTGGCAACATATTCTCTCGCTCTACTTAATATTTAAATAATTTTCACCAACCCATTTTATCTACTAATTACACATTTCTTAATCTCTGTACCCAAAAGTAATGAGATATTTGTAATAGGACAAATGGAGTATATAGTTAATATTATTTAGAATATTTTTTTAAAAAAATAAATATATTTATGTGATCTAATTTGCATATACTAATATAATTTTCTTAAATAAGACTACTTGGCACAAATAAGTTATAATTATTTAAAATATCGTTTAATTTCGGTGTTCGCCGTGCATCGCACGGGCGGACGTACTAGTCGAATTGATGCTCCGGTTAAGTGTGGATAGAATTAGCCGATTCAAATAAAATATTGTTCGTCTTTTATGCAGCGATCATAAATAAAAAGATTAATTTATGGCTGCAACTCTCACAATTTTTTAATTTACAACTTAATTTCCATTTTTTAAAAAAGATCACCTAAATTTTATAAATTTCGTCAATTATGTCCTGCAAAAAAAATTATCACATTGTGAACAACTTGAGTTTTAATAAAATATAAGTGATTTTTTTTTTAGAATTACAAGAGGTACCTAATATATAATCAAACAAACAAACCGCACGCAGGCGGGATCTCGACACCACATACAAGTGGAAAACTATTTGCATGCAAGCGGGACCACTACCCACACTAGAATGAGAAAACTACCTACACAAAAGTGAGAAAATTATCCGTACGCAGACGAAATTGAACTTAAGACCTCTCACAAATGTGAGTTTTTTTAGGTGCTACAGCTTTGCCACTTGAGTTAGGTCTCATTAACAATATAAATGACATTATTAGTATAGTAAGAATCTCACTTTAAGTGAAGCTTGAATCCTACTATTATAAACAAAAATGATAGACAAAAAAGAAATTATAGCAAATTTTTTATTGTCGGATGGAATAATAGGATCACACAATTTCACATTTAAAATGATATCCTTGTTCTATTAACAACTCCACTCACATTTTATTAAAATTTGTATCTACAATGTATCAATTTTTTTATAGACAAAGTATATAATTTTCCTAATGATTCTTAATTGACAAGAGAGACCAAAATAGAGTAAAAAGAGTTGATACAATCCAAAAACTCAAAGAGACTGAAGATGTTAAAACTACGAATTCTATTTTTTTTGGCAATAAATTGCTATAACATTCGATATATTACATAGTATACAAGAAATATGAGCTACGGTGGAGCATTTAACAGCCACAAACATGAGAAAGCATGAACATCAACTCGAGTGCTTGCAAACTCCAAAACTGCACTTGAGGGAAACGATACCTCACAAAAAAAGCCGATTCACATAAAACTCATCACGAACCAAAAACCTGAAATACATACATGAAAATTCTAAACATCAAACACATAGAATCAAGAATAGCTGACAGAATCAAATAAACACTCACTCCTGCCAAGATGTCCCTTGATAGTTGGCCCTTGCTCTCTCCGGTTTCGTTCCCGAATGGTCTCTTCTGAGGAAAATGGCGGACTACTTTCGGTACCATTTCAATCTTCCTCTTCTGCATTCAGAATCAAATGCAAGTGTTAACCGTTGACAATATGACGGTTAGGAATCCACTCTAAAGATAATCATCCATGACGGAAACTATGATATGATAGATAAAATAAATGATTGAGTATTTGAAAGATTAGATGATCACATAAGTTGAAAATTAATCACCCAAATAAACACCCCCTATGTGTGTATATAAACAAGCATCGTGCATATTGTAACTACCTTCTTTAACCGCTCTCCAATCTTACTAATCGCCTTTGATTGGTCAACTTTGGAGAGATAAAAGTCTCGCTCTTTTTTGGCAGCAGAGAGTTCCAACACCAGCTTCTGCTCTCGTGTAGCATTCTTTATTTCTGCAAAACAGTCATTTGATATTCATTCTTGCAGGTGGCTACCACAGAGCACATCACGGTAATAAGAGAGTTAAGTAACTTTACCTGTCTCCTCTTTGAGATCATCCCACTTAAATTTACTCAAATATTTGATATTCCACAGGTCATAGTAGATGGACGACCTTTTCTTTCCACCTAAACCAAAACACGAGAAGATGTAAAACCATGATGGGCAAGGTGCAATCATAACAAATATGTAAGCCCAAGTATAAATCCTACAAAGCTAGAAACACGAACAATTTGATTCTCCTAAAGCCTCAAGTTCTTTTCTGAATTCGAAAATTATATATCAACCGAAGAAGAAGAATATCACATAGTTATTTCCCCTCGTCCACATAAGTTCATGCAGTACTATAATTTTGTGTGAATATCTCCGCCTTTCCGCAAATTATCAAGTGCGGCATACCAAATTATCAAATGCAAAAAGGTGCCTAGTTAAAATGCAAAACCATAAAACAAACTAAACCGACATACCAATTTGTTCTCCATTCAACATGCTCGCAACTCTCTTTGCAACTTTCTTGTCAATGAACTCAACCCACCTGCAAGCAACAATATATGGAGCCATTTATTTATGAATGCGCAACGCTCAAAGAGAAAGTCATGTGAAAAGACACTACCAACCGAAAAACAAACACAGAATCAAGAATTTCTAGGTTGGATAAATATTAACATGCTTGGTCATCATCATGTCAAGCTAGCATAGTATGGAATTTGACAAGCCACAAGCAAAATCATTGAGCATACCCCTCTGAGAACTCTTGCCCCCTGAATCCACCAGACTTTTTCCGGCGCATTTGATTAGCAGGATCTGCAAACAGAAGAAGAGAAAGAGAGAGACAGTTATGGATAAGTAACCAACGAGAATTGGTAAACACAACAAAAAATGCTACTAGAAGAAACACAGCAGAGGGTTATGCGGCGTCGTTTCACAGCAAAAAGTGACTTAGCATCTTCTCCCCCCTTTTTTATTTTCCAAAATTTGTTTAAAATTAACCAGGTTCTGAAGGATTTAATTTTAATATATGATAAATAATTTGGGAAAAACACTCAAGAACTAAGAGAACTGAAAGCATTCCAATTTTGCAGATTAGATCTAGAAACAACATAAAAACGATGCTGCACGAGAATTGACAACAATTTGAATTAATTGATGTGAAACAGCGCTATGTCTGACCTTCTGGAGTAAGATAAACTCGGCCTATTTCTCCATACTGTGAAAGAATTTGGCGAAGCCTCAACGGATTCATATGCGGAGGCACCCGACTCAAATAGCAAACGCCGCGCTTCTCTGCTTTCTCAGCTTCTTTCAACAGCCGCTTCCTTTTTTTCTCCCTCCGTCTCTCTCTCCTCACAGCTTCTTCATCCAAGCTCGCATCATCCCCACTTTGCACGCTCTCTCTCTCCTCCGCCATCTCCTCCTCCTCCGCCATTCCACCAAATACGAAATTTGTGAAAAATAAGACCTCGCTTAGCTGACATTCAATAAATATCAAGACTATATCTAACACTTATGCAAATATAAAATTATACTCCTATATTCTATATCTATATCTATATATTTTATGAGAAATGTGACAGTTTTTTTCTCCAAATTTTTAAGACATTTGAAAAAACGTGATTCTTAGCACTAATTCAATTTTTCTCAACTACCATGTTTCTTAAATAAACCACCCACTCCGCCAATTAACAAATATAAATTGATATATTTAACATAATTCATATGATATATTTATGTGTACAAGACTATTGTTAAAAACTGTAGCGACCCACTATAAAATAAACATTCAGATTTACAATTTATAAATACCAAATCACATTTATTTACCGCTTCATACTTCTCTCTGCACTTCATCTCTGAATAATCACGCAATTCGAAGCAAACCACTTTCGGTCTTCTCAAGATCAAAGATTGCTTCAATAAGTCAGTGTTCTCAAAGAATGGCAGTCGAAAAAACTCAAAAATTCACAAACCCCCAAGATCACAGCTTCTATGTAGTCAAAATTCGTGGATGAAGAAGGAGAAGGAAAAATGGGATGTTTGAAAGCATAAGTGAGTTACCCGACTGCTGTTTTGAAGGCCGGACAGAGGAGCCGAGTCGAAGCCATAGAGGCCGGAGAGGCGGACTTCTCTATGCCGGAGCGGTGCTACGGTTGCTGTGGGAGAAGGCAGGGCGGTCCGTGCGGCGACGAGTGATAGGCGAGAGAGACAAAGTGAAAGAGAGGCGGTGATAGCGAGGAAAAAAGGGTACGTGTCGTGCTGCGGCAACTGCCAGAGAAGGTGGGGCGGGGTGGTCCATGCGGCGGAGAGAGCGAAGGGTTTTCTTTTGTGAGACAGAGACAGCGAGCGACAACTACAAGTTTTTCATGGTGGTGGCTACTGGATCTTCCTTATTCTCCTTACTACTGCTGCTCTCCTCGACGCAGAAAGAAGAAAATGACGTAGGATGATGAAGAAGAAGACCCAGCGGCATTTCATTAATTGGGATGCATGAAATATGTTAGGGTTTTCATTATTGCCGCAATATGTGTGGCCGGAGTAGGGGTGGTATTCGGTCCGATCCGGTTAACCATAACCGATTAACACTGAAATTGCTAACTAGAAACCGAACCGGTTTAGAGTGAAATCTGGCAGATCAGTTAATCTTTCAAAAACTTAGGAACATTATCCCAGTTTAATCCGCTGGCTGTTTTCACTTTACTTTTCATCATCCATCATCTCTCTCAACCAAACTCTCCTATTCACTCCCACAATTAGTTTCCCTTTACTTTACTATACATCTCATTTTATTAATTAATTTCATATACATAATGATAGAAAATAGGAATTTAGGAGATGATTAAGGTGAATTACCCATTTTTTTCTACCAAACCTTCTGAGCCATCAACCACAAATGTATGTTATTAGATCTCGTATGCGTACATGCAGGTTAAACAGAATGTTGCTCTTGCATTGTCTAGCATCTTTTTGGCCTCTCTTACATCGGTTCTAGGATTTATACCACTTTGGCTAACAGTAAGTTTCTAAACTATAATTTAGTTTTCCAGCTATTGCTTCATTTTCAATTCTGGATACATTCTAAGCAGCTCTCTGACTCTCTCTCAGTCTGCAGCTCAATCTCTACAAGAAGACCAATTCCAAGATCACAACTTTCCAAAATATAATTTGATCAAATTCAAGAACAATAGTCCATAAACAATCGGGCAAAGAAGGAACGGCAAGTCAGCATCGGGCATTAGGGAGTATCAAGAATCAAAGCACACACATACTTCTCAACTCAATAATCACGAATCAACAAAGTTTAATCTCAGTTACATAGGCATAAATTTAGGAATTTCGGCAGGTAAGAAAGACCGACCTTTCAACGGCCGAAGGGACTGCGGCTGCCGGAGCTTGGAGACGGAGGCGAGCAAAGGCAGGGACTGCTCGGTGTCTGGGCCGATTTATCGCGACCGAGCGTCTCGCGTCTGCGTCTGGGTCTGGCGCGGCGGCACTCCGGTGGGAAGAGGCGGGTAGCGCTCAGGTGGGAAGAGGCGCGGTGGCCCGGTGGGAGTGGGAGGGGAGTGGAGGCGCGGCGTGTATCACTGAAAACTCAGCCCTAAAGGCCTAAACGGTTAATACAGAATTACAGATTGTGAAATTATACAATAATTATTAATTAAATATAGTATATTATTTAATTATTGTTAAACTGATTAATTCGGTTTAACTGGTCGGTTACCGATTTAATCGGTATTCCTAAAATTAAATAACCGATAATCGCATCGAACCGACCAATACCGGTTATCGTTTAACCGATTAATCGATTTTCTGGTTCGGTTACGATTATAACCAATTAATCGAACTCATTTTACCATTCCTAGGTCGGGGTGCTTTTTATACAATTTGTATTAAAGTATTGTGGATTTTTTCTTTCAGGGTGCGTTTACTTTTATGGATAAATTTATCATGGAAAAATTAGGGTTATTTGCAATTTATGCCTTTAAATGTCTTCTTTCTTTTCCCATATTTTATACAAAAGAGAAGTTTATCATTTTTTATTCCTTATTTTCACTTCACTTCAATGATGGATAATATTATGGGTAAATATCACTTTATGTCCCATCGTTTGGCCGAATTATCGATTATGTCCCAACTTATCGATAATATCTAATCGGTACCCAACCTAACAACATTTTTTCAATTGTGTCCCCTAAAAATTTTTCGGCGCCCGAAAGATGATGTCGAAAGCCGGAAACTGTGACGTGGATTTATTAAAACAGTGGGATTTGCCAGCTATAATAAACTTTAAAAAAAAAAGAAAAAGAAATATCTATGTGGCACTAAAACAAACCTAACGAGTTTGAGAAGAAAGTAACCCAAATCTAACACTCAAAATTGAAGAAGTTTGGGAAAATTGAAGAACTCCTTGTAGGGCAAGGGCACCTACGCTGGCTGCCGATCCAAGCTCGTCGCCGCCACCCGCGATCTTCGCTGCCCCCTCTCAAGTATTCCTCCGCCGCATCTGTATTAGCAACCATGTTTGAGATTGAAGAAATCTCGCAATTCAGCGTGTTTTCCTTAATACTATCTCAGGAAAGAATGGAGAATTCATACAGTGAGGAGTCTCTCAATTCAGGTCACAAAGTACATTGCATTCATGGAGAATGTAACCTTATTAGGTCCTTTAGTGTAGCTAATCCTGGTAGAAGATTTTGGAGGTGTCCTTTTGCAAGCTTGGTGAGTTTTGTTCCTCATGTAATTGAGTTTAATTGAGTTTTTATGAAATTTTTCCTAAAATTCAGTTTTTTGGTAATTAACCTGGTAACTGCAAATTTTTTCAATGGTATGATGATCAATTTGATGGTAGAGCGAGATCGACTCTTCTTCATTGCATACAAAAAGGTAATGTAATGATACAAAAAAAGCAAAACCTTGCTGCCCAAAAGCTTCAAGATTTGAAGGAGGATCTTGAGATGAAGATGCAAGCATACTGTGTTGAGAATAGGTCGTTGAAGAAATCTTTGAAGGCAACGAAGGGTAGACTTCAAGCGTTGTTATTTATTCTCATTGTTACATATGTCGTATTGTTCTTTTGGATATTCGTAGGTCATGTAGAGTTTGTCTCGTCACCGAGACTTCGTCTTCCTAAGTAAAATTATGCATCATCCGAATTGTGTTTATTGGTGTATCATGTATGAGACTCAATGTTGTGGTGTCCATTTATGAAGATCACATTGTAGCAAATGTTGTTAAAAATGGTCATTTTGCTGTATATGTTCTCGGCTCCCTCCCTCTTAGTATAAGTAACTTGTTTATGTTAAAAATTGAAGTAAAAATGGTCTTCTGATACTCATAAAATGCACTCAAATTCATTGAGTTAAAATGGCTTCCATTCATTAAGTTAAAATCCATAGCAAATCATGTCTTCAAATATACTCATAAATCATCATATCTAGTATTTCATGAGCATCACAAAAAGAGGGTTATCAAAAGAAAAGATACAGCTCGACAGAGTGCATTCTCAACAAACGAGCATTACAAAAATCAACTACTCAAAAGACATAGCTATCGGTCTAGAGCTCTATGGAGGGGTCGGATTCTCCACTTGGCTGCCGCCGTCTGCCCCTTGTGATCCCGGAGTGCTTGTCGTCGTTGTGTTTTCTTCCTTTTCGAAGGTCTAGCCGTCAATCGAGAATCACTAACCAAATGCACACGTCGTGTTCCCGGATCCTAAAAAGAAGACAATTTGCATCAATATCCACATCAACAAATGAATATATGCTTACAATATTGAATTTTACACATACACGAAGATAGATGTTGCCCGTCTCGGTCGAAACTAGCGCTCATTTCGTGCATAAACAATATACAATGATAACTTACTTGGCACATCTTTCATTGCAAAACCACACTGGTAATGTTAGTAGATTTGGGTACGGTCATCATCGACGCCGGAGGCGCTCTAGGCTGTCTTCCTCGAGGAACAGTCTCTTGGGGCTCATTTTCAGCTTCCTAACAAGGTAAAACATCAACAAGTTAGTAAGAATGAGCATAAAACAATGGAGAAACCAACTTAAAACTATATGAAAACACGTACACTTGCACTTGGTGCTCGAGGAGGCTCTTTACAAGTTCTCTTGTTGTGATCAAACTTATCACATTTCTTGCAACTCATTCTTAAGCCACGCATGCTCCATTTTGCCTTAGCCGTAGTTTGTTGATCATCAAGCCCTCTAATCCTACGTTTCTTAGGTCTTCCAGCTGACCTTGAATACTTAGTGGGAAAGATGGGCACCTCATCAACCTTGGGCCAAGACTTAAAACCCCGTAGAGGACTCAAACCATGTTTGTAGCACTCTATCGTATTGTTTTTGTAATAAAAATGATCAATAAATTTAACGGGGTCATCCCTATTGTGGAAAATACAGCTAAGAGCATGGCAACAAGGGATTCCCGTCAACTCCCAAGCTCTACAAGTACACTCCCTATCAATAAGACATACTACATGGGTGTCATCATACATATGCACCTCAAATTTCCCCCCAACAGCCGGCCTTACATCACAAAGCCTGATTTTCCCTTGCAACTTATTCGATTTTTTCCTCACATTTGGACACAATGGATCAGATGAATGTAAGAGTTTTTCCATGCTACTTGATAGATCGTAAATCCTAGTCATAATCATTGTTCTTATATCCTCTAGCATGCCAATCAAAACCTTATCTCTACACTTGAGAATGTAAGAGTTGAAGGTTTCACTCACACTGTTGTCCACCACGTCAGTCTTTGTGAAGCTATTAACCAAAGCCTTGCAAAAAGCATTCGTCCCTCTACCCTCAAAGTCATCGGTAGCCTCTGTGCTTGTTTTCTTCAATTCACCAAGCGCCCACTCATAGTCCGTCTTGCACGTTGCCTTCACAACATTCCAAAAAAAGTGCCTTGTACTTCGGACCTGCAAAGTTTTTCTTCCAGTTGGCATATATGTGCCGAGCACAATGCCTATGCTCACTATTTGGTGCAAGTGAATGTATACCATTGATCAACCCTTGTAAACAATGTTTGAAAGTTCAAATTAGTCTACCAATTATGCCACTTAATCACACTCAAGTAGCCCCTTTAAACAATCTATTAAAGTGCAAATTATTCCACTTAATCACACTAAATCAGTTTTTGTAAACAATGTATAGAAGTGCAAATTAGCATACTAAATCACACACTAAATCAGTTTTTCAGACCACGTTTAAACTTACCTTTTGTTTGTCGCTCATGAACGTCCACCCTAGACCATCCCCAACATTTAAATCTTCAAATAGCCTCTCAAAAAACCAAGTCTAGCTTGCTTCATTTTCCTTCTCTACAACTACCCATGCAATTGGATACATGCGGTTGTTGCAATCCTTAGAAACCGCAGCCAACAAAGCCCCTCCTAGCACTGTCTTGAGGAAGCATGCATCGAACCCAATGTACCTTCGGCAACCGATGAGAAATCCTCTACGTAAAGCCGAGAAGCCAATGTAAATTCTCTCAAATACACATCTATCAAACTTATCCAGATGTGTCTTCACTTCAAATCGTCCCTCCTGGTCTGTCTTCATCAACTCTAACATATAAGGCCGGAGCTTTGCGTAATGGTCATCAAATGTACCACGTATGGCCTCCAACGCCATTTTTCTCCCCCTATAGCATAACAAAGGCCTAACATTGACTCCATAAGTTAGCCGCATCTCTTTTATCATCTCCTTGATATTGATGTTGGCATTGGTCTTGATCTTGTCCATGAAGTGGTCAGCCACAAACTTAGACGTCACTTGGCGATTGTTTTGAGTTCTTGTACAAGTATGCTCCCCAGTTAAAGTGTTAATAATACACGTCGGCTCTCCATGTACTTTGGAAGCATACAACCTCCATTTGCATCCCTCTGTACAAACGGCTTGGACTTTTCCACGTGCACTCTTTGTCCACCTTATGTTATATCCGTTAGCCACTACCCAATGCCTAACAACATCTTGACACTCTTTCGAATCTTTAAACCGCATTCCAAGTTCTAACTTCAAATCAATGTAAGGAATGTCAGAGGAGTATACCTTGGACTTGACTTTTCTATTGCCATCACTGTCCAAACTTGCGTATGAAGTGTCGGAATCAGCCTCTTCCTCATCAAGTACAACCTTTTTTGCTACATCCTCGACAGCCACTGATTTTCCTTTCTCCTTAGTCACTTCAGCCACTGTTTTCAATCGATTAACTCTCTCATCTCTTCTCGCGTCAAGAAATTCATCCTCATCGGAGAAGTCCATGTCCTCCATCCCATCATCTGTCTCATCCTCATCTTCCAACACAGTGATGTCTACTTCATAGTCGGAATCTTCGCTCTCATCTTCTTCTTCAACGGTAAGCTGCTCTTCTTCTATCATTTTTTGCACACCCTTCTCTTGCTCAATTACTATATCTTGATACACTTCTTTCTCACACTCAGCAAATATTTCTAACATCTTTTCCTTATCATCCATAAATTTCATGGCAAGACTCACGAAATCTATTGAACGATCCTCAGGATCAACAAAGAGAAACCCACCATTCTCCTTATCTCTAAACCTATATCTTCGGATTCTCTCATACCCCAAATCAGATTGCAACAACTCAGCCACAAATGAAGCGCCAGAGCTGAAAAACCCGTGTTCAGAGCTAAAAGCCCGCGCGCAAAGCAGAGCAGACAAGAGCAGAGCTGACTTCATAGTCAGAGCTGAAATCTCCAGAGCTGAACTTTCCTACCAGAGCTGAAATCTCCAGAGCAGAACAAACTTGTCAGAGCAGAGCTAACTCGACAGAGCAGAGCTAAATCATCAGAGCTGAATTACGCGCCAGAGTAAACTTGACAGAGCAGAGCTAAAGATCGATAGAGTCAACATATTTGGCCAGAGTCAACATATTCAGAGCTGACTTTTCAGCTCTGCCATACTCGCCAGATCTGCTAACATCAGAGATGACTTCTAGCTCTGCCTTACCTTTCCAGAGCCGAACTTCCAGAGTTAGCCAATCTCGCCAGAGCTAAGATTTCTTGCAGAGCACGATACAACTGGACTTACCTTTGAATGCACGATTCTATTTCCTTAAGAGTCCAGTTTTGCATTGTGAGTTTGATGGTGATTAGGATTGGAATGAAGTCTATAAATAGGGTATTGATCTTCAATGTAATCATCATTCCTTTGCCCTAATCTTTGTTCCGTCTTTTGAGAGTCATTCTTCCGCTAGGCAGCCAAAGTTTAGGTTTACAAGCCTTCTTAGTTTATTCAAGTTTTCGAATTTATTGTTCTAGTTAGCTTTCAATTGAGTTTTGTTTTTAGTTTCTTCTTGGATTGTGATTGAGTGACAACGATGGCACGTTCAAGAAGTTTACGGTATTTCGTATTTAATTCAATTTCTTTTGTTTCATTATGTTTATGCTTTGCTTTTTCGTTTATGCTTTATTTTCAATCATGCAATTTAAATTATGCAATTTAATTATGTTTATGCTTTCCTTTAAATTATGCAATTTAGTTTATGTTCATTAGATTAGGAGCTTTTAATTTACAAGCATTTAATTTCTTAAGTTGCATTTACTTTAAGCGTTTAATTCTTGTCTAGGGTTTAATAGTTTCTTGCCTAGTTAAATTTACAAGTTTAAGTTTACGTTCAAGTTTACTGTTCACGTTTAAGTTTTAAGTTTAAGTTTACCGTTTTTCAATCAAACCTTTACTGCTTTCTTGCGATATAATTAAAAGCCCTTTAAGATCTTCCTTGAGAGACGACTTGGGTTAGCTTACATGTTACAATAGATCTTGTCCTATTGCGAGTCAATCTAGCGTAGTGTTTAGGTTGAGTCAGCCACAAAAGAACCACCATGCCACATTCTGAAAAGAACAATAAGAGCCATTTCTGTATGAAAAAAAAAACTTCTATCAACTTGATAAATCATTAAGTTCTTGACACTCAAAACACGCAAATAATGGTTGTTCACTTCAACTTTACAAACTTATTTTTTGAACGAAAACTTTACAAGCTTGTTCCAACAAGATTTAGTCAAGCAAACCACCAACCAACAAAAAAACAAATTAAAGCATGCTTTGTAACTAACTAATACTCAGCCAACCGCGCTAGAAAATAGACAAAAAAAAAAAGCAAAGTTTAAGAAATCATGAAGAAATCTGGTTTAAGGAATCGAAGAACTAAGGTTCAATGTCTGGAGCATTCAAAATCAAAGAACTAGTATGTGTGGAGCATTCAAAATCGACGAACTAGAATTTCTGGTTTAAGGAATCGAAAAATCAAAAGAAAGTCGAAGAACTAGGGTTCAAAATCAACCTACCGATTGGAGCATTTGTCGTCGCTCAAAATCACCCTACCGATTGAGAATGTCGCGTCGTCGATCAACCCTTGCAATTTCTTTGAATTTCACAGAGGTTCTTCAATCTCCTCTCTTCTTTCGACTGTAGTGAGAAAAATTGAGAAAGAATGCAATTTTTTCATTGATTTCATACTTTTGTTAAAACGGTGTCGTCCCAGGTGCCACATAAGTATTTGTATTTTTGTTTTTTAAAAGTTTAATAATGTTTGAAATTTCAACTGTTTTAATAAATCCACGTCACAGTTTCCGGCGTTCCACATCATCTTCCGGGCGCCGGAAAATTTTTAGGGGACACAATTGAAAAAATGTTGTTAGGTTGGGTACCGATTAGATATTATCGATAAGTTGGGACATAATCGATAATTCAGCCAAACGATGGGACATAAAGTGATATTTACCCTAATATTATCCCTCCATTTTTGGTAGATAAATGGTGTAAACCTATTACTCCCTCCATCCGCCAAAAGTGGACCACTTTGGCTGGGCACGGAATTTAATAAAATTGGTGATAATTTTGATGTAGTGGAGAAAAGGTCCCACCACTTTATGAGATGTTTGGTTGAAATTGAATTTGGGGTGTTTTTTTTGTAAATAAAGAGTATTATTAAATTGAGGTTTATTATAAAGTGAAAAAGAAAAAACATCCCTTGAAAGCACAAGATGCAAACAAGGGCACAAAACTTAAAAAGCGAAGGAGAACAACTCAAAAAGGAAAGTCAGGATCATTATCCAAATCATCCGACCAACGTCTATGGACGACATTATTCATTGCAATCATACTAGGCCTATTGTTGACGTCAACCACAAACTCCATCGGTTTGTTACCCATTTCTTCCGCATTCCTGAGACGACTTTTAATACAACCTTCCGGAATTGCATGTATAGGCTCTCGTCCCTTTACCGAGCCCTTTGGACGACCACGTCCGCGCTTCTGCTCCGAGAGCAACTGCATCCTCTGATTAAATAAAGAGTATATGTAAGGATAAAAGATTAAAGTGGATGGCGAGACCATTTCTATAAAAGGAAAGTGGTATACTCTTTGCGGACGCCCGATATAGTAAAAGTGGTCCACTTTTGGCTGACAGAGGGAGTAATATTTTATACTCTAAGGGTACGCTCTCTTTGGTTGTAAATTTATCATGGTAAAATGAGGGATAAATAAAATTTCACCTTTAAATTCTTCCTTTCTTTTTCCTCATTTACTACAAAATAGAATTTGACCATTACGCATTCCTCATTTTTAGTACAAAGTAAGGGTCAAATTTTATTTTTTAGGAAATGAGGAAAAAGAAAGGGATGATTTAAAGGGTGGAATTTTGTTTATTCCTCATTTTCTCATGATAAATTTACAACCAAAGAACCCTAAGAGTTATTTTTAACCTAACCATCTTTTATATATATATAGGGTTAGCTTCTATGGAGACCACTCCCCTACATAGAGAACAAAGACCAAATCATTTGCGTCGATCTTGCTTAATCTAACGGTTTATATAATTTCCTGATTTGATTTTTAATGTAATTAAATATTGGTTGATTAAATCCAATGAAATCTGGGATCACGTTGAATAAATCCCGAAAATTCTGAAACTTCTTGCTCTGGGACCTGATCCGTCAATGAACATAATATGTGAACATTATTATGTTCATTTATTTTCCTACGGAAATATCGACGAACATTAGTATGTTCATTTATTTTTTTACGAAAATATCGACGAACATTAGCATGTTCATTTATTTTTTACGAACATATCAATGAAAATTAGTATGTTCATTTATTTTTTTACAAACATATCAACGAACGTTAGTATGTTCATTAGTATTTTCTACGAATATATCAATGAACATAATATGTGGATGCATTATTCACGTAATAGACTCTTCATCAAATTAATATTCCATAAATAAAAGATTTGATTGCCTATATCTATGACAATTAACGAAAATATCAAATCTTCACCAGATGAATCATCACCCTTGGATATACCAAGATCGACCCACAGGATTTGGTCTTCGTTCTTCGAATTTTTGATGGTCTCCATAGAACTCTATCATATATATATATATATATATATATAGGGTTGCGCTGAAATAAAATCCAAGCTTAGCCTATAAAATAAGACCAAATACAGACCCTTGATTTGTTTGAAATAGTCGGCCAGATTATGATATATATCTTCAACGCAGATTGATATTAGAGGATAAGATGGTAATTACCATTATTCAATAACTATCCCCTCTTAATATTAAGGGATCACGTTTTCATCACTATATCATTCCATAAATACGAAAAGTAATATTTCTCATTCTGACTGTAGACGTTATCCCTCGCCGATCGAGTCTGTTTTGGATAGGGCTCTTTTCTTCAAGGATTTATGTGATTTTTGGAATTCTTCTTCGGTGTTGGTGCTTCCCAGGTTGGAGTCCGATCATTCTCCTATCCTGCTTCGCTGTCTGGAGTCAGAGGTTAATCCTCCTGGCTGGCGGTTCCGTTTTCTCACTATGTGGTGCGGCCACGAGGGTTTTTTGGACCAAGTTCGGGCTTCTTGGTCCCTCCCTTTGGATTTTCTCTGTCCCATGGTCTGGGTTATGAAGAAGCTGAAGCATCTCAGACTTGTTCTCAAGACCTGGAATAATGATATATTTGGCAATTACAACATCGCCCTTGCTGAGCTGCAGCATGATCTTAGCACTCTCCAGTAGAGTATTGATGAGGAGGGTTACTCGAACCTGTTTTTTGATCAGGAAGTGGATTTGCAAGCCAAGATTGGAACTCTGCTGAGGCGCAAGTTGGAGCATCTTAGGCAACAGAGCATAATTACTTGGCTGTCGGATGGGGACAAGAATACCAGATTCTTTCATTCTATGGCCAAGTATCGGCGTTTTTCCCACAAGATCAAATAGTTTAATATTAATGGTGTGCTTACTGAAGACCCCTCTACGATGGCTGCTCACATGGTCGAGTTCTACAGTGATTTATTTTTTGAGCCGCCTTCTGACCCGGTTGACAGATCTTGGATTTCTCAGTATATTCCCGCTTCGGTTTCTTCGGCCTCTGCTGAGATGCTTATTGCTCTTCCGTCTGCTGTGGAGATCAGAGATACTATTTTTTCTATGGATACGGATAGCACGCCATGTCCGGATGGTTTCTGTGGGACTTTCTTTCAGTGTGCTTGGGAGGTTGTTGGGGAAGATATTATTGCTGCGGTCTCTCGCTTTTTTATCCATGGTTACATCCCCAATGGCCTCAATGCCAACCTCCTTTGTCTTCTGCCAAAGAAGTCGGATGCTTTGGTTATCTCTGATTTCCGCCCCATCGTCTTGGGTAATTTCTTCTTCAAGATTATTACCAAAATTCTTGCCTCTCGATTGAATTTGGTGGCCACTTCTATTGTCTCTGAACATCAGTTTGGGTTTATCTCTGGGCGCTCTATTCATGAGAGTATTCTTCTGGCTTCGGAGGGGGTCAATTGTATGGAGCGGTCTCTTCGCGGGAAAAATTTAGCTCTGAAGGTTGACATAAGGAAAGCCTTTGACACTATCAATTAGGAGTTTGTTGATACAGTGCTCGATTGTTTTGGCTTTCCTGAGCTGTTTAGACAGTGGATTCAGACCATCTTTCGTTCGGCCCGGATCTCTGTTCTCCTCAACGGGGAACACCATTGTTATTTCAGCTATTCGAGGGGAGTGCGCCAGGGAGACCCTCTGTCGCCCATTTTGTTCGGGATTGCCGAGAAGGTGCTGAGCCACCTTCTTTTGGATGTTGCGGAGAGAGGTTTTATTTCTCAGATGCGTATGTCTCGCTCTGCCATCTTTCCGTCTCGCTTCCTTTATGCAGATGATGTTCTTCTTTTCTGCAAGGCAGATAGGCGCAACTGTATTATGATTGATTCGATTCTTCAGATCTATGCTGCTGTCTCTGGACAAGCCTATAATAAGGCTAAGTCCACGGTTTGTTTTGGCAAAGGTGTCCGATGCATCGCTAGCTCAAGAGGGCTCTGGGTTTCTCGATGGGCTCTCTTCCTTTCATTTACCTTGGTGTCCCTATCTTTGCGGGGAGGGTTTCGGCTGTTCGTATGGCTTGCATCCAGGACCGTATCATTACCCACTTCCCCAAGTGGCAGGGGATGCAGTTATCTATGGCCGGCAGGGTTTGTCTGGTCTCTTCAATCATTCACAGCACTGCGGTGCACATCATGATGATTTATAAGTGGCATGCGAAGCTTTTACATGACTTGGATAGGGCCTGACGTTCCTTCATTTAGACGGGAAGTACCACTTCCAAACCTCATTCCTCGATTTCTTAGAACAAAGTCTGTGCCACCAAGTCCCAAGGGGGTCTGAATGTTAAGGATTTTTCCCATATCAATCAGGGGTTTATGCTCCGTCTGGGCTAGCAGATTATCACTGAGGACTCGATGGGTTTCCATCTTTTTCGGCAACGTTATCTTGATTCTTGCCTTCGGCCTCGGTCTCCCTGGTTTTCTTCCTCTGTTTGGTTGGGTACTAGATGGACTATCTCGGATCTCATCTCAAACACTTTCTGCAGTATTGGTCAGGGTTCTTCGATCCTCTTTTGGATTGATAATTGGTTGGTATCCCCGACACCGCTCTTCGGCATCTTCATCAGCCTATCTCTGATTACTTTTTTAGGGCTCTCGGCACTTCACTCTGGATTTCCTGGTTGCCTTCCCAGATATTACTTTTGACATCATCTCGGTTCCCATTTCGGGTGTGGGGGATCGGCGTGTCTGGACTCACTCTCATTTTGGAGAGGTCACTTCTTCTCTTGTTGTTGATCGTCTGCGCCCTAAGTTCCCGGCTGTGGATTGGGGAAAATAGATTTGGGCACCTTTCATTCCTATTCACAGATCCATTGTCACTTGGCAGGTTATTCTAGGCTGTCTCCCGACGGCCAATTTTCTCCGCCACCAAGGTTTTCAGGGGCCCGGCTGGTGCCCACTTTGTAGAGAGGCTGTGGAGGATATTGATCACCTCTTCTGGGTTTGTCCGGTGGCTAGACAGGTCTGGAGCTCTATTTTTCTCTGGTTCCGGTTTGATGGTGCTTCGAACCTGGATGTGGGGATTTTTATCATCTAGGCTATGCAAGTTCAAGCCAGTAGGCAGGTGACAAACCTTTGGCGTATTGGGATTATGACTACTATCCGGAGCATCTAGCATAACCGAAATAAAGTTATGTTTGATGATGCTATTATCTCTGCGGTGGCCTTGACGGTCCAAATCAAGGCATTTATTCTAGAGGCCTCTCGTTTTAGCCTTAGGGAGATGGCGAATTCGGTAGAGGAGCTTCTTATTCTTCATGGCCTTGGGGTGCCTGGCAACCCCTGTCGACCTACCTCTTATGTTTATGTGTATTGGATCCCCCCTTCGCACCCTTGGCGTAAGATCAATATTGACGGTTCGGTTCATGGCTCCTCCATGTATTCATGTTGGAGGCATGATTCGAAACTCCAGTTTCGTGATTGGCTGTTTTCAATTTTCTAGTGGTTGAGGTTGGGCTTTCGAGGCTGAGCTTTTCGCTCTTATCATTGCTTCGGAGCATGTTGTGTCTCAAGGTTGGGATTACATTTGGATTGAGATAGATTGCACCTTTCTGGTGGATCTGTTTCGGTCTCGTTCTACTACTGTCCCTTGGAGATTTTTTAGCAGGTGGAGAAAGATTATTCAGGACATTGCTGGTTTACACATTACGATCTCTCATATTTTTCGCGAGGGGAACATGGTTGCTGATTTCCTGGCTTCCTCGGTACCTAAGGAGGGTTTCTGGCCTTTCTGCATTCCTGATATCCTGCAGTTGGTTCGGGATGAGAAGCGTGGTCTTCCCTATGTCCGGATCGTTTCTTATGAGCATCTATTTTGGTGGGGCACTCCTCTTTTCAGGGAATGTTCTCTTTACTCTCTCTTTTTGCTCTGTGTGTTTTTGCTTTTCGTTTACCTGGTGGTGGGGTGGGGCGATTGGTCCCTCTTGCTTGATTATTTGTTGGTTGTCGGATGCTTCACTCTTGCTGAGGTCAGGTCTCTGGTCGATTCGGGTGTTGCGCTTGGTTTCGGTTGTTGTTCTTATTTTACTTGGTATGTATGGTTTAGTTGAGTGTTTTGGTAATTATGGGTCTCTGCTCCTCTGATGTTTCGTTTGTTCATCATGAGCATGGGAAACCACGCGGGAGCATTTTGGATTTCCTCTGAAAGTGTTCATCCCGTGAAGTTGACCTAACTATTGAAGTTATACTTTGCTCAGTGTTTTGTTATGGTTTGAGAATTGATTATAAAGGCATATGCATTATGGTTTCTTTTTCGCTTTTCCGTTGTTGGCCTCCTTTGTTTCTTATTTGTGTGAGCCGAGCCTCCTAGGGGCGATGGTTTGGTTGGAGCCTTTGAGGTGGCTCTTTTTCCGCTCACCGCCAGTATATTTTCTTTCTTTTTTTGTCTTTCCTTTAGACGTTCACTCGTTTTCCTCGTTGGGGTTTTTACCTTAATGAGGTTTTATCGAGGCTCGGCCCTCAGTTGTGTTTGTGCTCTCATGGGTTTAGATTTTTTTCGTTTTTGTTTCCTTTTTAATAAAATTTCTATTTCAGCAGCAATTCAGCTTATAATTAATTCTCATACATAAATAAAAATAATTCATGTAATAGATATATGTTTAATTCATTTGTTGCATGAATTAATTTTGATTTATGTATGAATTTTCACGTTTTGGGATGAATTGTTTTTGGGGTATGTATGAATTATTTGTTTTAGCCTCACCCTTATCTGTTGCATGAATTAGTTTTAGTTTATGTATGAATTTTTACGTTTTGGGCTGAATTATTTTTGGGGTATGTATGAATTATTTGTTTTAGCCTCACCTTAAATCTATTGCATGAATTTTTATTTTCTTTATGTTGAATTATTTAAGACATGGGCAGTTGGTGACATGACATGTTACAATTGCAACCAAGTAGGCTACAACTCCAGAAGTTGCACCAACAGAACATTGGTAAGAGTTCCTCAAGATAAGGTATGTTCGCAAACACTAAATTACTTCTCTTTTTTTGGAGTTGTGACATTCAATGAAATGTTTTTATTTTTTATGAACGAAGCCGAAAAGGGGGAGGCCAAGGAAGAAGGCAGAAAGGGAAATTACTACAACAACTACAAAGGAGGAGTCTTCTCAAACAATTGCAGCTAGCGAAAGAAACTTTGCTAAAATAGGAGCTGTAGGGTATACAAGTTTGGGCACCGACAATATTTACTACCATGTAAGAATGATTTTAATACATCATGCATATTAACACTTAATTGAAGGAGTCTAAACATTTTTTATTTTTCCCTATAGATGCCTCAAAATAATAAAGTCACTCATGTTAACAGTGGAACAAAGACAAATGCAAGAGCAACTCGAGCTTCAAGTGCAAGATCAACATCAAGCGCAACGAAAGAATCAAGTGAGATGCCTGTTGCCAATGATGAAGTTTTGAACACACAAGAAAGTACAACCCATGGAGAATTAACACGGCTTTAGCTCATTCACATAAATTTGGTGTTTTTGGAGTTTTGCCTTGGGTTGTTGGAAGGAAGACAAACATGTAATAACTTTGGTGTCTAGGCTTGGAACTTTTTTTTAAAAAAAAACTTTGGAAATCAAGATGTGTTGTGATGAACACCATGAAAAGTCAGGATAAATGTATTATGGATGTTTTGTTAAGTCACTTAATGATGGAAGGCAGTTTGAGTACATCATTTAAAACATGTTATTCTTAATACATGCCTGTATATTCTGATGGTTAATAGTTAAACCAAGCTGATTAAATTGAAATGAATAAGAAACAGATTTCATGTTAAGCAAAGTTCCATTGGTTCAAAATATATACTCCCTCCGTCCCGCCCAAGATGCTACATATTTCTTTTCGGGCCGTCCCAACGAAGATGCTACATTTCTATATTTGGCAAAAATAAGGAATTTTAAACACTTAATTAACACTAATTAAGTATTTCTTTATTACATTCTCTCTCCTATTTTATCACTTTATTACCTTCTCTTTCTTACTTTATCACTTTATTACTTTCTCTCTTCTACTTTATCACTTTATTATTACACACTTAAAATATTAATCTACAACTCCTTAAATCTCGTGTCGAAAAGCAAATGTAGCGTCTTGGCCGGGACGGAGGGAGTAGTACAATACATAACTTAAGTGCAAGGTACAAAAGTTACCATCTTGGTAATCACTTAACCTAACCCTAAACACGAACTAAAACAAAGAAAACAATCAAAATGCCTATGACAACCCCTCCGAAACAACATTTTCTCTTCAACTGATTGATCTCCTCCTTTAGTTTTGGAATTTTCCTCCTTCATTTCATGATGCTCTACAATGTAAAGCCTAACCTTATCCCAAGCTAATTCTTCCGACTCCTTAAACTCACTACATTCATAGCTATTCAAACGAAGCTCATTTTGAAGTTCATCTCTTTCACGTTTGAGCTTTGCAATGTAGTTCCTCTGCAAATCAGTTGGCCTCGGGTCGATAAACTCAAAGTAAGAACATGAATTCTCCTGTCATTCACAAAAAATCCCTTTTCAGTTTATAAAATTGAAATCTTCAAAAATGATTACTTAATTCTTCTTTGGAACATCGGTAAAATCGCATGGCCGGGTTCGTATCAGTCCACGAAGTTCTTATTTCAGCTGGAAGATCATGCTTGCACACACGTTCACTCATGACTTCGATGAATCTATGGAGGAAAAGAAAACCCTAGCTTTAAAATTTGAAAGAACGAATAAACGAGTTTGGGGAGGGGGGAAATGAGTTTAAATTTAAATTAAATTGGAATAGATAGAAGACGACGTTGTTTCAAGCTAAACGATGTCGATTAAGTAAGAATTAAAAAAGATAACATTTTAATTCATCGTCAAGCATTGCCACGTAGGAATCCCGATTGCCAACTCAGCTTTAAGTATGTCGCATAAATTCCCCGTGGGATAAATCAAATCAATTTCATCGATGATGCATTTATAAGCTGATTTTAAATGTCGTGGGATATTCCTGAATTCGAGAATTTCTCATGGATTTAGCGGCAATTAACCCTATATTTATGTATAGGGGTGAGCATTCGGTTATATGGTTCGGTTTTTGTTAAAACCAAACCAAACCATATTTTAGTTCGGTTTTAAAAAAAACCGAACCGAACCGAATTAACCGAAATTTTTATAATTAAAACCGAACCGAACCGAAAAATCGAATTAATCCGAAGAAAACCGAAAAAACCGAAATTTTTGAAAAAAAAACCGAAAAAACCTAAATATTCGAAAAAAAACCGAAAATTCCAAAAGAAAAACTATAAAATTAAAAAAATATTAGAAGTTAGATATTATAAAACTATAATTAAAATAATACATATATATATATATATATTATAAATATAATTCGATTTTTCAGTTTTGTTCGGTTTTAAAAAATCCGAACCGAACCGAACCGAACCGAAAAACCGAAATTTTATGAAAATAAAAACCGAACCGAACCGAAAAACCGAAAAAACCGAACCATATTTTAAAATTTCGGTTTGGATCGGTTTGGTTATTCGGTTTCGGATTTTTTGCTCACCCCTATTTATGTAGACGCATAAAGACACGATACGTGGCAGAGACCTTCAAAGACAAAAAAAATATGGAAGAGTATTTTTGTCCTTTAAACATTTGATTTTTTAGGGTTTTTCGCATTTTTAATAGGGGTTATTGCCTGAAAGGTTTTTTCATTTTTTGTATATATCATGACCCTTTTCTTTTGTTATGAAATACATCAATTTATAATTGATTCTTAATCATCACACGATAAGCTACTCCAGCGAATTTGAAACTGATGTGTCGCTTACGTGGCAAAGCTACATGATATATGGGGATTTAATTTAATTGTTTGAAAACAAAACGACTTTGTTTCTCCCTATGTCTGGGGCGGCGCCGTCATTTTGGGGGAGGGGGGTTGACGACGGCAGGTTTGCGAGGAGGTGGACGGAGGACGGCGACTATGTTGCTGGTCGTTCGGCCGAATGCAAGAGGAGAGATTCGAAGAGAGCGACTGTTGTCAATAGGTCAACCCTGTTAGACGACAATCATGGTCGGAGACACCAATGGAGGCTCTGCTCGCTGTTGTTGTTCAGAGTGCGAGATGATGAAAGTGGTGGTCTTTGTCGAAATAGAAAGCGAAGAAGTCCCCAAAAATCGAGGAAGAGGCTGTGAAAAATTGGGGATCTAAGTTTCATATCGACAATGAATTTTGGGGTGAGAGGGATGACGATATCTACAATGGTTGCTGGAGAAGAAGGCAATGGCGATTGAAATTAAGTGGGGTAGAGAGAGAATGGCAGACGCACAACTTGTTGGCTGTGTTCCCATCAGATCCAAACTAAGTTGCGGGACAATTAAGAATCAATTGTAAATTAATGTATTTTATGGCAACAAAAAAAAAGATCATGATATATACCACATAATGAAAAATTCTTGGGTATTTTTCGAAAATAACCCTTTAAAAAAAATTGTTAAACCCAAGGAAAGAAAAAACACACCCACACTCTAGCCTTCTAGGTGACTCAAACCCCCGACCTATTGGTTGGAGGAGAAGCGTCTTAGCAACAGACTGCACTTCATCGTCCTTTTAATATATATAATGCTGAACACAAATATGCATAGATAATTCTTAATCTATCACCATAATTTATTGTTCATCTTCTTTATTTATTATGAGATTTGTTCATTGACGGCAGCTGAACTTCGAGTTTTAATCGAAGTTGTGGTTCCAGCTAACGTACAAATAAATTTATAATACCTTGCCCAAGATAGGCGTAGTGCCAGTGATAAGCGAGGGTCGATCCCACAGGGAGTTGGAGTAGTTGCGTCTCGTGTCACGTTCACAAAAAAGAGAGGGGGAAAGGTGGACGTATCGTCCTGGTCACGAGAGACTTTATCAGAGTCTCAAGGGACAATATCACGGGCGAGAGGGAAAAGAAAATAAAAGCTGAAGCACTAAAAGAAATAATCAAAATAAAATGGGAACCTGGGCAAGGCAATGAATCAATAAATATAAACTCGATCGGTCATCGGCTAAGATATTCACTACTATATATGTCTATCAGTTATAACTTACCAATGGCCTATGCCCCCATTCTCACTTGTCGCGTGCACTTCCATCATCTAAGAAAATCTACCATTACTTGTGTTCAAGGTAAGGGACACGCTATACCAATAAACCATCTTAACTTAACCATGCAATTGGACACCTCAGAGCATGCAATTAAACTAAGAAGCATTGAGCCCTAGATAGACCCCTGATATTGAACTAAGGCAGACCGTAGTCTACTTCAACCTCTCGTGCCCGCGAATACTCTCAAGACGCACAGTGATCGTACACACCCTATAATCTTGATTTATTGGTGATCTAAGTCTACTCAATTAATTAATGGCCTGTTAACTAATCAAGTCGATTTAGATACTTGGTTATAATGCCCAGCACTTCGGGAACATACACAAGCATATTCTCACGCCCAAGACAACCTCACGATTTAAAAGTTTATATTCATATCATCACGCCCAACTCAGATTAATAAACTTAACTAGATGTGAAATAAATAACAAGCATAAAAGTAAATGAAGACATTAAATAAATAAAATGAAAACTTACTATTTAATGGAAATAAAAACACGGCAAGCACCAACGCCGCCGACAACAAACATACGATAAATTAAACTAGCGTCTTGCCCCGAAGGGCTTAACAAAAACGAGAAACTATAGGGGAGAGTTGGAGTAGGCTGCAAGCTTGGGCTGTGTAGAGTCCTTTACTTGGTAGACTGTCCAGGTTCATCTCGCCCAAACTCCAGCTTTGCATGAACTCTGCCTGAAGCTATCTCGCCCAGATCCGTCCTTATCAGAAAAAACTTCAAGTATATCATCATCTTCCAGATCTTAAGGGATAAACGTTCACCCTTATCCATTCTTGATTCGGACTATCTGCCACGTCAGCATCTTGACCAAACACATCTTGCTCAGAGTCCTTTCTTGCATGGACTCTTCCATGCATATCTTCTCCAGATGCCACGTCATCATCTTATCCGCCACGTCATCATCTTGCCCAAGATGTCACTCAATGTTCCTGCTCAGCGGATCTCATTTGCCACGTCATCATCTTATCCGTCACGTCATCATCTTGCCCTCGATGTTTCTCATGATGAAAGCTTGATTCTGAGCGGTAGTTAGGCTGACTTTTGGTCAACGGTAAATAGCCTAAGCTGCAACACTCTCTCTCAGAAATCAACTCCATCTTGCCCAACACCAGTAAAGCTACTGCCAAGAGGTTGGCATATGTATGTCTTTGCATTGAAGTTTATCCGCACCTGTCACGACCGCACTTGCTAAGGATAGCAAATTCGGGGAAACCGCGACTAAGGGAGGGGATTTAGGAGCGGGAGTTAGAAAGGGGCATATTCGGTTTCTTGATGACTCGACTTGTATAAGGAAATCAATCGAAATATCTAGATATCAACGAAGGCCACAAGGGGACCGTACATAATATTATCCCAAAACGGGGTACTCAATGGTTTTAGTACATTATTAAATAATACATATTGTTTGACAAATGACATAATATCTTAACATAATCAGTGTTCGCAGCGGAATAACAATTTGAGTATATGTATGAAGATATATACTCTACTCTGAGGTAATCATCCTAGTTTGACAAAAGCTCCGCTTGCACACTACATCCTCGATCACCGCTCAACCTGCACATTTAAAAATACATGCAGGGCTAAGTACAAAAGTACTTAGTGGACACTTGCCGAAATTTACATACATGCATAATATTTTATTGTCAAGCCTTTCAACAGTAGTAAGATACGAGGGTTTTCCTTTAAAGACTCGTATTTACCAAACATAATATCATTTCTTTCATCAATAACCCGCGCAGGTATTTTATATCATTAATCACCATATCAGTAACTCGTGCCGAGAGGGAGGCCTCCCTCTACGGACACTATGATCGGCCAACCCGCTAGATGACTCACGATCACAAGGTGTACATTAATTCCGAAGGGATTTGCAGTCCCATCCAGAATCCGAATTCGATTAACATCAGATAGGCAATTAATAATAAAACATAAAGCATTTAGGCATTGACAATATCATTTAAATTCATAAGCATAAAGTCTTAACAATTCTAATATATAATTTTAGTTTATACGTAGAAAGCCCACCTGAATAGCAGACTCACGGTTTAGCTCTAACTCTGGTGCTTGACCTTTAATCCGAGAAAATAAAATAAGATTCTAATTCTCGAAAAATCTCAATAAATGAGGATGCGTGAAATGATTATGCATGACTCATATTCCTTTAATTAAATTATGAGATGTTAATCCTATTTAAGGAATTAAAGCTCGTCTTATGAGGTCGGATTATTAATCTTTAATAATCTACTTATCTTAAAATAATCTAATTCACTTACTAATTAATAATTAGTAAGTCTTAAAATCTTCTCTAATTAAACTTAATAGAATAATATGAAGGCCTAAATAAATAATCAAGGCCCAATAGGAATTTAATTTGAGCCCAAATGAATAAATTCAAAGCCCAATGCATAAATAACATTAAACCCAACATCAATTAAATGAACTAGGCCCAATTGAGAAAGCCCAAAAATTCGGTCCAAACCCGGCCCAAAATTTCGGCCCAAACCCGGCCCAAAATCCTCACTCTCACCGATTCATCCAAACACACACACATACACTTTTTAATCTTTCTCTCTCTCTCTTCTCAAAACAAAACACATGCACACACTTTTTTAACAAAAGACACGCACACACACATTTAAGTATATCTCTCTATCTATATCTTTATTAAAGCTATATTCCTTCTCTTTTTTTTTTTTCTTTTTTTTTAATCATCAAACCCATTCTCTCTCCCTTTATTATAAACGCACTCGGCTCTCTCTCAATCAAGAAGAAAAATTTGCAGCATCATCTCTCTCTTTCTCACAATATCAAGACCGAACGTTGCTCATTTCTCTCTCTCGCTCAACAGCCGCTCGGCTCTCTTTCTCAAATCAAGACATCGCCGTCCGCGTCTTGGCCCTTCCAGTCGCCGGCGAGGTTCGCCGCGTGGAGCTGCTGCCGCTGACTGCTGCTGTTCTGCTCTGGGCCGCGACCAGCGGCGCTTGGCCTTTGGCCGCGCCGTCCCGCTCAGCCGCCTGGAACTGCTGCTGCTCGCCCGGAGTCCGCCGACTGCTGCTGTTCGTCGAGTCGGCGAGAGATGGCAGAACAGCTGCTGTCGCCGACAGAGGCCATCTCGCCGTTTGGTGCCGCCGCCATCGGCTGCCGCTGCCTCGCCCAAAGCCAACTCCCGGAGTTGCCGTTCGTCGTAGCGAAGGTCTCGGCAGTTCGTCATTGCCTCCCTCTCGTTTTATCTCTCTTCGATAGGTTTGTAGATTTGAAAAAGTTTTACATAAAACTCAAGTTTGTGTAAAGATTTGATTATGGAATCAAAACTTGATTTTTCTGTACTCTAGTTTAGTTATATAGAGGTTCTATTTCTGATTTCTTGCAAAGGTTTGATGCGTATGCAAATACTGTAAACTGTAAAATGATATATTGCTTGCTAATGAATTCTATTGAACATAAACACTTGTATAAGGAATGAAGTTGAAGAACTTTGAGATTAATATATACCTTGTTCTGCTGAAGTTTGGAACTCAAAACGAACACTCTGTATTTTAGAATTAGCAATTGAAGGTTGTGGTTTTAAAACTGATTCGTTTGAGTTAATTTATAGGCGAATTGCTGCGACATTGGAATTTATGAATGTGGAATTTTTGTGAGTGAAAATCGGCTGCGCCTGAACAAATAAGATTTGCTGCGGCTGTATCTGTATCTTTGAAAAAATGAGATTTGCTGTTGAAAACTGAGATTTGCTTTGTTGAAATCTTTCTGACTGTGTAGGATGGAAAAAGAAAAAAAAAACTAAGCACGGGTGAGAATAGAGTGGCTGAGGGAGCATAGCGTGCTAAATTTAATACACGAAAAAAAAAAAATCTAAATTAATAACGTAGATTTAATTCTTCACAAGTCGGAATAAAATCACGACTCAAGAAATAATAATAGAAAAATAATTCTATTGTGATTAATAAATAACATGACTTAACTAAGTCAGTTATGAATCTGAAATAAATAATTATTGGCTTACTCAATAATTTTCATCGCGGTTTTATTTACGCGAAACTACTGACTTGGTAATAAAATAATAATCCTGCTTAATTGAATATAATCCAGTGTCATAAGCTGAATTTAAATCATAAATAATTACTGGGCTTGATTTACTGAAAGATGAAATAATAATTATCATATTACTGGATTTAAATATAATAAAAGAGCGGGTTGTTACAGCACCGCAAGACTCCAATATCATGACCATGCTCCAGCTCATTCTCAGATCCCAAATAAGTGCTTCATTGTGCCCATTCCAGCCTCTTCGAGCCCTACCTCATCAGTGTGTCCTCCCAAACACAAAACTCGATCTAGGCCTAGACACGGCACAAAAAAGAGCACAAAACTTGGGCTCGTCATTCATCTGTTGTGGGTATTGTTGTATCTGAGTGCATGGTATAAGGCAGCAGGTGCTATTGATGTTCGATGAAGCGAAGTTTTTCTTTAGGATATACATAACATACTTACATTGTACAATCATAAACCCTATATCTATATCTGCTCTTTATCTATCACAAATAGGCGTCGCGCGACTTAGTCAGCCATTGACGCAACTATTTGGTGGAGAATGAAAACAAGGAGCGGGTGGCAGCAGCCCTAGATCTAGATTTGCTCTTCTCTATTTTCCCCCCAAATCAATGTCGTTCTTTCTCTTTCTCTATCACAAATTGCATCTGCACAACAAACTCTGCCATTGTGGGTAGTCTTAAAAAATCAAAATATATTTTACGTTAAGTTATTTGAACATAATATGCATATAATAAACACAAATATGAATATTTTGAGATCCGCTTGAATTTAATGATACACTAAATCATCGTATTTTTAAGTGATAATAGTACCTTTTCCATGTTTTTTTTATCTTATAAGACATGTGCCACATGTCATATTTTTATATGTTCATATAAACACAATATGCAGTTTAAATTTAGATCTATATAATATCTCGGATAGATGATCTACATGATCAATTTCCTATATATATATATATATATATTGAATACTTTTTTCAGCATATTTTAAACCACAAAATCAAACTAGTATGTTTTTTTGAGGAAAAGTCGGTGGACGTTAATTTTGTATCATTATGTGCAAAATAATTTTGTATTTAATTTTAAATAAATTGTGAGTACCTTGTTTCTCTTTTAATCATATTTGTTTCACTCCTTTTAAGTAATATGCATTTTGAATTAGTATATATATTATTTCGTTTATAAAAATATAAGTAATAGTATGCATTTTGAATTAACCATGTTATGTTCATTCAAAGTTTTCAAATTGAATTATATAATTTTGATATATAATAGATTATCTTATTTTTATTTGATATTTACATTAAGCATAATTTCAAAATTATCACTAATTCAATTTAAAACAATTTGAAATTGATTCTAATTTAAAATTGTATTTTTAATATATTATAGATATAAATTTCATCCTATCAATACACAATTAAGATGATATAATTCATTCTACACTTTTTAAAGATCATACACAATTTGGATGGACGACGATGAAGCGCAGTCTGTTGGTAAGACGCTTCCCCTCCAACCAATAGGTCGGGGGTTCGAGTCACCTTAGGAGCTAGAGTGTGAGTGGGTTTTTTCCTTTCTTTGGTTGTAACAAATTTAAAAAAAAAAAAATACACAATTTGGATGATATATTCATTATAAACTTTTTATATGAAAGATAATAATCTATATGTAGTATAAAAGATGAGTTTTTAATGTCAAATTTTTTATATCCTCTTATTTTTTTTCTACCAAATTTTTCCCTCCCTTTTTTTCTGTTTAATTATTATTTAAAAATTTGTTAACTTTGATTCATGTAAAAATATTCAATATGGATGTCAAGGTAAAGATTTTGAGAAGATCATTAATTTGATATTAAAATTATAAAATATGAATTTGAAACGAATAAATTTTGATAATTTAAAATGACAAAATTAATTTTTGTTATATCTCATTTATCTATAATGTTGAACATCATACTTTTTTTTCATTTTTTTGGTATGATTGTTTAATTATAATTTTTTGAATTTAAATATTTTTAATTACAATAATTTGAAATTTTAATAATGTACTTTGAAATTTTAAGAGACCAATTTTTTATATATATTATATGATAGCTATTTATTTTGTTACATTGATGAGTTAGTCTTAACTTTTACAAAATGAGATGCACTTCAATTATTTGTTTTACAATTTATAAAATTAATTAATATTATACTAATCAAGATGATATTATTATTACATTATTTTAAATTAAATATTAATATTTAAATTAACATAATTTATTTTACTATCAATTAATCTAACTCATAAATAATGATTATATATATATATATGAGGAAACTAATAAACAAATACCAAAAATTAAAAAATATAACTTTTTTAGCTCCTCTTTAAAACTAACTCTTTTGTATACCAAAATCTGTGAAAGGACTAAAATACCCCTTACGGTCCCCACCACTTGAAGCCAAAGTCAAACCCGTGTCCACGATGGCGGACACGATGGCGACGATCGTGGACACGACCGTCGTGTCCATCGTGATCACGATGGTGTCGCCGACCATCGTGTACACGCGAGCCGTCGTGTCCAACGTGGGCACGATGGTGGACACGACCATCGTGCCCATCGTGGGCACGCGAGCCATCGTGCCCACCCCGCCCATCGTGTCCACCTCGGACGACGAGGCCCCCATCGTGCCCACGCCGGACGACGAGGCCCCCGACGTGCCCACCCCGCCCCCGACGTGCCCACCCCGCGAGCGCGCGGTCGTGCCCACGACGGTCGATTCCCCCCCGCCCGTGGGCACGATGGCCACGACGGGCCGAGGGGACGATGGAAGCTCACGATAAATGGCTCGAATGTGGTCACGACGCCGTGAACTCCGGAATGTCATTAATGAAGTGCAGATTTGGTGAATCTTTTCGGTTGAGACTAGGAATAACTTTTGTGATGAAGAGGTTGTTGGTGATAATAATTGTGGAAGCTTGTAGTTGTTGTAAGAACGAAAGAAATCCAAAACCACGAATTAAAACCAAAGAACGAAACAAAAAGAACCACGAATTAAAACCTAAACCCTAATCAAATAAATCCAAAGATCAACCATAAAGGAAGAAGAAAACAACAAGAGGCGACGTTCCTTCGTTCATCTCGCTTCATATAAAGGTATGTATGTTTTGTTCCTCCGTCTACTACTCACAAGCATGAAATATGAAAAAAAAAAAAACGTGAAAAAACATTCTAAAAACGGCTTTTATGATTGTTTCGTTGTTTGAACGTTTTGATCTCATGGAAGTATATATGTTGATCATGAATATTGTTTATTTTGTTTCAAATAGGTCACACATTAGAGTTTATGTTTCGACGTCATGTTATTAGGGTTTAGGGTTTAGCCCACATGTTCGAAGCACACCATCGTCGTCACGATGGCACTCACGATCGTGGCCACGATCGTGTCCACGATCGTGGCCACGATCGTGTCCACGATCGTGGCCACGATCGTGAGTGCCATCGTGATCATGATGGTGTGCTGCGATCGTGTGGTTGGCAGTCCATGTTTTAAGGTACTTTTAATGGTTTTCTGACTGTTTATATTACATTTTGTTAATTTCAGATGTCGGGGCGACGTATTATGATACATCATGGCGGTCGTTGGGAGCGATCAACATATATAGATGGGGAATTCTTTGTTGCGTATATCGATTCCGGTACAATTAATCGTGCTAACCTCGTGGATCTTATTAGAGAGGGTTTGGGAGATCGAAATGAGACCGAATATACGTTATGGTACGCAGGGACGGAGCCAGGGGGCTAGGGGGGGCTAGAGCCCCCTCCCAAATTTTGAGTTTTTTTTTTTAAATATATATAGATATATGTTTATACCTATTATAAAATAATTTTGTTTTATAAAAGAGTATTTGGTTATTATATTCTCTCATATATACTTAATTTAAGAATAATTTTGTTATTTAAAACTATATAATCTATAAAATATTGTTTGTTATTATTACTATTATATTTGTCTTTTAATAAAAAATGCCTAATATGTATGAAATGCTAAAAAAAATTATAATGTATTGAAACTAATTTGTAATATATAGAAAATATATAATCTATGGACATGTTGTTTGTTATTATTATTATTATGCTTGTCTTTTAATAAAAAATGTCTTAAATATACGGAATTTTCAAAAAAAGTTTTGTGATATATTGAAACTATATAATCTATGAAAATATTGTTCGTTATTATTAGTATTATGCTCGTATTTTAATAAAAAAATACCTTAATTATACTGAATGCCCAAAAAAAAATTTCTCGAGGGCTACCGCCCCCGAACCCCGTACAAGTTCAGCCCCCCCCGAACTAAATTCCTGGCTCCGTCCCTGATGGTACGTCACAAACATCAATGGTATTAAAGCAAAAGTTCTATTGAGGGGAGATATGGAGTTGCTTCGATGGTTAGCAGATCCTAGAGAGGATCCAGAAGTTTATGTGATTGAGAAAGGCGGTTCTTCCGGCCCCGATAGTAATGTGAGCCGCAACACTATGAGAGGATGTACCTCGGCTGTACATCTTGATCAAAGAATGCCGTATCATGAGGAAGATGATGAAGAGGTATTCGATGAGGATTATGAGGAAGATGAAGCAGAGTCTACATCTGAAGACGATGTGGAAGATCGTCGCAATGAGTTGCGACATTTTTCATCGGATTATCAGACTGCAAGCTATGTTGAGCATGAACATGGCTCGCGCGATTGGGATATTCCATTTCCGCACATTGAAAGCATATTACAGTTGGGGTGGGAAGAGTATCATCCAATAGCCTACGGACTGCTCGAGGTAGGGGCCATATTTCGATCCAAAGTAGAGTTGAGGATAGCTGTAGAAATTTATCATTTGGAGCACTATCTAGAGTTTGCAACCGATCGTTCTACAGATTCTCGTGCAGTGTACATATGCAAGAGTGGTAGGAAGAACTGCACTTTTAGATTATGTGCAGTAGAGGCTGCAACTCTTTGGAGAATTACTAAGTTGACATTGGATCACACATGTCAGGCGGATTTGAATCGTGCTACTACAGCACGGTCTGTGAGTGGCGAGGTGGCTGCATATTATTTTGCCAAAAAATTAATCGATGAGAAGGTTGTTTTGAGGCCAAAGGAGATGATTGCTGAGATGCGTAGTAAGTATGGCGTTCAAATGCTATATTGCTTCGCAGTCAGAACTAGGCAGCAGGCGATAGAGAGAACGTATGGTGACTTCAATATGTCATATGTGAGGCTTTCATCGTATCTTTATCTATTGAAACAACGTAATCCAGGGACTGTTTATGATTTGCAGACGACTCGTGAGGGAGTGTTCTGCCACATGTTTGTTGCCCTCGGGCAAAGTATTCGGGCTTTTGAGCAGTATCTTCGACCGGTGATTGTAATAGACGGAACCCACTTGAAGGGAAAGAACAGAGGAGTGTTATTTGTTGCTGTGACAAAGGATGGGAACGATCAAGTGTTTCCTCTAGCAATTGGCCTCGGACCAATAGAGAACGATGAGTCGTGGACTTATTTTCTCTACAATCTACGGCGGTGTTACAATCCTCCAGAAGATTTATTAATTGTGAGTGACCAACATAAAAGCATTCGGAATGCAGTTCAAGCCGTGTATCCAAATGCATTCCATGGACTGTGTTATCACCATCTGTTGAAGAATCTAACGCCCTATGGGAAGACAGTGGCGACGGTCTTCTATGAAGCAGCATATTCTTATCTTCACGAAGTGTTCGAAAAAAAAATTTCATTGCTGCACGACGCTAGTCCGGATGGAGCTCACCGACGACTTTCTCAAATTGGACCGGAGAGGTGGGCTAGGTCAAAGTGTCCGGTGCAACGCTATGGATTTATGACGTCTAATGCAGCGGAATCGTTTAACTCTCGGTTGTGGTGGGCTAGGCGTTTACCAGTGTGCTCTTTACATGAATCGTTTCGCACACTTTTGGAGGATTGGTTTGACGAGCGACGTACATCGTCTGAATCGAGAGATCATGTGTTAACGGTGTCTACGTTCAACAAGCTATCTAATTCTGTGCAAGCAAGTCTCTCTCTTACTGTTCGAGCCACCACCGGACTTGTGTATAAAGTTGAAGAGGATGATCAACAATATCAAGTCGATCTTCAGAATTGGACTTGTGAGTGTCGAGAGTTTGATGAGGATAAAATTCCATGCAAGCATGCGGTTGCCGCTATAAGGTATGTAAAATTTATTTACTTTTTAATTACTTTTTAATTTGTTTTTAAGCCGAAATTATATTGTTTTATTAGGTGGGCGGGCAATGGTTTGAATGTGTACGATTTCGTACACAAATATTTCAAACAATATGAGTTGACACAAACTTATGCCGAACATGTTAGTCCAATACCACATCCGAGTGAATGGAATGTGCCAGGAGATGTCTTATCAATCTATTGTAGTCCGCCCGATCCGGAGACTCTACGTCAGTCTGGGCGTCCAAAGATGAGTCGTACTCGGTCAACAGTTGAAGGACTACCCTCACGACGGCGTCAAGTGTGCTCTAGGTGTAATGGAACGGGACACAATAGAAAAAAATGCACAATATCTATCCCTGTGTGTGGGGTGGATTTGAATGTTCCATTTCAAGAAGCAGAGTTTGAGGAAACTTCTCAGGATCCTTCTCATGCCACAGATGAACCATCTCATGATACGGAGGAAGCACAACCGACCCAGAGACGTCGAAAGAAAAAAAGATGTAGCAATTGTGGAGAAGAGGGTCATGATTTTAGAGCATGTCCAATGCCCCTCCGTGAATAAATGTAAGTTGTTAAACTTTTTGTCACTTCTTAGAACGAACTTTGTGTCCAATATCTTTTTAATGTTCATTTAGTTTGAATTTTATCCGTTTTTTGTATCAATTGAGTTTTTGATAGTGGATGTTGGTGTTTTTAACACAGTCTGCCGTGATCACGATGGGAGGCTGCCATCGTGATCACGGTGGGAACGAATCTGTCATCGTGACATTCATAGGGTCTCCGTGAGTAAGGCATATTAAAACGACATTTATTATCATTACAATTTACAACAACAAAAACATCAATTTACAACAACAAAAACAACACAAACATCAATCTACAACTAAAAAGATTTAATCGTCCTGACGATAAAAAACTCCACGGAGTAAGAAAAAAAATGGGTCTCCGTGGAATCGGTACGCAGCATACCTTTGATCAACCTACAACAACAAAAAGCAAAAACGTTTTACTTAAAATTATGTAAACTTATTAGAAATAAGGATATGTAATACAATAATAGAGAAATCATACCGAACATAAGTAGGTAAAGTCCTCGTCGCTTATTCGAATGTCGTTATGCAAGGGATCTCATTTCACATTTTCATCCTTAATGAGTTGCCGAAATAAAAGATATCGGGACCTCAGCGTGTGAATCTTAACGGCGTAAAAATGTCTACTATGATTCACATCAAAGTAGGCATTCATTTTTTCAGTAAGGCCACGAGCGTGGTCGATTTCCAAACGCTGTGGACTACCATCCCAAACCTCATTGTCAACCATCCTCATCAGCTTTAGTAGGAAGTAATACTCCATATCCTGGGTCCATTCGTTCCTTGGATCATCGGTGAACCACATTTCACGTTGAAGCCAATCTAGAGTATTTAGATAATTCATTTTGTGCGGAAAAAAAAAGTTATGAAAATAACTTAAAAGGTTTAGTGATATGAGGAGTGGGGGTTTGATCCCATTAAATAGATAGTAATATTATTGCACCCGTGATCATTGTAGGCACGATGGTAGCCATCGTGGGCACGAGGGACACGATCGTGGGCACGATCGTACCATCGTGCACACGATCGTGGGCCACGATCGTACCATCGTGGGACACGATGGACACGATCGTGGGCATGATCGTGGCCCACGATGGCAATCCATGTGTGCCCATGGTGGTCACGGGCGCAATAGTGTTTAACTTTTTTGAATGACAACTAGTCACGGGTGCATTTTTCGGAAAATGTGTTCAAACTCACGGGAAAGCATAATTAATGAGACGAATCAATTATGTCCCACATGTTTTTCGAATAAAGTGTATGATTTCACGGCGTCAAAGATCGTGGACACGATCGCTGCCATCGTGGATCACCATCGTGTTCACGGCATGACCCCACGATCGTGCCATCGTGGGCACGATGGACACGATCGTGGGCACGATCGTGGTCCACGATGGCAAGGGATGTGCCCATGCCACTCACGAGTGCAATAGTGTATAATTTTTTGGAATGACAACTCGAAAGTCACGGGTGCAATTGTATATAACTCATTCTCGTACTCTATTTAAGGGATGAGGGGATGAGGAGGTCTCATATCACAAAGCATTTTGAGTTAATTTCATAACTTCGTTTTGTTACAAAATGAATTATCTCAATACCATAGATTTCCTTCAACGTGAGATGTGGTACCCCGCCGATAGGGGTGATTTCAAGTGGACGGCTCAAATAGAGTACAAATTTCTCACAAGGCTATTGAAGATGGTCGACTGCGGACAGTGGGATGGCAATCCCGAACATCTGCAAGATGGTCGACTACGCAGACTTTGTCAAGGTATGAACTGTGAATTTGATATACATCACCAGCTTAATTTTTACCAGGCTAAGATAAACCAGTTGAGGGACCAATTTTTCAAATTTGGAAACCTCCTTGAGGATCCCAGTGTGAAATGGGATCCCATGCATAACACAATGGAAATCAGCGACGAACAGTTGCAGGCGTATAGTGCGGTATGATACAAACATTGTATTACATATACTAATTTCTATAATTTAACATAATGTTAAGTAAACCTTTTTTGTTGTAGGTTGATGGAGGCTATCTTGCGTACCAGTGGCACGGAGAACCGATGTTTTTCTTGCTCTGTGGAATTTTTTATTGAAGAGGATGATTAAATTATTTTAGAATTGTTGGTAGGAATTGGAATAAAGAATGTATGGTGTGTTAGCATAATGAATGCCGATCGTGTGATGTTTATTTTATGAAATTTATGATGTTATATTCGATTATTTAACATTCAACATAATATATATCTTCTAAAAAACATTTTAATACATAGTTTATTGAAAATTTTATCGTAAAACACATAATTCTATTGTTTGTGTAAAATGTGTTATCAAACTATAATACATTCTATGAAATCTTATAAGTATTTTCAAACTAGATATTTGTAGATCTCAATGTATATAACCTCAAATAGTTTAATTTTGATTAGAAACAAAGGTTGAGTGATAAAATATGATTTTAAACATAATATAATACACTAAACAAGTCAATAATCGTATTTAAATTCGAAATTGAATGATTTTAATAACCACACGATGACTACCACAAGCCATCATGTCCATGGTCGTGAGTAAGACATCGTGTGCACGATCGTGGGCGCATTCGTGGCCGACCATCGTGCCCACGACGGTTGGACACGATAGCCATCGTGTCCAACCATCGTGGGCACGATGGTCGGCCACGAACGTGGCCACGACATTTTTTTTATCGTGTGATGTTTATTTCTTGAAATTTATGATGTTATATTCGATTATTTAATATTCAACATGATATATATCTTCTAAAAAACATTTTAATACATAGTTTATTGAAAATTTTATCGTAGAACACATAATTCTATTGTTTGTGTAAAATATGTTATCAAACTATAATACATTCTATGAAATCTTATAAGTATTTTCAAACTAGATATTTGTAGATCTCAATGTATATAACCTCAAATAGTTTAATTTTGATTAGAAACAAAGGTTGAGTGATAAAATATGATTTTAAACATAATATAATACACTAAACAAGTCAATAATCGTATTTAAATTCGAAATTGAATGATTTTAATAACCACACGATGACTACCACAAGCCATCGTGGCCATAGTCGTGAGTAAGACATCGTGGGCACGATCGTGGGCGCGTTCGTGTCCAACCATCGTGATCACGATGGTTGGGCACGATGGCCATCATGTCCAACCATCGTGAGCACGATGGTTGGACACGAAGGTGGCCGTCGTGGGCACGGTCGTTTGGGGAGGGGAAGGGGAACACGACGGGAGGGCAGGACACGACGGGAAGGACACGACGGGAGGGTCACGACGGGAGGGCAGGACACGACGGGAGGGCAGGACACGATGGGAGCTTCACATCGTGCTCACGATGGGAAGCCCCCATCGTGATCACGGCAGCCCATCTCACCTTCACGGTAGCCACCATTACCAACAACATACGATGGCAATATACAAAAACCAACATCAAATAAAGTGAACAACATACCAAATTAAAATCAAATAACATGAAATATGTCTCAATAAATCTCAAAATAAGTCTCAATATGTTTCAAAGTTGAGTGAGACAAAATATTCTAGATCCTACAATCCACCTATACTTCTTGATATATTTTTCGTTGATTTGTTCCGAATGTCTCAGCTTTTTGTCAGGAGTGGCAACTAAACGATCAAGATACATGCAAGCGAAAGGGCCGCAACTGTGGTTGTCGACCTGGGCACTACTCGGCATCTTACGAAGCTCCATCTCGTCTTCTCTCTTTATCCAAGTTGTGTTCTCCCAATAACCGGAGAGCTCTAATAGACGAGGCATGAGACGAGTAATGGGCTTCATCTCATCGTCGCGCACAGAAGCCTTGCCTTCATCAAACAGGTGTGACAATGAGTCATACAACTCGACCTTCCAATCAACAAGTCGAATTCGCACAGTGACCCAGTGATTTTTGCCCACAAGACAAATTGCAACAATCTGTTGAAAAAAAAAATATAACTTATAGTTTAATAAACCAATAAGAATACCAAATGCAAATTACACTAGTATACTATACTTACAAAATCTACATTCCACCACGGAGTTGAATTTGTCGTATCTAGCCTTTTAACCAAGCGTTCGAGTCCTTCAGGTAAAGTCCATTTGGGATATGTTGGCTTTCCCTTCACCTTCTTAAAATTGGGATCCTTTGGATGCAGTCGGGTAAGCTCGGCATGCAATACAACCTACAAAAAGTTGCAAGATACAAGTTCAATAATAATGATAGGAAAACAAGAATCACAAATGAAGGATCATAGTAAAACTTACATAAAAATCAGCGCCTACTACTAAAGTAGTAGACATGTTTTTTTCTTTGGCTATCCCAAGACGTGTGCGAATAAAAAGCACGTATTGGTCTATGACCTGTGAAGCATAAACTTTGAGGTTAGTTAAGGATGTACATAACACAATACAAATTATGAATTAAAACTTACATCTTGGGTGAAGTCCATGTCAGTATTCTCAACATCATCGAAGAACTCTTGATTTAAAGGAGCTTCTGTCTCAGTCACAACTGCAATGGAATTAGGTCCACTAATTTTGAATTTTCTGTACTGAGTCCTCAATACCTCAGCAGTAGACGGACTTTGACCCTTAAAAGGAGTCCGAACAGCAGCAGACGGTCTACGCTCTCGAGGCCCCAAACTCTTATCGCCCGTCTCCTCATCCTCATCCTCCCAAAACTCCTCGAAATCATCCAAATCAACACTAGGCTCAGGTGTTTGTACCTTATCATGTGGCTTAGACGCTTTCTTGGCCTTGTCAGGAGAATGTAAGGTACAAACCTTATCATATGGGATATAGGTCTGGTAAGAGGCTCCCTTGATAGTAGAGTGCGACACAGGTACCACAGACTTGAAGAGGTTGGTAAACTGTTGCTACAAGGAAGTGGCCTCATCAGCGGGGGCATGTTGGGGCTGCAAAGGAGTACCGGCCTCGTTGGGGACGTGCTGAGGCTCCCAAGAAGCACTGGCCTCGGTGGGTATGTCCTGAGGCCGCAAAGCAGTAGCCTCATCGGCGGGGGCATGCTGGGGCTGCAAATGAGTACCGGCCTCATTGGGGACGTGCTGAGGCTCCCAAGAAGCACTGGCCTCGGTGGGTATGTCCTGAGGCTGAAAAGCAGTAGCCTCCTCGGTGGGTATGTCCTAAGGCTGAAAAGCAGTAGCCTCCTCGGTGGGGGCATGCTGAGGCTGCAAAGAAGTACCGACCTCGGTGGGGACGTGCTGAGGCTGCAAAGAAAAGGCCTCATCGGCAGCGACATGCTGAGGCTGTGGCTGGCGGGAGCGACTCTGAGAGTGGCGGGAGATAACATCCTCTTCCCGGAAGAGTGGAGGACTCCTAGAACGCCTCCGGCCGGAAACTGCCCTCAATCTGTCATCGATAACTGCTCTCAATAGAGCAAGAAAGCCTGTATCAGAATCATCAGTCAAAACTGCCCTCAATCTATCATCGATAACTGCCCTCAATCTGTCCTCGATATCATGCCCCCTGTCAGTGCCCCCTTCGTTGTCTGGGCAAGGCCGTCCGTGCACACAGCACACTCTAGCTCTCTCTCCCCCCTCTGTTGGAGTGAGAAGTGGAGTGCTCTGTCGGGGGTGCTTCGTCCCGCGTCGTGCTTTCTGTACAGGGGCCTTCAATGTTGTCTCATATCTTGAGGCAACGCGTACAGGAGCCTTGAAACGAACATCAAACATATCCCCATTGTCGAAGCTCATCATATAGTACTCATCTAACTCACTAGATGTAGCTTCCAACACAGGATATACCGGCCGCTACAAAACAATATAACATGCACAATATTAGAATTCGAATTTTAATATAAAAAATTATATAATAAAAAGATAAAACGTAGCCGCTTCTCTAAAAAAGTTGCAAAATCAATATTCCTCATCTGTCGAGTGCTCCATCTCAAACAACGAGGCAATATCTCCTCGCGCTCTCGAAAGCCACATTGGCTTCCCAAATTTGGAACGGCCTCGTACGACCAAATTTGTAAGGCCCAAACCGGACCATAAAAGTGGTAATCTTTTTCAGCTTGGTCCGGGGCAATCCCAACAGTGTCTATGCAGTAAGACAATGCGCCATACGTGTATGAGCCCCATGGAAAGGCATCCCAACGCTCAAAATCCTCAACTAATGTCCATGCCCAATCCTCGATCACTGGATTATCCCGACATAGGAGGAATAGATAGTACACCAAAAGATTGGCAGCCTTCAAATAGTCTTCCACATCCTTGCTAAGGCTCTTCTCATTGAATCTCTTGCGCAACACATTCACCTTCGTGGATACACCATTGAAGAATCGATGGAATATACCATTTCGTGGAGGCTTGTGTTTTGCATATGGATCAAAATCACTGTTGCCAAAGTGAAGTCCCGTGACAAGGGCATACTCCGTCGGCCTAAATCGAATGGTCTGTCCACCAACTTGAAACCAAGACTCGTCACATGGTATATCACTACCTTTCAATTGACGAGCTAGCAAGTGATGTAGAGCATTACTTGCACTATGGTTTCTCTTGATATCAATCAACCGTCCTACTACGCCTTCTTTAAATCTCTCTAGAGCCAACGGACCGCCTTTATCAAGTAAAACACTCTTGACCTCCTTCACCTCCTTCAATATTTCGGCCCTCATATAAAGATTAACTCCACGGGTCACGTAGATCAATGTAGGCCTTTTCCAATCACAATTAATCTACAAAATTAATGTATTAAAAACAAATTAGAAAGATAATCATGTATTTGAAACAAATAATACAACAATAATAAAAAAAAAAAACGAAGCGGGGGAGGCGGACTGTCGAGATCACGATAGGAGGCTCCCATCGTGACCACGATGGCCGCCATCGTGGGCCATGGTCGTGACCTCGACGGCGCCATCGTGCCCACGATGGGAGCCTGTCATCGTGAATCCGACGACGAGACCCGCCGTCGTGCCACCCCGCCCCGAACCCCCGTCGTGCCCACCCCGCCCCAAGCACCCGTCGTGACCACGATGGACGCCATCGTGGGCCATCGTCGTGACCTCGACGGCGCCATCGTGCCCACGATGGGGAGCCTGCCATCGTGAATCCGACGACGAGACCCCCGTCGTGCCCACCCCCGCCCCAAGCCCCCTTCGTGCCCACCCCGCCTCAGGCCCCTGTCGTCGTGCCCACCCTGCCCCAACCCCCGTCGTGTCCATCCACGATCGTTCCCCCAATTTCAGCCGAAAAATTCACAAAAAACACCAAAATTCTCAAGAAATTTTCAACAAATCTCAACAAACTCTAGCTATTTACCAACTAAACATGATTCTCAAAGCATTATAACACATATACATGCATTTAACAATGAATTTAGGCTCCAATTTTTCAAGGGAGGCAAAATTGGGCGAAAATTAGGGCTCACTCACCGGAGGAGTAGGATGTGCCAGACGCTCCTCCTCTTCGGAGCTTGTCGCCGACACCGAGTCGTCGTCGTTCCGGTCGCGGTCGCCCATCTCGACGTCATGCCTGGAATTCGATCGTGAGGTGGCGCCGGTCGTGAGCGTGTCGTGAGTTGGGAGAGAGAGAGAGAATTTGAATTTGGGGGTGGAGGGAGGAGAGAGGAGGGGCCGATGACTTCTCTTTTTTTTTTTTTGCTTTTCTTTAATGATATAATGTAAGGGTTTTTTAGTCTTTTAACTGATTTTGGTATACAAAAGAGTTGTTTTTAAGTTGAGGCTAAAAGAGTTATCTTTTTTAATTTTTGGTATTTAAAAACTCCGGCCCCATGTGAGGAAATATATATATATATATATATATATATATATATATATATATATATATTAATGAATCTCCGTCCAATCTCGACGAACTATTTACTAGTTCCAAATAATACTCAACTCAGTTTGTTTAAATTCAAAATATAATTTACTCAGTTAAAACACCATAAAAAGGTAACGGCCCCCAAATTATTATTTTTAACAAAATCATATCATATGGTGAGTTTACCTTCTGGCATATCTATACTATATTAAAAAGGAAATTTTTCAATGTGTCTGTTGGCCAAACGGTAAGGTCTTAATGCCTAAGACCAAAGGTTTTGGTACCTTTAAATTTTTTTTTTTTATCAGACAAATAAAAATGCATTCAAAAAACGGCACCAGAGATGCCATAAATTATACAAGTCGAGAGATGAGATCATTTGCACTCCACTCTATAAAATTCAGATCAATATCCACAACACCGAAAGTGCGATTCCAACCCCAAGTTCTAGCTTTGATTTCCTTAATGAATTCACCGACAACCGACTCTTTAAATTTCTTATTTAATACTGTTAATTTGTCAAAAAAAAAAGGAAACTTGCAATTGAAAATCAATTTCAAATCAATTTTAAAATTGAGTGGCAATTTTATAGTTATAATAAAATTGAATGTTTAGATATAAACTATATTTTTTCTTTTTCTTTATCTTTTTATTTTATTTTATTTCTTTCTAAACTTATGAAATTCGACTAATTATAAATATTTAATATGTATATCAAATTAAAGATCACGATAAGAGCTTTAATGTGATTATATTTTAGAGTGAATTTTGAAAATAGCCTATTTGTTTTAGTAAAATTGAAAATTATCCACTAAGATAATAATAAAAAAAATTAAAAATGGTCACACTTACCATTTTACCTTTAACCTTAAAAAAAATATTTTACTTCGGCCTGCCCTGCCCACCCCCCTCCCCCCCTCGACCACCCATCCCCAAACCAAAAAAAACAAATTACTCCCTCTCTGCCCTTGACCCCTCCACCCCAACCCCCCGACAACCCACCCCCAAGCCAAAAAAAATAATTATTATTTTTTACTCCCCTCGACCCCCCAACTCCACCTACCCCCAAGCCAAAAAAAGATTTTTTTTCTTAACTCCTTCCCTGCCCCTGACCCCACCCCCACCCACCTCCAAGCCAAATTTTTTTACTCCCCCCCCCCTCCCCCGCCCTGCCTCCCACCCCGGGACCCCACCCAACCCCTCCCTCCCTCCCCCAAGCCAAATTTTTTTTAACTCCCCTTGCCTCTGCCCCCCCCCCCAATCAAAACAATTAGTTGTGGTTGTGAATTCTCGTCAAATTCACAACTAGCAATAGAGTTGGTTGTGAATTCGAGATTTAAAACTTAAATTCACAACTAACACTAACAATTTAGTCGTGAATTCATCAAACTGATTGTGAATTCGAGAATTCACAACCAAAACAAGTTGAGGGTGGGTGTCGGGAAGGGGGGTGGGGGTTGGGGGTGGGGTCAGGGCAAGGAGGATGTAAAAATAATTTATTTATTTTTTGGCTTGGGGGTGGGGGTCAGGGCACGGGGGAGTAAAAAAAAGGGATATTGATATGTATATACACAAACTTTAAGGTAATTCTTGAATCACACATGAGCTTTATTTTGATATAACAATACATAAATTTTCAATTTATTATGATTTTATCACGAACAAAAATACACAAATTTAATAGTTGATTTGGAGGCAGAGATTTGGCTATGTGGACATATCGTCCCACAAACAATACTGCGTTATTTCAAATTAAATCAACGTTGTTTGGACACTTTCATGATTGGTTTATTATGAAATAAGCCCTTTGGCAATTATACATCTCTACCACTCACAATCTCTCGGGGTTCAATTTCCTAGAGGAAGCGGTCTCTTGTGACCACGATGAATTCAATGTAGACGATTAGGGATGGCAACGGATCGGATCTGGACCGGGTCTGGTCAATACCAGATTCAGATCCGTTTTCATATACTAGATCCAGATCCAGATTCAGATCCAGATCCGTGGATCTAAAAATTTTAGATCCAGATCCAGATCCGTCAGATTCGCGGGTCCACGGATCCAGATCCATGGATCTACTATTTTAAAATTAAATTAAAAAAATTTCAAAAAATCAACAACATCTAATTTCCATCATGAAAAATATAACATAAAATACTTTTATCTAATTACTTTTAGTTTTTATTATTTTAAATATAAATTATTTATTATTTTTAATTTAGTTAATATTATTAGTAAACTAAATATAAAATATAATATATATATATATATATAATAAAATGGATCCACGGGTCGGATCTGGGCTGGATTCGGATCTAAAATTTCAAGATCCAGATCCATTTTCAAAACTGAGATCCAGATCCAGATCCGTCGGATCCAAAAAATTGAGATCCAGATCCGTAAAAACGGATCTGGTTCCACGGATATGGACCGGGCCCAAGATCCACTGCCATCCCTATAGACGACGTCTCCAACCTCTCAATTTGAGAACTCATCCCCAATCTACTATGCTACCAGACGATTACTTTAAAGTATTAACATTGATAATATAAAATACTCCAGTAAGGTTAATTTCTTATTTATTTTGATGGATTGAAATTTTGAAATATTTCAATATTCTTGATTATTTTTATCAATTAACTAATTTTTTGCTTAATTCTTATCATATTAAAATGATGAGATTAAAAAATTATATTATTAAAAATAAAAATACTCAATTACTTGCATCTTATCAATTATGTAAGGCAAGCACACTCAAACTATATTGATCAATATAAATACGCATACGATTTTTACATTTAAAACAAAACAACATAATTTATTTAGAAATATCACAAGTGAATTATAAATATTTTTTGAAGAAAAAAGACATTGTATTCGCACAGGACAAAGGAATTATTAGGTTTTGAAGTTTGGCCCATATTACAAGATGTGTTTCGACACTTGTCTGATAATGCTGAATGATGCCGCTGTGGTCCTATCTTTTATTCTCAGAAGACATACATCTGCACCAACATTTGCCCTCCTAAAATTAGTATGCCTGAATATTATCTACAACTGCCTAAATCATTTATTTATTTCGTGAATTTGTTGGAAATATAAAATAATGAGATGTACATCTCGTGAGATTAATTGAATCCGTAAAAGTGTTCGTGAATTTTATTGCTTACATATTACAAGATGTGTTTCGACACTTGTCTGATAATTGAATTTTAATTTGGCTATAAAATTAGATATTTTATACAAATTTTATAAAATAAAATTTAGATTCCACGTTGTTCTTTTATCAAACTTCACCAATTAAAATATTAAATAGTAAAATAATACTATTTGGATCTCATTAAAAAAAGTATTTATATATGAGCACGCGGTGGTAATAGTTGCTTCTTTCGTGATTTTGGTTTTATAGCTTCCCTCTATTTTTATGTACATTATATATATAGAAAATACGGATCATATATAAACATATACATCAAACACAACAAATCTAAGCAACCTATTTCAGAAAAGAAATAAAAAAAAGAAATTAAATCAGACAATCGCATCGAAACTGCCACCAATGGATTACTTGTGATGAATTTCAAATTCATCTCTAAAAATTGTTGAGCACGAACGCAGTTTGATGTTTCCATAATGTGCTTTGATATCCATTACTATTTTACTTTCGTTTCAAATATTTATATTAGAGCTTGATGATATATGAAACTTCTTACTTTTTAGTGTATCGAACTTAAATCCTTCAATCAAAATTCATGCAGTTCAATTTATTGAAATCTTGGCAACTTTTCTTGTATACTATTTAGTCGATGTTACTTATGGCATCTTTGAATTTAATTTGTGAATGCATCATGATTTGTATTGAAATGAAATTTTACCCATTCCTTACTTACTGAGTGCTCCATGTTAGCCTCTTATAAGTCTTAGCTCAATTTGCATGAGAAAATAATTTTCTATAATATATGGTTCTCTAATTTTGTTTCTATTGATTTAGGCTGAGTTTTAATCAAGTTTGTTGCTTAAATCTTTCACGCATTTGTACCCTTCAATTGCTAATAAAATCTTGTTCGGTGGTTGACAACTAACTCCGTGCACCAAAATTTATTAATTGATGTCTTGTTTGAAAAATTTATTATCATCTCATGACTTTATGGCGTATTTGAGTCAGCTCTCAATTGTTAAAACTGAATTGTTAATTACATTAAATTTGAAAAAAAAAATGATAGATCTATTATACATTTTATTAATAATTTTGTGTGTGTGATAGAAACAAGAAACAACAATGAGCAGTAGTAGTCATTAATTCATTATTAACGGATTTTCTTTTTATTGTGATCAATTCATTATCAGAATTAGTAAAGTAACAAATTCAAATATCATAAAAATGTCAAAATTTACAAATGGTATAACTTCACGTGAAAAATCACTTCCTTCGACACAAAGGGGGCGGAATTGCTTTGTCGATTGAAGCGCCAAAGTAGTGGAGAGAGGAGTGAAGTACCCATGCCATGTGGATAATTATTAAGGATAAATTAATTTGTACTGTTGATTTTCAATTAGGGTTGACGAATTTTATGTGCATTTCCACTTTATATTGTTCAATTAGACGTAGGGAATCTTTTAAACTTAATACTCCCTTCTTTGTTTATGGAAAAGAGTCTTATTTTAAGGTTAGATACAAATTTTAACAAAATTGTTAAAGTTATTATAAGTAAAATAAAGGAAAAATTGCACCAAAATATACAAACTTTACCGAAAATTTATATTTGACGCGAAGTTAGGAAGTTACATTTTAACACACTAATTTAATAAGTTGTTCAATTTTGACACAATTTTCATTTTCCCCAAATTAAAATATGACGTGGATCCTACGTGTCTCGCCAGCACACATCATTCCGTTCGCTGGATTAAACACAAAACGACGCAGTTTTTTCATAAGTAAAACTACACCGTTTTAATAGTCTTCATTATTTAATCCCAATCTTCTGAAACCTAATTCCAAATACTCCCCAAATTGAAATCGCGGACGTACCTTACTTTCATCCTCTTAAACCACGTTCGATTGAGGCTTTCAATCGCAGAATTGGAGTGGTGTAATCATGTCGCCCTCTTCGTCGTGGTCAAGTGGTCCAGAGGATGCTGTCATTACATGCCGTTGCAAAAGATCAGCGAAGGTGGAGACGTCTAGAATTTTGAAAAATCCATCTGCCATGTTGCCACGATGCGTCGCCACTTCTTACGACTAACCAACGCTCGTCGGCGTCAGAATAAGGCAGGAGGAACAAGTTTAGGAGCGACGAAAGGGTTGATCGGATTTGAAAGTTGGAAGTGAGAATGAAGAAGATGAAAAGTTGCTTGAGGTAATATGAACGGCTACAACAAAACGACGACGTTTTGTGTAATTAAACCCTATTTTTAATTCAGTAAACAAAATGATGTCGCTTTGTTGTGTATAGAACGACGCCGTGTTATTACACGCCAGCAAAACGGCGTCGTCTCCAATCCAGGGTGGTGATCACTATTTTTATAGCAACAAATACTGCAACTAACACAGGCAATTGTAGCAAGTAAAAAGTAACCGAGTATCGTATCCACAGGGACTGAAAAATCGAAATCACTCTAGCTATCTCCTAAACAAACTAAAATAGTAGACAGGCAAACGAAAATAAAGATTGATTTACTAAAACGCAAATAACAAATAAAAACACTTAGGAAATTCAAATAATAAAATACTCTGACCATATGGATGTACTTTTACTAATTAACTACATGCATTTAACCTATTGATTCAATTACCAATTTAATCCAACCCTGATGAGAGATCACAAAACTATTCACAAGCTTCTCTAACGAACACCTATGAAAGTAGATTAATTTACCCCCTTCACATTCAAGACTCCAAGGAATAAATTAACTCCCAAGAGTACACAAAGAATAGCTCCCTATAGTTTCACCTATCCTATTCAAGTGTCAAGGCTACTACTATAACATGCATTACTGAATCGGCTGAACAATTAATGCATTCAAGACTCAAACTGAACAGCTAGACATGTAAATTATTGGCCAAATAATTCACAAGAAAACAAGCACCAGGAATCACGAATCACAAGTTGGAAGGCAAATTGATATCAATAAATCATACACACATAATTAATCAGCTATGTACAAACCCTAGGTTCAGATTAACGAACTAGCCAGACATACTAAAATAAAATAAAAGCATAAATAAAAGAAAGCAATTGAAATAAATAAAATAGATAAAACCCGGAAGAAATTCTGGATGAACAGCTTGAATCTTGCAGGAAAAGAAATCTAATCTATGAAAGCATTAAAATCCTAAGTCTAAAACTGAAAAATATGAAAAGAGGTAAAGAGATGTGAAAAGATGTGTCTAATAGGTCAGGGAAAGGACCTATATATAGGCACAGGAGATAAATACAGTGTAGAGCTCGAAAATACTGATAAAATCCGAAAATCCCGCAAAATCCCGAAAATTCGGAAATTCCCGTCGGGCACTATTCACTACTGTGCGCGACTTTCTTGTTTCGGTCATATCTTCCTCGTCCGAACTCGGATTTGCGAACCGTTTGCGCCTACGAACTCGTATCGAGACGAACTACAACTTTCATTAAGATCAACAGTCCAAATTCGAACTCCATATTTCTGTAAAATTCATCAAAGTACGAGAAAGTAACATATTTCACAAGATAAAACAATTTAAGCACAAAACAATCATCCAACACTCAATTTCCTATAAAATTAACATCATATGAACATTAAAAACCATGGAAATATGAGTGTTATCAGGTGGATAAGTTGTAAAACACGTAAGTGCCACATCACAAATGTCGGTCACCGGAGATGAAAATTGTGTCAAAATTGAACAACTTATTAAATTGATGTATTAAAATGTAAATTTCTAACTTCATGTCAAATATGGATTTTCGGCAAAGTTTGTGTATTTTGGTGCAATTTTTCCTAAAATAAAAGTACAATTTGTAGAGGTAATGTTAATACTAAAAAATAGAATAAAAGTACATTATTATTAGTTCCATGTTGAAATAAAAATACAATTTATAATTAAATATACGAGAGAATGTTGGATTTTGAGTACCCTTGTACTCATTTTTGCAATATATTCACTTTTACCTTTAAAAAAAATGAGAGAAGGTATGATATGATAATTTAAAAGGTAAAATCAATTTCTTTTCATGAAAAAAGAATGAATAAGTAAAACTTTTTTTTTGTGGACAGAAGGAATAAGAGCATCCACATCAGATCTCTCAAAAGTAATCCTAACTTTAAATTTGAGCTAAAATAATAAAAAAGTGAGATAAAATGATCATCCAACAAATCACCTATATTAAGTTGGGCCTACAAAAAAAATTACACCCCCTCAAATTTAATCCTAAATTTACACCCCCTTAGAGCACAGCAGAAATCTCAAAATTATGCTCCTATATTCCTCCCTAAAGCTTCCCTATTTAATTTTAGGATCTCGATTTTATAAATGTATACACCAGATCTCCTATTTTCTACATAAAAACAATAATTATGTGTGGACCCTACTAATTATAAGCTTAAAATAAATTTAGGGTGGGTGTAAATTTAAGATTGAATTTAGGTAGGTGTAAAATTTTTTGTGGGCTCCATCAATTTTAGGGGATCTGCTGGATGCATTTTTTATTTCATTTTCAATTGTTTTAGCCTAAATTTAGAGTTAGTGATGCATTTAGGTGATCTGCTGGGAGTGCTCTAAATCTAATCCTAAATTTATAAAATAGATAATGAAAAATAGGAGAGCTGTTGTGTGCAATTGTAAAATATGAGTTAAAAATAATTTAGAGAAAACTTAGAAGTATTTTTAGGAGTAAAATTTTGAGAGATCTGCTATGAATGCTCTAACGGATATCTTCTTATAATATAAGGTGCAGTGATGTGGAATAATACTTACTTATATCAAGTTCAAACGTCATGAATAAAAGTATCGAGCTGAAGTATAAACAAGATGTTCATGTGAAATGAGAACATAAACAACATAAATAAGATAGAGAGATAAAAAAAAATGGTAATTAGAAGAGAGATATATATATGAGACCTAAGACAAAACTCTCCAGTCATAAGACTCATAACTATTGAGAATATAACTAATTCTAACGTATCGTCGCCATACATCTTATACCAAAACACTAACAAATCAAACCGCGTGTAATATTCATTAAATGCCTCAATGAAAATATTTATAATCACCTTTAAGGGACGTTTATTTTGCATGATTGATTTTTTTTTTTTTGAGAGAAACGAGAGGATATTTATTGAGCACACTGGCATGGAACATGGAGATGACCCTCCACAAACATCGGGGGTTCATTCCAAACATGAAGTGTAGATACATCCCTCGCAGCCTTTGCTAAGCAATGAGCTATAGCATTTTGATTCCTTCTAACATGACGGATCCTAAAACCGGGCAACAGTAAAAGTTCTCATCGATAGTGGTTTGCGATAGCACCAAACTCAGTGAGATTTCTTCCAAGCGACTCGATAGCTTCGCATGCCAACTTACTGTCAGACTCCACCCATCCATTCACTAAGCCGAGCTCCTTAACCCAAGACAACGCTTCCTTAATACCCAACAGCTCCCCTTCCTCCACGCTGCGATTTCCCATGAGTTTAAGAGATTTGCCTCTAACAAAATGACCACCATGATTTTGAATTACAATACCAATACCAGTCGCATTCTGACCTGTGAAGAATGCAGCATCAGTCCCGCACCGAAACCAGCCATCAGGGAGCGCATGCCACCCTTCACACCCCATCTGGTTGGCGTTTCTTGTTTGCTTTGGGTGAGCAGCAGCTTGAGCCAAAATCCAGTCTTCCTTGCAGCTGGCGGCCATTAAAATAGTCCTTGAAGGGATGGGGACGACATCTTCCCAGATCGCCTTGTTTCGGTCTTTCCAAATGTGCCATAGAATCATGCAAACATTTGCAGTAAGGACGTCATCTTCGTTGGAGATAATCGAAAAAAGAGCAGAACGAAAAGACTCGTTGCTAATCTTGATATTATCCATGAAACTCGCGAAACCCCCAGTTCTCCAACAATCATCGGCAAAGGGACAAGCAAGAAAAGTATGCCAAAGGTTCTCATAACTCTCCTTACATCCCACACTCCCCTCCAACAGTGACTCCTCGTGAAAGCAAATTCTCTTTAGTGGGTAGATTGTTCTTGGCTGCCCTCCAAAGGAAGGATTTCACCTTCGGAGGTACCTCCATCTTCCAGAGCTTATCCCAACGGCCATCTTCCCCAAAGTTCTGATCAAGAGTAAGAGAGCTGGCAAGTCAATAAGCCGACTTCACCGTATAACTTCCATGCTTCGAGAACTTCCATATAATTCTATCTGGCTCCACTCTCGGCATAAGAGGAATAGAGATGATGGAGTTTACGTCCTCCTCGTTCAGCACCTGCTCCAAAACTTCAGTGTTCCACTCCCTATTATTCGGCAGAATGAGGGTGCTAACTCTGTCATCCTCCATTCCTGCAGGGCAGTGCGTCGAGACCCGGGAGTTGCCTTATCTTCTCAACCAAGGATCCCTAAAAATACGGACACTAGCACCGTCTCCAATCCTCCACCTCACACCACTTCTCACCAAATCTTGCGCTGAAAGTATGCTACGCCAAGTATAGCTGGGGTTATGTCCCAAACTGGCCGTAAGAAAGTTACCGTGACGGAAGTACTTGGCCTTTAAGACTCTGGACACAAGAGCATCGGGGTCATTTATGAGACGCCACCCCATCTTGCCAAGCATAGCTACATTGAGGAGTTGCAGACTACGAAAGCCCAGCCCACCAATTTTTTTGTCAACACAGAGTTTTTGCCAACGCAGCCAATTGATTCCTCTTCCATTCCCAGCCTTATTTCCCCACCAGAAACTGTTCAAAAGCCGCTCCATGTCGTCAGTAAGGCCCGTCGGCAGTGAAAAGATCGCCATACAATACGAGGGAATGGCCTGGGCAACCCCCTTTATAAGCACCTCCTTCCCTGCTTTACTCAACTTCTTTCCATTCTAGCCTTGAATCCTTGACCACAGTCTATCACGTAAATATTGAAAAATCTCCTTTTTCTTTCGGCCGATGAGAGATGGAAGGCCGAGGTAACGGCCAGTATTCAGCGGCGCCCTGACACCCAGAGATTCCGAAAGAGCATCCCTCTCCTCCTCACTAACATTGGCACTGAAGAAAACCCCCGACTTTTGATAGTTGATCCCTTGCCCGGTAGCTTGCTCATAAACTCCAAGGATTCTCTTCAAATTCGCCACCTCCTGTAGAGAAGCCCTACAAAAAAACATGCAATCATCCGCAAACATAATGTGAGATATAGCCGGCCCTCCGCGACTGATTTGAACTCCATGGATAGAGCCTCTCGCTGTCTCGAAGTTTACCATAGCCGAAAGGCCCTCCGCACAAAGGATGAAGAGGTAGGGAGAGAGTGGATCCCCTTGCCTTAAACCTTTTCCTGGAGTGATGGGCCCCACCAAAGCGCCATTAACAAGAACGTTATAGGAAACCGTAGTGACACACAAGATCATCCACCTTCGCCATTTATCAAAAAAATCCAAACGATCAAGGATAGCATCAAGGTAGCTCCAACTCACTCTATCATAAGCTTTGCTAATGTCTATTTTCAGCGCCATACTCCCATTCTTCCCTCTAGTCCTTTTCTTCATAGTATGGATCGCCTTAAAAGCAATGAGAATATTATCCTGGATATTACGGCCTTCAACAAAAGCAGACTGAGCACCATCGATGAGCTGAGGGAGGACCTTCTTCAATCTATTGCAGAGGACTTTAGACACAAGCTTATACACCACATTACATAGCGAAATAGGCCGAAGCTCCTTCATGTTCGAGGGACTGTCAACCTTCGGGATAAGAGAGATGGTAGTTTGGTTAAGCTGAAGTGGAAAAACATCCTCCTGGAGCCAATCACAGCAGCTGCTAAAGATATCTCCTCCAATGATACCCCAATATTTTTGAAAAAACTTTGGGTTAAAGCCATCCAGCCCCGGGGACTTGTCGGGATGCATCTGCGATAACACTTCAGTAAACTCTTCGATCATAAAAGGGCGAGTCAGCTCATCATTTTTCATTGTATCGACAAGCGGCTAGAGGCGACACAAAACTTGATGAAAGTTGTTCTCAGAAGTTGGAGCTGCAAAGAGATACTCGAAATAATCCAAAGTGGTGGCTCTGATATTCGCCTCAGTGGCTGTCCAGCTACCATCATCTCTCTGAAGCCGAATGATAGTGTTGACACATCGTCGAGCCGAAGCCATAGCATGAAAAAACTTGGTGTTTCTATCACCATCCTTAAGCCAAAATTGCTTAGCGCGTTGACGCCAGTGCTGCTCTTCCTTTAAAAGGATTGACGCCATCTCTTTTTTGGCAGCTCTCAAGGCGCCTATGGAGAGCCCGTCTCGTCTGCCTTGTAGATAAGAGATGCGTTTCTCCAAACTTCTCTTGTGAATCATGTCCTCCTTTCCTCGATGTTCAGACCATATGGACATGGATTCTGACAGAGCAGTTAGGCAATCAATGACATTGACACCGTTAAGATTAGTCCAGCAATCACGAATAATATTGGGTAGTTCAGGTTCCATGCACCACTTATTTTCAAATCTAAACCTGCGATGCAAGTTTTTTGGACCAATTCCGCTGCATTTTAAGAGTAGTGGGACATGGTCTGAGATTGCAACCGAGAGTGGTAGAAGAGTAGCCTCCGGAAACAAGGACTTCCAGCTTGTTGTGGCCATCCCCCGATCCAATCTTTCCTCCACAAAATTCGGGGTTCCCAGACCACGAGACCATGTGAATTGATGTCCCCGAAGGGGGATGTGAGAAAGGCCACAGTCCAAAACAGCAGAACGAAAGCCTTGGAAGAGCCATCTAGGGTGCTCCACACGACCATGCTTGTCTCCCGGATCAAGCAGATCATTGAAATCTCCAATAATCACCCAAGGGAGAGAATTCACATCGGACAGACGGCGGAGCAACTGCCAAGAATCTCGCCGCCGATTTCGTTCCGGGTGTCCATAAAAACCTGTCAATCTCCAGTCGCCATTGGTATCAGAGACATGAATATCTATATGGTTTCGGGAGTAACTCAACAGCTTACAAATGGAAGATCTTTTCCAAAGCATGCATAATCCTCCACTCCTCCCCATGCAGTCGATCGAAATGCAACCTTCAAACTTTAAACGAGTCCTTATCTCCTCCACACGCTGGCTATGGGCAATCGTCTCGCAAAGAAAGACAAAATCGGGCTTATGAACTCGGGCCAATTCATACAAAGTGGGAATCGCGAGGGGGTGGCCCAACCCCCTGCAATTCCAGCTTATGGTATTTATTGGGCCCGGCCGACCCCGGTTCCGGGGCCCGTCGATCTATTAGAAGGAGCATCTGAGACATCCTTGGCTTGGCCAGCAGGAAATATCTCAAGTGCTAGGGTGGTGCCAACATCAGAAGAATCAATGCCGCGACGTCGTTTTCTCTCGTCATTAGCTGTCATAGAGTAATTTTCAAGTTGCATGATTTGTGGAGAGTTCATAACGGTGCTGATATCCTGGAGAGCATATCTCGGCGCTAAGATAGGAATATCTTCGCGGAAACACCCCAACGAAGTAACCAAAGAAGATTCTCCCCGATTCTCTTGCGCATTCTTTTTCGGATCCATCTGTAACGGCTCGCTCGAAACCCTAGCGTCCGCCGACTCCCCGCTAGGGTTTGCTCCCGCATCTTCTGTTCGGATCCATTTTTCTCCGGCCAGGCCTACTCCTTTTCGATCGGCCGCTTTCAACTCAACTCCCCATTGCCTTTCAGTGTCCTTTGCCTCCGGATTGAAAAGCATCTCACAAAAACTCTCTGAATGGCCCAGACGGCCACACAAGAAGCAAAAAATGTTCAGTCTCTCATATTTAAATTTAACAACAAAAGTAGATCCATCTCGGTTCTTGAGTTTTTTAAAGTGCTTGAGGGGCTCTGATACACGAACACCAACCCTAACTCTCATATATTGGCGCCAAACTCCAGTAGAATTCGTGCTATCATATTCCATGAATTTACCAATAAAGTTACCTAACAGCTTCCCAACTCCCTCTGTAAGATAACCCGCCGGGAGGTCGTGAATCTGAACCCAGAACGGCAATATGTCCAAGGGAACTGTTAGAGGAAACTCTCCACGACGCAATCTGTGAAGAATTAGTGGGAAATTCCCGAAAGCCCAGGGCCCTCCATCGTACACACGTTTTAAATCAACTTCATGAAAAAATTGAAAGATGAATCTCCCCTGCCCGATATCTTTCATGAAAACACCTTTGCCCGGTCTCCAAACGCCAGCCATCCGACTGCGCATCAGAGTGAAGTTAATAGGCTGCTCTGTGATAAATCGCCCTACCAGACAAAGATCCACCGACACCGAGGATTCTTCGGCAACCTCATCGTCAATAAAGATTTCATCATCCTCTCCCTCAATATTCAGTCCGGCCATTTGATCCTCCATGAGCCGATAAGAAAATTGAGAAAAGAAAAACAGAAAAACCAACGTTCTCAACAAAGGAGAAAAACCAACGTTCTCAACAAAGGAGAATTTTTTTTTTTGCATGATTGATAAGATGCATAATTTAGTATTTTTATCTTTACTATTAAGATTTCTCTAATTTCATCTAAAGAAAATAAAAATAAAAATAGAAACAATACATCCGTGTAGCCACTGATTTGAAAAACACAAAATTTGGCCATTTTTTACATTTTAGGATTGTTTTGCCCTTAATTAGAGCGGATCGAATTCAGATTTGCACACAGATTAGGTACACTTGGCACTATCAGTGCCAAAAGTACCAACTGTCAGTCTGCCAGCGACTGCGAGAAAGTTAGCGTCCGCGCCTAAATGACACAATTGGCAATAATAGTGTCAATTGTGCCATTCAGGCGCGGCCGCTGACTTAGTGTCATTTGTACCAACTGCATCGACCGTGGAAAAGTCAGCGGTCGCGCCTGAATGGCACAATCAACGACACAATTGACACTATTAATGTCATTTGTACTATCATAATTCGCGAGTCCAATTCGATCCGAAGCTCAATCAGCGTGCATAACCCTAATCAAGTTCGCCTAATTAAGGGCAATCATAAAACGTAAAAAAGAAAAATGATCAAATTTTATATTTTTTGGATGAATGACCAAATATTATATTTTATTATTTAATATGACTATTTCACAAATTAATTTAAATGATTGAAATAATCAATAACATGGATGTATTTCATCTATAAATAAATACTACCCCGTGGAAAATAGTTCAAATATCATCATATTACTCGCACACTTTTACATGAGATCACTTTGAATCCCGACTTAATTAATTTACTCCAATATTGACTATCCTTTCTTTTATAACTTTCTCACTTTTGTTGATGGATGATTAAGAGCATCCATATTGGTGTTAAATGATAGTTTACATGATAGCTTATTTTACGAGGGGAGGACCACATGATAGCTTATTTTACGAGGGGAGGACTACATGATTTTTTTAGTTTTGATTTTTATGCTTTTCACTTAAATTTAATTGCTCAAATTTAAATAACATATTTTACTAATAATTAAAATTTCATTAAAATAAAAAACTTAAAAATTACATAAAAAAATTAAAAACATAATTAAAATTACATAAATTAAAATCCTAGTCTAGATAAGCCCACGCGCCTATTTTGAACATAATTAAAAAAGAAACGGTCAAAAAATCACGAAAATTGAAGTAGTCAAATTCAAAATTCAAATTTTCTATTTTTTTTAATAGCGCTATTTTGAACGGCTGATCAGACTACATGTTACAACGTGTAGCCCTCGTGTAAGAGAGAGCTGCATCGCCTTACACGATGCGAGCCTTACAGGAGTAGGCCGCTATCGTGCAGGCGATACGGATGTTCTAAGGCTGACCCATGAGATAGGATCAAATCCGAGTAACATGGATCAATTACTGTTTTATATATGTACAAACATTCATAAATAGTAGGAGTGGATATTTATGGGTGTGTGTAATAGAAATAACATGGCAATGGCATTAAGGATAACTGGATAAGGGTGGCACTTGGCAGCCAAGGGGAAAGAGTGGGCGTTTTATTGGGAGTGTGCGCTTCCATGAAAAGTAAGGTAGGGTCCTCCAATCCAATGCGTCACTCTCATCAGCCGACACGAAAGTGATGGGTTTTGGGGCCCAATATCTTATATTCATATTCATTAATTTACACAAAAACGCCACCCACAAATTTTATACTCTATAAATGTACACACATCCTACCGTCAGATTTTATGTGTTGGAGTAATTTTTTTTTTGAAGAGGGATTTTAATTTATGTGTTAATTGATGAAAGAGCAATATGTGCATTTTAATCACGGTAACATTCTTCAACACCGCACTGGCCACCGGGTCCTCACTTAAATGAAGTGACCCGAGTTCGATCCCTCTTGGGAGCGAATTGGTGATTGGAGATATAAGGTGGAGTTTGGTGAATGGAGAGATAAGGTGGTTCTTGGAGTGGATGGGGAACTAACTACTAACATCTAACATGACTTTGACCGATCAAAAAAAAAAAAAACATTCTTCAACACCGCATCTATGTACATGAGATTATTCAAAATTCTTAGTCAGAGTTTACAAGTTCATACTTTTTAATTAATTTTTATTAATCATCAAATAAAATTTAATAATTATAATTAAGATTTAATTGAGATCGAAACACATAAGTGTATCCCTGCAGGGGCGGATCCAGAAATTTTGTTTGGGGGGGCTGAACTTGCACGGGGGTTCGGGGGCGGTAGCCCCCGTTTTTTTTTTTTGGGATATAATATATAGTAATTAATAAATAATTGTTTTTTTGTCATTAGATCAACAACAGTAATAAAAACCTACAATAGTTTCATTCATTACCATGTCTATTACATTACAAATAATCTATGAATAGACACTTGGCGAACCCGAGCTAGTAATTGTGGAAATAATAAATAATCACCTGGCCCAAAGTTGATCAATGTTGAATTGGGAGAAATTATTTCTCGGATCAAGACACGCCATGCATCTAAGCAAATTAGTGCTAGCTTCGGAAAACCGAGTGTTTAGCTCTTGTATTGTTAGATCAACAACCTAAAATATTAATAGAGTATTTAGTTTATTATTAGTGCTAGCTTTCAGTCTGTCCCGTTTGTATTTCTTAACAGAGTATTTAGTTTATTATTATTTTTAATTTCTATATTAAAAAGAAAAAAAAATCAAAATTTGGGGGGGGGGGGGCTCTAGCCCCCCCTGGATCCGCCACTGTATCCCTGCATATTAATACAGTGGATGATCAAATAAAACTTTTCTTTTTCAGAAATCTAATTCAAAATTAATCTGAACCATAATTTATATAAAGAAAATAATATTCTATATATTAATAAACATTATTATAAAATAATTATTATTGTATATATAGGTAAGTATATCTTCCTAGGTTATCTTAGTTTTTATGTGAATATATATGCGTATAGACTCTACAATATTTATTGGAGGGAAACACATCCTGGATTGATAATGTAATTCGCAGAAGTACCCTCACCAAAAAAGTTTGAAGTGTGATGCACGAGATATATAAATTTAGATATTAGTAAAAGTTGAGTGAGCCTTCAAGAAAGAAAAGGAGAAATGTATAACTTAAATATCTGACTGAACTTTATGAGTCCTTTAAAATAATTTATAAGTTTGTTTAGAAATTTATAAATTTATTCAAAATATTTATCAAAATAAGCTCTTAAATATCTTGTAAATTCTAAAAATAAGCTATACAAATTTATAAGCTCTCAAATAAATAAACTGTGAATAGGGGAATCTACCCACTCTTATAATCTATCTTACAAAACTATCCACACTACCCAAAAGCAAAAAGTGATGGTGATAGGCATGCTTGGTTTTTTGTAAAAGTTCTTACACAAGTACAATTGTGTAAGAAAATGTGTAAGATAGGTAGTTAAAAATGCACAAAATTTAATAAAACAGTAATACGAGGGCTGAAAAATTCCAATTTAAACATATATGTAATAACAAAACATTTCTGAACCTAATGGGTCAACTAGCCGCCAGTAAACCCTAACCGCTAGCACTAGCCGCCGGTGTTTTCTCCGGCGGCTAGGGTTTACTGGCGGCTAGTTGACCCATTAGTTTCAGAACCTTTTTTTGATTCTCAATTCGTAACTAGCCGCCAGAAATTCGTAGCCGTAAGCACTAGCCGCCGGTAAAAAAGTTCTGCGGCTAGTGCTGCCGGCTAAGAATTTCTGGCGGCTAGTTATGCCATTTGCTTCAAAATAAATATTTCCTTCATAATACACATAATCGTGAATTTTTGTACCTTCGTAATAATATTTCTAACACACAAACGACCCCTAATTTTTTTCAATTTTTCAACCTACAGTATATATTAATGCAGGAAAGTGACGTGAGTTGGCATTTATGGCATCTTTCTGACATTGTGTAAGAACTTTTACAAAAAACCAAGCATGCCTATCACCATCACTTTTGCTTTTGGGTAATGTGGGTAGTTTTGTAAGATAGATTATAAGAGTGGGTAGATTAAATTTCGACCCATAAATAAATTTCTCTATCCTTTTTTTTGTATATAATTAAACTTATATGCAACAAGTTTTTTAGAAATATTATTCATTAATTATTTAGTATTTCCATCATATATCCTTTAAAGTTCATTTCTTTTAATTTTTTTTCTCTCTAACAAAGATTTTTTTCTCTCTAGTATAAAATTCTCAATTATAAATATCATTCACACACTTTGACAACTAATAAATTCTTTAAAAAAACAAATACACCTTCAAAAAAAATCTTAAAAAGTATATATTAAAAGCTTTTAAAATCTCTTATAAGCTATTTATATTTATCAAGCTTAAACAAACACTCTGTGAATGGCCAAGGCCAAATCAAATCGCTCATTATCTGGTTTCAAATAAAAAAAAAAAATCAATCATTTTCTTTTCTCTTATGTTTTATTTCGAACGAGCTCCTTTTCGGATAAAATATTTTAATATCGCAGCCCAATCCAATACCATATTTCTGTATTTCAGCCCACACATTCATGAATGTCTTTACTTACAAAAGAAAGAGTGAAAATTTACCTGTCTGTTTTTTCAAAATCAATAAATGCCTGTCTTTTTAGTTTTTACTATGATTTTCAGGAATGGATCATATGTAATCTATTTGAAGAATGGTATTAGGAGTTGTCAACCAATATATGAGTTGAATTACGTTAAGGTAATACATATAGTTAAATTTTAATGGGAATAGTTATTTTTTGACAAATGAAAATAACGAATAAATCAATATAAATTTATGAATAAATTACTTCTAATGCACAAATAGCGTATTCAATTAATATAATAAAAGTTTTGCCCCTCCAGAATTTGAACCCAAGTTTAAATAGTTATTCGTGCATTATAAGCGACTTATTCATAGGTTTGTATTAGTTTATTTTGTTATTTTCATTTTACATGATAAATTTGAATAATTAATATCAGTCATAGGATTTGAATATTTGACACTCCAAATTCATTCTCATTTCTCATTACATTTGATCATTCTCACTGAATAAATCAATAAAATCTACGAATAAGTTTCTTGTAATGCACGAATAGACATTCAAACCTAGGGATGGCAATAAATATTGGATTCGGCTCAAATCCGTGGATCCGGATCCATTTTTCAGGATTTGGATCTCAAAATTTTGGACCCGACGAATTTGGGCCGGATCTGGATCTCAATTTATAAAACGTATCTAGATTTGGATCTTGAATTTTTAGATCTGGACCTGCCCCAAATTCAACCCATGGACCCATTTTTTTAACATATACTCCTTCCGTCCACAAAAAGTGTGTGGTAGAGTGGAGGACATTTGTTTTAATAAAAAAGCTGGAAGATGTGATTTTAATGTTAAAGGGTAGTATTGAGCCCACCAAATTATAAAAGTAAAGGGTGAGTATTTTGTAAATATTGAGTGTAAATGGGGTTTAAAGTATAAAGAAAGTTTCTAAAAAATGAAAACACACAATCTTTGTAGACGGACGAAAATAGTAATAAACACACAATCTTTGTGGACGGAGGGATTATTATTTATATTTTATATATACTTTTCTAATAATATAAATATTAAAAATCAATACACAATACTAATACTTTACGCAGAACCCTAGTTATAATACATAAATATAAATATTAAAATCAATACACAATAATAATATAAAACATAAATATAAATATTAAAATCATAGACTTGAGATTTGTTTATTTTAATGACTTATTTTTCTATTATATAACTTTGGATTGGATGAATGTGTTTTGTGCAATGTTTTTTATGATGAAAACTGAATGTTGCTGATTTGTGAGTCTGCTCATTTTGAATTTTATTTTAACAGCAGTAGACCCTGCGGATCTAGATCCATAGACTCACGAATCTGACGGATATGGATCTGGATTACAAATTTTCATATCCGTCAGATTTGGGCAAATTTGGATCTGTGAAAATAAAACAGATCTGGATCCGGTACTTATAGGATACGATCCAGATCCGACCCATTGCCATCCCTATTCAAACTTGAGTTCGATTACTGGAGGCAACAAAATCACCACATTAACTGAATTACAACTATTCATGTTTTACAAACAACTAATTCGTAGATTTATGTTGACTTATTTGTTATTCTCATTTTTCATGAAATATATCACTCTCACTGAATTCCAACTATATATATATATATATATATATATATATATATATATATATATAGGGAGAGGTTCAAATAAGAACCACTAAATAAAATTAGAACAGAGAACCATTTTAAACCATTCGATCATCAAGATCTACGGTGGATGCATCATCTTGGTGGATGAATGCAGATCCTGGGTTCGAATCCTGAAGGGAGCAAAAATTTTATTATTTTTGGATGCATTAAATTTAATAGTGAATGCATTAATTTTTTTTTTATTAAATGACAATTTTATATAAAAAAAGAAAAGAAAAACCAAAAAAAAAAACCCTTGAAAGCACAGAAAGAGCAGACTAAGGGCCGAGTCTCATTAAAACCTTTTCACGGAAAACCCAGTGGTAAAAACCGTGAATAGGAAAAAGAGTACTCGTCTAGACACAAGACGAAAGTAGGGAATAGCTAAAGGAGATACAACTCCGAGATTCAGAATAACAACGAAAAAACAACCACCCATCAGTCTCAATTACCGTTTCTTACGCAGATGGCTATGCGAAGCCATGTCAAGGCGAACCGCAGCCCTAATCTCGTCAATCTCGTGCGGCCACCACCCTTCTGAACGTTGTTGGTTAGCCATAATATCTGCCGCCTTGTTTCCTTCTCTAAAGATGTGAGAAACCTGCAGCGAGAAAGCATCTAACATCTTTAAAATCCTATTCCACGCCGCCTTAAAACGCCAAGGCACATTCAAAGAACGGGTATTAAGAATTGATATCACGTAGGTGGAATCGGCTTCAATCCAAAGCTTGTGCCAACCACGATTGTGAGCAATTTGAATCGCCGAGATAACAGCCAGGAGTTCCGCTTCAAAGGCAAAACCCGAGCCACCTTTGAAGTGAAAACAACCACGCACTACATTCCAGTTATCTCTAAACACCCCACCTGCAGCAATAGTTCCCGGAGCTCCCGTCGCTGAGCCATCAGTATTTACTTTGATCCACGGCGCCACCGGTGGCCACCAATGCACCTCAACAAACTCCGGAGGAGGAGCACTCCTAGTAGTAACACCCACTGCCCGGAGAATCAGATAATCTGACCAAGAATTCGACATGTAACCTAATTTAGGAAAGTTATCATCAATCTCTTTGAAAGCAACTTTCACAGTGTGGATGACACGACTTGCTTCGAACTTTTGATTATCAAAGATACAATTGTTTCTCTGCATCCAGATGGCCCAGATGACCGTGATGATACCAGCTTTCCAGAAATTACCGGTGAGGGGACTAAGTTTATACTGCCAAGCTGCCACCAAAAAACTATGAATATCATTCTCTTGCAACCCTTGCGTGAAATTGAACCACCCAAGAAACGTAGCCCAAATATTCTGCACACGCTCACAATTCCAGAAAAGGTGATCCTGAGACTCACTTCCTTTTAAGCAAAGCAAACAGACGTTTGGCGTGATCATACCGTAGCGGATAAGGCGATCATAAGTCGGTACTCTATTATGAAGAAGACGCCAACAGATCAAAGAACGTCGAATCGGAATAAAAGATTCCCAAAGCCAAGGGCCCCAAGACGCCTTCGGAAAATGATGACAATGCTTGTTGAATGCCAGCGCAGTAGTGACATTCCCGTGCAACGAGGGTTTCCAGAAACGCACATCTCCCTCAGTACCAAGAGGAGTGAGTAAAATATCACACACTATCTCAGGAAAAGCATTAACAAAGGCTTGCGTGAAATGCCAGAGCCCATCGTAGAAATAATCAGCCACCGATTGAGTAAGAAACGGAAGCATGAAATGCGGAATACCGCATTTATTCATAAGATTATACCCAAGCCAGTCGTCATACCAGAATGAAGTAGAAGCGCCGTCATAAATATACGAGTACGAATCCGCCACCAAACCATCAATTTCCTCACGTAAGCTCATCCAGACAGAAGAAGCAGCCACCAGAGATTTACAACGCCCAAAGCGATCGAGATATCTATCTCTAATCAAATCATATCCGAACTCACGCCCACTAACCACCTTCCACGCCATTTTCATTAGATAGCTCTTATTCATGAGCTCGAACGACCTAACCCCGAGACCTCCCTCCTCCTTAATCGAGCAGACCCTCTTCCAACTCACGGAACAAGATGGCGTCTGCTTGATGTTGCCAGTCCAAAGGAAATTACGGCAGCACGCATCGAGCTCCTTAATAAGAGCAGTCGGCCATCTATAAACCATCATGGAGTGCGTCAGGGAGCTTTGGATAACCGACCTGATCAGGCAAATCCTCCCAGCCATCGACAAGTGTAATCCCTTCCATCTCGCGAACTTGTTGATCACACGATCATGTATCGGTCGAAGATAGGAGGCATGCACACGACCCTTAAAGATAGGAACCCCAAGGTAAGTAATCGGGAAGTTGCCCTGAGTAAATCTCAATATGCTCCGAATAGCCCTGCAGGTCTGAGAAGGAACTTTGCTAGTAAAAAAAATTTGCGACTTATCCGGGCTCACAATTTGATCAGAGATTTGACCATAATATTCCATAATTTTCTGAATGGTATTAGCGTTCGTGACCGTGGCATGACAGAAAACCAGAATATCATCCGCATATAAAAGATGAGTTGGAAAATTAATTCCCTGTCTCATTTGCATCGGTGTAAGTGTGCCCGCGCTAACACAATTTGCAAAGAGCCTACCAAGAACATCCTCGGCGATTCCAAAAAGAATCGGAGAACGAGGATCGCCCTGACGAACACCCCTTGAACACGCAAAATAACCTTTAAGCTGACCATTGTACAGAATAGAAATCCTAGCCGAGTGAAGCAGAATCTCAATCCAACTAATGAACTTTGAATCGTAGCCAGCAACACGAAGAACGTTAAGCAGGAAATCCCAGCTAAGAGTATCAAAAGCTTTTTTGATGTCAATCTTGCAAGCCATGTTTTGACCACGACTCGTACGATGCATACAGTTCACGCCTTCGGACCCAATCAGAATACAATCGTGAATGGAACGACCGCTAATAAAACCAAACTGATGACGGGAAACATAAACAGCAGCAACCTGGCTCAGTCTAGACGCCAACACCTTAGTAATAATCTTGTAAAGAAAGTTGGACAAAACAATCGGTCTCAGATCCGAGACCGAATTGACGACATCTTTCTTAGGTATCAACACCAAGGTATTAGAATTGCAGCCTTGAGGAAGGTAAGAATTCCGGAAAAAAGCTTGAACAGCACACCAAATATCCACTTTAATAATCGACCAACAATGTTGATAGAACTTACCCGAGAAACCATCAGGCCCAGGCGAGCTGTTCGGCTCCATCTGAAAAACCGCAGCAGAAATTTCCTCTTCATCCGGCAAACGAATGAGCAAATTATTATAACGATCTTCGACCATCTCCTCAAAAACCGCCTCAACCGCCGTAATATCAGTATTAGTATGACTGCTAGTCGAAAACAAAGAAGAGAAGAAATCCACGATATGATCCCCAATAACCTTCTGGTCGTAATTCATATCTCCATTGATCTCCATGTGAGAAACGATGTTAGGTTTACGACGAAACCTAAGCATCGCATGAAAGAACTTCGTGTTCCTGTCTCCATCTTTAAGCCACGACACCCGGCTTTTTTGCTGTAAAAGCGAGCTCTGCCTGGAAAGCGCAACGTTGATCTTTGCTTGGGTTTCCACTTCTTTATCAAAGAGATCCTCCGTGTAACCATCCCTGGCAATCTGATCTTGAATCTCCAAAAGCTCTTGTTGAGTATTCATGATACAAGAATCAACATTTCCAAAAACATTCCGATTCCACGCGCGAAGAACCTGCCGAAGACGCTTTAATTTATGCATAACTTTAAAAATCGGGCAGCCAATCTCGGTATCCATCTGCCAGGACCCTTTCACCGTATGGAGAAAATCCGGATGTAAGATCCACATGTTAAGGAACTTAAAGAAATGATGGCGAGGAGGAGCATCCACCATGCAATGAAGAACAAGCGGGGAATGATCCGAGGTAATACGTGGAAGAGCTTGGACAAAAACCGAACTCCAGAGATTTGCAAAAGAGTCAGCAAAAATCGCTCTATCCAGACGAGACTCCACATGGGTAGGCATAAATCTACGACCAGACCACGTGTAATGCAGACCAACCGTAGGCGCCTCAATGAAACCGGTGGCTTCAATGAATTCACAGAACTCCGCACAAGCAGTAGAGTTAGGCATACAGTCACTACTTCTTTCATGGGCGCCTTTCACCGCATTAAAATCGCCAATAAAGACAACATTACCATCAATATGATCCAGAAGATCCAACCACAAACGCCGTCTGCCAGCATACGTGTTAACGCCATGCACCACCGCGATTTTGAAATTCCACGTCGACCATCTGCAGTTCATGATAACCACCTGCTCCGAGGAGAAAATCACATCATGAGTAACAGAAGGATGAGAAAAAACCCAAATATTCGAACTCATGTTGTCTCTTGAATTTTGAAAACAAGGAATAAGATTCAGAGAACGCCAAAATCTAGAAAAAGTCTTCTTGAGATTCGTCTTAGGCTCAATAATCCCAACAATAACAGGGGAGAAGGAGTCGCAATGCTCCTTTAAAACTCGTTTGGACTCGTCCGTAAGGCCCCGGACATTCCATACGAGGACATTCATCAAAAAGACTGAGAATTCGTGTTCGGGTTTTCACCCGATTCCACTTCAGCTGCCCAACTCTTGGCCGCCACATTATTCAGGGCTCTATCATTCTTCGAGCTCCCAGATGTAATAATGAAATCTCTAGGTTTATCTCCTGCTTCCCAAGCTTTGTAAAGTTTATTTTTGATGAAATCTTCAGCCTGTTGATTGGGTTGTTGGTTAGGTTGCTGCTCCACTGACTTCCGTAGACGACTCTTGATACTATCTTCCTCAAGAATCCTCGGTTTCCTTATTGCCAAATCTTTCGGCGGTCTCCCCCTTTTTTTCACCTGCGCCTCCGCCTCACAATTCCTGAAAGTTTCCACTATCCGCTGAGCTTTGATAGCGCTGTCCATCATCTTTTCTTGTTTCTCACAATTTTTATCCCGATTGACCGAACTTTCAAAAATGACGATCTGTTGTGAATCTTCTTCAGCCACTGTCTTGCCACCATCCGACTGCCCATCAGATTCATCTCCTGAATCTATCTCTTCCGTAGCCGGTACAGTGATCGCCTGTAAGATATCCGGACCTGACATCAATCTTTCTCCATTGGCATCCTCAAAATCAACATTCCGATCAGTTAAAGCCAACGACTGATTGTGGTTCTTTGTTCCCCGCGGTGTCAGAATCTGCTCTTCTTCAACAACAACCTGTTCCAAAACCCCCAACTGATTTAGAATCTGTTCTTCTTCGACAGCCACCTGTTGAAAAACCCCAAATTGATTTTCAGTGATAATCTGCGGTCTGTGAGCTTGGTCAGTCCTATTCTGGTCCCAAGATTTTGGTTTCCAGTTAGGTGCCCTAACCTCCTTGGCAGCTCCCTTATTAATTATTTCCTTGTCTTTCACCAGCGACATATCTTTGGCCTTCCCATTCCTGCTGTCCTCCTTGGATTTTTTCTTCATTTTATTGCAGTTATCAATAGAATGTCCAGTGATCTTACACTTAGAGCAGAAGGCCGGAAGTTGTTCGAATTCAAATTCGACGTGAAAGGAACGTTCTTCCCCGTCAACCAGCAAAGCCTCCGGAAGAGGACGCGAGAGATCAATTTCCAACAAAATTCGAGCATAATGTCCAGCAGCACCACGTGCAGAAGCCCCATCAACTTTAATAGGCGATCCCATCGCCCTTCCAATACCCGTAATGACATCCAGAGTCCAAAATTCTAAGGGCAAATAATAAATGCGCATCCAAACTTCACAAAGTGATGAAATTTCTTTATAGGGGTCGAAGAATCTCACCCATTCGCGTAACCGCATGGTTCCGAAAGGTAACTCCCAAGAAGTGCTTTTCTGAACTAGCGTCTTGTCTTCAGCGGTATTAAATTTAATAGTGTAGAAGCTCTTTCCCATGGGGATGATTTGCCAATCATTGTCAATATTCCAAGCCACCTGAAGATCACGTTTAAGATCCGTGAGAAGACGCGGCTTCTCTCCTTTCCTAAGAAGAAGACGACCAATTAAAGCATGCTCAAATTGATTTATTTTGGGCAGCAGATGCTCTTTTGGCACCCTAAGCGTGGGTATTTCACCAGAGAAGTCCGGTTGCAGCGAAGTGAATCGATGAACAAGCACATCCGGCGTACGTTCAATTTGTCGGGGTCTCCTCAGAAGCGAAGCAAAAGAAGTGGTGCTCGGCCGTTGAAGCTCTGTCGCCGAGGCCTTCTTAGAATTGTCTCCCTTGATCAAATCCTGAACCTTAGTATTGGATGTAGTGAATTTATGAACCTGTGAATGTCCAGAAGGTCTATCAGCAAAGGACGTTGTCGTAGATTCCTCAGCCAAACCCTTTGAATATTCAACAGCAGATTTCTCTTTGTCGTGACATTCTCCATGGCTATGACGTTGAGTAGAGAAATTATTGGAAACTTGAGGCAGATTCAGCCCTGCCTTATCAACCATAATCGGCAACTGTTGTTGGTTGATTTGCATCGTAGGCGTAGGTGGCTTGCTCGGCGACATTGGCGGCATCGGTTGTGGCGTGCCGGCGATCTCAGCAAAGGACTGAATGGGCGGCGACGTGGCCGGTGAGCAGATCTCTTCTTCAGCGGCAGAGAGGTTCGGCAGCAGCTGCGGAGCTTCATCAGCGGCTGCGGCGGGAGCGGACCTTCGCCAGTTGCTGCGTGGAGACGTCGGAGGCGGAAGGGCGGAACGCTGGGTGGCTATGGGAACAGCCCGGTCGCCGGTGATTGGGAGATCCATTTCTCTCTCAGATCGCCTTAGGAACAGCGGTGCGAGCGGCGGTGGTGGCCAGTGTCCGGCCAGCCAGCAGCGGCGATCGGAGCCAGGGTCCGGCCAGCCAGCAACGGCGAGCGGCCCGGCAGCGTCGAACGGTCTGGCGTGCTCAGTCAAACACGCGTGCTCTCAGCTGCGACTTCGGAGGTCGTGGTGCAGAACAGCAGCGAGCACGGCGGACGTAGATGAGCAGCGGCGACGGGCTGCAGATCCCCTTTGCCGGTCAACGGGCGTGCTGGACTGCTGCTTCTCGGAGGAAGGAGTCCGATGTCGGTCAGATCGCACGGCTGGGGCGAGGGTCGACCTCGATTGCTGGTGCCCCCAACCTCGCGCGCGGTGGAGGGCTGGGTTCAAGACGGTGAAGGGCTGGATTTCCGGAACCAGACGGTCAACCGGCGACCAGATCCAAACCAGATGCAGATCGGCTTTGATGCTCCCTTCTGAAAAAGCGTAACCCCAAATCCAAACCAGATGTGGCTCGGAAATTGCAGATCGGTCACACACACAGAGTCACGCGCAGTGCGTGTTCTCGTCGTGAATGCATTAATTTATATAGTAGATGCATTGATTTTAATGGTTCTTATGTTCTCACGATAAGCGTGGTTCTCACTATAACCGCACCATATATATATATATATATATATATATATATATATATATAGGGTTAGGTTCAATGAAAAAGGCCTAAATGTAAGAAAGAAGAGAGAAGTAATCTCATCCGTTGATCTTATCTAATCTAACGGACATGATTTATTCACGCCATGTTCAACGGATTTTTTCGTTGAACATTCGTGAAAATATACAATATTTTTGGGGGTTCTGGGTTTCAACCCCCCCATATGTTCAACGAAAAAATCCGTTGAACATGGCGTGAATAAATCATGTCCGTTAGATTAGATAAGATCAACGGATTAGATTACTTCTCTCTTCTTTCTTACATTTAGACCTTCTTCATTGAACTTTAGCCTATATATATATATATATATATATATATATATATATATTTATATAGGGAAAAGATCCGTAGAGAAATAGAAATATATATTTAGAGAATTGAGAAGAAATCTTGATCATTTATATTGATTGATTCCAACCTGAGAGCACATCTTAAAATAAGAAATAAGGACAATTTTTAATGTATGAATTTTACGCAGAACACGTATGAATTCGCTGTATAAAGGTATGAATTGTGAAAAATAAATTTTTGCTACCTTTGAGATTCGAACTCAAGACCATAAATCCATCCAACAGGATTACGAATCAACTGTAGATCTTAATGATCTAAGGATTGAAAATGATTCTTATTTTATATCGTAAGAAATGCTCTTATTTTAGCCCTTCTCTATATATATATATATAGGGAGAGGTTCAAGAAAGAACCACTAAATAAAAGAAGAACGGAGAATCATTTTCAGCCATTCGATCATCAAGATCTACGGTGGATGCATCATCTTGTTGGATGAATGCAAATCCTGGGTTCGAATCCTGAAGGGAGATTTTTTTTTTATTTTTTTAGTGCATTAATTTTAACAGCGAATGCATTAATTTTTAAAGTGGATGCATTAGATTTGATAGTTCTCACGTTCTCACAAATAATGTAGTTCTCTCTACAACAACACCCTATATATATATATATATATATATATATATATATATAGGGGAGGACTACAGTAAAAACACTTCTTAAAATATAAATATAAACGTTTTTTAATGTACAAATTTTATCCAACAGAGTTATGAATTCATCCAACATGGTTACGAATTGTGAAAAATAAATTTTTGCTACCTTTGGGATTCGAACCCAGGACCACGAATTCATCCAAAAGGGTTACGAATCAACCGTAGATCTTGATGATCTAAGGGCCGAAAATTATTTATATTTTATATACTTAAGAGTGTTTTTATTCTAGCCCTCCCCTATATATATATATATATATATATATATATAGAGAGAGAGAGAGAGAGAGAGAGAGGAATGTTATGCTACATACCTTATGTGAGCACCTTACGTAAGCACCACTCACGTTTAGCCATCGTTAACATTATATTTTTTGTTTTAGATATTTATTTTTATTCTAATACTTCATAAATCGTTATTAGGATCATTAATTTTATAAATAACATAAAAACCAAAGTCTAATTTGTTCTTTATATTAATTATTTGAAGTTAAAGAGAATATGAACAAATCGAACTTTGATTTTTTTGTTATTTATAAAATTAATGATCCTAATAACGATTTATGAAGTATTAGAATAAAAATAAATGTCTAAAACAAAAAAGATAATGCTAACAAGGGCTAAACGTGAGTGGTGCTCACGTAAAGTGCTCACATAAGGTATGTAGCATAGCATTCATATATATATATATATATATATATATATATATATATATATATATATATATATATATATATAAGGAAGGGCTAAAATAAGAGCATTTCTTAAGATATAAAATAAGAATCATTTTCAGTCCTTAGATCATCAAGATCTACATTTGATTCGTAATCCTATTGGATGGATTTATGGTCCTGAGTTCGAATCCCAAAGGTAGCAAAAATTTATTTTTCACAATTCATACATTTATACAACGAATTCATACGCGTTATACATAAAACTCATACATTAAAAATTGCTCTTATTTTTATATTTTAAGATGTGCTCTCACAGTAGCCCACCCTGGTAAAGCATAAATGAACGACGAACGTTTGCTCGGTGAATTATCGGTGAATTACCTAGAGTTTGATCGAAAAAATAGAAGAGGATTGATTGAATTGCAAAGAGCACGAGAAAATATTGTTGCAGTTGTGAAAGTATTGAAAGCGTAAAATTACAAGGCACACGTTGGTAGCTATTTATAGATTACACGTAAAGGGCAAAATGGTAACTTCATTGCCGGAGCATGCGCCTTGCGTGGTCGGGGGCATAATAGTAAAATTGCCCTCAAGCGGGAGATTTTCCCGCTCTTCTGGTGGTTCCTCTGGCGAAGATCGTTACTCTGGCGAGAATGACTTCTCTGGTGTGGGCTGTTCCTCTGATAAGGCCCAGCTTTCTGACTTCTCTGCGAGAGCCCGTTTCTCTGATGAAGCTCGCTCCTCTGTCAAGCCCGTTCCTCTGGCTAAGATGCTTTCTCTGCTCTGCACATATTACTCCTCATCAGCTACTCCCCCCTCTGGTCTGACTAGTTCGCTCTGGCGCAGAGTAACCTAGTTAGAGTAATTACCCGCGTGGCTGACGTCATTCGCATTAACTGCCCGTCCCTTCACAGTGTACTTTCCCGTATTTCGAGGTTAAATTTTTTAACCTTCACGTCCTTTCGCCTCTCCGTAAAAATCCTTGACCGTCGATTGTTTCCCCGATGCCACGTGTCATTCATCCCGTACGTTGGTAGTTGCCCGCGTACATTATACTTAGGCAGTTCAAATCCTCACTATTCATCTTTTTCATCTTACTCCGCATAATTTTCTCTCAATTTCTGGTGATCCTCCTTCCCCTGTTCCGGCGAGTGCGTTGTAACCTTCCTTACTCAGACCCCTTCGTCAACTTTTACGATCGTTTGACTTAGGTAAATCGCGTATTTCCTTCCTCTGGTGCTCTTTTTTAGCGTAGATAGTATTTGTTGTGTTGGTGCTCTGATTGAGCGTGAAAACCCTAGGATTTTTTAGATTTTTCGATAATGGCTTCCTCCTCCTCCCCTGTTGCCCAGCCTGACTTTTCCCCTTCCCCTTCTCCCTCTCCCGTAGCTTCTCCGGTTGACACTCCCCCTCCTTCGAACCCTAGTTCACCCCACGATTCCCCAGTCTCGATTGAGCCTCAATCCTCCACTCCCAGATCCCCCAAAACTGTTCCTCCATCTCGCCTGGGTGTGGCGGCGATGCAATTAATGTATGATAGATGTAAGCACCCGGGGAACCTGTCCTTCGAACCTTATTCCAAGGCCCCGGTGCCTTTCATTAAACTCAATGCGAACAAAATTCCCCTCTTCGCAGCACAAGTGGACGCCGGTCTTAGGCTTCCGCCCCCTCCTTTCCTATTACAAGTTTGCAACCATTTCCACATTCCATTCTTTCAAGTGGCTCCTTCCGCTCTTCGGAGGTTGTTCGCGTTCCACATTATTTGCACAGCTTATGGTGTCCGAGACACCGCTAAGTTGTTTATCCAGACCCAGACCATTAGATGGCAGGGTCATCCTTTATATAGTTTTGCCGCCCGCAAAACCTACCCTACCTCCTTCCTCAACTCCCTCAACTCCCATGACAAGGGATTCATATCCCGTTACTGCTATGTGAAAACTAACCAAGGCTCCTGGCATCAGTATGGTGCCCAAGAGCTGCTGTGGCATGAGTATCGAACCACTTACCAGCCCCCTGCTCCCTAGAAACCTTCCGATGTTGACTTGACCATACTAAATTTTTTGAATTCCCTCAATAAAGATTCTCCTTTCCTCTGTAAGAGGCTGACTGAAGATAACTCGGCCTTAGCTGCCAATGGTCTGTTTCCCCTGTATCCTCCTGGATCCATAGGTAAAATAGGCATTAGTAGTTATGTGAAAGTTATTTGTTACCTTGCTTTTGTTGGTAAAGCTTTTATTTGTTTGCAGGGATGTCGTGGAGGAGCAAATGCAGGTCTGAGCTCTTCGCTGATCGTCCCTCTGGCGAGGGGGGACAGGGCTCCGGGCAGCCCGTGGACCCTGGGGTGGATATCTCCGAGCTGGTCCCAGTTGCTCCGGCAGAGACCACTCTGGTGCAACGCTTCCTCCCTGGCAAGGGGAAGGATATGGGGGTGTTGAACCTGTTTAGCCCAGACAGCCAGAGGGCAGGGGGATCTGGCCAGACTGGGGGCAATCCACCACTCAGGTGGTGGACATTGACGACGATGTGCCCCTTTCTCAAGCACTTCACTCCATCCCTACTCCCGACTCCCGCCTAGTCCAAAGGAAGAGAAAGGCTGCCACTCTGGCCCTTGCGGAGAAACGGCGCAAGGAAAGCCTCCAAAAGGGCAGCAAGTTTGTGGACCCCGAGGCTGGGTCAGCAGGTGAAGCGGAGGCAACCTCCGTGGATGCTGAGGGGGGAAAGGCACCAGCCTTGCCCGCTGGGGAGTCAGAGGCTTCTGGCTCCAAACCCATCTCGGCTCTGAAGGGGCGAGATTTTGTCCACACTCTGCTCTCTCACATCCATCCCAGAGACAAGGAAGCTACGTAGAAGATGAAAAAGGCTGCGTTGGCTAACTCCCTCAGCCGCCTGGTGCTTCAGGTGCCCTGCACTATTTAACTTGTTTGAATGATTATATTACTAACCTCTCAATTTCTCTGCTCTGACATTTTCCCTTTTTCTTTCTGCAGCTGGAGTCCCAGGTCGGAAAGGTGGTCCAGTGCATCGACGACTATGGTGCACTAGAAAAGGATTTGGAAGCTGAGAAGCGGCGGACGGCAGAACGCGACGAAGAAGTCGCTGGTACCATGGAGAGGTTCAGCAAGGCAAAGGCGGACGTGGCTGAGCTGCGGGTCAAACTTGCACAGGCAGAGGTGGAAAAGGCCTCTTTAGCCTGTGAGCTGCAGAGGGTTAAGAAAGAAGGTCATGACAACATCCTCCGCCTCAGGGCGAAATATGATGAAGAGTACAAGGAAGCCAAGCGTGGATGGAGGAGAGCTTGTACTGGTGCCCAGAACCATGGCTATGTCATGGGGGCCCAGGACCAACGTCTGGAGTTCTTCTTGTCTCCCCAGGGCTAGCATTTCCTGGGTATGATGTTGGTGGGCACACTGGCGGCCTTTCAGCGGACTCCAGATTACCTGGAAGGCTTCGAGTCCATCTTTGCCTACGTGATAAAGCAGACTGCGGTCAAGGCACTGGAGATGGTGGGCTCGACTCCAGAGCAGATTGCGGCCTTGGATATGACGGCCTTGATGGAGAACATCAAGGACGAGGACTTGAACGAGCTGCTGGGGATCACTGCTGATTCCCCCCAGAAGCCGGAGTGGTGGTATCCGATTTTGAGAAGGCCCTTCCCTACTTTGCTTTTGGGGTCGGTTCTTCATCGGTGCCTGCTGCTCCGGTGTACAAGCCTGCCTTCTGCGCTTCCCTGGTGAGCTTCGTGAACCGGCTGCGAGGTCCGGCTGTTGGTGAAAGTACTCTGGGGTTTTTGCAGTATAGTATGGAGCCTCCCCTGCCCTCTGGTTTCAAGGCCTCTGCCTTCGAGGATCCTACTACTTCCTCCTCCGCGGTGGATCAGCTTTTTGCCCTGTACAGAGACGAAAAGACATATGTGCAAGAAGCTTTGAAGCTGCTGGACGTGGAAGCCCGTCTCCCTGCGGTGAAGGATACTGGCACATTGCCGGTGCTTGCAGAGGGAGCCTCCTCTAGCCAGGTCCCTGCGGCTGTCGTCCCTGCTCCTGTTTCCTCCGTCCCTGCCCCAGATTCCTCTGCTCCGATCTCCTCTGTCCCTGCCTCGGATTCTGCCGTCCCTGCTCCTCCCTCCTGATTTCCCTGCTGTCTTTTTTTTTTACTTAATCAAGATTTTGTAACTCTTTAGCTTGTAAAAACTTAGTACTTATTTTGGCTCTTGATGTATAGTCTGCCATTTTGGCATTGTAAATGAAATTTCTTCGTCACTTGTCTCGCCTTTAAATTTCTATGCTGGTTCTGCCTTCCTTCGCGCTTTATGTTGTTTTGTTGTTTATTGATGTTGATGTTGCATTCCCTAGCCTCGAGCTGTGATGCGTGTTTTTGTTAAGTAGGGTAGGATTTTTGTTTTTTGTTGAAGTGTTTGCGATTCTTCTGGTCGAGTTTTCCTCCGAGTGACTTCCCTGACTGTGCTTTCTGTTTGGTGCTTTTGAATGATCCTTCTGAATGATCCCTCTGAGTGATTCTTCTGATTTCCTCTGCCGGGAACGCCTTTGGTTTGGCCCTCTGTGAGTGCTCTGAGCGTTTCTCTAGTTTTTCCTTTTGGGATTTCTCTGACTCCTGCCGGGAGGATTTCTCTGACTCCTGCTTTGAGGATTTCTCTGACTTTTGCTTTCTGGACCATCCCTTCGCTGCTCCCTTTGCTGCTTTCTTTGTTGCTTCCTTTTGTTGCTTCCCTTTGCTGCTTCCTTTTGTTGCTTCCCTTTGTTGTTTCCCTTTAGAACACTCTGCGCGGAGCATGGAGGACCCGGAGGGTGCAACCAACTTTCGCGGCTTACGATTCAATAGTAAACCTCTGCGCGGAGCATGGAGGACCCGGGGGGTGCAACCAACTTTCGCGGCTTACGATTCAATAGTAACCCCCTGCACGGAGCATGGAAGACCCTAGGGGTGCAACCAACTTTCGTGGCTTACGGTTCAATAGTAACCCCCTGCACGGAGCATGGAAGACCCTAGGGGTGCAACCAACTTTCGTGGCTTACGGTTCAATAGTAACCCCCTGCACGGAGCATGGAAGACCCTAGGGGTGCAACCAACTTTCGTGGCTTACGGTCCAAATGATTCCTCTGATCTGCCCTTGACGTTTTGCTTTTCCCCTGTCTTGCTGAGAAGCAATTTTGCCCTTGTTTTCCCTTGACTTGCTAAGCAGCAATTTTGCCTTTGTTTTTCCCTGACTTGCTAAGCAGCAATTTTGAATTTGTAAATTGTGGGCTATGGGTATACACCCTGCTCCTCCCTCTGGTGATATGTGCAATGCTCTGCATGAACATGTTAAGTAGAATATGCAATTTGAAAAGCGATAATTGAAAATAAAAGAGTCAACACCAGGGAATTCCCTAAAACCACGTATCCGATTTTATTGATATCATGGCCCCGAACCTCATTAAAACCCCTGTGGGGAAAAAGAGTATTCGGTCTAAAATTTGTCATGTCATCTAAGCAACATTACACATAAAACTTTTTCAAAGTATTAATGTTCCATGGTCTGGGGAGAGCTCTGCCGTCTAGATCCGACAAAGTGTATGCTCCACCGCCCAGGACCTCGGTGATGATGAAGGGACCCTCCTAATTGGGTTCGAATTTGCCCACTGGCTTCAGTGCATCGGCTCTCTTGAGGACTAGGTCGCCCTTGGCTAGCTTCCTTGCTCTGACCCTCTTGTCGTATCCCGCCTTGATGATGTTTTTGTACTTCGCTGCTCTGACTTGAGCTTCGTTCCTCTGCGCTTCAACAAGATCCAGCTCTGTTCTTCAGAATTCAGAATTCTGCTCTGTGTCGTAGGTAATGATGCGATATGACTCCAGTCTGGCCTCCGCTGGTATCACTGCTTTGGATCCGTATACCAGGGTAAAAGGCGCCTCACCAGTTGCTGTCTTTGGGCTAGTTCGGTAGGCCCAAAGGACAGTGTCTAACTCCTCGACCCATTTCCCTCTGCTCTGATTCAGCCGCTTTTAGATTCCTTCACAGATTGATCTGTTTGCTAGCTCCACTTGCCCATTTGCTTGAGGATGAGCCACGGATACGAAACGCTGAGTAATATCCATTCGGTCACAAAAGTCAGCAATTCTCTGCCCTGTAAATTGGGTTCCGTTGTCTGAGACGATAATTCTGGGGACTCCGTATCGGCAACAAATGTTTCGCCAGATGAACCGTTTCACTGTGACCTCATCAATTTTTGCAACAGCCTCAGCTTCCATCCACTTGGAGAAATAGTCCACCGCTACAATGAGAAAGCACTTGCCCCCTGGTGCTGTGGGCAGTTTCCCGACTACGTCGATGCCCCACTTGTCGAATGGGCATGCAGCATACATAACGCCCATGGTTTCCCCTGGGACGTTGATTCTCCCGGCATGTCTCTGGCAAGCCTCGCACTTGCGGACGAATTCCCTGGCATCTTTGTTAATGTTAGGCCAATAAAACCCTGCTCGAATGATTTTTCGTACAAGGTCCCTGAATCCCGTATGTGCACCACAGCAACCTACATGAATTTCTTTTAGAGCAAAGTCAGCTTCATCAGGAGAAAAGCATTTTAATAAAGGGTGGGTAAAAGACCGCTTGTAAAGTTGATCATTGATTAAACAATAATTCTCATATCGAGCCCTCTGATTAGATTCTTTGCTCAACCGCTCCCCTGTTTTGAGAAAGTGCATGATTGGGGCCCACCAGTCGTCCCTGATTTCCACCGAAAAAACCTGTGAAGTCCCCATTTCTCTGGTATCACAGAGCAATATGATCTCATCATTCCACGTTTGTTCTACTGCGCTAGCCATGCGCGCCAATAGGTCTGCTTTTGTGTTCTCTTCCCGGGAAATTTGCTCAATTTTGAATTCCATGAACTTTGCTTTCATTTCATTGATCTTATTATAATATGCCTGCATCTGTTCTTCTTTGATATGGTACTCTCCCGAAAACTGTTGAGCTACCAACTGGGAATCGGTTCTGATGATAACACACTCGGCCCGCAGCTATGACAAAATATGTGCTCCTGTGACCACGACCTCATACTCGGCCTCATTGTTGGACATCCTGCAAGTGAACTTGATAGCAAACTGATATATCCCATAGATTGGGGAGATGATGTATATCCCAATTCCACACCCTTCCTTTGTTACCGACCCATCGACAAAAGCGATCCAAAACTCTTGCACAGGTCGCCGAGTGGTTTCTTGGATGAAATCCGCAAGAGCTTGTGCTTTGATTGTTGTTCTCGGCTCATACTCCACGTCATACTCCCCCAATTCCACGGCCCACTTGACCATTCGCCCCGACAAATCCGGTCGCCCCAGCACCTGCCTGAGAGGTAGGGCAGTTCGCACCACTACCCGATGTGATAAGAAATAAGGCCTCAACTTCCTTGCCGTGACCATGACCGCCAGAGCAGCCTTTTCGATTTCTGTGTAGTTTAACTCGGGGCCCTGAATGATTCTGCTGACGAAGTAGATTGGCTTCTGGTGATTTCCTTCTTCTCTAATAAGCACAGAGCTAACTGACTCGTCGCCCACTGCTATGTATAGGTATAATGTTTCTCCCGGAGCTGGCTTGGTCAAAGTTGGGAGCTCTGCCAGATATGCTTTGAGATCCTCGAATGCCGTCCGACACTTCGCTGTCCATAGAAATTTGGTTCCCTTCCTTAAGATTTTGAAGAATGGCATACTGCGCTCTGCTGACCGTGAGATGAACCTGCTCAGAGCAGTAATACGCCCGTTCAGAGTCTGCACTTCCTTGATCCCTCTGGGTGGTGTCATTTCCATGATAGCTTTGACTTTTTCCGTATTGACCTCAATCCCTGCGGGAGTAACTTTGTATCCCAAGAATTTTCCTGTGGTGACCCCGAAGGTGCATTTCGCTGGGTTGAGCATGAGTCGATGATTTCTTATGACTGTAAAAATTTCCTCCAGGTCAGAGACGTGATCCTCTGCTCTGACACTGCGTACCAACATGTCGTCCACATACACCGATATGTTCTTTGAAAGTTGTTCTCTGAAGATTTTTTCCATCATTCTTTGGTATGTATCCCCGGCGTTCTTCAACCCAAAAGGCATACTTCTCCAACCATACACCCCACAACAGACGGCGAAGGCCGTTTTAGCGATGTCCCCTTTATTCATTTTAACTTGATGATACCCCTGGTATGCGTCCATCATAGATAACAACGCACAACCCGATGTAGGGTCCACGAGTTGATCGATCCTCGGCAGAGGATAATGGTCCGTGGGGCAGGCAGCATTCAAATCTCTGTAGTCTATGCACATCCGCCAAGTGTTTGTCTTCTCTGCCACCATTACGGCGTTCGAAATCCACTCTGGATATTGTACTTCCTCAATATGCCATGCGTCCAGCAGCCCTTGGACCTGTTCTCTGATTGCGGCGTCCTTCTCGGCCCCAAAGTGTCTTGTTCTTTGCTTCACTGGTTTGATCTTAGGATCCACATTAAGGCAATGCTCTGCCAATTTTCTGTCTATTCCCTTTAAGTCAGCTGTGCTGAAGGCAAACACATCCGCATTTCTTTGAAGGCAGCTGACTAGCTCCTCTCTGACCCGTTCACTCATTGAGGACCCGATCTTGGTCTGAAACCCTCCTTTCCTGGAAACAATTCAATCATATTACACACGTCATTAGTGGATATTAGAGAGGATTTTTCTGTACTATCCCGGTCTTGCAACAATTTTGTCAGTTCCTGCCGTTCCTCTGCCAGAGCAGCGACATCAGCCACTTTTCCCTTCTTGTTGGTATCTGATCCCTCTGCTGCCATTTCTCTCTTCTGTCCTGACGAATGCGTGAGCATCCGCACATGGCACTCCTTAGACATTGTCTGATCACCCCATTCTTCTCCCACCTTTCCCCCCTCGACGGGGAATTTCATCTTTACATGGAACATTGAAATGACTGCTCTGAATGCGGTCAGAGCTGGGCGTCCCAGTATTACATTATAAGATGGCTTTGGCATATCCACCACTAAGAACCGGATCACCCTGGTTTTGCACTCATCTGACTTGCCCAACGTTATTGGCAATTCTACGTACCCTACTGGTATAACCATTTCCCCTCCAAACCCGAACAAAGGAGCATTCGTAGGCTCTATGTTGACCCCGATCCCCATATTCTGGAGACATTCTAGATATAAAATGTTCACCGCACTGCCCGAGTCCACAAACACGCGATGTACCATGCAACTGGCTATGTCAGCCCTAATTACTAACGCGTCATCATGTGGGTACATAAGCGTTCTCAAATCCTCAGACCCGAAAGTGATGGACGGCTCTTCTATTATGTCCGTAATCCCCATGACTTGTTTAGGATAGTATTCTGATTTCACTGCCCGCAAAACTTGTTTCTTAGCCCTGTTAGATGTCGGTGTTCCATTTTCCCCAAAAATCATATGGACTTCCCTTCTGGGTGGGTCAGGCAGGGCCTGATCTTCTACCGCGCCTCTACGGTTATCGCGATTGTCCTCTCGCCTGCGATCCCAGTTATTCCCCTGGTCCTGCCTTCGCTCACCTCTATGCTGCAGCCTCTCGCCTTGACCCTCGTTGCCTCGGGCTATGAACTGGTCCAGGTTGCCCTGTCGTACTAAAAGCTCCAGTTGGTGCTTAAGGTGTCCACAATGCTTGGTGTAATGCCCGTAAGAATTATGGTATTCACATAGCTTATTGTTGGGGCCCTGTTGAGGTAGCCCGTCCCTGTAACTCCCAGGCGCCCTGAAGAACGGCTGATTTTTGACTAGGTGGAAGATTTCCTCTTGAGGTTTGTTCAGTGGAGTGTACTCGTCAAAACGAGTGACCTCATTCATGGTGCGCTGTTGATGAGCCCAAGTTTATGCTCTGTTTTTTGTGTTTGTCTTAGGTCTAGATCGAGTCTTTTTCCTTGTGTTTGTGTTGTTTGGTCGCCTGGGAGGGCGTAGTTCAGTGGCAGGACCAGCTTGTGGGCAAGAGGTGCTCGAGGGGTCGAAAGTGCCGTCACCTCTCGTGAAAGAGGTATGCGCCGGAAGTAAAGGGGATTTGGAGGCAAAACCATCCCTTATACCCATAAGTACCGCACGAGAGCTGGCAGGCAAGAGAAGGAAGGCAGGGGAAGAAGACGGAGGCACAACAGGCGGGCGAGGGAGGACTGCAAGTGGGAGTTCGATATGGGCCGAAGGCGGCAGCTATCCAAAAGAGACCGATGAGGCCAAACCACCGCCTTATCCAAAAGGAAACATATCTTCATGAAGATTAGGTCTGAAAAAGGATAAGCATCTCCATGCTTGCATGGATCCGGCCGCACCTCATGGGCTGGGCCTTAGTTCGCCCTAATCACTCCTATAAATACCCGAAGAGCTTCTAAAGCCAAGTGTGCTGAAAAACCGACCTGTTGTGCAGTATTTTGTGAAGTGGAAGCTAGCCCGGGCTATGGGCATAATCTAGTACTTTTTCGTTTCATGTTTTGCACGGCACTTTTGGCCGTAGGTACTTCTATTTTCCTTTAAGCAGTTTCAATTTCAATTATGTTTTCCTTTATATCTTTTACTTGTGTTATTTACTTTATGCTCGGCTAAGTTTTATATTCTGATTTGGGCAAGATGATCTAAGCATGAACACTTAACTCGAGAGGTCTAATTTGGGCATAACAACTGTATGAGCATATTCCCGATACACTAGGTTTGATTCCAAAAAGGTTGTAACAACTTGGTTAATTAACTGATCACTAGTTAACTAGGGAGTTCTGGCCACAAGTAATACCTTGGGCAAAAGGCGAGTTGCCATCGACCTCCAAAATAGTACAACGAGTGTTGGAGCCGTGACTGCTGTGAAATATCGGCGTAAGAGTCAAGTGGGTCTATCTAGATCTTAAAGCATTATGGGCAAAGCACAACTAGCGATAGGCCATCGCAGAGAGCGTGGATGTTGCCCAGGGTAGTTGATTTCCATTAGCTGACCCTTCTAAGGGATCATAAACTGAAAGGATAGATTGGGCAAGGGGTTTTTGTGTGCGTGACAAGTGACAATAGGGGCACAACAATTCTTATGCCTATAACCACTGGTATGCGAGTATAGTAATTGTTTTGTTATTTGATTTATCTACATTGTTATTTCAGTTTAGGTTGGAAACCCGTTCTGCCCATAAGCACGTTTTGGTCAGAACATTACAGGATACAAAACCCTTTTTAGTAACACCCTTGCAGGAGAAGTTACTGCTCAGTTCCCTGTGGATTCGACTCTGGACTTACCACTAGCTAGTCTAGTTGTGGGCACATGATATTTTATTTGCACAAAGCTCAAACGACAGCTTCGTCAAATTGGCGCCGTTGCCGTGGAACTGAGAGCGCTAGTAAATTCTTTTGTGATTTTAAGTGTGAGTTTTCCCTTAACGTTTGTGTATGCGTCGTACCAGGAGTGCAGGAAACGAAGATCTTTTGTTCAACGCTGAGATCGAGTGACTTGTCCGACTGAACAACGCTAACAGACGCAGGGCAGAACAGGAAGCACATGCAAGAGAAAGACAGTTAGAAGCGGAGAGAGAGATGGCAGAAAATCCGGAACCACCGAATGACAACACCAACAAGACTGTGACACCCAAATCCAATTTAATTTTAAATAATTAAATTGGGTTCGGGCTGTCACAACCCTACCCACTAAAAGAAAATTTCATCCTCGAAATTTAACTTACTTGGCTCTAAACGGGGGTAACGAGCTAAGATTTCTTCTTCGCGTTCCCAAGTGGCTTCGTCCGGTCCATGTCGGGTCCATTGAATTTTGACTAAGGGTATTTCTTTACCTCGCAAGACCTTTACTTTTCGATCCAGTATAACACTCGGCTCTTCCTCGTATGTGAGGTCCTTGTTGATTTGGAGATCTTCATGATGGATGATGTGACTGGGATCGTGTAAATATTTTCGCAGCAAATCCAACATAGTTCACACAAAACGCACTCAAAATATTTTAAATAATTAAATTGGGTTCGGGCTGTCACAAAGACTCTTCGGGACATGATGTTCCCGAACAACTTGAACCTCCGGCCATCAGCCATAGTACTACCGGAGATCACTGGAAATTGGGAGCTGAAGCATACTCTCATCTAAATTTTGCCCAAGTACAGTGATATGCCCGGAGAGGACCCTCAAAGGCACCTCCAAGAATTTGAGATGGCATGTGGAACAGTGCGCACCGCTAGTCAAGCCCTTGGCGAGTACATCCGACTCCTCACTTTTCCGTTCTCTCTATTAGAAGGAGCGAGGGAATGGTTGTATGATTTGCCCGAAGGAAGCATTCGGACCTGGCAGGAGTTGCAAAGCAAGTTTTTGGAAAAATACTTCCCAGCTGCCTGAATCCAGAACTTGAGGACTCGAATAAGCAACATAAAGATGGGATCGGGAGAAATTCTCTATGAGTACTGGGGAAGATTTAAGCAAATGTTGGCCAAATGCCCACAACACCAAATACCGGATCATGACCTTATTCGGTATTTCGTGGGAGGACTCCGAAGGCAAGATAGGCAATGGTTACATGCTGCATGTGGAGGATCGATCCTAAATAAGTCCGCAGCGGAGGCTTTCAAGCTCATAGCCGACATGGCCGAGGAATCGAGAGATGAGGAAGGGACTATAGTAAGAACTACTCCGGTGCAAACTCCTTCTGCCCAAGACGACAAGTTGGACAAGCTATGCAACATGTTCGAGAAATTCATGATGAACCAAGGAACACCTAATCAAGGGATTCCCAACATTCGGAAGCCTGTGAAGGCATGCCAACTTTGCATGGCAAACTCACATGCAACCGATGAATGTCCACAACTTTTCGAAGAGGAATAGCTTAATGCTGTTGGGCAACAGCCGGGAGGAAATAACGGTGGGCAACACCAAAAACCCTTTGAGCCTTACAGGCAACAGTTTAACAATCAAGGGTGGAGACAACATGAGAACCTTAGGTACGGCAACAATAACTTTTTGGGGCCAAACCAAGGGCAGACGAGTAATCCACCACAATACTCGCAACAACCCCAACAGGCAAGAGGATCTTTCCTATCAGAGCTTGTGCATCAAATGGCCCAACAACAAGTGAAGTTCCAGCAAGAGACCGAGAAGTTCATAATGGAGACAAGAGGAGGAATGCAGAATGTGAATTCCCAACTATCACATCTTGCCCAAGTAGTTGCGAGACTTGAGAGCAAACAAGGAGAACTTCCCTCCCAAGTAGAGGTGAAGAAGGTAAATGCTATGACACTTAGAGGAGGAAAGGAGTTACCCGAGGTTGTAAAAAGAAAAGCCAAGAAGAGCCAGAGATCAATGAGGAAGTCAGAATGGGGTCGGCAGATGAGGAAGAACTTGCCCAAGAGAGAGAGGCCAAGCGAAAGGCGATAGGAAAAGGGAAAGAAAAATCAAGCCAGACTGAGTCCATAATCCCTTTCCCAGGCAGAATGGCCAAGGAACAAGAGAAGGAAGAACTAACCGAACTAGTGAAAATCTTCAAAAAGGTGGAGGTCAATATGCCCCTTTTGGTCGCGCTACGCTCTATGCCCAGATGTGCGAAATTTCTCAAGGAACTCTGCACTCGGAAGGTCAAATACACTGATGATGCGAAATTTCAAGTGGGCGAGTCCGTATCCGCGGTCTTACAACGAGATATGCCCATAAAATGTGGGGATTCCGGCATGTTTTACATCCCATGTGTAATAGGAACCATGAAGGTGGAGAAGGAAATGCTCGACTTAGGGGCATCCATCACGTTATGCCCTTATCCATGTACCAGGACCTGGAGATAGGACCACTGAAGCCCACCCGAGTGGTAATCCAATTGGCAGATCGATCAAATGTCTACCCAGAGAGGATACTAGAAGACGTTTTGGTCAAAGTGGAGGAACTCATCTTTCCAGCGGACTTCTACATTCTCGACATGGGGAAATCAAAAGCAAGGGACCCGGTTATGCTTTTGGGCAGACCATTTCTAAAAACTGCCAGGACTCGCATCGATTGTGATACGGGCAAGCTAACATGTCAGTTCGAAGGAGAAACAGTGACCTTCGACATATACTGTGCCATGAAACATCCAGCGGATACAGAAATGGTGAAGAGTGTTGACATGATCGAGAAGGTTGTTGAGGAGTTTCTGCCCAGAACAGCATTCAAGGAGCCATACGATGCAATAATCCAGAATGGCATAACCGAGGAGGACTTGAAAGAAGAGTCATTGCAAGAGGCGGTGAAGGTACTAAATGCATGGAGCGAAGGGGTCAACCACACTGAGGCTTTGAAAATCCCCACTCTGAAGGAGGAAGACCGACTTGTGCCCTCGATTCAAAGGGCACCCAAGCTCGAGCTGAAGTCTCTGCCCAAACATCTCAAGTATATCTTTCTGGGCGATAATGACACTTTGCCCGTAATCATCAATTCAGAATTGACACTCGAAGACGAGAACAAAGTCAAGATGACTTTGGGGAAGTACAAGGAAGCAATCGGATGGACCCTGGCCGATATCAAGGCATAAGCCCTACCGTATGCATGCACCACATATTACTAGAGGAAGATGCAGCTCCAGTCCGGGACCCCCAAAGGAAGCTAAATCCAGCCATGAAGGAAGTTGTGATAAAAGAGATACTCAAACTATTGGATTTGGGCATAATATACCCCGTTTCCGATAGCAGGTGGGTAAGCCCGGTGCACGTTGTGCCCAAGAAGTCTGGCATACAAGTGGTGGAGAATGAATTCCGGGAACTGATTGCTACAAGGTTGCAAACTGGCTGGAGGGTGTGTATTGACTACCGCAAGCTCAATCAAAAGACAAGGATGAAGGAATATTAAACTGAATTAATGCTCCGTTTGCCCAATGATCGTTTCTTGGATTATTATTAATTTATCATACAACGATTAATCCCTAACATGCATCTATGAATTTAATTGCTGCACGTTGGAGTTCAGAAATACCTGAAGAATTCAGAAGAATTCGTCAAACTCGCAGCTGAACAGACTAGTCAGCTTCAAGCTTTCGTTTGAAGCCTCAAACGTCCTCAAATCGTATTCTGTCCAGACATACGACTTCTTCGTCTTCGAGAGAGCTTTCCGTGGCCGCCTGTTTCGCCTGAATCGGAGTTCTGTGGAGGAAGTTATGGCCGTTCTCCCGAATCTGCCAGAACTTGATTTCCTGCGAAAAATCTGACTCCAGCTCTGATCTTGTGAACTGTATCCCGCTCAGCTTTCACCGTTGGATGGACAACGTTCTATGAAAGTCCCAAGAGAGAAATAAAGCTCCACACGTTTCCCTGCGCCCCACAGCTCTCAAAAACCCTAATATTTTATCAGTGTGTTTTCCTGAGAGCTGACAGCTGTATTTATAATAAAATAAATACGTAGGAGGCGCAGATTAGGTGTAGGAGGCGTGTTCTCTCTCTTCTTGGGCTAGGAGACTTTGGGCCAGTCCAGGGACCAAATACAAGGAATAAAGATGGGCCTCAAATAAATTAATTTATCTATGGTCAGCCCAGACCATAATTAATTTATAAATATTAGTTCATTCCACTAGAGAACCAATATTGACTTACCCCTTTATTGCCGGTGATGGGTCGGGGCTTGTATTTAGACTTATTAAATCCTCGTATTTAAAATATCTGACATCCATTAATTAATTAGAGCTCTGACAGCCTTAATTAATTAATCTCTTTGTAATCCTTAAGCAGTACCACTCAAACCTTATTATTGCACCTGAATTTAATCAACCTGCAGGGTTTAGCGCAATAAACATTATTGAGCTCCTTAAGGGGATGTCATTATCCTATACAGATACGAGTACTAATACAGATAATCAAATATCATATATTAACCACTATCACACAAGATACAGAGTACTCAAGTTACTATATAACTCTCGCTCATAGTAAATCAAAGTGATAAACGAATCAACATATATATTCGAAATCTTATTAGTATTAAGATTTTATTAAGTAACCGAGATCTTGATTCTTCACTTAAGTCAGATAGAAGAATACATCTCATTGTGGTCCTATCAATACGTTATGACGTACCGGTATAGACAAGTAGTCAAGACAAACTACTTCCATCTATACCGCAGCCTAAACCGATGGCTCGTCCTAAAGTCATCTCGGCTGTGATCATATTATATATCTTAAGGTTAATCCAATTATATGGTCTTCTGTGATCTACAACACACCATATAATTTACTTGTATAGAGATAGAGAACATACATATGCAATCATGAACACAATCAGATAGGAGATTGGATAGTGAACTTAGGAAACATTGTATATAAGCATAAAACGGTTCTTGCTTTCAGTATACAAATCCAACAAAGGAAGGATCACTTCCCTTTGCCTTTCATCGATGAGATGCTTGAAAGACTTGCGGGAAATCAATACTTTTGCTTTCTGGAAGGATACTCGGGATATATGCTGATTTGGGTTGCAGAGGAGGACCAGGGCAAAACGACGTTCACTTGCCCTTTCGGAACGTTCGCCTATCGAATGATGCCATTTGGGCTATGCAACGCCCCGGGTACATTCCAAAGATGTATGATGAGCATATTTTCGGATCTCCTTGAGAACTGCATCGAAGTATTCATGGATGACTTCACGGTCTATGGGCAAACCTTCGACTCATGCCTAGCCAATCTGGAGAAGGTACTCAAAAGGTGCGTTGACAAGAGCTTGGTGTTGAATTATGAGAAGTGCCACTTTATGGTCAAAGAAGGGATTGTGCTCGGACATGTGATCTCAGGCAGGGGAATAGAAGTGGACAAAGCAAAGATTGAAATCATAGCCAAGCTACCTTACCCAACGAACATCAAGCAGTTACGAGGATTCCTTGGGCATGCTGGATTTTACAGGAGGTTCGTTAAGGACTTTGCAAAAATTGCTCAACCCATGATAATATGTAGAAGTTGAATAATTAGAATAAAATGTAATTACCAAATTCAAACTCCTGCTGTTGCTTTTCTTCTGAAACGCCTTCTTCATCTTTTTTATCAAAGTTGGTAGATCTTAACCAATCCTCAGCACAAATCAATGCCTCAACCATTTCCGGCGCCAAAGAACTTCTATACGCTGATAGAACACGTCCTCCCATACTAAATGCACACTCTGAAGCAACACTAGATATGGGGACAGCTAAGATATCTCTGGCCATCTCAGCAAGTACAGGATACCGTGGAGTATTGGTCGACCACCACATCAAAATATCAAACTGGTCGACGTCATTCTTACCCATTTTGTGTTGCTTCTCAGTGAGGTAGATGGTGAGCTCGTTTGCATCAAGATCATCACAATCTTTTTCACTCTCTTGCAATGACACAAGGCTAAGTGCACTACGACGTTCCGACCTCCTCTCTCTAACTCCTGAAGATGTAGAAGCACTTGCTCGTGGTCGAGATGTGGGTGCCACCTGATGATATGTCTTATAAAGCTCAAATAAGGCTTTCAATAAGCTTGTCACCTCACTCACCAAAACAGCAGCACGTTCTTGACCATACACCGACTTGAAGCATTTCTCAACATGCTTCAACTTTTGCCTAGGGTCCAACACAGCAGCAATATAAAGAAGTATGTTCATATTAGGATTTGATTCGACATCCTCCAACCAATATTTTCCAATCTTCGCCCTCATCTTGGTAGCCATCGAAGACACCTCAAGATCTTCAGTCACCTGCAACTCAGCAATAAGATCAAATATATCACACATCTCAACAAAGAAGAGGTGTGAAGTGGCATATGAAGTCCCGGATGCAAGAAGAGTGAGGTCGTAGAATTTCTTGAGGTATTCTATGATCTTCCTAACATTCACCCAATCTGCCGCTTCAGGTGGTCCAATGGGCCCATTATCGAATTTTTTGTTATTCAAGTCCTCTGTATAAGAAGAGAACATATTCCCACACACCCCGAACACTTCCTCATACGGCTCAGCTGACTCTAACATAAGATATGTTGAGTTCCACCGTGTAGGGACATCCAAACACAATTGCTTCTTGGATTCAATCTTGACTAACTTTGCATAGTCATAAAACTTTGAAGCTCTTACTAGGGAGGCCTTGATCCACTTCACTGCTTCTCTAACTCTGTGAACCGACAAACCAATCTCAAGTAAACACTCATTCACAACCAAGTTCAAGATGTGGGCTGCGCAACGCATATGGAGGTAACCTCCATCGAGAACTCTAGACTGCACCTCATCGAGATAATAGTTCACATATCTTACTGCCCCATCGTTTGCTGTTGCATTGTCTAGCGTGCAACAAAGCAATCTCTGCAAGCCCCAATCCTTCATCGACATCACAATAGCCTCACCAATATCAACGGCTTTGTGACTAACGATCTTGACAAATGTAATGATCTTCTTATGTAATCTCCAATCCTTACCAATGAAGTGGGCAGTAACACACATAAAATTGGTGTTGTTTAATGAAGTCCAGCTATCTGTGGTCAATGAGACCCTACCCATGCCCTTTCTTGGTGAAGAAAGTCTTCAACCTATCTTTCCGCTCCAAGAAGATCTTCGCACAATCAGCTCTGATCGTTTGCCTTGTAGGAATTTGGAACATTGGGCAAGCAGCAGCAACAAATTTTTGGAAGCCCTCTTTTTCCACATATGTGAATGGGAGCTCATCAAGGATAATCATCTAAGCCAAAGTGAGTCGAACAAACTTCTGATCAAATTTCCAAGCTGACAATGAGCTAGTTCCATCCGTGCTGGCAGGTGTGAAATGCAATACAGTTTGACCTTCCGTTGTATTTTTATGCTTTCTAGAGCACGAAATAGTGTGGTTCTTGAGGCCATTCGTCCCATTATGGTATGAATCAGCGCAAATTATAACTCCACATGTCTTGCACTTCCCCTTGCGCGTCTTCTCCGGAGGATCACCTTCTTCAACCCACATAAGTGTGAAAGCTTTCCAATGATCTGAGCGTGCACTTCCTTTCCTTTTCTTTGATACACCACTTTGAGATCCGGTTTCTATTGTTGCTTCCCCGTCTTCGCCGATAGGAATATCCTCTAACCCATCATCATCCATATCATCATTTATATCAATAGCGTCTTCCTCAACACGATTACTATTGCGAGAAGATGCCATAACAATGTAGAAAACTACAAAATAAGTAAACACACTCATTTAGTCATTTAGAAACTGAATTCATAAAGAAAATTGTCATAATAGCTCAAACTAATTTAGAAACAATAGTAAAGCAAAGCAAACTGAATTTATAGATATGATGATATCTCATAATAGCTCAAACTAAGTAAACACACTCATTTAGCATATCTTAGATTTAGCAAACTGAATTTAGTGAATTAGCAAAGCAAAGCAAAGCATATCTATAGCAAAACAAGCCAACTGTAACAATCAAACCATATCTAAAGCCAACTGTACCAAATACCAATCAAACCAAGCAAAGCATATCTAAAGCAATCAATAAAAAAAAGAAATCAATCTGTATCAATAATGAAGATATAGTGCACAAATGAAATCACCAATCTGTATCAATACAACCCCAATATCGAAAGGAACCAATCAAACATTCAAACTAATCTGAATTCTGAACTGAACCTAAGTAAATATAGATATAGTGCACAAATCTACACAAAACACATTGAGTCATTTTTTAAAAAAAAAGGAAGAAGAAGAAGATTCAGAAGAAGAAGAATCGTACTTGGGGAGTGCGGACGGCTGGCGGCGTCTGCTGGGAGCTCGGAGGCGGCGCGGCTGCTGGGACGATGGAGGCAACTGCGTGGCTGGGTCGACGCCTCGCGATGGAGGCAGCTGCGTGGCTGGGAGGCGGGCGGGACTCGGACCTGGCTGGGGACGACTCGCGAGAGGCCGCCGCTGGGTCGTGGCAGCCGGCAGGTGGCGGGTGGGACGACGGAGGCCGGCGCCGGTGCGCCGCGCAAAGAGGCTGGGGGATTAGGGCGGGTGGGAGATCAGAGGGAGGCAGGCAGCAGGGAACAAAACTAGGGCTAGAAGTGTTTTCAAAATTAAATGATTATTGATTAAATTAATTAAATAATTTAATATATATTTAATAAAAAAAAACCGGGTAAGGGATCGAGTATACCCGATACCCGATTTTTCCCCACCCTAAATACCCGATCCCGAACCCGAACCCTAATTTATCGGGTATAGGGTACCCGATACCCGATTTTTTCAGGTCGGGTAATAAGGTACCCTATACCCGAACCCTATCTTCCCAGCCATAATGCTCACATGATAAATGACTCTTATGAAAATGAAATGTTTATGAAATGAAATGTTTGACTGCCAAAAATGTTTATGTTTTTATATGTATCCTATCTGTGTTGGTTCGCCAACTTTAAAGGAAATCCAATTGGGACCCTATGCTAGACGAAGGTTTGCTAATAAGGGTTAACATGTACACTCATGAAGACCGCGAGTCGCTTGTGACCGGTCTTGGCATCCGTGGAAGGAGGCCTCTTTTCCGGCGCGTGACAGAAAGGACAGATATGGATCATATAGACTGAAAATGGGATGCATCCACCTTTATGAAAATGAAAGAAATGTTTTAGTAAGCACAGGTCATTCAAGAAAACCCCTATGTGTTACTGTTTGCCAGTTCAATCTATGTATGTATGCTTGTTGTTTTTTGGCTTATGCCACTGAGTATTTTTATACTCAGCCCTGCATGTATTTTTAAATGTGCAGGTTGAGCAGGCGATGGAATGGATTGGTGTTGAGCGAATTCTCTTTTGATGGTTATGTAATGAAACCTTGAGTATGCATCTTCATATGCATAACTCACACGTTATTCGCTGCAAACACTCTGACTTTGTTATCGTTTCTACTTCAACTTATTACTCTTTCGTTTTAATTAACTTTCACTTGGGCCTAGTCGTTATGGCATGATCGTTTGTAAATTACCCAAGCAGTTGTATGTATATATATATATATATATATATATATATATGGAGAGGTTCAAGAAAGAACCACTAAATAAAAGAAGAACGGAGAACCATTTTCAGCCATTCGATCATCAAGATCTACGGTGGATGCATCATCTTGTTGGATGAATGCAAATCCTGGGTTCGAATCCCGAATGAGGCAATTTTTTTTATTTTTTTAGTGCATTAATTTTAACAGCGAATGCATTAATTTTTACAGTGGATGCATTATATTTGATGGTTCTCACGTTCTCACAAATAATGTAGTTCTCTCTAGAACCACACCATATATATATATATATATATATATATATATATATATATATATATATATATATATATATATGGAGAGGTTCAAGAAAGAACCATAAATAAAAAAAAGAACGGAGAACCATTTTCAGTCATTCGATTATCAAGATCTACGGTGGATGTATCATCTTGTTGGATGAATGCAGATCCTGGGTTCGAATCCTGAAGGGAGCAATTTTTTATTTTTTTTAGTGCATTAATTTTAACAGCGAATACATTAATTTTTATAGTGAATGCATTAGATTTGATGGTTCTCACGTTCTCACAAATAATGTAGTTCTCTCTAGAACCACACCCTATATATATATATATATACTAATTGTTGATTTGAATGTTATTTCTTGAAATGCGTGGAAAACCCCTTTGATTTCTGCTTTTTAATTTTCACCCCGAGCCATAACCCCGGTTAATCCGTCCTTAGGGATAGTGGGCTGTGACATATATATTGCTTTGTTCATCAGTTTATATGTCTTATTCATTACCAATTTTTTAAATTTCTTCATTCATCAGTATATACTGCCTTGTGGCCCTTGTTCATCAGTATATACGTCTTATTCATTGTACTAAGTGTCTCACGAAAAATAGAGAGTCTCACTGTAGCGCGCCCCTATATATATATATATATATATATATATATATATAGGGTTGGGTCCCGGTGGATCCCTATGCTTATAATAGATCCGTAGATCCAAATCTAGACCACACATTTATGACATGTGGCGCATCAAGATGGTGACACGTGGCAAGACATTTCAAGGCAAAATCTGGATAGGGGTAAAATTGGAATGTAATTTTCGAAATTAAAAAAAAAAATTAGATTTTTTCAAAATACGTATATTTTAAATGCATAAAGTTTCATACGAGAATGCATGAACTTTCATATAAAAATGCATAAAGTTTCATATAAAAATGCATAAGATTTCACCCCACCCCAACCCCACCCCCCACACCCCTGAACCCCACCCCCACCCCCCCCCTACCCCCCACCCCCCCCCCCCCAAATTTTTTTTTTTTTATTTTTTTAAAAACTGATTTTCTGACCACTGACCCACCCCTATCCCCCACCCCCCCACCCACCCACCCCCTACAAAAATTTTTATTTTTTATTTTTTATTTTCTCAAAAACTGATTTTCTGACCACTGACCCCCCACCCACCCCCCAAATTTTTTTTTTCTTTTCTGAAAATCATTTTTTTTTTAAAAAAAAATTTGGGGAGGTTGGTGGGGGTGGGGGTGGGCCAGCAATCAGAAAATCAGTTTTTGAAAAAAAAAATTGGGGGTGGGGGGGTGGGTGGGGTGGGGGTGGGGCAGGGGTGGGGTGGCGAAACTACCAGATTTATTAAAATGAAATGCATTTTTTGTATAATTTAATGCATTTTTATGTGAAAACTTTATGCATTTTTGTTTGATTTTATATGCATGTGAAACATGCCTATTTTTGGGGGTGGTAATGGGGAGGGTTGGGGGGTGGTGTGGGCTGGATTGGGGGGTGGTATGGGGTGGGGTGGTGAAAATACCAAAACTGGAAAAATTAAATGCATTTTTCTGTTCAAAGTTATGCATTTCATGTGAAAACTTTATGAATCTTTGTGTGAAACTATATGCATCTAAAATATATCTATTTTGAGAAAATCTAAAAAAATATATATATTTTTTTTAATTATTAAATCCGAAAATTACATTCCAATTTTACCCCTCCAGATTTTGCCTTGGAATGCTTGGAAGCTCCTTGCCACGTGTCACCATCTTGATGCGCCACATGTCATAAATGTGTGGTCTAGATTTGGATCTACGGATCTATTATAAGCATTGGATACTACATGATCCCATTTGGGGACAAACAACACTTTAAGTTTGGGGGGTTGACAAACATGGTTTTCGTACCTCAATTCCACATGTTTTGTTGTCATTTCCCTTCATGTTTTGCTTGTGAATGCTTGTTTGTGCCCGAATATTTAGTTTTATGAAGATTTGATATCTTTGTGTAGTTTTGGAGTAATTTCAGGAAAAATCAAGGATTAATTGGAGGATTTTGAAGATATGATATTGAAGTACGTCTCGAGAGGAATCCGTGAGCGCAAACGGCGACCAAATCCGAGTCCGGACGAGGGAGAACGGAGCAAAACGAGCGGACTGTGCAAAACGCCCAGTACCCCGCGGTCACCACCCGCGGCCGCGGGGTAAGACCGCGGGTCAGCTGTTCCCGACTCAGGAGACACCCGCGGTCACCACCCGCGGCCGCGGGGTGGGACCGCGGGTCCCCTGAGCATCCCCCACGTTTGAAGGCCGCGGACGCGGGCCGTGACCGCGGGAAAAGAGCGGAGCATCCCCAAGTGGGCCCCAATCGCGTTTTTCAGCCCTTAACCCCCATTTTTCCCCTTTTCCTCACATTATTCATCATCCCCAACATTCCTACCTCCATATCCAAGCCCTAATCCCCAACATTCATACTCATTCCTACCCATTTGAAGAAGGATTGAAGATGAGAGAAGATTGAAGCAAGCTTCTCAATAGGATTTGTTCATTCTTTCTCTCTTTTTCATTTATGTTTCTCTTTTCATTGGGTATGTTATTGTTGAACATGATAGGCTAAATTTCTCTTTGATTTGGGGATTAGGCTAGATGATTATTGTAATGGATTGATTATTTGTGCTCAATATAAATCTTGTTTGTTCCTTTGCACATTATCTTTTCAAACCCTTGCTTTATTCTTGTATGGTTTGTTGGCCACATTCTATACATTTCTAATTTGCACTTTGAATCGGGAGAGGATAATTGCAATAGATAAGGTGTTTGAAACATATCAATTCGATAACCGGGAGGTTGAGAGTTGGGTGAGAGTATGTCGATCTTTGTGTGCTTTTGGGAGTTATAGGTTAGAAGTTGACCGGGGACGGCAACTATAACCCGTAATCTACCGTTCTAGTCGTCCGGGAGGGGGCTAGAACTAGTTGGGAGATCACTCTAGATAATTAGGATCGTCGAGATTAGTATTGAGCTATAATTGAAGTCCTTTGCTTAACCATTGATGCCTAGTCCCTAAATCGTTTTAATCATTACATTAGTCCACGTTGCTTACTTGTTTTCATTTGTCTTTGCACTTGTTAAGTATTTAGTTAGATAATCAAACCAATCACTCAATCGTTTAGTCTAAATAGTCGAGTAAAATGAATTAGGATAATCACTAGATTGAACTACTAATCCTTGTGGGATACGACCTTGCTTCCATATATTACAACTACCCGTATACTTGCGGCGTGGTGAAAATATTAGCGAACAGGGTGGGGGTGGGCCAGCAATCAGAAAATCAGTTTTTGAAAAAAAAAATTGGGGGTGGGGGGGGTGGGTGGGGTGGGGGTGGGGCAGGGGTGGGGTGGCGAAACTACCAGATTTATTAAAATGAAATGCATTTTTGTATAATTTAATGCATTTTTATGTGAAAACTTTATGCATTTTTGTTTGATTTTATATGCATGTGAAACATGCCTATTTTTGGGGGTGGTAATGGGGAGGGTTGGGGGGTGGTGTGGGCTGGATTGGGGGGTGGTATGGGGTGGGGTGGTGAAAATACCAAAACTGGAAAAATTAAATGCATTTTTCTGTTCAAAGTTATGCATTTCATGTGAAAACTTTATGAATCTTTGTGTGAAACTATATGCATCTAAAATATATCTATTTTGAGAAAATCTAAAAAAATATATATATTTTTTTAATTATTAAATCCGAAAATTACATTCCAATTTTACCCCTCCAGATTTTGCCTTGGATTGCTTGGAAGCTCCTTGCCACGTGTCACCATCTTGATGCGCCACATGTCATAAATGTGTGGTCTAGATTTGGATCTACGGATCTATTATAAGCATTGGATACTACATGATCCCATTCCTATATATATATATATATATATATATATATATAGGAATGGGATCATGTAGTATCCAATGCTTATAATAGATCCGTAGATCCAAATCTAGACCACACATTTATGACATGTGGCGCATCAAGATGCATAAAGGCATTTCAAGGCAAAATCTGGAGAGGGGTAAAATTGGAATGTAATTTTCGGATTTAATAATTAAAAAAAAATATATTTTTTTTAGATTTTCTCAAAATAGATATATTTTAGATGCATATAGTTTCCCACAAAGATGCATAAAGTTTTCACATGAAATGCATGACTTTGAACAGAAAAATGCATTTGATTTTTACAGTTTTGGTATTTTCACCACCCCACCCCGCACCACCCCCCAACCCACCCCACACCACCCCCCAACCCTCCCCATTACCACCCCCCAAAATAGTCATGTTTCACATGCATATAAAATCAAACAAAAGTGCATAAAGATTTTACATAAAAATGCATTAAATTATACAAAAAATGCATTTCATTTTAATAAATCTGGTATTTTCGCCACCCCACCCCACCCACCCACCCCCCACCCAATTTTATTTTTTTAAAAAAAAACTGATTTTCTGACCACTGACCCCCGACCCACCCCCACCCCACCCCCCCCCAACCCATTTTTTTTAAAAAAAAAAAAAAACTGATTTTCTGACCACTGACCCCCCACCCACCCACCCACGCCCTCCCCCCCCAAATTTTTTTTTTTCAAAACTGATTTTTTGATTGTTGAGTCGCTGACCCACCCATCCCCCGCACCCCCCACCCACCCACCCACCCCCAAAAAAAATTATATTTTTTCAAAAAATGTAATGCATTTTTGTGTGAAAGGATATGCATTTCTGTGCGAAAGTGTATGCATGTAAAAGATGTAATTTTTTTATGCATGTAAAAATCAGTTTTTCAAAAAAAAAATTTGGGTGGGGGGGTGGGTGGGTGGGTGGGGGGGTCAGTGGTCAGAAAATCAGTTTTTGAGAAAAAAAAAAAATTGGTGGGGGGGTGGGTGGGTGGGTGGGTGGGGGGGGGGTGAGGGGTAGGGGTGGGTCAGTGGTTAGAAAATCAGTTTTTAAAAAAATAAAAAAAAAATTGGGGGGTGGGGGGTGGGTGGGGGGGTCAGTGGTCAGAAAATCAGTTTTTAAAAAAAAAAAAATTGGGGGTGGGGGGTGGGGGGTAGGGGGTGGGTGGGGGTGGGGTTCAGGGGTGGGGTGGGGTTCAGGGGTGTGGGGGGTGGGGTTGGGGTGGGGTGAAATCTTATGCATTTTTATATGAAAATTTATGCATTTTTATATGAAAGTTCATGCATTCTCGTATGAAACTTTATGCATCTAAAATATACCTATTTTGAGAAAATCTATTTTTTTTTATTTCGAAAATTACATTCCAATTTTACCTCTCTCCAGATTTTGCCTTGAAAGCCTTGCCACGTGTCATCATCTTGATGCGCCACATGTCATAAATGTGTGGTCTAGATTTGGATCTACGGATCTATTATAAGCTTGGATACTACCGGAACCCAACCCTATATATATATATATATATATATATATATATATATATGTATATGTTACCATGAAAACACTTTTAAGTGTATAAAATAAGAACAAATCATGTCCATTAGATCATAGTAAATTAATGGCCCAAATCAAATTATATGGAGATCCGAAATTTGTAATTGTTTCCCTTGCAATTCATATGTCTTTCTTATTACGAATTTAAAGTACTTTTGTTACGAATTATGTTTTGATTAGGGAAATTTCAAACCACAAGATCAACCAAAATCTAATTAATAGAATTTGTTCTTATTTTATACACTTAAAAGTGTTCTTATTTTAGCCCACCTCTCTCTCTCTCTCTCTCTCTATATATATATATATATATATATAGAGGGGGGTTAAAATAAGATCATTTCTTAAGATATAAAATAAGAATCATTTTCAGCCCTTAGATCATCGATCTACGGTTGATTCGTAATCCTGTTGGATGGATTTATGGTTATGAGTTCGAATCCCAAAGGTAGCAAAAATTTATTTTTCACAATTCATGCGTGTTCTACATAAAATTCATACATTAAAAATTGCTCTTATTTCTTATTTTAAGATGTGCTCTCACGGTAGCCCACCCCTATATATATATATATATATATATATATATATATATATATATATATATAGAGAGAGAGAGAGAGAGAGAGAGTGAGTGAGAGAATGATTCCAATGAGATTCCTCATATATGGTGAGATCTTACATTGATTTATAGGTGTTGATTTAATGTATTTTATGGCTGATATTTACTTGGATGAGGAATTTTTTTACCTGAGTTCAAATCTTAGAGGAAGTGGAAATTTTACTATTTTTTTTAATATCGTTATTCAACACTATATACTATCTGATTCAACACTATAATTTGGCTTATTTATTATTTTCACTTGTCACGAAAAATAACAATCTCACTTTTAGTGAGATTTTTTGTTTTTCGTGAGATGTGAGACTAATGAATAGGCCAGTATTAATTCATTAGATTGAAATCTCACCATACTGTATGTGCGTGATTTAATTAACTATTAATAAAAGTATCATTTATTGTTAACAATCTAAAATATATAAACTAAATTAAAGAATTTGAATTTTATCTCTCATGATACAATCTTTAAAATTTTCATTTATTCAATAAAGAATATCATTTGCGAATGTCATTTATATTTGAAAAAAGTATCATTTGTTGGTATCATTTTGTATAAAAATGTATCATTTATTTTTAAGAAAAAGTATAATTTTATATCATATTTTATGTTCGCGATTTAATTAATTATAATAAAAGTATCATTTATTGTTAACAAAAGTGTTATTTGTTGTTAATAGAGAAACAATTACGTAGTACTTCCCCAGTCTCATTAATAATGACATACTTTCATTTTTTTTTTCTATCACATTGAAATGACACAGCTCAAAAGTAGAATTACTTGGGGTCATCTTCCCTTCTTAATTTTCGTACCCAACTTTCTTTACACTTTAAACAAGAGGTATTCACTTACTTTATTACATAAATTGACTTTACACCTTTTTATTACAGGTGTTTTCATTTATTTTACATCATAAACACCTCTTTCTTAATCTACATGCTCAGAAAAAATGTGTCAGTGTATCTAAAAGGGGCAGAATAGATAGGTCAATCGGGTCAAATGGATGCATGGAGCCTCGATTTGCACAAATGCGATCTCTCGTACAAAAGACCCCCTCTTTGGGATTGAATGTTCCTAAACAAACAAGATTCTTTTTCTTTTTCAATTTGAAAAAATAAAAGTACAGATAATTCTTAAAGCACAATAAAAAGAATAGTACCCTCTATTTCATAAAAATATGCATCACTTTTGATGACACACGTTTGTTGTGAGTGAAATAAGAGATCCATTTTTATTATAGTGTTTATAATAAGATACAAAATAAAAAAGTTTGTAGTGAAATTTGTGTGATTATGAATAAGTTCATAAAATGAGATAAAAAGTAGTAAGATAATATCCAAAAGTAAAAAAAAAAAATGTACACTTTTACTAGGACGTACCAAAATAACACTCCCTCTGTCCACACAGATAGTAGGGTGGAATGAAGGACACGAGTTTTACATATTGAATGTGAATGAGTTTTAAAATATAAGAGGTGGTTTTCAAAAAAGCGAAGCATACAATTTTTATGGACGTACGGAAATATATAGTACTTCCCCGTCCCTGAAACATCTCCCTTTATTTCTTTTTTTGTTCGTTTCAAAATTATCTTCATATTTCATTTTTAGAAATAATTTCACTAACTATTACCTTTATAATTTTCACATATTTACATCAATTGCTACAAATAGACCTCTCACGTTTATTTTAATTGATTCATTAGTCACTATCATCACTTTTCATAATTTATGGGACCCGTTCTCCACTCATCACATGGAGTATACAATTTGTGTCATATTTTTTTTTATCAAGATATTTGAAAGATGAAGGAAATAATAAATGTACAATCTTGGGAGAAGGAGGGACACCCTCTAAATCCCCCGCCGCACCCCTTTGTCTCCACCACCACCAGACACCCCAAATCGAAATCCTCAAGCACCATCGCAATGTCATAGCGTCGCCTTATTCACAAATTGTCCTCCTCAGACAAAAATTTGAAATTTGGAGTCTTTCAAAATTAGGGATTTTGGTTGAACGGAGAATCAGAGAGAGACGAGGGAGAACGGGGCCGCTGCGGCGGCAAGGGAGACAGCCGACGAGAAATCACAGGAGAACTTCCACCGGAAACATAAGAGAGAGAGAGAGAAAAAAAAATGATTGTGTGAAATGAAAAAATAGGGGATCTAAAAAAATTTGTGAGTTTAATCATCCAATTAATACAAAATTAAAGAAAAAATAGAACTTATTTAATTAAGTTAATTATATAATTAATTATCCTTATTATTTTTATAAAAAAAAATGACTCATTTTCGTTGGAATCATAAACAAAAAATACCATCACGAGATAGACGAATATCTTTTCTCGATCAAAAAGAAAAAGCAGTAGTAGTAAACCAGGTTAGGAATTCAGTGTGTGTCGAAACAGTCCACAACTTGGTAACTAGTAGGAATTAGTATTCATTTTCCATATTCTGAAACTCCACAAAATCGCAATCTCTTAAACCCTAGAACCTCAACTACAAAAAAAAAATAAAAAAAATCCATGGAGACATCTCTAAATCAGCAGCAGGCGGTGTGTGGGAAGGAATCAATCGATCTGCTCAACTGCGTTGTTCAATCGCCTTACGACCAAGAAAAATGCCTTTCCCTCCTTCAAGCCTTGCGCCAATGCGTCATTGATAAGGTATATTTAGCAAATATTCTGAAGAAGAATGCTATTTCTGTAGGCACGAAACAAAATTCAAATCTGTCAAGATGCAATCTTGTTTCCATGATCAGTTTATATTATCCCAGTAGCTGAACTGTAGTTTGATATTTAATTGGGATTTTGTAGCTGAAGCTCAGGTTAATCGATATTTTCGGTTGCTCAAAGTGAAAATATAATTAGCGCTTATGCCAACTGTTTACTGCCTGAGCTATTATTATCTGTAAACTTGACTGTGTGAATTGTAAAGAAAGTTCTAGAGTGGTGGAGGAAAGAAAATGCAAGCTATATGAGACCAGTTCCATGTTAGTTTTATATGAAGATGTCACTGAGAATTTTTTATGGGAGCTTTTTGGTAAACAACTTTGGTTGGGTGATAGCTGCATCTTCAACCATTGCTCCTGCAAGTCAGTATGAATAAGGAATCTAACAACTACTTATGAAAAACATGAAATGTAGCATAAAGTAAATTGTGGATACAATGAATAATTTTTTACTCCAAGTTATTGATTAACATGCAGTTCGAATTCACTATAAGAATTCATTTTACAATGAATTACAATCTACTTAACTAAGAATACCTCTTAATCAAGTAGATGAGATACAATAGGAAAGAAATTCCATTCTAACCTATCGAAGTGCTAGTAACAACTAGACTTAAGCTGAAGCTAACTTGACTTATAAATGTGCACACAACAGTTCCATTATCCTATCGGATCCTAGGATTCACAATTTTCCCACTCAAGGTAAACTAGACTGAATGGTAAGATGAATGTCGGAATAAGCTCAGTAACATTGCAATTCTGCAAAGACAGATATTGCTCTAGATAAATTGGTACGGAATGCAGTGCCTTCCTCCCTATTGGAGACCAAGGCTAGGAATGTGGATTATACTTGAGACAAAAGTATACTTGTTGTTGGTAACCACTGACCAAGCACAAACCACTCTCCCTTATTTAATGCAATTTGACTAAGTCTTCTTCTTCAATTCCACAACTCCATAACCAAATTTGTTAAGCTGCAAAATAAACAAAATATATTCTCCAAAAACAAATAATATTAATTTAATGAAGAAGACGAAATAGATAATTAATCGGATTTATTTATAGAGTTAAATATATTCACTCTCACACATATATAAATAATCCATTGTGTAATTCACCAAATTGTTTCAATGTTAATATGTTATTATCAGATATTTGTGCTATAACCTTTTTCCCACTGCTGAGAGCCTGAGATGCTTGGTCTAATTGGCCATCTGAATTTTGAGGATCTTACTACTTGCTAAATGATATGTTTCTATTCGTCTGACATAAGCTTGGGATAGTTTTAAGTCAGGTTCTCCCAAATTATTGCTGATGTCTGCTTTCATTGGGCAACTTATTATATCTAAGCTTTATTTTTTCTGAAACTTTCTGATTCTTCTGGATGATATGTTTGTTGGATTACTTGTAACAAATATTTCTATAACTTGGGACTTAGAGATTTTGGCTGGTAAAGACCTCGTTTTTTTGTATTGTTAGATGAGCTAATAATTGCTGCTCAACCTGGACTATGTTTTGAATGGTGTCAAAATATGCTTTGGTTAATAAGGTAGAGTCATGAATTCGATGTTACCTTTCCTCTTTTTCACTGTAACAGCATATCTCAGTGGTCACAGGATCGATTATTTCACTAATGAAATAACTTTTGCTAACCATGTCATTATGCTCTTATTTTGTTGGTCAGAACTTCCTGTTGTTCATTGTATTGTGAATTGTTTCATAACAAGTAGGAGAGAATCTTAAATGACTAGACTTCCTTCATGAGAAAAGACCTCACTCTTTAGGATCTGATCCTATCTGTTTGACAGTCTGCCCTCCCATTGCAATTGAGTTGAGTAATCTTCGCTTCGGAGCTGGTGATCTGCATTATACTCTTGTGTTTTACTTTTTTGGTTTTTCCTCACATTGGTTATGAATTTGGTCAGTTCAACTTCAACCATAGCGCTGTTATCAGTAAGTAGAATGCATTAGCTCTTCGTTTTATGGTTGGGCAATAAGGGTTGCATAGAGGAACACCAGTCATTCTTAGGATCAATATTATTAAGTATGCATGTGAATCTTGGTTCTCCCCTCTAGAAATTTATCAAAATCTGGCTTTGTGATATGAAGATTTATACTAATATCTCTCTCTGATATTAGTTACTCCCTCCGTCCCTGAAATGGCTTCCTCTTTGGGGACGGCACGGGTTTTAATAAAAAGTTGTAAAGTGTATTGATAGTGGAGAAAAAGTGATATAATTATTATTGGAAGTTGTGAAATGTGTTATAATTAGTATTGGGAGTGGTGAAAAGTGAAAAGTAAGAATAAATAAAGTATTATTAGTGGTGAGGTAGCCGGGTAGGTTTCCAAAAATGGAAAGAAAGAAAGAGGAAGTTATTTTAGGGACGGAGGGAGTATTAATTATTATGTTGAGAATAAACTCACTCTCTAAAATAATAGTTAAATAAAACTAGAAGAATGGCAAAACGGACTTCCAGTAATGCTCTTACTTCACAACCAAAGGTTATTTATGTGGATATGTTACTTGATCTTTTATTCAAGACTGAAGCCTTGTATTGTATACAGCATAACATTTACGTCACTTCCATTAGCTGTTACTTAATTTCATTCTTGTTTATGTTGTTTGCTATAGAAACTTCATATATATCACTGTTTTAATCGAATCTCTTTCTTGTTTTCCTTAGAAAGTGAAGAAGTTCTCCCTCGCAGAAGAGACGAGGGAACAAGCAGATTCGAGTGTAAAGAAGAAAACTTGATAATTGAGCACGACAGTGAACTTGGCACATTCTCCCTCCTCATCCATCATTCACAATTTTTGTGCCATCTTGCTGGTGAGTGTTGAATATGTCACATCATGAAGAAACAAACAACTGCTTGTAATGCTAATCAATTCAACCAGATTTTGCTGTTGGATCACTTTGCACTTTGTCCACAATATTCCAAGGTTTAAGCGAGCGAGAAATCAAATTATTAATGACCCGGCCCCACAAAGTTATTGTTGTGTCCTTTACTTTTGTCTGTATTCTCAATAATCAAATGGTTTTTGAATAAATTGATGGGTTAATTGCATGTAAATATACAAATATTGGTTTTTAATTAATACTTGTACTATTTTTTTGGTCAACTGACTCATAAATTTTGAACTTTTGGAATTTGATCCGAATTAAAATTTTGGTTACATTTAATCCTACATAGAAGTTGGAGTTTTGTTATATGATATTTTTATATGAATCGTTGATCAATTAATACATATACTTTCCATTTTTTTAAATTTGCCAAATTAAAATTATTGCCACATTTTTCTTCTTCTTCTTCTTTACTAGCACACGTGACACGCCCACTCGGGCGATGCACAATCAATATCGAAATTGAACGATATTTTAAATAAATATGCATATTAAATATATATAATTTAAATATAAATAAATGTATATATAAATCTGAAAAATGGTTTCATCGGTGAGTCGTAAGTGCATACATGCCATGTAATTTGAATAAATATGACAACAATTATTTTTATATGCATCAAAATATTTATTTGTGTATTTTACCGACAAATATTTTTTATCAATGGGCTAGCTAAAAAAAATAAAGGGTTGAATGTGTCATTCATTTAAAAAAATAAATGTGGAGTATATGATTTAAGTAAATTTGAATAGACATGCTACTACAAAATTAAACTTTTCAATTTACTTTTATTTTATATTTTAAAGAGAATCAATAATGATTCTCCAATTAATGATTTTCCAATTAATCATTATTTATTTTTGCTTCATAGATAAGTAATTGTCAATCTAATATTAAATTCAATTAAGAAATAATAATAAAAAATATATTAATATAAATAAATATAAAAAATCATATAAAAATATACTGAAAATTTGATAAATCTAAATCGTATTTGAAAATCTGTTTTAATGTGTGTGTGTGTGTGTGTATATATATATATATATATATATATATATATATATATATATGAAATTCACTTAAATAATTATGTTTAATTTAAAGAGTTCTAAAATGAAAATATAAGTTTCATCTTTCTAGTTGCATTAAATTATTATAATAAATAAATAAATAGAAAATATGAAAAATGAATGGAGAATGAACAGTATAATTAAAAGAACTTAGAAAAGAAAAGGGAGAGATAAAAGATGAGAGAGAAAAAAAAATAATTTTGTAACTTTAATTGATAATAACTTATTCGTTTTAAATTTATTTTTTATAATTTTTATATCAAATTAAAGATCTTTATGTTATCTTTAATTTAACATCAATGTTTAATATTGATGAGGAGTAATATATGCAGAGCAGAGGAATGAGCTTGGACAGAGGAATCACTCGGGTCAGAGGAATCGCTGAGGTCAGAGGGATGCTCCACTCACGGACAGTCAACGGCAGAAATGACCACATTACCCGGGAAGCTTCAGAGCAGATGAATCATATGTTCACAGAGGAATCCAAAACTCGCCGATACACACGGTTCTTTATCTCTGGGCAGAGGAATGAGCAAAGGTAGGCGAAATTACCACAGTACCCCTGACCACGCGGGGAACATGACTTCAAGACTGAAATTACTATTTTGCCCCTCAAATGTATTCTATAAATACACATGCACTTGTATCATGTATTTTGACGTGCTCTTTCTCAATACAACGGCGAACTCCTTTTTATTCTTGGCAATTCAATTCTATTCCACTCTCTTCCGACTCTCACGTTCAATACTAGGTAAAATTCCCAACCCGATTATGATTCCCCGGTTAAAATCCTATCCACTCAATCGCGATTCACCAAATATCTTTTTATTAATCAAAGTTGACGATTTTTATAAAAGAATCAAAATAAAAAAGAAAAATAAGGAAAGAGAAATTTTAATGGGAAAACTCTTTTATATAATATGAAGATTTTTGGCTCGCCTTTCTATATTTTTTTTATGCTTTTCCTTTTCTCTTTGCCCTTTTTTTCCCGTTCATTTTCTTATTTATTCTTCTCTTTTGTGTCATAAACTAGGTCATTGGAACTGCGAAGACAAACGTCTTTTATAATTTTTCTTTTTCTTATTTTTTTTTCAAATTTGTATATTACAGTCCTAGTGGTCTAGTGTATAATGTATCATCGATGTCCTATTGTTGGTATAAAAAAGAAGAAAAGAAAAAGTAAAGAAAAAAAAGTAGAAAATATGTGACAAAAATAAAGAAAAAAAATGTGGATTTAATTTTTATTCGGGCCAAATTTCAAAAAAATCAAAATTTATGTATTAATTGACCAACAACTCATCAAAATCTATGGTGCGTCGTTTTACATCAAAAATATCCGACGGTCAGCCAGTATGTTCACACTGCGCAGACAGCAGTAAGCAAGATCGTCTCCCAAGGGATCGGCGAGAATTCTCCTAAAATTCAACTTCCAAAGAAACTCAAGAAACGAAATTATGGGGAAAAAAATATGAAAATACTAAAATAGAAATAAATAAATAAAATCTAAAAGAATCGTAATGGTTCTAATCCTAAATAAATAAATAGAAAATTCCAACAATTAATAAAAGATTCCAACAATCAATTAAGTCCACCCTAGCTTAATTATTTTGATCATTGATGCAAATATAACTTTAATTCATGCAAGCAAACCAGTTATAACCACCAAAGCCGCTTCTGACATGATCTTATTTCTCCTTAGTTTTTCGGTAACCAGGAAGACGCTTCACTAATTACTACCCTAATCGACCGACAACCGTAAGAGACGCTCTATAGGTTTAATGAGTCAACAACATTAATTTCTAAAGAAACCCGATTCAAAACCAATAAACTCTGACGCATGATTATTGAATTAAGACTGTTTTTCCCTTGACCCTGATGTGTCAATTTACCACTAATCAAACCTAAACCACGATTACGTATGGTCGATTCAATTGGCTGTATAATTAATTCTAACCCACTAAATATTGCGCACTACCTAATGAATTAAAATAATTAATGACGATAAACACAGAGAATCATAGATACAAGCATAAAATAAAGTATAAGAACAAATTAGATCTCATAAAATAATCTTGCTAGTGCTTCCCTAATCGTTGTTGGAATAAACAAAATCAGCTATAACACATAATAAAATTAAACAAATAAATTAAGAGGCAAATAGCGAGAAAAGTAATGAAGAAAATAAACTTGAATTGAAACCAAAGTTTCCATCCCAAGTCTGCTCCCAAAATTGTATGCGTAAAATCCCCTTTCAATTGTTGTGTAATCACTAATATATATAACTAAGGAATTAAAACTAAACCTAATCACCAAAGGAAACAAAAGTGGCGCTAAGGCCTAAACAACAACAAAAACTTAATTCAGCCCACTACTATTAATAAAAGAGGTTATTGTCAGAAAATACATATACTTTGTCAATTTTCTGGTTTATATCATGACTTTATAATTTTGCCAGAAAATACATCAATTTTTAATTTAATTGCAATTATAACATGACTTTATAGTCTCGCCAGAAAATACACCAAATTTCAATTTATTCTCAATTATAACATGACCTTATTTAGATTATTTTTCATCATAGATGTATTAATATTTATTGTATTTATATTAAATTTTTATGTATAAAATATTTTTAATTGATTGATTAATTTTTATAAAAATTAAGTTAGATGATTAATTATTTCATATAATATCTTGTTATATATATATATATATATTTGATTATAATATTCTATTAATATATTATATATATATAATAAGTATTTATTTATTTAAATTGTGAAATTATAAAATATTAGGACCAATTAAAAAATTACGTACATATATAATAGAAACTATGTTAAAAAGTAAATAATATTATATATTATTTACATATAGATGTATATTTATCAAATATATATGTATTTATATATAGTATATTGTGAGATGAAAAGAAAATTAAAAATATTTAATGTATTAAACTTGATATTATTATACTAAATTAATTACAAGGTCATGTTATAATTGAGAATAAATTGAAACTTGGTGTATTTTTTGGCCAAACTATAAAGTCATGTTATAATTGCTATTAAATTGAAAATTGATGTATTTTCTGGCCAAATTATAAGGTCATGATATAAACCAGAAAATTGACAAAGTATATGTATTTTCTGGCAATAACCCCTTAATAAAATAATGGCCCACTAACAAAAGTCAAAGGCTGCCACTAATAGCCTCTCGCCAATTCAGACGATATGGGCACACCGCATGGCAGACTCGCACATATTCAAACTCTTCAAAATTCAATCTCCTTGTTCAAAATCTATCAAAAAATCATTAGGAACCACTTAGGATCTGAAAAGAATCCTAAAAGATGATATTTAGCATAAATCAATCATAAAAATCACACGAAAACGCCCAAAATATGCGTATAAAATACGCCCAATCAAACTACATAAGAAAATTCCGTTGTCCACGTACGATTAAATGTAGTCGGAATTTTAATTCAGGCCAAATTTCAAAAAGTATTAATTTACCAAAAAATAGTGTTGGTTAAAATCGAACTTTCGATATAATTCGTGTATTTACAGGCAATTAACCTTAAACGAATTCAGTCTAATAATAATAATAATAATAATAATAATAATAATAATAATAATAATAATAATAATAATAATAATAATAATAATAATAATAATAATAATAATATTGTTTTAGTTTAATTTTCCAAATTAGAAACGTTTCTTAGCTTATCAAATGCTCAAGGAAATTACTAGTGCTAAGGTTAAGCTTATCGCATAAAATTCGTGAGTTATATTGGATGCAAGTATGGTTTATTTGACGGCTCACCCATTAACAATGGCTCTGTGTTTCTCCGATTCACCAAAATATAAACATACTACTAGTCTACTAACATTAATTCATTAGGTATCGTTGATTAATATGGCTGACTCCGTATAGTAAATAATTTGATTTTTGTGTTAGAGCATCCACATTGGTGTTACATGATAGCTTACTTTATGAGGGGGGATCACGTGGTGTAAAGAGGCCGCATTGGGATTACATGATAGCTTACATGATAGTTTTAGTTTTGACTTTTTCATTTTTCATTTAAGTTTAATTTCATAAATTTAAATTACACAATTTACTTCAAATTTAAATTGCATTAATTTTGAAATCCTAAAAAAAAAAAATCAAAATTCAAATATTCAATTTTTTTTAAAGGCGCGTGTAAAACACGCGCCTATTTTCAACGGTTGTGAGGGCTACACGATAGAACGTGTAGCCCTTGTGTAAGTGTTTGCTGCATCGGTTACACGATAGCAGCCTTACACGTGTAGGCTGCTATCGTGTAACCGTTGCAGATGCTCTTATCCATTGATTTAGTTTTAAAATGGTTAATGTCTGAGATTTAATGTCTGAGATTAAATGTCTCAAGTTTGAATTTACTATTACGTAATTTTTAAAAATACTAGTATATATTTCTCCTACCCAAAATAATAATAATAATAATAATAATAATAATAATAATAATAATTAAAAAATAACCTAAATGTTGATTGCCTTTTATTTTGTTATTATAATAATGCTGTTTTAATTATGATTTTAATCTTAATTTGAATTAGTGAATAATGAATAGCCGACCCGACAAGTTGTAGAATAAGACATTGGTGACAAGTAATGCTTAATGTAGCCGCCATAGACACGTACCTCAAGATAATTTTCAACACGAAGAAGTGGTTCTCAAAAATCTCAAAATTAATTCTTTAAAATCAAATTTGCAAGTGTTACTCCAATTCCTGATCCCAAAGAGTTGCATGAGCAGTAAGGCAGAAATAGTGAGTTTAATAAATGAAGGGATTTGATATTGTACACATGCAAGAACCACAATGCATGAATAGTGTGGCAACCTAGCTTGTTACATTAAATTAAATTAATGTTGGATAGCATGATTTTGATGGACTTTTATGTTACGTCTATGTCTTCATTCTTACACCATATATATGCTTAATATTCAAACTTAAAGCTTGCCATCGTTGTTACCAATAAGTATATAAGATATCGTACGTGTTCGTGTTGTAGTGTGGATAATGCCTAATCCTATAACTACTTTATACATATAGATTTTATCTAAAAATATGTTTCTGAAATACTTATACTACTATGCTTTTTTTTTCTATAAATAAATAATATTCACACTTTAATTGAGTCTTAAACCGCTGTTTTACCTCAAAAAAGAAAAAGAAAAAAAAGGACCGCTGTTACGAAATTTTGATATTCGAAAATATTCGATTTAAATTCGAAGAATATAATATTCGATTCGATTCAATTAGTATTCAAATACAAATATGAAATTATGATACTCAATTCGATTCGATATTCGTAGATACCAGCTGATTAAATATTTAAATATATATATATATATATATATATATATATAGATAGAGAGAGAGAGAGAAGGGTTCAACAGAGAAGCTAAATATTGTGGAGAATAGAGAATTCGTAAAATAAAAACGAACAGATCTATAATTTTAATGAACAGATCAATGTACCACATGAACAACAATTTGCCAAGGGTTCGAATCCTGCTGGTGGCGAGTTTTTCTTTATTTTTACTAAATTCGACTGTTCATTACTTATGTTGATCTATTCGTAAAATGAATAGATTTGTTCATAATGAATAAAAAGATAATTCTCTATTGAACTCAACCCTATATATATATATATATTGTCGAATGGTAAAATATGGAGACATAGAAGAGGAAGAATAGTTTATTATGTTCAGTGTGTAAAATACCAGTGACCTCCCGCATATATATAGGGGAAAACTAGGGCTACAACATAAATAAAGAAAATTAAATACTCCTACAAAATATTCTTGAACACTCCCCCTCAAGCTGGAGCATATATATCGATCATGTCCAACTTGGTGCAAAGTTCAGAAAATCATTTTCCGCACAACGGTTTAGTGAAAATATCATCAACTGGTTGGACGAAGAAGTGAAAGGAGTAGCAATAGTCTTACTCAAGACACACTCACGAATGAAATGACAGTCAACCTCAATATGTTTAGTCCTCTCATGAAACACTGGATTGTTAGCAATGTAGATTGCTAGCTACTTGGTTATCACAATACATAGGTAAGAGTTCATTGAAAGTAAACCACAATTCCTCAAGTAGATTCTTCACTCCAATAATTTCAGTAGTAGTGTGAGCCATAGCTCTATACTCGGCCTCGACAGAAGATCTAGTAACAGTTTGTTGTTTCTTACTTCGCCAAGTTACCAAATTTCCTCCCAAATAGGTGCAGTATCCAGAAGTAGACTTCCTGTCAGTTTTAGAGCCAGCATAATCAGCATCAGAATATCCTTCAATCTTTAGATGACCATTCTTCTTGAATAACGATCCTTTCCTCGGAGATTTCTTGATATATCGAAGAATCCGAATAGCAGCATCCTAATGAACTTGCTTAGCCTTATACAGGAAACAACTGACCAAGCCAACAACAAAAGAAATGTCAGGCCGTGTTACTGTCAAGTAGATAAGTTTTCTAACAAGTCGTCTATACTTAGCTTTCTCCTCGAAGAAGTCTCCACTATCATCCCAAACACTTGGATCAACATCCATAGAAGTATCAACAGGCTTCGTTCCAAGCAATCGAGTTTCTGTAAGCAAATCTATAGCATACTTTTGTTGAGACAGAGAAACTCCAGACTTACTGTGAGCAATTTCAATTCCTAAGAAATACTTATGATGTCCTATATCCTTAATAACAAACTGTTGCTGCAAGTACTTCTTTGTCTCATCAATCCCCTGTACATCACTGCCAGATACAAGAATATCATCAACATATACAATGAGAATGACAATTCCAGATTTTTGATGGCGCATAAAGACAGAGTGATCCGACTTGCACTGCTTGAATCCGATATTTCCAAGAACACTGCTGAATTTATCAAACTAAGGTTTCGGACTATGCTTAAGCCCATAAATTGCCTTTTTGAGACAACAGACCTTAGTAGCATCCTCCCCCTGAGCAACATACCCTGGAGGTTGCTCCATATAGACAGTCGGAGTCAAATCGCCGTAGAGAAAGGCATTCTTCACATCCAACTGATACATTGGCTAAGAAAGATTGACAGCTAGGGAAAATAAGATCCGAAACGAATTCAGACGAGCAGTGGGGGAGAACATCTCAAAGTAATCTACACTATAGGTTTGGGTGAACCCTTTGGTCACAAGATGAGCTTTGTACCGTTCAACAGTACCATCAACAAGAAACTTTAGCGTGAACACCCAGCGACAAGCTACAATAACTGCTGATAGAGTGGCAGACACTAGAACCTACGTACCTCTACTGAGTAAAGCACGCATCTCCTCATCCATAGCAGCCCGCCAAATAGGGTGTTTAAGTGTCTCTTGGTAAGATGTTGGAATGACTGTAGACAGAAGACAAAAAGGAAAGGCACGAAAAGGAGGACTCAAACGAGCAAAAGAAATATGGTTAGACATGGGATTTTAGTGGTGCAAGTACGTTTACCTTTGCGGAGAGCTATGGGTAGATCATCAGTGGTATGCGGATGACCTTCAGAAGCTGCAGGCGAAGATAACGCAGATGATGGACATGAGATTGGTTCTGGGACAGATTCTGAGACAGGTTCTGGCACTGGTGGTGTCCTAGGACGTCGTGTATACACCTGCAATAGTGGGGACAACTTAATAGACACACCCAAATATGCGAGGATGAAGACACGAAAAATAAATATCCCCATGCAACACGCTAGAAGGCATCCTATTAATAAGGTAGCAGGCAGTAAGAACAGCATCATACCATAAATACTTAGGAACATGCATGTGAGACATAAGAGTACGAGCTACATCCAAAATATGACGATGTTTGCATTCAGCTACCCCATTTTGTTGAGATGTGTGAGAGTGAGACATTTGATGAGTTATACCATAAGAGTCACAGAATGATGAAATGGACTTTTGTGTAAACTCAAGTGCGTTATCAGTGTGAAGAATACGCAAATCAACAGAATATTGAGTTTTTATTTCATGATAAAAGGATTTGAGTGTAAGAGGGACCTCAATTCTCTGCTTGAGTAAATACAACCATGTCATGCGAGAATAATCATAAACCAGAATCAGAAAATACTTGAAACCCCCTTAGACTCTACCCGACTAGGACCCCAAACATCACAATGGACTAATTTAAACGAAGAAGAACTACAATTATTGACACAAGGAGGAAAAGAAGTGCGATAGTGTTTGCCCAACTCACAGGACTCACATTGAAAATCAACAAACGCAACAAGAACTAAACTTCGAAGACTGGCAGAAGACGGATGACCAAGACGACAATACCACTGATATGGAGACACAGTGGCAGAGAGAGCACGGGAAGGTGCAGGGGAGACAGAATCCAGGTAATATAAACCGTCACGCTCATGTCCTCCACCAATCGTCTTCTTCGTTTGTGGGTCCTGAAAGGTACAATAGGAATGATAAAAGGTGACAGAACAATTGTGAGTTTTGGTTAGCTGACTAATAGATAACAAACTAATAGGAAACTTAGGAGCAAACATAACATTATGAAGAGTTATAGTAGTGGTAAGCTTGACAACACTAGTCCCCGTTAACGGAGAATAAGTGTCATCGGCAAGACGGACAGATGGTAGAGATGAGGAAGAAAAAGATTCTAAGAGTGACTTGGTACCGATAATATGGGCAGGAGCACTGGAATCCAACATCCAAGACTTACCATGAGACACGGCAAATGCACCTGCAGTGGTAGATGCAGCCATAGTAAAAGAATTGGTGGAAGAAGTCAGAAAAGACTCATAATCAGCACGAGGGATAGAGACCATGTCAGCGATGGAAGACAATGTCTCTGCAGGAGAAACAGTTTGAGCAGTAGAAGCCTTGTTCTTGGTCGCCCATTCTGGTTTGCCAAACTTCGCCCAACACTTTTTAGACACGTGATTGGTGCGACCACAATGAGAGCAGCTACGAGCATCTTTGTCAATATCAGCTCCACGACCACCACCACCACGGCCATGACCACGACCCCGACCTCGAGCTAACATAGCAGAAGTATCAGAAGAAGTGGTCTCAATACGGCCTGTGGTGACACACAGAACACACGAGAGAGCATTAGATAACGTGGGAACATTATCACTTGCCAATAAATTCCTCCCGAAGATTAGCATTCAGACCAGACAGGAATTCTGCAACCATAAATTCCTCCCACTGAGTCGCCCGTGTCACAGCATCACAAGATAAAGGATGATAGATGAGGATTTCATCAGCAATCCCCTTAAGAGTAGAAAAATAGTCATTGATAGACTGGTCATCTTGTGTATGAGAAAAGAGTTTCTCATACAACTTAAACACACGAGATACATTTTTGTCATTAGAATACATCTCGTTTAAAGTATCCCACATAGCTTAAGCAGTATCTAGGAACATGATATTTTTACTTACAGGTTCATCGATGCTATTGAAAAGCCAAGTCATAACAGAACAATCATCAGCACTCCATGATAAAACATGATGTCATTTTTTCTGAGATCATAAGAATAACAGAAAAGCACGAGACCATAGCAGATAGTTGAAACCATTCAATTTAATGGTGGTTCCTAAAGCAGCATATGATAATAGAAGGGCAGAAAAGTAAAACCCTAGGCAGAGCAGCAGCAACAAAGAAGTAGAGAGACGACAACACAAAAATTAGATAGCAGCAGCAGCGGCAGAAGTGAAACCCTAAGCGGTGGCAGCGCACAGAAAAAAATAGGGCAAATATTCACACCCGCTCTGGTACCATGTAGAATGGTAAAATATGGAGACATAGGAGAGGAAGAATAGTTTATTATGTTCAGTGTGTAAAATACAAGAGACCTCCCACACATATATAGGGGAAAACTAGGGCTACAACATAAATAAGGAAAACTAAATACAAAATATTCTTCAACATATATATATATATATATATATATGTGTGTGTGTGTGTGTGTGTGTGTGTGTACGTGGATAGCTAAAGTAAATTATGAACTATTTTACACTCTTAGATTGTAAAATTTACGGTGGATTCATCACTTTGTTGGATGGATTTAATTTTATATTCACAAATATTTAATTATATATATATAAGAATTTTAATATTATAAAAGTGATGAGGAAAAAACTGTGTGAAGAGCTGAGATTACGACACATGGACAAAATAAAGGAGAATTAGAGGAAAAATGATTATATATGAGACTATTAAGCCAGCGTTGGAGATTTCAATAAGAAGCCTCATGAATGGCCACTTGTCAGCGGAAGGACGTCGTGTGGAGAGAAACAGCTCTGGAAGGGCTCCAGTCGCGAGATAGGTTCCAGCCGTGGAAAAGCTCCAGACGCGAAAGAACTCCAGCTAAGGAAAGATTCCAACTGATCTATAACCCTTCCCGTTATGTAGGACTCGAGCTCCGGCACTGGCACTACCGTTCAAAACACCGACATATTCTGACAATTGGCGGATATCGCAGCAACAACCGTACATGCGGAGCATGTGACATAGACAATCTTTTGCTATTTTACCCCTCATGTATGCAGTTTATAAATACCTCAATTTTCTCTATTGTAACGGACGGATCCCGATATATGAAAAAAACAACATTTTTCTTCATCATTTTTTTAGCTTTTATTTTCTGCTTGAATTGATTTTACAAGTCAATACACCATAATCTAACAACCCACAAAAATCCCCACTTTTTATATCTAACAAAAAGAAATATAGTAAAATAATTATGGTATTATAATAATTAATAATTTTAAAAGGAAAAAATGCAAAGAATCATAATATACATGCATTAAAGTCATTCTTCACCATTTAAAAAGTAAAAGTTTATAATTTTAAATTGAAGTCATTCTTCCACCACAAGCCATGCTTCGTCATTGCCAGGGGCGGATCCAAGATTTGTCGATAGGGGGGGTTGAACTCGATGGTATTGAATGGGGGTTTGGGGGCGGTAGCCCCTGAGCCAAAATTTTGGGGCAGTCTGTACAAGTGATTTTTATGTGTAAATAGAATTTTAATGGACTTAGGACTAAAATTCGATCACCGACTATAATAAATAATAACTATTCTGTTTCTAATTTCTATTGATTCAATAACATATACTAACGCTATTCCTACCAATTGTACCATTATAGTTGAAAGAATATAAAAAACTATATTTATATTTTTTTAAATAATCTATCTTCTACAAAAATAAATTAATTTTTATTTTTATGTTGAAAGATTTTTTTTTAAAGTTCGACTGGGCTAAAATTAAAGTATATAGATATTAGGCTAAATATATTTAATATATATTTGATAAAAATTTGTATAGATCGACCTTTGGTCATTGCGATTGTAAACTAATTAAATAATTTGTATTCGATTCGATTTTTGAATTTTAATATTCATATTTGATTCAAAATATAAATACTCAATGTCATTCGATTTGATGGATGATTAAAATCACGATATTCCACTCAATCCGATTCGTTTATCACCCTAGTGCAGTGTTCAATTTCAGTTGCTAAATCAGTGTGTATTCAATCCGCAGTACTCCTCAAGTTTAGATTAATTAAATAATTTTTTGGTTGGATTATTATGATAAACTAATTATTACTTATAGCTATATAGGGACCCGAACTCAACCAATCCTAACCTATATATCACCAAATTGTCTTCAAATATGGGCTGTCTTATATGTTTTACGTAAATTGTCCCCCCCCCCCCCCCCCCCCCCGATTTTAGGATCATAACCTATATATCCCAATCGTAACGTGAATTTCACCAATTTATCTTTAAAATGTGATTTTCTTATATTTTACGTTAATTTTTGTACAGCCTTTTTTAGGACAACGAAAACTTAACATGGTACTAATATATATACGAATTGCTAAGTTCTAATTAAATCCATGAGAAAAAGTAACGATGAACAAAAAAGATGGAGTACTATATATTAAAAAGTTAAAATTTATTACGCACACGCACACACTCGCAAACACATAGGGTGAATATTATTTATTTATAGAAATATGATGTAATTATTGACTAAAATCTCAATAAATAGTAAATATGAATAAAATATATATGTAGCAATTTTTGGTCACGAACTTATGTAATTTAAGTGTTTAAAGGTGGCCTTATTAATTGGCTCTTGCCATGCCGTACATCAAGAAAATTAAATTTATGTTCATCCCATTTTCTTAAATCAATATTATATATTCTCGCAATATAAATAAATTAATTAATCAATAACTTAATTTATTTTACCCCCATAGTCACATTTATGTTTTTCCTTGGTAATGAAAAACTGTATATAGATATGACCCAGTCATGCATGCATTAACGAAATTAATATTATTGTGCAATGACATAATTTCAGAATAATATTTCTTTTATTATTTTATTATCCACTTTTCACACACTGGTAATAATTATATCACTTCAGATTTTATATATATAGTGCATGCTAAGCTTTAAAACATCACAGTCCTTGCGTTGCGCATATATAACAGACTATAATAACAAATTATTATTTTGCGAAGACAATTCACATTCTAATTATGAATGTAATTTATGTATATATTATGATGTTTCCATGATAATTGTATAATTAAGATAGAAAAAAGTAACCATACACGATAAGACTAATATGGTGTTAAAAGAGCTTATAAGATGTAGTTAATTTCTCAAGAGCTTATAAGTTATCAAAGTGTTTGGATAATTGAGCTTATAACTAGAGAGATTATAATTTTTAGTTATAAAGAGAAAATCTTTGTTAGAAGGATAATCGAAAAAAGATAAAATTGGAATGATATATGATAAAAAAAAAAATCATAGTTTAGTTTATTTTGTAAAATGAGTGTTGCTTATAAGATAATAAGAATATAAGTTGGAGTGGAGGAACTTATTTTTTGGAGAGCTTATAAACTCTTCAATTAGGAGCTTATTTTGCCAAATACTTTGAAGAAGCTTATATTTTGTCAAATACTTTCAAAGAGCTTATAAGCTCCTAAACAATTTATAAATTATATTAAAGAACTTATAAGCTCAGCCAAACACACCCTAATACTCATTCAGAACAACGTGGTAGTAGTATAACCTTTTTTTAGATGATGAGGTATAATTAGGGTTGTATACGAATCAAATAATTTTGTTCGATTCGGTATTCGTGTTCAAATTTTGATATTCGTAGTCGAAAATTTACGAATCGAATCCAAATACAAATAATATTTTTGATTCGATTAGTTACCAAATACAAATTGAAAATTTTGATATTCGATTCTATATTCGTAAGTATTCGATTCAATTAAATATTTATAATATATATATATATATATAATATGTTATTTATAACTATTTAATTTAATTGTAATTCAATAGAGATAACTAATGAAAGCAACGTATAACAGCAAGCACCAACCTAAACCTTATGCTTAAATAGATAAGCTAATAAATTATAATTAAATGAATTAAACAAAAGACAAAGATGATTAAAACTAAATCTTAATATCTCTAAGCCCTAAATTCAAGAGCAAGCACCCATCTTTCTTTCACTTTCATGTTGAATATAGAATTTTATATTGTTTAGAATATTATTTTAGATATTTTTTTTAATAAAATTTTGAATTGAATTGAATCGAATATTCGAATCAAATACGAATAGTTCGAATATCAATTCAAATTGAATACGAATCGGATTTATTATTCGAAATGTATTCAAATATTGATTCAAATCTTAAATAATTTCATGAATACAAATTGAATACAATGATATTCGCTTCGATTATATTCTTTTACAACCCTAGGTATAATTAGGAGTATTTAATAACTTCGTTTTAATTTGTCAAATTAATATGTGAAACCACAAAGTAAAGATGGACCACAATTCTTTCTGATAGCATTGCGCCACATTTATACCTTTATATATTATTGTACGAATAATTATTATTTTTGGAGAATTTGTAAGAATAATTATAAAATTGGCTATGCATGGTGAAAGTTAGGTGTATGGGACAAAACCTAGCTATGAGTAGGATCTGTATATTGTTTGATTTGTTTTGTACGGTTAGTTTAAAAGGTTTCAATCCAATAATTATGATATTTTTTCTGTTCAAACTACTTCTCATTTGCTTATTCGTTTATTAAACATATATTACCTTTTTAATTTAAATAACACATACCAAACAAATTAATTTTAATGAATCGACATATATATTTTCTGGTAGATGTGATCATATAGTAAAACTCGTTTTTCCATCTTTACATAATACAAAATGATTATGCATAGTGGAATTGTCTAATCCTCTAATTGCCAATACAATTATACAAAGATCAAAACTCTAGATTATCAGCGTAAAAAAAATACATGCACTACAAAACTTAAAATCATATCACCATCATCAAAGAAGAAAACATTGTAATTAAATATGAGAAACACAATATATATGATACCTCCTTAAAATATATTTATATAGAATATACAAGAAAATTAAGTTGAGTATAGTAGGAAAACAAGTAAATACATAGTACGTATAATTAATTTATAATTGTGTAGGCCAAAGGAATGCGCCCATGGCGAATTTTCTCTTGTGATGAACATCTCCGGCAACGGGCAGCCCGTACTCGCTGAGCAGGCGGTCGAGCTGCCACTCGGGCATCTTCTCGTAGTCGGATTTAGAGTACCTCGGGTAGTGAAGCGGCATCTTGAACTCATGCGCCCTCTCGCGCTGCCCCTCACCTCTTAAAACGCCGCATATTGGGGCGGAGTTGGGCACTGCTGCTCCCATCGTCATAGTTTTTCTTTTTCTTTCTTTTTTTGCCTTACTGCAAAACTATGAGGTGAGCTGCTCGTCTATTTATAATTATACCCGAGTTTCAAATACGAAACCGTGGCTTTTTTTTTTTTTTTTTTAAAGTTGGTTTGAAGAGAAAATATTTTTTTGATGAGCGTAAGATTCTACAAGTTTCCTGATATATTATTAGTAATGAATGGCATATATATATATATATATATATATATATATATATATATATATATGTATGTTTTCTTGGAAGTATATAGGGGAAATTATTTTGGGAATATCTTCGTATTTTATAGTATTATTTGGTGTGCATGTGTGTTTATTAATTAACTGTTGTATATTTAGCGTGTGTGATTTTTCTTTCCTTATATTTGATTTTATAAATTTGGAAGCTAGAAGTAACCATTTAGAACTCGATGCACTTAATTTTGTGATCGTAGTAACTACGGAGTACTCGAGAATTTATTGGGCCGACGACATCTATATTTTTATATTTACAAATTATTAAAGAAATGTAATGAGAACAAATATTTTCTTATGAGGTATATATTTTAAAATTGCCTGCTTCAATTAGTTGTATTATATTCCCTCTTAATTATTCATAACATATGTCTTTTTGGAATTTTTAATTATTTATATTTTTAAATGATATTTTGAAATTTAATGCCTAGGTTGTCTTCGTTAACTCTCCTCGTTTATGTCTCTTTTATGTTTTTCACAAGGTAAATGATTGTTTTATTAAGGAAAAATTATCATTAATTAAGGTTAATTTATATATCATTTATATTTTATACACTTAAGAGTGTTTTTATTCTAGCCCTCCCCTATATATATATATATATATATATATATAGGGTTGGGCTAGGGTGAAAACACATCTTTTTGTAAAAACTAAAAACGACTAAAATGTATGAATTCTATGTAGAACACGTATGAATTAGCTGTGTAACTGTATGAATTGCGAAATTCATACGTGTTCTACATAGAATTCAGTCGAACTCAGGACCTTTCGCAATTCATACAGTTACACAGCTAATTCATACGTGTTCTACATAGAATTAAGCCATTTTTAGTTTTTACAAAAAGATGTGTTTTTATTATAGCCCCACTCTATATATATATATGGGTGGGCTACTGTGAGAGCACATCTTAAAATAAGAAATAAGAGCAATTTTTAATGTATAAATTTTATGTAAAACACGTATGAATTCGCTGCATAAAAATACGAATTGTGAAAAATAATTTTTTGCTACCTTTGGGATTCGAACTCAGGACCATAAATCCATCCAATAGGATTACGAATCAATCGTAGATCTTGATGATCTAAGGGCTGAAAATGATTCTTATTTTATATCTTAAGAAATGCTCTTATTTTAGCCCTTCCCTATATATATATATATATATATATATATATATATATATATACATATATATATATGGGAGAGCTAAAATAAGTATACTTCTTAAGATATAAAATAAGAATCATTTTCAGCCCTTAGATCATCAAGATCTACGGTTGATTTGTAATCCTGTTAGATGGATTTATGGTCCTGAGTTCGAATCCCAAAGGTAGCAAAAATTTATTTTTCAAAATTCATACCCTTATAGAGCGAATTCATATGTGTTCTACATAAAATTCATACATTGAAAATTGCTCTTATTTCTTATTTTAAAATGTGTTCTCACGGTAACCCACCCATATATATATATATATATATATATATATATATATATGCACAAAGATCTAGAGATAATTTTCTTTAACACGTGTGAAAAGTTCTAGAAAGACATATTATGAAGGGAGATTTTCTTTAATACACAAGTTTTTTAAATTGTGCACTAAAAATATTCACTCATAATCATCTTAATTTTTTTTAATTTTTATTTATTGAAAAGATGAATTGATTGTGACATAAGAGACAATTATTGTGATTGAAGTTATGATTGGTACTATGATTCATCTCCTTTCATCATATAGTAATGCATGCATGTGAGTGTAATGCTTTAAAAGGTTTTCGTCTTTGAAGTTTTCGCTTCACAAATTTCCGCGTATTTCTTCATCACATTTGGTAAAGCATGAATGAACGGATAGTCATTTTATCGGTGAATTATTATTGAATTGTGAATTATACCTAGGGGTTGATCGGAAAAGTGAGAGAATTGCTAAGTTGCTGAGAGCACGGGAATCAAATGCAATAGTATTGAAAAGTAAAGATAGCGTAAATTACAGAGTGCGTGTGCATGGGTATTTATAGATTACATGCTAGGGGTAAAAGAGTAATTTCGCCTTCGAAGCATGCCTTCCGCGTGGTCGAGGGTATAATAGTAAGTTTGCCCCCAAGCGGGGGATTCCGATACTCTTTTGGTGATTTCTCTGGCGAAGGCCATTTCTCTGGCAAGGGCCATTCTTCTAACGTGAATGACTTCTCTAGCGAAGGCTGTCACACCCCAATTCTTGAAGGAATAAATATAATCGAGGTGTGAATAATTCATAGAAATAAACAAGGGAAAAACCTTGTTAAAAACCGAAATAGGAAAGAAAGTCGAGCTATGCCCCTTTGGATCACAAGTTTTGTTTCATGCTTCTGACAACCGACATTCATTAGCATAAATTTAGTAGTGAAGAGTCTAAGCTCTGTCAGGTATATTATTTGAAATTCAACATGAAGATCTTAAGTTTGGGAAAACAAAAGACTGATATGAGTAATTGCTAGAGCGGAAGTCTAACATAGGAATTTATCTCTAGCCTCAGCTCCGTCCCGTCAGCATCGACCAGCCAACCTGAAAACATTTGAAAGTATTTTTGGGCTAAGTACTAATGTACTTAGTGGGCATGCATTTTCTGAAACATCTCATACTTTAATAAAGACAGTTTATCCAATCATACTTGACATGACTTAGAAGGTTTTAAATTGAAATAACTTCTAAGCATGTTAAAACATTTCTTTCATTTGTGCGCACATGTCACACTCCCTTTCTGTTACTCGCTGTGATCCCGGACCTCTAGCCACCGACGGATCCGTTTCTCCCATTTACTTGAACTGAGGGCGTAACCCAGACAAGTTTACTTTTGACCTCGGGACGCTACCCAGGCAGGCCCTTACATTACATGCTTCGGAACACATCCAGCAAGCACCCTTATAACGCCTCTTAGTTAGTGCCCGATGGAGATCAACCCACCGAGTCAGCTAACGAGTGTACACAATTCTCAAATAACGTGTTAGGCCATAAGAGAACCTCAATTGATTCGTTGTGGCGAGCCTTAAACAGAGCAGAGTGCACATAAACATTTTATTGGATAAACAGTTTGCATTTCATTAAATAAATATTTTGCATTTCATTGAAACATTTAGAGCTTAATAACTCAATCAGACTTTATACATTTGGAAAGTAAGCCCACCTGTATAGGCAAAGCCTGTCGTTTAACCTTATCTCTGAATCGGAATAGCAGTGCTAATCCTCCTGACGTTCAAAGCCTACAAGAAATCTATTCTTAATAGGTCTCCTTGAATCTAATCTTAAGTCATGGTGAAGTGCTTAAAACTTAGCCGGGTTTTTAAAATTTAAAGAATAAATAAATGAAAACATTTCTCTTGAGTTAAGAACACCAACAATATTCTTACTCATCTTTCTTTTGAAATTGGAACTATAAATAAAACCAATTAAAACATGATGCAATGCATGACTCATTTCATACTTAAGCATAAAAAGTGTTTACTAAAAAAAAAAGCACAAGTTCCTAGTTCGTTCTGCCCTGTTTCGTTAACCAGCTCTGGTCTCTACCAGCTCTGGCTATCCCAGCTCTGGCTTCCCAGCTCTGGCATTCAGCTCTGGATTCCAGCTCTGGCATTCAGCCTTTCAGCTCTGGTCATTCAGCTCTGGCCTCCGAGCTCTGGCTTCCAGCTCTGGCCTTTTAGCTCTGGCATTCAGCTCTGTCATTCCAGCTCTGGCATTCAGCTCTGGTGGTCAGCTCTGGTGGTAAGCTCTGGTGGTAAGCTCTGGTGGTCAGCTCTGGTGGTCAGCTCTGATGGTCAGCTCTGGCTTTCGAGCTCTGCTCTGCCATCCAGCTCTGCTCTGCCCTCCAGCTCTGCTCTGTCCTCCAGCTCTGACCTTTCCAGCCCTGGCTTTCCCAGCTCTGGTGGTCTTTCCAGCCCTGGCTTTCCCAACTCTAAACTCTCGCTACTCTGCTCTGCTCTTCACCCCCAACCTCTGAACACCTCACGATTCTCTCTTTCTCAGCCTAACAGTACAGCTCACGCAGATCTCCTCCTTGGCAACGGCGAAGCGCAGTCACCTCCCTCTGTTTCCGGCAACCGCAGCAAGCTACGGCCGCCACCCTCACTCTCCTCTACTCTCGACTTACTCCGGCAACAGATGACGAGGTCGCCGTCGACAGCAACAATCCCCTCCGACTCGGCATCTCAGACCCAACACAGCCAAACCAAAACAAGACTCTACCTTTATCCTTTCCTTTAACAGTTATGATGCTAAAATTCTAAAATTCGTATAAACACACAAATACATGAACACGAATATTTGGGTTTAAAGATCGAAAAGTGAAGTGAAGAAGCAAATGAGTTAAAGGTGAAACCTTGGCTTGAATTGCTGGGTGAATCGTTGGCTGCTGTTCTTGAATTCGTTGGGTATTGTTCTTGAAGTTCTCTTCGGTTGGAATGAGATAGAGAAATGCGTGAATGAGAGAGAGAGTGCAGCGGAGGTGTATTTGAAGAGGGAGAGAGAATAGTGAGGCGGTGGAGATGGAGAAAAATATCTAGGAATCAAGATGGGTTGGGCTTTGTCAAGATTGGTTTGGGCTCTCATTTATCAACCAAAGGTAAATAAACATAAGGCCCAAAAGAAAAATAAATCTCAACACACATAAATGCTTGAATGTTTAATTAAATAAATATGCAAAGCATATAAATTTAATTACTAAATTTACAAATGCTTTTGTAAATCTTTTTTTTTTGTTGGAATTAAAATAAATTATTTCTTCTTTTTCCGGCGTGAATCATCTTAATCTAAGTTCAAAAGTATTCTAAACTTAGCTCGAGGAAACGGGGTATTACAAAGGCCATTTCTCTGGTGAAGACCGTTTCTCTGACGACATCCATTCCTCTGGCGAGGTCCGTTTCCCCGATAATGGTCATTCCTCTGCTCTGCATATATTACTCCTCATCAACATTATATAGGTTTCGGCTGTTAAGTTTTCGACTATTCCTTTTTATCATATTAAAGTTTCTGCCTCTGAAGTTTTTGTTCCACAATCATTTATGTTTGTGTCAGTAGGGTTGGTGATAGAAACGTAGTCTACTTTTATTGTATTTAAATTTTTTGAATTGACATGATTTATGTTTTTTAAAAGGGAAAAGGTGCAGATTAGTCCCTATAGTAGACCCCCCTAGAGCGTTTACCCCCCCACACTCGACTTTGGTGCAAATACCTCCCCTATAGTACATGAAAAATATGCAAATAAATCCACGAAGAAAACGGACGTCTAACACCGTTTCCTTGAATTTTTTTTATTTTTTTCTTTTATTTTGTAGTGGGTCCCACCTTCCTCTTCCTCCTCCTCCGACCACCACCACCACCTCTCTCTTCTTCCCTGCGGCGGTAGCCGCCGCCGGCCACGCCGCCGCCTCCCTCATCTCTCTCGACTACCCTCTGTTTCCCATTCCAGCCGCCTCCTGGACTAGCTTCATCTCTCCCCCTCTCCACTCAGCCCTAAATCCCCAAATACCAGATGCCACCCCTTCGATTCTGGCGACTGCACAGCCATAGGCTGCCGCCGCCGAGCTCCAGATCCACGTCTCTGTCTCACTCTCTCCTCTACTCACTCCAGCCGGCGACAACAGTGGCGCCGAGCCACCGCCGACCGCCGCCTGCTCTCTCTCATTTCTGCCTCCCTTCTGTTCCCTCTGAACAGATCGACGACCGAGCCGTCGCCTCCGAGCCCTAATCCTCCAAATCCAGGCGCCACCCTTTCCATTCCGCCGCCCCAATAGCTTCTTCGTCCTGCTCCTCCACCCCCTGCCGCCCCAACAGCTTCTCCGTCCAAGAAGTGTGGAGACGCGGTTCCCTCTAACAACTAGCTCCTCTACACCGTCACCTCCGCCGGCGACGCGGGGTTCGTGCGGGAGCTGCCGCGCCGAGGTTCGCCGGCGCCGCAGAGGAATGGAGGTTGTGGGCGGAATGGAGGTGGTGGTGGTGGTCGGAGGAGGAGGAAGAAGAAGGTGGGACCCACTACAAAATAAAAGAAAAAAATAAAAAAAATTCAAGGAAACGGTGTTAGACGTCCGTTTTCTTCGTGGGTTAAGTTGCATATTTTTTATGTACTATAGGGGAGGTATTTGCACCAAAGTCGAGTGTGGGGGGCTAAACGCTCTAGGGGGGTCTACTTTAGGGACTAATCTGCACCTTTACCCTTTTTAAAAATAAAAATTACTAATATTGTTGGATATGTAGTATAGCAATAAATTAAAGTGAGCGTAGCATATATCATTTTTTATAAAATTGCGTAGTTTGAAGTATTTCCACAATTATGAATAAGTGGAAATATTGATTTTGATAGGCTTTGGAGATGCATGCACCTAATATGCATTTACATGCTAGGATCCGATGACCCGATCTAGTACTTTCATACGGAAAAGGTTATATTTGAACCACTACAAGGTGGTAATAATATCCTTTAATTTTGGTATGTTAATATTATTCTTTTTTGAAAAAAATAAAATAAAAATGGTGATTTTTTTTTTATAAAAAAATGATCGGAAAAAAATTACACAAATACTCCTGTGCAACCGATTTTCAAAATAACACTACTTCATTCGGGAAATGACACTTGAACTTTTCGAATATCTTCAAGTGTCATTTGTATGTTGAAGTAGTGTCATTCAGAAACCAGTTGCACGGTTCAACCGGTTGCACGAGATAGTGCCTCAAAAATTTAAAGGGATTTTTTATTATCCCTTATTTTCTAATGATAAATTTTTCAATAAAACATAACACACTCGTAAGAAAAGGTTGTATGTGGTGATCTTTGCATATATTTAAACATTGAATTATTTGATGCAACTTTTAATTAATTTTAAACCACCTGTTAGGCTGTTACTTCAGGATTTGTAATTTCCTTTTGAGACGGGTGATAATGTATTAATGTGGATGAATATAATTTGGGTGCGAACATCCCCAAATCCAAGTTTTGCAAATTAGTTAATTATTAATTTTTTTAATTAGGTTCAATAATTGATAATTAGAGCTCTAATAGTTTATAATTAGGAGTGATATTTCATAAGTTTAAGAATTCATAATAAGATTTATTAATCTATAATTATTAAGATTTAAGCACTCATAATTACAAATATAGTAATTAAATTAGCTAATAAAAGAGTCACACCGGACATCCCCACCCACCCCACCCCGTGTGCAACTCATTTTAACGACTCTCATAATGTGCAGCTGTGATTCTGTGAACATATATTATTCTCTTGCTATCTACATGAAACATAGAAATAAATTGTAATACGTTACATATGATGCGTATTGTTATTTCAATTAATCTTTCGTGTAATAACTTAATTAATGAATATTGATTTTCTATATTTGATGCAATTATCTAGAAATGGAGGAATAAAAACAATAGAAGGTGGTAGCTGGGATGATTGGACGCATAAATGTTATGAAAAGGAAGGATGTAGAAGACAGCGATGTCGTTGAATTTGTTAAATGTACTGTGTTCAAGGCTATTTACTCAACCCTTCTACTCCTAATACAATAAATTAGCATATGACCCGTTGAAATTCCAGGAATTTAAATTATTTATTTTCTTTTAATAATCTAATTATTTTTAATTAATTTAATTTGATATAATAGAGTTTGTATTATATTAATCACAACTATATTCGTTAATTAATGTTTAATTTTTGTTAGAATAATAAAAATACTCTTTTATAGGAGTATAAGTTTTTGTTTGATGAAGTAATTTTAAAAAAAATTCAATGTGGGATTGACGATTTTACAAAAATCAAAAGAAAAAAAATATGTAAATTTGATGGAGGATAGAATTGATATGCCACATTTGTTGTCAATTTTATATAAACATTATTTATTGATTTTGTACAATTTTTTTACATTGATGGATAAAAATTAATTTAAGACCTCATTTGTCATTTATCATCTCATCTGAACTATGTAAGATCAGATCATCATCTAGAACTCGAAAGACGACATCTGACTTTTGAACGCCGATTTTTTGTGCATCATCTCGTCTGGTCCCTGAAATACTATATTTGACTTTTATGCGTCAATCATTTGAACATTACCATCTGAGGCTTTAAAGATCATAACTCATTTCTGGACATCATTTTCATTTAGGAGCTTGAATGACCAGAGTTGAGTTTTGAGATTATATAATTTAAAGCTTGTAAGATTATAACTAACTTCTAAACATCATCTCGTATGAAGCTTTAAAAACCATGACAGACTTGTGTGCATCATCTCATTTGGAGCTTAAAATACCATAACTGAGTTTCAAGTATCATTTCATTTGGGGTTTGAAAGAATAAAACTGGCTTGTGAGCATCATCTTGTTTAAAGTTTGAAAGACCATAACTAAATTTTGAGAATCATGTGGTCTAAAGCTTGAGAAAATTGATGTGAGATTCAAATTATATCAATTTTTTTAGTATTTAAATTGATAAATTTTCATTAAAAAATCAATATCGAATTCAAATTTTATTTTGAAAATTTGTACTGCTGGAATAGAAATTTTATTAAAAAAAGAAAAAAGAGGTTCAAGAGATAAAATAAAACAAGCGAAAGCACCCGCGAGAAACCACGGGTAACCGAAAAACGACTAAGACTATGAAAACATTGATAGAGGGTCGTCCTCGTCGAAAGAATCTTCGTCGTCCAACACATCTCCCCATTTTTTCTTTTGTGTAGAGACCACGGCCGACATAGATCGGGTTGCGTCGGAAAAGGAGTGAATCACAAAGTTTTGCAGAATCGCTCCTCCATACTGAGCATGCTGCACTTTATTCAAGAACTCCACCGGCGACTGAGTGTCAAGAACGGCGCCTTGCAAAACGGCACTAGCAACACGACCAGCTGCTTTTTGGAAATCTGAAGACATACCATTCTTGATTATACACCGGAGTCGGTGCTTGATAGAGGAATCAAAAACCTTCCCTTTCTTGGTAGCACCTTTCGGACGTCCCCCGGCCGCGAGGTATGGAAGGATCCTTAATCACCACATTTCCTGGCGTCACATCCGAAGCTGAATGATCACCGCTTTATTGGGATGAAGTGGGTGAGAGAAAAGTTTTAGGATCAGACATGGTCAATGAGATGGTTGAGATAGTCCGCCAGATCAGAGGGCGAATAAAAGAGGCACAAGATAGACAGAAATCTTACGCTGATGCACGTCGAACTGAGTTATGTTTTGAAATAGGAGACAAGGTCTTCCTAAAGGTATCTCCTACCAAGGGGATAACTAGGTTTGGTGTCAAGGGAAAACTTAGACCCCGATTCGTAAGACCTTATGAAATTTTGGAGAGAATAGGCCCAGTAGCCTATAGGTTGGCGTTACCGCCAAGTTTTGGAAACGCTCACAATGTTTTCCACGTATCACAACTCAGAAAATACGTTTTCGATCCAAAGCACATAATCCACCAAGAAGAGATGATCCTTTGCCCAGACTTGAGCTATGAAGAGAGACCGGAGGTCATTCTAGATCGAAAAGTACAACAACTCAGGAATAAGGCAATCACATCAGTGAAAGTCTTATGGAGACACCACGGACAAGAGGAAGCCACGTGGGAGCTTGAAGACAAAATGAAGGAGAAATACCCCGAACTGTTTTAGAAGAAATATGCAAATTTCGGGACGAAATTTTTGTTAAGAGGGGTAGTATGTAGTGACCCGCTCTTTTATATATTTTAAATCCAGTAATGAGTGTTTATTTTTGTTCATCAGTGAATGAAAACGGTTATTATCCTGATATGAATTCAGCTGATGATCCTGAATTTATATTGTTAAAACAGTCAATGATATTATTTCAGAGTTATAACTGACTTAGCAAAGTCACGTTATTTATTTAACGAGATGGAACTAGATTTTTTTTTTTTCACTTAAGTCGTGGATTATTTTCGACTCGTGAGTTAATTAAATCTGCGGATTTAATTTAAATATTAGAACAACAAACGAATTAAATCTACGGATTTAATTTAGATTCATTTTATAACTTATCGATTTTAGCAAGAAATCACATGACGAAATACGAGATTTATGTAAATATACAGTATCAAGCAGAATCGAAGCCAGTATTTTATTACAGTTACAGAATCACCGAGACTTAGAAAATACATCATTAATTCTTCTCTACATTTTTTTTTCTTTCTTTTTCTTTCCATTAATTTTTGTTCCCCACTTCTCTACACCACTTTTCCCCACCACTCACTTTCCCCCACCGCTCATCATTTTTCCCACCACTCATCACTCAATTATGCAATATTACACCATTGTCACTCCCAATCTTCACAAGGGAATTCACCCAGGAGAAATCTGCATTCATCGCCCTGCTGCCAAAATTTCAGAGAGCTATTCCAGTTCATCTAGTACCTCAACAACAGCCAACCAAACATTAAGGTATTCATCACCTCACTTACTTCAAGCTTATGTTACATGCTCAAAACCAACAACACATTTCAGTTAATTTCCATAAGAATGCAGAATACAGAGTAGAGTAACACAACCACATTATATCACCATATATCAATATTTCATCCTATGTTCAGATTAGAAAGAACATGAGTTCATATTCATGAGTTCATATTGCCACTACCATAAGAACCTCACCACACAGCACAGTCTATCGAATTTCACATTAGAGGTATAAGAACCTAGCTTTTAGAAATGAGGGGGCTACTGCCCTGTTTGTTTGGGCCGAAGGACGTCGAGTGGGCGGCAACTCGCGGGGACAGCAGCGTCGGCGGCGTCGAGCGGTGAAAGGCAGACGACTCCCGACCTCGGCGATGGCTCTCGCCGATTCTGGATTTCAGCAGCGGCGGAGTACCCTTCGCCCGAATCCAGCAGCAGCGTGGCGTGGCTCAAACCTTCGACCCCGGAGATAGCAGCAACGGCGGACCCTCCCCTGCTCGCCGGAAATCGCACAGCAGCAGCGGCGCCGCTCGCCGGTTCCGCGGCGGTGGCGGATCGAAGCAGTGGCGGCGATCCCCAATTTGTGAAGTTAGGGCTTCCTTTGTTCCGTCGATTTGGAGAGGGAGAAAGAAATTACGAGATGAGCAGGTAGAGACCGTGGCGACGAGCAGACGGATTCCGACATGCAGCGGCGCGGCGAATCTCCCGGCCTTCCAGTTGCAGCGGCGGCGGCGCTCTCTGAATTGGGGAGGAAATCAGGGCTCCCTTTTCGTTTTGCCTTCGTCCGTGAATCGAGAGGGAGAATAGAGGTGTGACAAGGGAGAAGCGGCGAAGCGCCGCCTCGCCGGTTTGCGGAGCGGCGGCGGCGGGCGCCTCGGCTGAAGGCAGAGCGAGAGGGAGAGAGGCGTGCTTGATTTGAGAGATGAGAGAGACCGAGTATTGAGGGTGAGAGGAAGGCATTTGGGCTGAACTCTTCTTTTGATGGGCTGAAGTATATTTATTTTACAATTGGGCAGTTCTTTATTTAGTGTTGGGCCTCCTCTTGTTCTTTTAATGATGGGCCAGCCTTTCAAAGTATGTAAGCCCAGATTCTTTAATTTCATTGGGCCGAATTTATTTAAATTGAAGCCCATCTATTTTATTTAATTGGGCTGTTATATTCTTCGTTGGGCCTCGTTTGATTTATTTAATTGAGCTCAGCTAATCAAATTATTTATTTATTGGGCCAAGATTTATTTAATTACTTGAGCCGATGAATTATTTCAATTAGGCCTCTCATGTTAATTATTCAAGCCCACTTTTACTTAATTAATTATTAGGCTGCCTTATGTTGAGCCTTTTAATTATTTAATCTTATAACATTACTTATTCCTATTTATTAAGCCGATTAATTATGAGGTTATAAAGCGAATAAGCTGAAGTATTTATTTATTTTCTATTGACTACGAGGAGCGGGGTTTATTTAATTGACGGATTAGAACACCCCGAAGAGAACGGATTAATTTTTGTTAATTATCCGGCTTCATGAGACGAGACTTAGCTTTTGTTTAAATCCGATAGCCTGGATTAACAATAGAAATTCCCTGATTATTATCTCAGAATAATAGTTCATGCATACGAGATTCATGCATAGTTTAATTACGCATTCTCATTTAATTGAAAATTTTCCCTCGATTTAAAGTCTTACATTATTTTCTCGGATTAAAGGTCGAACGCAAGAATAAGAGCTCGTCAAGGAGTCACTAATCTGTAGCAAAGCTTTGCTATCAGGTGGGTTACTTTCATATATATCAAATGAGTTTAATGTTATGTTTGAACAGTTATTTCATTGCAAAATCTTTGAACTGAAAATTATTTCAAATGTTGTCTTGCCATAAATGTTTCAATGTTTGGTATGATATCTATCTGATGTGGCTTTGCCAGTTATTATGCAATCGAATTCGGGTCCTGAGCAGTTGATAGCTATCCTGCCAGGGCTAGTGTACACCAGTGACCGTGAGTCATCTAGCGGGTTGGCCGGTCAAGTGTCCGTGAGAGGTGGCCACCTCTCCGGCACACAGTTCCAGATATGATAGATTACAAGAGAATTTAGTCTGCAGACGAACTTTAAGAATCACAAATGAATTTAGTAAGCTTGGGCCTTTTTAGCGAAAAACTCCCTTGCTGTACTGTTTATGATGGCATGACAATTTACAACTTTACGAAGCATGTTATATTTCATAGTAGGCATATGTGCCCACTGAGTACTTTTGTACTCAGCCCTGCATATATTTCTAAATGTGCAGGTTGAGCAGCTGCCGATGGTGATGAAGTGACGAGCGAGACTCTTTTGTCTTATTATGTATTAATGAACTCTAGGGTTACATGTCTTCATACATGTAATCAGAACCTTATTCCGCTGCGTACTCAGAATTTTTATGTTATTTTGGATAAGTCGGAGTTATCCGAACTTACTAGTTATTTGAGTCTATACGACTAAAACTCCGTTATATTAGAAATATCCCTGTTGTTAACAATGATACTGCGATCCTTTCTTGTTTGAATATTCCCCTTTCTACCCCGCTTCTAATCTCCCTCCATTAGTCACGGTTTCCCCAGGCTTAATTATCCTTAATTAGGTCCGGTCGTGACAGAGTGGTATCAGAGCAGTTTATTTGCTCTGAACCCTAGAGTTAACCAATTTTTCTAGTATGATCACTGCTATGAAAGAGTCAGTCGACCAAAGCTCATCACTTCATCACATCGTCATGCTCAGCAAGAAAGAAGGTGGTAATGATTTTAAAACATTGAGAAGTTCACGTTCTATATGAATGTACTGATGCTTACATTCAAGTTTTATGCTTTATTGATTGATTAGATATCTCAATGAACTTAGATGCGTTAAGAATGCATGATCACTGTTACGAGAAAAACAATAGAAGCTAGAAACTCAGTTATATTTCACTATAGCCATGGTGAAGAGCTAAGAAAGAGGAAGAGAATCCAATGAAAGCAGTGCAAGCAGAGTGCCACGCACGAATCACTGAAGCAGACATAGTTCTTCATTCAGATTGTTCACGCGAGACAGAACACTTAATCGACTATTGCCTTCGATGATAGTTTAAGTACAATATTGATTATAAGTGATGAGTGCGACCGATGTAATCAGTTAGCTAATTCCTAATAAGCTGAGACTCGCTTCTAGCCTCGATTATCACTAGCTATGGCTTGAGGATAACCTTCATGATTCATGTATGAACTTCAGAGTTAGACTTACGAGGGGTCAAAATGCTTTGTATATGATGTTATAATATTACGATTAAAGCTATCAGCTTATAGTTTCAGATATTCGGAACCATTCTACTTACAGTACCTATCGCAATAGATAAGGACATGACTGAGAATCCCTATTGATTACGATCACTTACTACGAATTAGAAAGACGAGATGTGATATGGGTACTAGTAGTTACCAACCATTATGATTGATCATAAAAGTTTACGCAAGTGTGTAAGAAGAGAGAAGTTCTCGAAGATGGTTTAGAGTTTAATAATAGCTAGAAGCGCCGACAGTGGATCAATGCTGAAACAAAAGAATTAAGATTCTAATGAGACCCTAAGGATATACTCAAGATAAATATATATACCTTAACCTATCGAGGACATCGCCTCAGTTAGAACGTCTTGGATTATGCATTTAGTCTGGTAGCCGCAATGAGAGCATTGACTAAGGTCATTTTATGACTTAGCATTACACATGGAGACACATACCCTATAAAGGTGCTCAGATGAGCAAAAGCTATTTCCTTATTGAATGCGTGATGATTCAAACGGTTTTTGCAATAAAATGAAAGAGTGCTTCAAATTATATGGTTGCATTTCAAGCGCTATGTGAAGAAACACTAAGTACTAGAAGTACTACATTAAGATCATATAGAGGAACATTGTTGAGTAAGGTCGAGCCTACCTTATTTCGCCTATAGAAGATGTTTAAGGATTGCATTAAACTAGGAGGTAGACTCCAAGTTTGAGAAGCTCTAGAATATTCTCAAGGACATGTTCAAGATATTAAGAAGAAAGTGGTGATTTTAGACCAAATATACCTTTTGCAGCCAAGGAACAAGAGTCGCCAAGTTCGGAAAAGTATTTCCGAATGACTGAGAAGTAGTTGTGTCGGACCTGGCCAGTCCACATGGCCAAAATCTCAGTAGTCGTCATATATGGGTCTTTAAACCTATATATTTTAAACCTTCATCTGAAAAGCCAAACGGTTTCAGACTATTAGGTCAATTCGTTTCGACCTTTCAGTCAATTCATTTCTACCCTATGGTTATTCATTTTCAATTGTTTGGCAAATTATTGAAACACTTTGCCTAATTTCCATTTGTGATTTGAATCATTGCGATCTACTAGCTATTGGTAGATTTTCTGTGATCCAAGGACAAACAGATACTCATCAGATTAAATCAGTCAAGCACGTAATGCATACAGACATTCTTTTGTGCATTTAGTAGGACGTTATTTGTGTACTTCGAAAACGATGATCATTTCGATGCTTTTGTATGCCCCTACGTTGGCTTAGTTATTTTGACAAGTATTAGTACGAAAATGCTGGTTCATAGGGCATTTCGGAACTGAGCTCTTTCATGATGACCTTGCTAGATAGCTAGTTCATCGTGTATAATGCTTGGATAGATCACCAGATCTATATTCAATTGTTGATGAAATAGTCCTCATTGATACTAATTTCTCATGTCTATGTAGCGACCCTATCAGTCTTTTGCGGCAAGTCACTTCCGCTATGTTATTTATATACTTTCATGAGGAAGAGTATGAGCGAGATTTGAGAATCAAGAAAACAATTTACAGAATCGATGATATGCATCTGTGTATTACATTGGTGACTATATGTCGACTCATCGGAATGCCAACAAAGCAAAGGCGTCCGAGAGAAGTTGGATAGAACGATAAGAACAATAGTATGCCTTGTGATGTTGCATTAACAACTTGTGTTTTGACCTAATAGAATGCCGCCAAAACGAGGACGACCAAGAGGAGGGGGCAGGATTCCCCGAAATGAAAGAAGAGGCCCAGAAACAGGGCCAGAACCAGAACCCGAAATAGTTCAACCACCTGTTCAGCCAGAACGACGGATTGAAGAATTATTCTTACGACAGAACCCACCTACCTTCAACGGGACAGGAGACCCGGCAGAAGCTGAAACTTGGGTTCGCGCTATTGAGCGCATTTTCAACTTCCTGCGTTGCACCGACCAAGAGCGCCTGACTTGTATGTCCTTTCAGTTGACTGGGTCAGCTGATTTCTGGTGGGAAGCACGGATGAAAACGATGACAGCAGAGCAGTTAGAAAACCTGACTTGGGAACAATTCAAAGCCGGTATATATGACAAGTATATACCCAAGAGCTACCGCAAGAAGAAGGAAGCTGAATTTTACAATCTAAAACAAGGGAAGATGTCGGTAACTCAATACGACAGGATGTTCTGCGATATGTCTAGATATGCGCCGGAACAAGTTGACACAGATGAAAAGATGGCTGAAAAGTTTTGTGCCGGTCTGAGGCACGAAATTAGGATGGCTTTGGCAAGCCACGAAGGATTGTCTTACACTGAGTCGCTCAGCCGAGCGTTAGACATTGAGGCAGCCATGCCAGGAGAAAGACTTGCAATTGTACCTGCGCCAGCACCTCCACATGATCAAAGATATAATCAGAATTTCAAAGAAAAGAGGAGATGGGACAACAGTAACCCGAACCAAGGCGAGAAGAGGCCATGGCAGGGACGGGTCTTCCAGTCACAGGGCTATGGAGGTCAGAGTGCACCGAAACAGATGGGAAATAACCAACAGAGGGCCCCACATTGCCCCAAATGTAACAAAAATCATGTGGGAATCTGTAAGGCCGGCAGTGATAGTTGCTATATCTGTAACCAGAAGGGGCACTATGCAAACCGGTGCCCGAATAAGCAACATGGAACGAGTTCAAGGCCAAACCCACCTATCCAGGCTCCGCATCTGCGAGCAATTCAAGCTTTGCCCCAACCATACCCAAGGCAGCAACCACAGTATCAGCAGCCACAGCAGCACCAACAGCTACAGTACCAACCACAACCTCAACAACAGTATCAGCAACAGGCCCGCCAACAACAGCAGCGACAACAGAAACAACATGAAAAACCTCGTCATGCTAGAGCCTATGCTATGAGGCAGAAACAGCCCGAGAACAACCAGGGAAACCTGGCAGGTATCGGCATGCTACTTAATACCCATGTCGTACTTCTGTTTGATACGGGCGCATCGCATACTTTCATTTCAAGTACATGTGTCGACACCTTAAAACTTAAAATGGAAAGAGCTGACCAGGAGTTGAGTATATCATCACCTATAGGAGGGATGACGATAGTCAAACATGTGTGCTTGAACTTAGAATTGAACATAGGATCACTCAAGATGGTGGTGCACAACTCATATGTTATACCGATGAGAGACGTGGACATAATTCTAGGAATGGACTGGCTGGTTGAAAATTACGCCACCATCCTATGTAATGAAAGACGGATATCATTTCGACCCCCAGGAAGGGAGCCGTCACATTTCCACGGAATTAGTATGGGAAGAAGAAAGATGATCATCTCCGCCCTGCAAGCAACGAAAATGATGAAGAAGGGATACCCAGCTTACCTCGTATACTTGCACGGAGAACTGGGAACTGAAAGGAGCATAGAAGATGTAGCAATTGTACGGGACTTTTCAGATGTATTTCCAGAGATTCTGCCAGGGCCACCACCGGACAAACCAATTGAGTTTACCATTGATTTGGAGCCCGGGGCAGCTCCCATTTCGAAGGCACCATACCGAATGGCTCCTAAAGAGTTGGAAGAACTCAAGATACAACTGCAAGAACTTTTGGAACTTGGATTCATTAGGCTAAGTGTATCACCTTAGGGTGCACCCGTACTTTTCGTAAAGAAAAAGAATGGCACATTGCGAATGTGCATAGACTATAGGGAACTGAACAAAGTGACACTGAAGAATAAATATCCTTTACCAAGGATAGATGACCTCTTTGACCAGCTCAAGGGAGCAAGCGTGTTTTCAAAGATTGATTTGCGGTCTGGTTATCACCAGCTGAAGATTCTACCAGAAGACGTACCTAAAACGGCATTTCGAACTAGGTATGGCCACTACGAATTTGTAGTTGTGCCATTCGGACTAACCAATGCGCCAGCCGTGTTCATGGACCTCATGAATCGAGTGTTCCATCCGTACTTAGACAAATTTGTCTTGGTATTCATAGATGACATCCTGATATACTCGAAGAATGAGAAAGACCATGAGGAACATCTGAGAATTGTTCTAGAAACGTTGAGGACGGAGCGCCTTTATGCCAAATTCAGCAAGTGCGAGTTTTGGCTCAACGAAGTCACGTTTTTAGGACATATTGTGTCATCAGAAGGGATTAAAGTGGACCCTGAAAAAGTGCAAGAAGTGCGCGAATGGAGATCGCCTACTAACCCTAATGAGATAAGAAGTTTCTTAGGATTGGCAGGTTATTATCGGAGATTTATGGAAGGATTTTCAAAAATTGCAAGGCCAATGACGCAACTACTCAGGAAGGGAATAAAATTCTCTTGAACAGAGGAGTGCGAGAAGAGCTTCCAAGAACTTAAGGAGAAATTAACTACGACACCGGTGTTAACCGTCCCAACAGCTGACAAGGAATATGTGATCTACACAGACGCGTCCAAAAATGGACTTGGCTGCGTGCTGATGCAAGAAGGAAGAGTGATAGCATATGCGTCAAGACAGCTTAGGCCACATGAACTGAATTACCCGACTCATGATCTGGAGTTAGCTGCAGTGGTGCATGCGCTGAAGATTTGGAGACACCACCTATATGGAGTTAGGTGTGAGATATTCACAGACCACAAAAGCCTGAAATACTTTTTCGAGCAAAAGGACCTTAATATGAGACAAAGGAGATGGCTCGAACTAGTGAAGGATTATGACTGTGGTATTAACTACCACCCGGGTAAGGCCAATGTAGTAGCTGATGCATTGAGCCGTAAAACTCAATCTAGGTTGGGATGCCTCGTCACCCAAAAGAATGAGCTCATCAAAGAGTTTGGAAAAATGAGCATAGAAGTGGTTAAACCACCAGGGACGATAGCAAGCGTTGTTGCAACAATACCTAGCTTGAGAAAGATGATTGTAAAAGCACAAAGAAAAGACGAGAAAATGGAGAAACTACGGGAAGCAGTAAGGAAAGAAGGAGTCAAGAATTATCAAGAAGCATCAGATAATGCTATCATCTTTGAGGGAAGGATATGCATCCCCCACGATGATGAGCTTAAGGATAAAATCATGAGTGAGGCTCACGATACCCCTTATACTGCCCACCCCAGGAGTACTAAGATGTATCAAGATCTAAAGAAGCATTTTTGGTGGGAAGGCATGAAAAGAGACATAGCATCCTTTGTAGAGAGATGCCTAGCTTGCCAACAAGTGAAGGCCCTACACCAAAGGCCATATGGAAAACTACAACCGTTGGAAATTCCAGAATGGAAGTGGGAGCACATCGCAATGGATTTTGTGACCAGTTTGCCCAAAACAAAGAGAGGAAACACTGCCATTTGGGTAATAGTGGATCGACTCACAAAATGTGCTCATTTTATACCAATACCGATCACACACGGGTCAGACAAGCTAGCTCAGTTGTATGTTCGAGAGATTGTACGCTTACACGGTGTACCCGTGTCAATTACTTCAGACCGAGACTCAAAATTTACTTCTAGATTTTGGATGAGCTTACAAAAGGAGTTAGGCACGAGGCTAAATTTCAGCACCGCCTTCCACCCGCAGACAGATGGGCAGTCTGAAAGGACAATTCAGACCCTCGAAGATATGTTGAGAACAGTGGTGTTAGACAGGGGTGGAAGTTGGGAAACAGTGCTGCCGTTGATTGAATTTGCCTATAATAACAGTTACCAGGTGACTATCGATATGGCACCATATGAGGCATTATATGGAAGAAAATGTAGATCACCGCTTTATTGGGATGAAGTGGGTGAGAGAAAAGTTTTAGGATCAGACATGGTCAATGAGATGGTTGAGATAGTCCGCCAGATCAGAGGGCGAATAAAAGAGGCACAAGATAGACAGAAATCTTACGCTGATGCACGTCGAACTGAGTTATGTTTTGAAATAGGAGACAATGTCTTCCTAAAGGTATCTCCTACCAAGGGGATAACTAGGTTTGGTGTCAAGGGAAAACTTAGACCCCGATTCGTAAGACCTTATGAAATTTTGGAGAGAATAGGCCCAGTAGCCTATAGGTTGGCGTTACCGCCAAGTTTTGGAAACGCTCACAATGTTTTCCACGTATCACAACTCAGAAAATACGTTTTCGATCCAAAGCACATAATCCACCAAGAAGAGATGATCCTTTGCCCAGACTTGAGCTATGAAGAGAGACCGGAGGTCATTCTAGATCGAAAAGTACAACAACTCAGGAATAAGGCAATCACATCAGTGAAAGTCTTATGGAGACACCACGGACAAGAGGAAGCCACGTGGGAGCTTGAAGACAAAATGAAGGAGAAATACCCCGAACTGTTTTAGAAGAAATATGCAAATTTCGGGACGAAATTTTTGTTAAGAGGGGTAGTATGTAGTGACCCGCTCTTTTATATATTTTAAATCCAGTAATGAGTGTTTATTTTTGTTCATCAGTGAATGAAAACGGTTATTATCCTGATATGAATTCAGCTGATGATCCTGAATTTATATTGTTAAAACAGTCAATGATATTATTTCAGAGTTATAACTGACTTAGCAAAGTCACGTTATTTATTTAACGAGATGGAACTAGATTTTTTTTTTTTCACTTAAGTCGTGGATTATTTTCGACTCGTGAGTTAATTAAATCTGCGGATTTAATTTAAATATTAGAACAACAAACGAATTAAATCTACGGATTTAATTTAGATTCATTTTATAACTTATCGATTTTAGCAAGAAATCACATGACGAAATACGAGATTTATGTAAATATACAGTATCAAGCAGAATCGAAGCCAGTATTTTATTACAGTTACAGAATCACCGAGACTTAGAAAATACATCATTAATTCTTCTCTACATTTTTTTTTCTTTCTTTTTCTTTCCATTAATTTTTGTTCCCCACTTCTCTACACCACTTTTCCCCACCACTCACTTTCCCCCACCGCTCATCATTTTTCCCACCACTCATCACTCAATTATGCAATATTACACCATTGTCACTCCCAATCTTCACAAGGGAATTCACCCAGGAGAAATCTGCATTCATCGCCCTGCTGCCAAAATTTCAGAGAGCTATTCCAGTTCATCTAGTACCTCAACAACAGCCAACCAAACATTAAGGTATTCATCACCTCACTTACTTCAAGCTTATGTTACATGCTCAAAACCAACAACACATTTCAGTTAATTTCCATAAGAATGCAGAATACAGAGTAGAGTAACACAACCACATTATATCACCATATATCAATATTTCATCCTATGTTCAGATTAGAAAGAACATGAGTTCATATTCATGAGTTCATATTGCCACTACCATAAGAACCTCACCACACAGCACAGTCTATCGAATTTCACATTAGAGGTATAAGAACCTAGCTTTTAGAAATGAGGGGGCTACTGCCCTGTTTGTTTGGGCCGAAGGACGTCGAGTGGGCGGCAACTCGCGGGGACAGCAGCGTCGGCGGCGTCGAGCGGTGAAAGGCAGACGACTCCCGACCTCGGCGATGGCTCTCGCCGATTCTGGATTTCAGCAGCGGCGGAGTACCCTTCGCCCGAATCCAGCAGCAGCGTGGCGTGGCTCAAACCTTCGACCCCGGAGATAGCAGCAACGGCGGACCCTCCCCTGCTCGCCGGAAATCGCACAGCAGCAGCGGCGCCGCTCGCCGGTTCCGCGGCGGTGGCGGATCGAAGCAGTGGCGGCGATCCCCAATTTGTGAAGTTAGGGCTTCCTTTGTTCCGTCGATTTGGAGAGGGAGAAAGAAATTACGAGATGAGCAGGTAGAGACCGTGGCGACGAGCAGACGGATTCCGACATGCAGCGGCGCGGCGAATCTCCCGGCCTTCCAGTTGCAGCGGCGGCGGCGCTCTCTGAATTGGGGAGGAAATCAGGGCTCCCTTTTCGTTTTGCCTTCGTCCGTGAATCGAGAGGGAGAATAGAGGTGTGACAAGGGAGAAGCGGCGAAGCGCCGCCTCGCCGGTTTGCGGAGCGGCGGCGGCGGGCGCCTCGGCTGAAGGCAGAGCGAGAGGGAGAGAGGCGTGCTTGATTTGAGAGATGAGAGAGACCGAGTATTGAGGGTGAGAGGAAGGCATTTGGGCCGAACTCTTCTTTTGATGGGCTGAAGTATATTTATTTTACAATTGGGCAGTTCTTTATTTAGTGTTGGGCCTCCTCTTGTTCTTTTAATGATGGGCCAGCCTTTCAAAGTATGTAAGCCCAGATTCTTTAATTTCATTGGGCCGAATTTATTTAAATTGAAGCCCATCTATTTTATTTAATTGGGCTGTTATATTCTTCGTTGGGCCTCGTTTGATTTATTTAATTGAGCTCAGCTAATCAAATTATTTATTTATTGGGCCAAGATTTATTTAATTACTTGAGCCGATGAATTATTTCAATTAGGCCTCTCATGTTAATTATTCAAGCCCACTTTTACTTAATTAATTATTATGCTGCCTTATGTTGAGCCTTTTAATTATTTAATCTTATAACATTACTTATTCCTATTTATTAAGCCGATTAATTATGAGGTTATAAAGCGAATAAGCTGAAGTATTTATTTATTTTCTATTGACTACGAGGAGCGGGGTTTATTTAATTGACGGATTAGAACACCCCGAAGAGAACGGATTAATTTTTGTTAATTATCCGGCTTCATGAGACGAGACTTAGCTTTTGTTTAAATCCGATAGCCTGGATTAACAATAGAAATTCCCTGATTATTATCTCAGAATAATAGTTCATGCATACGAGATTCATGCATAGTTTAATTACGCATTCTCATTTAATTGAAAATTTTCCCTCGATTTAAAGTCTTACATTATTTTCTCGGATTAAAGGTCGAACGCAAGAATAAGAGCTCGTCAAGGAGTCACTAATCTGTAGCAAAGCTTTGCTATCAGGTGGGTTACTTTCATATATATCAAATGAGTTTAATGTTATGTTTGAACAGTTATTTCATTGCAAAATCTTTGAACTGAAAATTATTTCAAATGTTGTCTTGCCATAAATGTTTCAATGTTTGGTATGATATCTATCTGATGTGGCTTTGCCAGTTATTATGCAATCGAATTCGGGTCCTGAGCAGTTGATAGCTATCCTGCCAGGGCTAGTGTACACCAGTGACCGTGAGTCATCTAGCGGGTTGGCCGGTCAAGTGTCCGTGAGAGGTGGCCACCTCTCCGGCACACAGTTCCAGATATGATAGATTACAAGAGAATTTAGTCTGCAGACGAACTTTAAGAATCACAAATGAATTTAGTAAGCTTGGGCCTTTTTAGCGAAAAACTCCCTTGCTGTACTGTTTATGATGGCATGACAATTTACAACTTTACGAAGCATGTTATATTTCATAGTAGGCATATGTGCCCACTGAGTACTTTTGTACTCAGCCCTGCATATATTTCTAAATGTGCAGGTTGAGCAGCTGCCGATGGTGATGAAGTGACGAGCGAGACTCTTTTGTCTTATTATGTATTAATGAACTCTAGGGTTACATGTCTTCATACATGTAATCAGAACCTTATTCCGCTGCGTACTCAGAATTTTTATGTTATTTTGGATAAGTCGGAGTTATCCGAACTTACTAGTTATTTGAGTCTATACGACTAAAACTCCGTTATATTAGAAATATCCCTGTTGTTAACAATGATACTGCGATCCTTTCTTGTTTGAATATTCCCCTTTCTACCCCGCTTCTAATCTCCCTCCATTAGTCACGGTTTCCCCGGCTTAATTATCCTTAATTAGGTCCGGTCGTGACAGAGTGGTATCAGAGCAGTTTATTTGCTCTGAACCCTAGAGTTAACCAATTTTTCTAGTATGATCACTGCTATGAAAGAGTCAGTCGACCAAAGCTCATCACTTCATCACATCGTCATGCTCAGCAAGAAAGAAGGTGGTAATGATTTTAAAACATTGAGAAGTTCACGTTCTATATGAATGTACTGATGCTTACATTCAAGTTTTATGCTTTATTGATTGATTAGATATCTCAATGAACTTAGATGCGTTAAGAATGCATGATCACTGTTACGAGAAAAACAATAGAAGCTAGAAACTCAGTTATATTTCACTATAGCCATGGTGAAGAGCTAAGAAAGAGGAAGAGAATCCAATGAAAGCAGTGCAAGCAGAGTGCCACGCACGAATCACTGAAGCAGACATAGTTCTTCATTCAGATTGTTCACGCGAGACAGAACACTTAATCGACTATTGCCTTCGATGATAGTTTAAGTACAATATTGATTATAAGTGATGAGTGCGACCGATGTAATCAGTTAGCTAATTCCTAATAAGCTGAGACTCGCTTCTAGCCTCGATTATCACTAGCTATGGCTTGAGGATAACCTTCATGATTCATGTATGAACTTCAGAGTTAGACTTACGAGGGGTCAAAATGCTTTGTATATGATGTTATAATATTACGATTAAAGCTATCAGCTTATAGTTTCAGATATTCGGAACCATTCTACTTACAGTACCTATCGCAATAGATAAGGACATGACTGAGAATCCCTATTGATTACGATCACTTACTACGAATTAGAAAGACGAGATGTGATATGGGTACTAGTAGTTACCAACCATTATGATTGATCATAAAAGTTTACGCAAGTGTGTAAGAAGAGAGAAGTTCTCGAAGATGGTTTAGAGTTTAATAATAGCTAGAAGCGCCGACAGTGGATCAATGCTGAAACAAAAGAATTAAGATTCTAATGAGACCCTAAGGATATACTCAAGATAAATATATATACCTTAACCTATCGAGGACATCGCCTCAGTTAGAACGTCTTGGATTATGCATTTAGTCTGGTAGCCGCAATGAGAGCATTGACTAAGGTCATTTTATGACTTAGCATTACACATGGAGACACATACCCTATAAAGGTGCTCAGATGAGCAAAAGCTATTTCCTTATTGAATGCGTGATGATTCAAACGGTTTTTGCAATAAAATGAAAGAGTGCTTCAAATTATATGGTTGCATTTCAAGCGCTATGTGAAGAAACACTAAGTACTAGAAGTACTACATTAAGATCATATAGAGGAACATTGTTGAGTAAGGTCGAGCCTACCTTATTTCGCCTATAGAAGATGTTTAAGGATTGCATTAAACTAGGAGGTAGACTCCAAGTTTGAGAAGCTCTAGAATATTCTCAAGGACATGTTCAAGATATTAAGAAGAAAGTGGTGATTTTAGACCAAATATACCTTTTGCAGCCAAGGAACAAGAGTCGCCAAGTTCGGAAAAGTATTTCCGAATGACTGAGAAGTAGTTGTGTCGGACCTGGCCAGTCCACATGGCCAAAATCTCAGTAGTCGTCATATATGGGTCTTTAAACCTATATATTTTAAACCTTCATCTGAAAAGCCAAACGGTTTCAGACTATTAGGTCAATTCGTTTCGACCTTTCAGTCAATTCATTTCTACCCTATGGTTATTCATTTTCAATTGTTTGGCAAATTATTGAAACACTTTGCCTAATTTCCATTTGTGATTTGAATCATTGCGATCTACTAGCTATTGGTAGATTTTCTGTGATCCAAGGACAAACAGATACTCATCAGATTAAATCAGTCAAGCACGTAATGCATACAGACATTCTTTTGTGCATTTAGTAGGACGTTATTTGTGTACTTCGAAAACGATGATCATTTCGATGCTTTTGTATGCCCCTACGTTGGCTTAGTTATTTTGACAAGTATTAGTACGAAAATGCTGGTTCATAGGGCATTTCGGAACTGAGCTCTTTCATGATGACCTTGCTAGATAGCTAGTTCATCGTGTATAATGCTTGGATAGATCACCAGATCTATATTCAATTGTTGATGAAATAGTCCTCATTGATACTAATTTCTCATGTCTATGTAGCGACCCTATCAGTCTTTTGCGGCAAGTCACTTCCGCTATGTTATTTATATACTTTCATGAGGAAGAGTATGAGCGAGATTTGAGAATCAAGAAAACAATTTACAGAATCGATGATATGCATCTGTGTATTACATTGGTGACTATATGTCGACTCATCGGAATGCCAACAAAGCAAAGGCGTCCGAGAGAAGTTGGATAGAACGATAAGAACAATAGTATGCCTTGTGATGTTGCATTAACAACTTGTGTTTTGACCTAATAGAATGCCGCCAAAACGAGGACGACCAAGAGGAGGGGGCAGGATTCCCCGAAATGAAAGAAGAGGCCCAGAAACAGGGCCAGAACCAGAACCCGAAATAGTTCAACCACCTATTCAGCCAGAACGACGGATTGAAGAATTATTCTTACGACAGAACCCACCTACCTTCAACGGGACAGGAGACCCGGCAGAAGCTGAAACTTGGGTTCGCGCTATTGAGCGCATTTTCAACTTCCTGCGTTGCACCGACCAAGAGCGCCTGACTTGTATGTCCTTTCAGTTGACTGGGTCAGCTGATTTCTGGTGGGAAGCACGGATGAAAACGATGACAGCAGAGCAGTTAGAAAACCTGACTTGGGAACAATTCAAAGCCGGTATATATGACAAGTATATACCCAAGAGCTACCGCAAGAAGAAGGAAGCTGAATTTTACAATCTAAAACAAGGGAAGATGTCGGTAACTCAATACGACAGGATGTTCTGCGATATGTCTAGATATGCGCCGGAACAAGTTGACACAGATGAAAAGATGGCTGAAAAGTTTTGTGCCGGTCTGAGGCACGAAATTAGGATGGCTTTGGCAAGCCACGAAGGATTGTCTTACACTGAGTCGCTCAGCCGAGCGTTAGACATTGAGGCAGCCATGCCAGGAGAAAGACTTGCAATTGTACCTGCGCCAGCACCTCCACATGATCAAAGATATAATCAGAATTTCAAAGAAAAGAGGAGATGGGACAACAGTAACCCGAACCAAGGCGAGAAGAGGCCATGGCAGGGACGGGTCTTCCAGTCACAGGGCTATGGAGGTCAGAGTGCACCGAAACAGATGGGAAATAACCAACAGAGGGCCCCACATTGCCCCAAATGTAACAAAAATCATGTGGGAATCTGTAAGGCCGGCAGTGATAGTTGCTATATCTGTAACCAGAAGGGGCACTATGCAAACCGGTGCCCGAATAAGCAACATGGAACGAGTTCAAGGCCAAACCCACCTATCCAGGCTCCGCATCTGCGAGCAATTCAAGCTTTGCCCCAACCATACCCAAGGCAGCAACCACAGTATCAGCAGCCACAGCAGCACCAACAGCTACAGTACCAACCACAACCTCAACAACAGTATCAGCAACAGGCCCGCCAACAACAGCAGCGACAACAGAAACAACATGAAAAACCTCGTCATGCTAGAGCCTATGCTATGAGGCAGAAACAGCCCGAGAACAACCAGGGAAACCTGGCAGGTATCGGCATGCTACTTAATACCCATGTCGTACTTCTGTTTGATACGGGCGCATCGCATACTTTCATTTCAAGTACATGTGTCGACACCTTAAAACTTAAAATGGAAAGAGCTGACCAGGAGTTGAGTATATCATCACCTATAGGAGGGATGACGATAGTCAAACATGTGTGCTTGAACTTAGAATTGAACATAGGATCACTCAAGATGGTGGTGCACAACTCATATGTTATACCGATGAGAGACGTGGACATAATTCTAGGAATGGACTGGCTGGTTGAAAATTACGCCACCATCCTATGTAATGAAAGACGGATATCATTTCGACCCCCAGGAAGGGAGCCGTCACATTTCCACGGAATTAGTATGGGAAGAAGAAAGATGATCATCTCCGCCCTGCAAGCAACGAAAATGATGAAGAAGGGATACCCAGCTTACCTCGTATACTTGCACGGAGAACTGGGAACTGAAAGGAGCATAGAAGATGTAGCAATTGTACGGGACTTTTCAGATGTATTTCCAGAGATTCTGCCAGGGCCACCACCGGACAAACCAATTGAGTTTACCATTGATTTGGAGCCCGGGGCAGCTCCCATTTCGAAGGCACCATACCGAATGGCTCCTAAAGAGTTGGAAGAACTCAAGATACAACTGCAAGAACTTTTGGAACTTGGATTCATTAGGCTAAGTGTATCACCTTAGGGTGCACCCGTACTTTTCGTAAAGAAAAAGAATGGCACATTGCGAATGTGCATAGACTATAGGGAACTGAACAAAGTGACACTGAAGAATAAATATCCTTTACCAAGGATAGATGACCTCTTTGACCAGCTCAAGGGAGCAAGCGTGTTTTCAAAGATTGATTTGCGGTCTGGTTATCACCAGCTGAAGATTCTACCAGAAGACGTACCTAAAACGGCATTTCGAACTAGGTATGGCCACTACGAATTTGTAGTTGTGCCATTCGGACTAACCAATGCGCCAGCCGTGTTCATGGACCTCATGAATCGAGTGTTCCATCCGTACTTAGACAAATTTGTCTTGGTATTCATAGATGACATCCTGATATACTCGAAGAATGAGAAAGACCATGAGGAACATCTGAGAATTGTTCTAGAAACGTTGAGGACGGAGCGCCTTTATGCCAAATTCAGCAAGTGCGAGTTTTGGCTCAACGAAGTCACGTTTTTAGGACATATTGTGTCATCAGAAGGGATTAAAGTGGACCCTGAAAAAGTGCAAGAAGTGCGCGAATGGAGATCGCCTACTAACCCTAATGAGATAAGAAGTTTCTTAGGATTGGCAGGTTATTATCGGAGATTTATGGAAGGATTTTCAAAAATTGCAAGGCCAATGACGCAACTACTCAGGAAGGGAATAAAATTCTCTTGAACAGAGGAGTGCGAGAAGAGCTTCCAAGAACTTAAGGAGAAATTAACTACGACACCGGTGTTAACCGTCCCAACAGCTGACAAGGAATATGTGATCTACACAGACGCGTCCAAAAATGGACTTGGCTGCGTGCTGATGCAAGAAGGAAGAGTGATAGCATATGCGTCAAGACAGCTTAGGCCACATGAACTGAATTACCCGACTCATGATCTGGAGTTAGCTGCAGTGGTGCATGCGCTGAAGATTTGGAGACACCACCTATATGGAGTTAGGTGTGAGATATTCACAGACCACAAAAGCCTGAAATACTTTTTCGAGCAAAAGGACCTTAATATGAGACAAAGGAGATGGCTCGAACTAGTGAAGGATTATGACTGCGGTATTAACTACCACCCGGGTAAGGCCAATGTAGTAGCTGATGCATTGAGCCGTAAAACTCAATCTAGGTTGGGATGCCTCGTCACCCAAAAGAATGAGCTCATCAAAGAGTTTGGAAAAATGAGCATAGAAGTGGTTAAACCACCAGGGACGATAGCAAGCGTTGTTGCAACAATACCTAGCTTGAGAAAGATGATTGTAAAAGCACAAAGAAAAGACGAGAAAATGGAGAAACTACGGGAAGCAGTAAGGAAAGAAGGAGTCAAGAATTATCAAGAAGCATCAGATAATGCTATCATCTTTGAGGGAAGGATATGCATCCCCCACGATGATGAGCTTAAGGATAAAATCATGAGTGAGGCTCACGATACCCCTTATACTGCCCACCCCAGGAGTACTAAGATGTATCAAGATCTAAAGAAGCATTTTTGGTGGGAAGGCATGAAAAGAGACATAGCATCCTTTGTAGAGAGATGCCTAGCTTGCCAACAAGTGAAGGCCCTACACCAAAGGCCATATGGAAAACTACAACCGTTGGAAATTCCAGAATGGAAGTGGGAGCACATCGCAATGGATTTTGTGACCAGTTTGCCCAAAACAAAGAGAGGAAACACTGCCATTTGGGTAATAGTGGATCGACTCACAAAATGTGCTCATTTTATACCAATACCGATCACACACGGGTCAGACAAGCTAGCTCAGTTGTATGTTCGAGAGATTGTACGCTTACACGGTGTACCCGTGTCAATTACTTCAGACCGAGACTCAAAATTTACTTCTAGATTTTGGATGAGCTTACAAAAGGAGTTAGGCACGAGGCTAAATTTCAGCACCGCCTTCCACCCGCAGACAGATGGGCAGTCTGAAAGGACAATTCAGACCCTCGAAGATATGTTGAGAACAGTGGTGTTAGACAGGGGTGGAAGTTGGGAAACAGTGCTGCCGTTGATTGAATTTGCCTATAATAACAGTTACCAGGTGACTATCGATATGGCACCATATGAGGCATTATATGGAAGAAAATGTAGATCACCGCTTTATTGGGATGAAGTGGGTGAGAGAAAAGTTTTAGGATCAGACATGGTCAATGAGATGGTTGAGATAGTCCGCCAGATCAGAGGGCGAATAAAAGAGGCACAAGATAGACAGAAATCTTACGCTGATGCACGTCGAACTGAGTTATGTTTTGAAATAGGAGACAAGGTCTTCCTAAAGGTATCTCCTACCAAGGGGATAACTAGGTTTGGTGTCAAGGGAAAACTTAGACCCCGATTCGTAAGACCTTATGAAATTTTGGAGAGAATAGGCCCAGTAGCCTATAGGTTGGCGTTACCGCCAAGTTTTGGAAACGCTCACAATGTTTTCCACGTATCACAACTCAGAAAATACGTTTTCGATCCAAAGCACATAATCCACCAAGAAGAGATGATCCTTTGCCCAGACTTGAGCTATGAAGAGAGACCGGAGGTCATTCTAGATCGAAAAGTACAACAACTCAGGAATAAGGCAATCACATCAGTGAAAGTCTTATGGAGACACCACGGACAAGAGGAAGCCACGTGGGAGCTTGAAGACAAAATGAAGGAGAAATACCCCGAACTGTTTTAGAAGAAATATGCAAATTTCGGGACGAAATTTTTGTTAAGAGGGGTAGTATGTAGTGACCCGCTCTTTTATATATTTTAAATCCAGTAATGAGTGTTTATTTTTGTTCATCAGTGAATGAAAACGGTTATTATCCTGATATGAATTCAGCTGATGATCCTGAATTTATATTGTTAAAACAGTCAATGATATTATTTCAGAGTTATAACTGACTTAGCAAAGTCACGTTATTTATTTAACGAGATGGAACTAGATTTTTTTTTTTCACTTAAGTCGTGGATTATTTTCGACTCGTGAGTTAATTAAATCTGCGGATTTAATTTAAATATTAGAACAACAAACGAATTAAATCTACGGATTTAATTTAGATTCATTTTATAACTTATCGATTTTAGCAAGAAATCACATGACGAAATACGAGATTTATGTAAATATACAGTATCAAGCAGAATCGAAGCCAGTATTTTATTACAGTTACAGAATCACCGAGACTTAGAAAATACATCATTAATTCTTCTCTACATTTTTTTTTCTTTCTTTTTATTACAGTTACAGAATCACCGAGACTTAGAAAATACATCATTAATTCTTTTTTTTCTTTCAAAATAAATGGGCAAGAGTTCGATTCCTGCCTCTTGCAAATTGGCTATTTTAAAAAAAAAAAAATTTTGTTCCCCACTTCTCTACACCACTTTTCCCCACCACTCACTTTCCCCCACCGCTCATCATTTTTCCCACCACTCATCACTCAATTATGCAATATTACACCATTGTCACTCCCAATCTTCACAAGGGAATTCACCCAGGAGAAATCTGCATTCATCGCCCTGCTGCCAAAATTTCAGAGAGCTATTCCAGTTCATCTAGTACCTCAACAACAGCCAACCAAACATTAAGGTATTCATCACCTCACTTACTTCAAGCTTATGTTACATGCTCAAAACCAACAACACATTTCAGTTAATTTCCATAAGAATGCAGAATACAGAGTAGAGTAACACAACCACATTATATCACCATATATCAATATTTCATCCTATGTTCAGATTAGAAAGAACATGAGTTCATATTCATGAGTTCATATTGCCACTACCATAAGAACCTCACCACACAGCACAGTCTATCGAATTTCACATTAGAGGTATAAGAACCTAGCTTTTAGAAATGAGGGGGCTACTGCCCTGTTTGTTTGGGCCGAAGGACGTCGAGTGGGCGGCAACTCGCGGGGACAGCAGCGTCGGCGGCGTCGAGCGGTGAAAGGCAGACGACTCCCGACCTCGGCGATGGCTCTCGCCGATTCTGGATTTCAGCAGCGGCGGAGTACCCTTCGCCCGAATCCAGCAGCAGCGTGGCGTGGCTCAAACCTTCGACCCCGGAGATAGCAGCAACGGCGGACCCTCCCCTGCTCGCCGGAAATCGCACAGCAGCAGCGGCGCCGCTCGCCGGTTCCGCGGCGGTGGCGGATCGAAGCAGTGGCGGCGATCCCCAATTTGTGAAGTTAGGGCTTCCTTTGTTCCGTCGATTTGGACAGGGAGAAAGAAATTACGAGAGGAGCAGGTAGAGACCGTGGCGACGAGCAGACGGATTCCGACATGCAGCGGCGCGGCGAATCTCCCGGCCTTCCAGTTGCAGCGGCGGCGGCGCTCTCTGAATTGGGGAGGAAATCAGGGCTCCCTTTTCGTTTTGCCTTCGTCCGTGAATCGAGAGGGAGAATAGAGGTGTGACAAGGGAGAAGCGGCGAAGCGCCGCCTCGCCGGTTTGCGGAGCGGCGGCGGCGGGCGCCTCGGCTGAAGGCAGAGCGAGAGGGAGAGAGGCGTGCTTGATTTGAGAGATGAGAGAGACCGAGTATTGAGGGTGAGAGGAAGGCATTTGGGCTGAACTCTTCTTTTGATGGGCTGAAGTATATTTATTTTACAATTGGGCAGTTCTTTATTTAGTGTTGGGCCTCCTCTTGTTCTTTTAATGATGGGCCAGCCTTTCAAAGTATGTAAGCCCAGATTCTTTAATTTCATTGGGCCGAATTTATTTAAATTGAAGCCCATCTATTTTATTTAATTGGGCTGTTATATTCTTCGTTGGGCCTCGTTTGATTTATTTAATTGAGCTCAGCTAATCAAATTATTTATTTATTGGGCCAAGATTTATTTAATTACTTGAGCCGATGAATTATTTCAATTAGGCCTCTCATGTTAATTATTCAAGCCCACTTTTACTTAATTAATTATTAGGCTGCCTTATGTTGAGCCTTTTAATTATTTAATCTTATAACATTACTTATTCCTATTTATTAAGCCGATTAATTATGAGGTTATAAAGCGAATAAGCTGAAGTATTTATTTATTTTCTATTGACTACGAGGAGCGGGGTTTATTTAATTGACGGATTAGAACACCCCGAAGAGAACGGATTAATTTTTGTTAATTATCCGGCTTCATGAGACGAGACTTAGCTTTTGTTTAAATCCGATAGCCTGGATTAACAATAGAAATTCCCTGATTATTATCTCAGAATAATAGTTCATGCATACGAGATTCATGCATAGTTTAATTACGCATTCTCATTTAATTGAAAATTTTCCCTCGATTTAAAGTCTTACATTATTTTCTCGGATTAAAGGTCGAACGCAAGAATAAGAGCTCGTCAAGGAGTCACTAATCTGTAGCAAAGCTTTGCTATCAGGTGGGTTACTTTCATATATATCAAATGAGTTTAATGTTATGTTTGAACAGTTATTTCATTGCAAAATCTTTGAACTGAAAATTATTTCAAATGTTGTCTTGCCATAAATGTTTCAATGTTTGGTATGATATCTATCTGATGTGGCTTTGCCAGTTATTATGCAATCGAATTCGGGTCCTGAGCAGTTGATAGCTATCCTGCCAGGGCTAGTGTACACCAGTGACCGTGAGTCATCTAGCGGGTTGGCCGGTCAAGTGTCCGTGAGAGGTGGCCACCTCTCCGGCACACAGTTCCAGATATGATAGATTACAAGAGAATTTAGTCTGCAGACGAACTTTAAGAATCACAAATGAATTTAGTAAGCTTGGGCCTTTTTAGCGAAAAACTCCCTTGCTGTACTGTTTATGATGGCATGACAATTTACAACTTTACGAAGCATGTTATATTTCATAGTAGGCATATGTGCCCACTGAGTACTTTTGTACTCAGCCCTGCATATATTTCTAAATGTGCAGGTTGAGCAGCTGCCGATGGTGATGAAGTGACGAGCGAGACTCTTTTGTCTTATTATGTATTAATGAACTCTAGGGTTACATGTCTTCATACATGTAATCAGAACCTTATTCCGCTGCGTACTCAGAATTTTTATGTTATTTTGGATAAGTCGGAGTTATCCGAACTTACTAGTTATTTGAGTCTATACGACTAAAACTCCGTTATATTATAAATATCCCTGTTGTTAACAATGATACTGCGATCCTTTCTTGTTTGAATATTCCCCTTTCTACCCCGCTTCTAATCTCCCTCCATTAGTCACGGTTTCCCCGGCTTAATTATCCTTAATTAGGTCCGGTCGTGACATCAGTCGCCAGAATGGCGAAGGCGTTAGTGCCACCAACCGACGCTGAAAGTGGGGATCCTTCCTCGATAGTGTCTCTAGTAATACCATTGTCGGGTTGCACGGCATCATCAGTGCTTCCGTTTGTGATCCTACTTGCCCTGATTGGCAGTCGGAGAAGAGGGATCCGTGTCCGTATGATTCTTCCTGCAATCTTCAGTACAGTGGCCAACAACAGAACAAATCCAACAGAAATATGGGAGATTTTCATATCCAAATTCAATCTGAAAAATGTCATCACCATATTTCACATCAAGAAACTCAGGGATCTCATTAGCGACATTCATTTCAACAAAAACACGAGCAAAATATCCAACAGAGGCTCGAGCAGAACAACCATCAATGACAATCGGCGTGCCAACATGTCTAGCAATACCAGTGAGGACCTCAGGATGCCAAAAATCATGCGGAAGATTGAAAATGCGAAGCCAAACCTGGGCAAGAGTGGACGCAACTTTGTTAGGATTAAACTTGGGAACCCATGTCTAAAGGTGGAGAATGCCAGTACGAAGGGGCCACGGAGCTTTAGAGAAACCAACAGTGTAATCTTCCAGCGAGAAAAACTTCATAGTGAAGTATCCTTTGCCAAGATGAATAATCTCCCATGGAAGGCTAGGCTTCAATAATCCAGTGAGCTCATGAAAGAGATCAACAACAAATCGCGGAGAATCTCCTTTCCGGAGAAATAGTCGGCCATGTATGGCTAACTGAAACGAACGAACTTGCCGTTGGTGAAAGGCATGAGAAATAGTGAGGCACGGTCGATCGTTTTCAACCAAAGGCTTGAGAATTGTGTAGTCGTGAGCCGGGATGACATCTGCCAGTTGACTTGCCCTTTGCTCGGCAGGGTGACCAGCCCTAACTTTCAACTTATCTGCAAAAGAGGCCTTCGGCTGAGGTGGAGGTGGCACCTTCTGAGGGATCAGACCAGACAACGAAAGTTCAGTCGTCTCTAGGAAGAGAACGCCGACAGACCCGTCTAGAGAAAGACCAACAAAGTTTGACTTGTTAGTCTCCGGCCTTTGTGAGAACATCGGGCCCCCAACCCTAGCCAGATTAGGGTTAGCATTCTGAAGCGGCTGCTGGGTCCGATCAGAGACACATGTTGACGACAAAGAGCAGTGAAGAAGCACCCCAACAGCGAGCATATCGACATGAAGATTGGTATCTAGAGTATCAAAAGAAGTAGCGGGGGTCATGGAAACCCTAGCCACCTCACCAAGCAAAGGCGGCGGCTGTGACTTATCGGCCGAACATGAAGACGAAAAACCAGACTGGAACGGAGATAAGAAATCGGCAGACCCTAGCTGCGGAGTTGGAAACCGGTGGCGCTAAAATAGGAGCCTTAAGATGCTGCACACTCACAGCAAGTTCAGGGAAAAGAACCGCGGCAGCTGATGGGAGATCAGCCGCCATTAGCGGCGGCGAAACCGTACCCCGGCGAGGGGGTAGTGGGGAGAAGTTATTTGACACGATCGGGAACTGTGAGTGCAATGGAGAGGACGCTGACATGGCCGGTCCAGAGAAGGCCAAAGTCGACGGCCACAGAGAGACGCCAGAGTCGGAGGAGCAACGGCGAAAGGGAGAAGACGGCTGCCCTAGCAGGGCCGCCGTCCGTGAGAGAGAGAGCTAGAGCGCATCCGTCAAAATCAAAATACAGGAAAAAAAATTGTAACAAAATATCTTATTTTATGACCAAATTAAAATGAAGAAATAATTTATTTAATTACAAGTATTTACTTTTTAAAATTAATTAAATAATTTTTTATTTAACTAAATTTGATCAAATTAAATTAACAAAATAATTCAAATTGTATTAATATCAATCACTCCACCAATTAAATGTGGATTTTTGGTTTGGGGAGTAAGGATATCCTTTTATATAGGTTTTATTTTGGTTAAATGATGAAATCTCATAAAAATCAATATGGGATAAGATTATTTAGATATATAAGAATGAATAAATATGAAAATCTTTCGAGAATTAAGATAAACAAAAATGCAAAATATGTGATGCCACATAGGTGTATTGCATTTTCCTATTTTATATACGGGTATTTTTATACTTGTTCTCATCCTAAACCCATATAATAACACAAACTAATTTCTTGAATTTGTTTAAATTTATAAAATATGTGTATAATCAAATAAAATTTAAAACAATAATTGATTAATAATCTCAAAAAAAATTCAAACAATAAGAATCTATTTGTTTCAATTACATTTAAATATCTTTTTATTATTTTTTCTAAGTTGAGTATATTTTTATTTAGATTTAATATATATTCAATATGAGAATGTATTAGATCAATTCTGAAATGATAATTTATTTAAAATTATTTTTCATGACCAAATTAAATTGAAGAATCTATTTATTTTAAATACATCTCAAAAGTATCTTATTATTTACGTTTTTTTCATGGTGAAGTTCAATACAAATCAATGCGGACATAATAATTTAATTGAAATTATTTTTCACGACCAAAATTAAATTGGAGAATCTATTTGAAATTGCAATTTTAACATGACTTTTGAAATGTGTTGAATTAAATCACCACCTTTTCAATTTTTGTTATTCTGTCCCTTCCAATTTTTTTCAAGTGAGGATCTAACCAAGTTACCGGCAATAAGCCTAAGAATGACATACCAAAACTGTCGAGGAGAAGGCCAAAACAAAAGAACCTATAAAATTACATGTCTTTAACAGCACTTCGGCGATCGAAAAAAATTAATAATTATTTTATTTAAATTATGAATTGTGAAGTATTTTAAATGAGATTACCATTCTGTTGGAAATTAAAAAAAAAATCACATATTTCTGGGCGCCGACATGAAAGTCAATAGACTCAATTACAGTTAACGAAAAAAAATACATCCATTTATACAAATGTAGAAAACACACGTATCTAAAAATGCATTCTTCCTCTAAAAAGTTGAACAACAACAAAAAAAAAAAGGAACAAACAAAATAAGGTTGACAAGCAAACCTATGAAAACCAGTTCGGACGATTGAACCGGTCGAAAACCATCCAAAAGTCCGGTTCAATTCTAAATAAGTTACATAAGCAGGCTCCAAAGGGAAGGAATGGAGCATGCAAGTGAAAGAATGAAGAATCCACTATTTTTTAGTGTAGTTACACAACTCATTACATAATACATATGAATACGAATAGTATTACAATTTGCTATATAAAGCTAAACCTTGTAAACTAATTATACACATCAATATACAAAGAATGCCGCTCAACCACATAATATATAGTTACAATTCCACTATATGTCAACAATAAAAATCAATTGTGCAGAAATGGGCACTTACTTCAAATGATGGGCAGTCGGAATTTCGCTTTGCTTATGGAGAGCTTCTGTGAGAAACTGAGAGTACGCCACTGGGCACGCCTGCCACTTTGTTCTTCACCAAGCTACTCTTGACAGACCCCGTGTCAAATACATGAACCTGGAAGGTAAAACGGCATACATGGAGGCATGGAAGGTAAAAGCCCCACTTTCTTCCGAAGCTAAACACCATGAACAAGCTTTGTTTCGAGCATAGTGTGGAAGCAACGAAAAGAGTCAGCAGAAGAAGTGCAAGATGCTTCAATGACGGGCAGCTATGAATGTTGATATGACACAGCTTGTAATGGGAGAAAAAACTTATATGTCTAAACCAACTGCAAGAGTTTGATAGACCCAGTTGAATTAGCAGCAACAACCATATTTGACTTTGGTCTCCAGCAAACACTTGAAACGAACTGTCCATTGTCATCTTCCGTCTCCTTACCAGTTATGGGATCAATGGAGCCAAATTTGTGGGCAGTGATCGGCATGGGCAGAGATTTATAGTAGGCAAACACCTGCAGAAATGAGCTCAGAGTGATGACTACTATTGAAAAATGCACAAATTAGCACATGTGCGAGCATATCACCAAGCATAGCTTTTGAAAAATCCTTCTCTATAGAATAACTGAATAAGTGGTAAAGAAAAATAAAAAAAATCACCAATAGCGATTACATGATCACAAGCTGGCACAGCAAAGACGGATAAGCAAAGTCACTTGTACATTACTTTGACTAAAATGGTTTTATCCAGAGCCAGGCATAATAAAAACAGAACCAACAATCCACGATATCCATGCTTCAGTTAAAACAAAAACAGAATCATCATTCACATCATAAATATCTATTCTCTCTGGCATGGAATAGCATATAGCAGCGGGCAATATCTATTTAAAAAAGAAGTGATCCCATTATCAATGAATGTAGTTGCATATATGCCTATCTTCTCATAGAATACCTTTTTTTTTATGCCAACAGTGTTTACATGATGCTAATATCATTTCAGAACCCACCATTATGCATTCATGCCAAAAGCAAGAGAGATGATTTAGAAGTGAGGCGCACCTCATTTGTCTCGGAACCACAAGTTATATACCCATCATTAACCGATAGGCCAACAAAGTTCTGTGAAGCCGAAGAACAAAGTTGAGTTAGAGATTTTCTGAGTGGACTATATCAAGAAAAATGCTTCCAGTTTTGGGATGGGCACCAACTAACCTTCTCATTAGTATGCCCTCTAAGACTTGAAATACAAGCATCCTTTGACAAACTATTGGAACTTGTCTTCTTTAAATCCCAAATCTTCAGTGTGTTGTCAGTAGATGCAGATACAAGCGTTCCTGCATCCAAAAATTTTGCATAGCTTACAGCTTTCTCATGGCCCGCCAATACACACCAAGGTACTGAAACATTGCGAAGGTCGTAGCAATAGGTCTTATAATCAGCAGAGCTGAAGGCCAATAAATGAGAGGAGTGAGGTGAGAACTGAACGCAGCAAACATTTGCATGGCTCCTAATTGTGCACAAACTATTTCTCTGCGCCAGAGGGTAAAGATCAGTACCATAAAAACAGAAAAGTGCAAAGAAAAAAGAAATGATAAAACTTCTTAGTGACTGGAAAATTGGTTTGGCCACACTAGAATCCCAAGACCAGCATCAGCTCCACAGAAAGTGTAAGAACTGAAGTAGAGTAGCTTCAGTTGGAGAGAATCAACAATCAGAATACTCACTAGTTAGGCTCACAAGAGCTGGCTGATTGTGGTTATATGGGGATTATTTAGCAGCATAAAGAAAGAATTGAATGGCACAGGATTTACTATCCATTGCAATCAACATTTCTTCATGTAACAGAACACAAAACCTTAACAATTATAATACTGTGATTAGGAATGCATTTTCTCCAACTTCTAAATCATCCAGAACATAAGAATTGAACTTGAATCCCAGGGAAAAGAACCCTTGGGCAGAGAGAGAGAGAAAATAAGAGGGTCGTGAAGAAAAGCAATCAGAAGACTTAGAAGCACAAGATACACAATAGGACTAGGAAAGGCAATACGTACATCATTGATACTCCATACTTTCACCAAACGATCATCACTGCCACTGGCTAGTTTCGTAGGATCAACACGAGAGAAATCAACAGACCAAGCCCTTTGATTATGCTCAACAAACTCAGAAAACCCTTGACCAGTTGATGCATCCCATAACTACAACATTGAGGGTAATGGTATGTAAGCATCTCAGAGACAAAGTACCAAATACAAATAAGAATATAGCAAGCTCAAGATAACCAGAGATGTTCAGAATTATATCGGGTAATCAGACGAGCATCTTGATATATATAACTCCACAAACGTACACGTGCATGCAACATTCCTCATTCCAACTAGCTACGGAAACATACAGATGAATGTAACATGAGGACTCAAAAAATCTTCCTTGCGATCTAGCTCTTTAAGATAACTCAAATTAATAACAAGCTACCTATTTACTTATTTTTTCTTAAATCAGTGATAGAAGAATGAGCAAAGAAAATGGACCTTGACTATGCCATCATAATCTGTCGAAGCAAGGAAGTTTCTGATATAGCTGTTCCAGCAAACACAACTAAGCTTTGACTTATTCGATATTTCAACAATTGGATAATGAATATCAACTGAATCATCAAAGAGAGCCTGAAATTCGAAAATTTTTATCTTCTTTGACACCCCTCCTGTAGCCAAGTAGTCTTCATCCCGGTCGAAACTTAAAGAGCAGATCACATTTGCAGAATTATTAAATTCTCCATTCCGCAATACTCCTCTTACTTTGAATTTTCTGTAGCGAGCATATTTACACAAACCGTCAAAGAAGCCCCCTAGACGATCTTCAGCATTGTTCTCTTCCTTTCCCATAGTGCACCTGTTTTCACGACTTGTCAGGAGTTCTACATCCCTATCCGTGGCAGAATTACCGTCTGCAAGCTGATAGTTTGATCTCATAGAAAAGTAGGCATTTTCAAGTTGCCTGACATTACTCATTAACCTAGTTTCTGCATCATTTGTATGGCATGTCTTTAGACATGGCTCCACACTTGCACTGCTCCCGCATGCAGCAGCAGGTGCCTTTTGAAGTAAAGAAGATAGAACTGACGACTTTCTAGGTTTCCGTTTCTCAACCTCTTGAATATCAGCTTCAATGCACTGGATTTGTTCCGATAGACTGAGTGCACACTTTTGTTTTTGCTCAGATAATGTCGAAAGGAAATACAGTAACAAATCTGATTCCTCATCTTCTTCATGAATAGATGACAACAACTCACCTCCATGCAATTCTTGAGTACCACTTAAAAATTCAAATTGCAAAATTTCTCTGAAATTCAACAATAATCCCACCGTTATTGAAACTGACATCATATGAAAACCAGCCACAGAAAAAAAGGTTCCAAGCAAATTGTGGGAATTATCTAAAAATATATTTATTCCAAGAATGAAATCAAATACCTGGTTGTAGGGCGTGATGAAGGCTCAGGATGAAGTAACCAAAGGCAAAACCCAGCTTCCTTGGGATTCTCTGAAAGAAATCTGGGAGGGAGAATCCTATGACGTAAATCAAGCATGGCAGCAGCATGAGATCTTCCAGAATCAAATGAGCCAAGTAACTGACAGTACCATCCATATTAATGTTAAAAGAATAAACTCAGACAAATAGCTTACCAGGAAAGGGAAAGTGAAAAACAAGAAAGTAAAGCTTCAACTTAATCATTTAAGCTATTAGTGTCACATGCAAGCCATAGAAAGTACACTGGTTGACATTTAAATAAGATAACACTAGGTGAAGAGCAATCTACCACCTCTAAATCTTCAATACCTCACACTATATCCCAGTAACCACATATATCAAAGTCTAGCTATAGCCAAGAAACTACAATTTCAAAACATTCAAGAAATATAAGCACTGCATTTAAAGGTCCTTCTCATTCTTAAATTACACCTGAGTGTGAACACAGAAAACCAAAGACTGTCAAATACTTAATAATCCAAAAAGGTATCAACCTTAGTTGTTAAATGAATCGAGATGAAATGAAACATTAGTAATTCTCTGAAAATTTTCTTCAAGGTGTCAATGAAGCTTTAAAGTTACAGATGTGGCACATCTGAGTTTAGAGTGAGATCTTCAGAAAATCATACAAATTAAGATGCATTCACTTTAATGGGGCAATAATCAATGCCGTAAAATATGGCATGCTAATAAATTGTGGCAATCAGATAACATATTTTCTCTCATTCAGCCAGAGTTCAGACTTGAGCATGAGCATTCACAAACCTCAAATAGAAGAATCCCCAGGCAATAGATGTTTGATGCAAAGGTACAGGCTTTCTCATTGAACTGCTCTGGACTTGTATACCACTTCTCTTCCAACATAAAATTCACAGAGGACCGCAATGCATGTAATGAATTAGGCACATTGTGGCCAAACAGTTTGCTGTAGTTCTTAGTTTCTGTTTTAGGATCCTGTTCATCATCTACATCATTGCTAGGATCCTTGGAAACATTTCTGGATGCAAATCTAGTACCAGAGCTTGACTGAAACTGGGGCCACCTTTGGATAGAGCTCAACTTTTCACCTAATCTCTGCTTCTTCACACATTGGTTCTCAATGGGAAGCAACCTTTGATTTATTGGCCTCTTTTCATTACGATTAAGACTAGATTGGTAATTATCTCCATCTGTAATATTATCTGTGATCCCTGTATGTACAGCAGATCCTAGATACATGACCTGATTTGACGCTGACAATTTGAAGGCAGAAGGACTTAAATCTTGAAGCGAAGATCCTTGAGAGTGCGAAAAATCAACAAGATCCAGAACCTGTCTAAATATATTTATTTTCTCAACTTTATTTGCTTTCTTTCCATCGGCTTCCAGCCATTCTCTTAAACTTATTCCATCAATGTTGCTTCTAGTACCAGGAGTTTTGAATGATCCAGAGACTCCATCTGAAAGAGATAATACAGGCTTGCCAGTGTAACCTAATGGTGCGACAGAATTTTTTGAACCAGCAATGCCAGACTTGGGATGAACCTGGTCCCCAGACACAGTACCTGATCCTCTGCAAGTGTGGGTTTTATGTATTATTCCTTTGTCTCTCAATGTACTTTTAATGAAGTACTCTGAAAAACCAGATTTAGATAAGATCTTTGTCCTAATGCCTCCAGAAGAATACAAAGTACAGCCTGGAATACCTTTATCATTGTTCATTAATTGATTTTCCATGACAGCATCTGATGGTGGCTGATTTTGATCTAGTAATCCAGGAAAGAAATTATTATCCTCATCCTCCCAAGCACTCGAGGTTGCCTGACCTTTTCCTTTGTACCCACTTTGTCCATGAAAGTTGCTGATTCCTGATCTGCCACCTATATGGTACAAATTCTGCCACTGGTTTCTTTTAGTTTGCGTTTGATCTCTATTGTTTGAACTACCCACAACAGTCAACTTTTCCCCATCACAATTTCTTAGCGTCAACTCTTCAACCATTGCCCCAGCATCATCCATACAGCGTGGACTGGCACTCGCATGTTCGGAAGAACCAATTCTGTCCATGTCTTTTGCATCCAGTATAACTGAATATCGATTTTTTGGCATTTGAGGATAATCATCAACGCCAGGTGTAACCATTTCATTTGATTGCAGCATGTCGGAACTGCCAGGTTTTATTGAGAACTCATTCTCTTTATGCCGGATACATGTACCATTAACAGGTTCGGGCATCTCATCACCAATTGTTTCATCCATACTATCACATTCAATTGGACAACACCGACTTTCGCTGAAACAGTTGCAACATGAGGAAAGAAAACTTACTTATTAGACAGAGTCATAATAAGATTTTGTTAAGTAAAAGGCAAAGATAACTTGTAGCATGACAGCAGTTATAAGAAAACTACATCTATGATCTGTACAAGATTGCTATTCCTGTTGTAATAAGCCCTCAAACCTTAACCAGCTAATGCCACCTAAGTTTTCGTAGCTAACTCAAAACAGAACCCATTCTAGAAGTTTAGCCCATACATGAGGTGATAAAAGTTAACATCTCACATTGCTTATCTTCTCTGTAACTTACTGAGTATGATTGGAGCAATTGAAAGTGTATAATAAATTCCAGTTACTAAATAGGAGAACCTTCAAAAATCGAAATAATTGTGCATGCCATTCTGAATCTAAGACATTACTACAAGACCAAATCCAAAAGCTGACGAACCAATTCAATCTTTAACCGGCAAACAGAAGTTCAATACAGCACACTAAACATCGGAAACAGTCAGTCCAAATACAAACTGAGTGTACGAATGCATGGATGCATAATGGGAGCCAAAAGTGATGCACATAAATTAATTAACAAAAGAAACTAAAAACAAAACACACAGCAAAAATCTTAATTAAAAAACAATGCGAAATTGTCAAAATCCCATATATCATAGAAAATGCATCGTATTAACAACCCAGCTATTCCTACTTTCTAATCACAACCGCGATTGAAGTGTCTATTAAACCTAAAATCAACACAAAAAGGGGACCTGATCGAAACAAAATCAAGATGTAAAATCCAACTATGAGCAGAAGGAGTCAGCAATCAGAGCATAGATACACAAACTTTCAAGTCATAATCACAAAACGTAAGCAAAATTCAAACAAAAAACAAAACCCAACAAAATTTGAGGAATAAGTCAGACATTGGGGTTCATGCATACCTGAAACTGTATGACGGGCGAGGGAATCAAAAGCAGGAGCTGGACAGCAAACGCAAAAGGGGAAAATTGTGAGCCATGGAATAAAAAGCCCTAATAATTATTAAGGAGTAGAGATTTAGAGATGGGCTCTCGGAGATAGAAGGGAGTCGGAGATATTTGTGGTACTTACCTGAAATGGCAAAAAAGTTATCTATTCCCAACTGTTGAAGGGTATGGCGACACACTAATCTGCTTACTTTTAGTATTTCTTAATCTCAGATTAAGGTTGTCTGATCACTAATCCCTTTTTTAATTATTGGGAAAGGGTTTTAATCTCGAAGTTGGGTCTTGCCCATGCGCCCCCTCTCTATCCACTAATTAAAATAAATATTCCTTGTGCGAAGAAGATGAGGTTAATGAATTTTTAATAGAGAAAATTCAATTATTAACTCTCGATTTATGTAAACATATAAAGTACCAACATAATTATATTGTAAATTTAGTTTTAAATAAACGAGCGTACTATACTAAGTCAGGTGAAGGACAAGCCTTGTCGACATTTAAGCTCGATAGATGAAATCTTATTAGATTTGAGTTGGTTGCTCCGAAATCTATTTCATCAATTTAAAGTTAAATTATTAAATCACTAATCTCTAGTACATCTCGCACTACTCGGGTAATTGCGCGTGTAATAATAAATTGGATTAAGTTCATAATGGGACAAAATTAATTTGGAGTGTTGATTTAATGGTTACATTGATTAGGGGTGGGATTAACAATTTGAGAAAATCTACGAAGTGGTATTGAATAGTCCACGTCCGTAAAAATGACCAGAAATCTAATTGGAGCTTTTCATGGTCAACTCACGTGGCTTTTTGTGGGACAAGACTAAACTCGCTCATTCATTGGTTGATGTGTTGCCACGTCATTGGTGAGATGTACTAAATTTAACTGCATTTGCCTATTGGCCGTCATCTGACAGGCGGATCCCTCGAATTTCAAATTCATTTTTAAGTTGCTAATATTATTAGTATTATCTATTGTTATTATTATACGTAATCGCCTCTTCCCAATATATAATAATTTAATGAAGTGGTTTATAGATCTTTGCGAAAATGACCGTTCGTTTTGGATGATCATATATGTGAAAGGATAGTATTAAATATTGGGCTAATTTGATCTCAAACAAAAAAAAGAAAAGAAAAGAAGAATGAGACTAATTTCAATCGACGTAGTAGAAAAGTAGCAAATGTGATCGTGGTGATAAATATTTGGAAATTCGACTTATTTATTAGAAAATGGAGAGTCATAAACTATGTACAATTTCTATTCACATGGTATGATATAGTGAACGAGCTCGAAATTTGTTGAGGTATAGTTTAAATAAAACTTAGAAATTTAAAATATTTTAATTAAATGCATAATATCTGGACAAATACGGACTAGATTAGATTAATCTTATCATATCTTGTTAGGTTGTGTGGATACGGCCCCTGATTCAATCTTGTGAGAGTGCCACATAGAATTAGTCTCAGTGTATGAGTCTTAGCTTATCTCCTATGACAAAATTAATCTTGGACCAACTCAAGCTTAGGTAATATCGGGCTAATTTTGTTAAAATATGGTATAAACATAGTTAAAAAGGATAGAGAAAGATTTAGAGGCTGTGAATTTGTATTGCTTGAGTTACTGAAAATTACAGCCACCCTTTTATAGGGTTGGAGAAAGATGTACAAGGAAAGTAAATAAAAGGAAACAATAAATTAAGGATCTTGATTGAAAGATTGATCCTTTAATTTTGTTGTTTGATTATTTCCTTTCAACACTCCCCTCAAGTTGAGTGACGAGATTTCTGATGCTCAACTTGTCAAGAACTTCTATAAAACGCTTGGAATTCACGGCTTTGGTTAGAATATCAGCGAGTTGGTCTTCATAACGTACAAAGGGTAATGCCACAATACCACTTTCGATCTTTTCTTTGATAAAGTGCTTATCAACCTCGACATGTTTCGTTTTGTCGTGTTTCACATGATTCTCAGATATACTGATGGCAGCTTTGTTGTCACAGAACATCTGGCATGTCTTTGTTGGAAGAAGACCTAGTTCCATCAACAATCTTCTTAACCAAAGGACTTCTGTTAGACCACTCTTGATTCCTCTAAACTCTGCTTCAGCACTTAAGAGAGCCACTACCTTTTGCTTTTTGCTTCTCAATGAGACAAGATTACCTCCAATAAAAGTAAAGTACCCGGTTGTAGATTTCCTATCGATTGGATTTTCAGCCCAATCGGCATTAGTGTAGGCTTGTATCTCTAGATGTCCAGTCTTTTTGAACAGTAACCCATAGTCAAAAGTTCTCTTCAAATATCTCACAATTCTGAGCAGCTTCTAAGTGGTCGGCTTGTGGTTGGTGCATAAATTGACTCACAACACCAACGGCATAAGCAATATCAGGTCGGGTATGAGAAAGGTAGATAAGTTTCCCTACCAGACGCTGATACTGCCCTCGATATGCTGCTCCCTCCACAATTTGTAGCCCATGATTCACAGCAATGGGTGTTTCTGCTGGCTTGCAATCCAGCATTTCTGTCTCGGGAAGAAGATCTAGAGTATACTTTTTATGGTTGATGAAAATTCCCTTCTTTGATCTGAGTACTTCAATTCCGAGGAAATACTTTAGTTTTCCCAAATCCTTCATTTCAAACTCTTTAAACAGATTTTCTTTCAACTTCTGGATTTCTTTTGAGTCATCTCCTGTTATGATCATGTCATCCACATAAATAACCAAACAGGAGATAAGGTTACCTCGTCTCTTTAGAAATAAGGTGTGATCTGAATTGCTCTGCTGGTTCCCGAACTTCTGCATAGCTGTGGTAAATCTCCCAAACCAAGCCTTAGGAGACTGTTTAAGCCCATATAGGGTTTTCTTCAATCTGCAAACCTCACCATCTTCAAACTCATCTGAGAATTCCTGAGGGGCTTCCATGTAGACCTCTCTTTCTTCTTCTAATTCCCCATGAAGAAAAGCATTTGTAACATCAAACTGATGAAGATTCCAATCCTTGTTGGCGGCGATAGAAAGAAGTGCTCTGACATCTTTGCCACTGGTGAGAATGTCTCTGCATAATCTATCTCATATGTCTGCGTGTACCCTTTTGCAACAAGCCTAGCTTTGTACCGTTCAATAAGCCCGTCTGGTTTCCGTTTGATTGTGAAAACCCATCTGCATCCTATAGGCTTCATCCCCTTTGGCAATCTGCACTTCTCCCATGTATGATTTCGATCTAATGCACTTATCTATTTCTTCATGGAATTTCTCCAATGTTCGATCTTTAGAGCCTGTTCTGTTGTTTGTGGGATCTCTTCTTCATATAAAGCTACTTCATAGGTTGTGGCACTTCTAGACAAATTTCCCTTGCCAAAATTCCCAATAGAGTATTGAGTATTTCACACAGTCTTCTATGGGGTATATCGTTTAGGAAGAACACCCCGATTACTTCTGGGTGGTAGCACATATCTCCCAGTATCACCATCCACCATATTCCCTTCATGTTCGTCTTCAATGACTTGAGAAATATGATCAGAAGACTTAGGAGCAATAGTGGTAGGTTCAGAATCTCTTACCTCAGATATCAGTGGCGGAGGATATATGAGCTCGGGCAGCGGATTGGATTGTTCTGAGGTGGGTGAGATTGGCTCGGTGGCAAGGCTAACTTTTTCTGTTGGTGACTCAACCTAAACACCTCTAGATTGACTTGCAATAGGACAATGACACTCTAGCAGTGGTAAGCTAACCCAATGTTATCTCTCAAGGAAGATCTTAAAAGGCAATTAATTATGTCACAAGAAAACTATAAATTAATGATTAAAGCTGTAAAATTATCTAAAGCTGAGAAATTAAACTTAAACTAAAGAATTATCTAGGCATGAAAAAGAATTATTAACTAATGCGTGTAAATTAAACTTAACTAAAACTTAATCTTAAAATTATTTAGGAAATAAACTATAAAACCCTAGGCAAAAACTTAAACGCAAAAAATAAAGGAATTAACTAGGCAAATTGAATTTAAATAACTTTAATTAAAAGCTTCTAATCTAATCTAACTAGGCAGAAACTAAATTGCATAATTTAAAGGAAAGCATCGTAAAAACGCATAAACTAAATTGCAGAATTTAAAGTGCAGAATTAAAGAAAGCATAAGTAAAAGCAAATAAATAAACTTGATTAAAAATACCGTAAACCGTTTCAAAGACGAAACTACTGTCACTCAATTCCAATCTTCGAAACAAAACTAAGCTAAACTAAACTAAACTTGAATTTAAATAACTATACTAAACTAACTAGAACAGAAATCGAAACTAAGAATAATGAAAGCAATAAAAACCTAACTTTAGCTAACTAGGCGGAAACTAAAGATTAGGGCAAAGAGATTATCTAACTACGTCTAACTAAGAGCCTGGAGGCAGAAGGATTATTTTTCTCCGTTCATGTTCAGCCCCTTTTATAGACTTCAAATTAATCTTGATCACTATCAAACTTGCCATGCAAAACTGGACGCTAAAAGGAATAGAATCGTGTAAACATAGGTAATCTAGCTGGCAGCGTGCTCTGCAGATCACCTCAACTCTGGCAAAAATCGTAGCTCTGCAACATAAGTGAACTCTGGAAACTCGGCTTTGTAAAGGTATGGCAGAGCTGAAAGTCAGCTCTGCAAAGTTCAGATCCGGCGAGTAGTGCAGAGCTGAAAAGTCAGCTCTGCAAAGTTGACTCTGTCGATCTTACTCTGCTCTGTCAAGTTTACTCTGGCGCGTAAGTCAGCTCCGTCGATTTAGCTCTGCTAATTTAGCTCTGCTCTGGAGATTTCAGCTCTGCTAGGGAAGTTCAGCTCTGGAGATTTCAGCTCTGTACACCAGAATACACCTAAAAACGCCATTTTCATCCAAAATCTCCAAAATTACACTCTTCCATCTATAAAACCTAAATCTCCTGCAAAGCATAAAACAAATCATAAAACACACCAATTTCTAGAAGATTTAACTTAAAATATGCACATACAAACCCCTAAAATTAGAACAATTAAGCATAAATCAGTTGGATCCATTTCCAGACCTGGCATTGGTAACTAACTGGTGATCGTCGTATACCACCAAATAATTCCTACAATTCTACCAAGAATTAAATGAGTATAGTAATAAGCAGGGTCGAACCACAGAGAACAGAGTAATAACTTCAATTTCCTAGAGATCTAATTCGATGTAGCCACCACGCCTTAAATTGAGAGAAAATATTAATCAACTAAGAAAGCAAATAATTCAAATAAACAATTACTAGAAATCTATCAAAGAAAGGTAACTCGGCTCGAATAAATCCATACTAATTTAATAACTCCGTTCATCGATGCAAAGATAAATTCATCCCTATTAACCAACCAGTTATAGGATGTCGTGAACGCAGCGGACGTACCCCAATTCCTATTTATTGTGTCGCGATAGACAGTTGTAGACGTTAGCCTGCCTATTTTCTTTATTAAAATATAACCTAGCTGGAGACGCTAGACCTAGATTTAATATTCTAATAGCATTAAGATGAAGGAACCCAATTTAGACAAATTACCCAAGAACGCAAGTAATAATTCGTCTACCAATTTATTAATTCCTACTATGAATATGGTAGTTTTATCACTAATCAGCCCTATTCCATCAATTACGGATTGAGGGAACTAACTGACTGTAATCCAATTAAATCTAAGTTGATCAGGCTTAAATAAAATCGGAATTGACTTTAAACACAAGGAACAAATTGAAATCAATAGGAACCAATTTTATGAACAATTAGGTCTCAGAGATATTAAATAGTATTTCATTATTCTCGCCGACTTAAGAATTTACTCATAATTAAACTATAAACCATCACATAAATAAAAGCAGACATGAAATAACCAAACATAAAATAACGAAATAAACTAAAAGTAAAACAACCAATCACCAAATTGAATGAGAAAGAAAACCACGTCTGCCAACTTGATGAATTTGAAGTAAATTCCTCCCAATATCAAAAGCAAGGTCTCGAAAAATTCTTGTAAAAAGTGGAATGAAACTTAAACTAAATAAAACTAATCAAAGCTAATGTTGTCTCCAAAAGTGGCGGCTAGATTCCCAACAAAATAAACTTAAGGGATTAAAATCCCTAATAGCCGGTGTTGGGAACTTGATGAAATATCCTAGCCCTAGTTTTGATGATGCCAAAATCATTAGGTTTTCTTTTGTAATAGACTAGAACTTTTCGAAAAGTGTTGGAGTTCATTTTCTAATTTATCTAGTGTTCTGAAAACTGAAGATTGAAGACCACAGGACTGAGGACTGAAGACTGAATGACCTCAACTGAAGACTGCTGTGAAAAGGCCAAGTCAAATACTGATGTTTGACTGATCGAGTTGCTTACTGAAGAATCAATTATGGCTTAAGTAATAATGTAGGCCACGTGGATTTAACGGACTGATACTAAAGTCAAGTATCAGTTGACATTCTTCCTCGGACTGAATCTCCTGAGTAAAGAGGAAGCCACGCACCTTCATGTACGGCCGCATTAAATGCAGAGATATTGAAGATCGTCATTTCTCTGTAGAGTATTCCTTTCTGGTGACAACTTTTTTCAGAGGAGCCTTACCTTCTATACCTGAGACGCCATCCTTCACCAAATTAAGGAACTTCGAAGATTGAAGCCTCAGCCAAATTCAAATTACTCTCACAACGGATGAATTCTTGAAGACCATCTCCGCCAAGGATCTATTCAAGACTTCTCCTATAAATAGAGCTCGAGGAACACTGCAATCTTCACCGATTCAAACGCACAAGCTGAACCTCTGCCAAATTCGCAACTCAACCATTCACTACCTTTAAAGTTTTGAATCGAATAAGAGAATATCCAAAGCCAAAATCAGTCTACTGATTTCATACATTCTCTTAGTCTCTTAGGCAAATACTTTGTAATATCCAAAGCCTAAGTTCCCGGTTACAGAGAGTCTGTTCTCTGTAATCTAGTTGGTACTTCGAACCTCCTTTCAACTGAGCGAAAAAAGTGTTTGAGTAGAGAGGAGTTCAGACCAGTGTTCTGACTCGAAGAGATCTTAGCCACCCGCTGGTAAAGGCATTGTTGTGTCTTAGCATGCTAAGAGTGAGCGAGAAATCCAACCCAGAGTGTTGGTACTGAAAATTGTATTTTCAGTCTAAGGTTTGCTGTGCACCCGTAAGCACAAGCCCAGAGTGATAATCAGTGTGTTTAACTGACCGTGGACGTAGAAACTTGTTTCGAACCAGGTAAAAATCATTTGCCTTTTATCACTTTCAGTTTTACTTTTTTATTTGTGCACAAACTTGTTTATAGCTGAAACTGATTAATTGCAAAGTGAAACTATAACCAGACAACGTGTTAATCAAAGGCTATTTCAAAAGATAAGTTTTCCGTTGCTAGTGTTATTAGTCCAACTGATAGATCTTCGGATAATCAGTAAGATTCATAACACTCCTCTGTTTCAAAGTTTGACTGAAGCCCTCTGTGGATATCAGTCAAAGTTCTGTTGTTTAACTGAAATTGTTTTTATTTGTTGACCTCAGTCAAACTCTTTCAGTATCAGTTGATACTATTTCAGTTATCTTCAAGAGTATTAAAAAAATAGCCTATAGGTGTATCCCCCATACACCTGTTCAGCAATCCTCCGGGACCCAATAATGGGCTAATCGGCCTCTTCCCAAAATAAAGCCCAAAAATATATAAACAAGAGTTTTAAGGCTTAATTAATTCTAAAACATATAAGTCCTAGCCCAGCTCTCTTGCATCTTCAAAATCAAGCTAACATTTTATCAAAATCTCATCTTTCATAAGCTCTTCGCAATATCCACTGCTCTTTACTCTCGAGCTATACAATTTCTGTACAAAATGATGAAATTGAGGTTTAATATAAAATAAAAAGAAAAAGTAGCATCCCTTGAAAGCACAAAGAGCAGACTAAGGGTTCGAAACTCAAAAGATGATCGAAAAATGAAAAAAGAGAAACAAATGCATCAAATCAATACCTAAAATCTGGATAATCATCCATTTCCGACCAACTACCATGAGCAATATTATCCATTACACTCATACAAGGCCTATTGCTAAGATCAACTACAAATTCCCTCGGCTTGTAGCCCAGTTCACTTGCATTCCTGAGTCGACTTTTAATGCAACCTTCCGGAACTTCCTGCACCGGCTTCTTTTTCGAACCTTTTGGGCGGCCAGACCCTTGCTTCTCGGAGAGCATTTCCATCCCCTGACTAACCTGTTCTTCTAACCGTGTAAAGCGACTAGCAATATCCTCCGACTGCATATTTGGAGAAGTAACAACCTCTTCCCCACGCTGACCTTTGTTGCTCCCGAAGTCTTCATCTCCTATGAAAGTCGTGGCTCCCTTACCCGCCGACGCCAAAACGTCATGTCGCTTAGGAGTGCAATGAGCCTCCTGAAAATCATCAGCTTTCCCACAAGTCTCCACAATTTCTGCACAAAATATCACCTAATTGTATATATTAAAGCATATATAATCCAAGAATATGAAATACACACATCACCAACTTAGCAAGTCGATCTCACTCTCCCCTTGACTGTTAAGGTGGTTATCATAAAAGTATTCAGTTTCGAGAAAATTGCAGTTCATGGTGGTTAAGATTTGACGGGTTTTGGGATTGTAACACCTATACCCTTTTTTATTCACACCATAACCAACAAACACACACTTAATAGCACAAAGAGTGAGTTTAGTTCTTTCATGTTTGGGAATATGAACAAATACGGAGCAACCAAAAACCCGAGGTTGAAGAGTAAGGGCGAGAGGTATAGCGGCAAAAGTGGACAATTTTTGTAAGAAAATTTGAAGTTGGAGAGTTCTAGTAGGAAGGCGATTTATAAGATAAACGGAGCTAACAACAGCCTCAGGCCAAAAATGGGTGGGTGATGAATCTAGAATTGAACCTATCAGATTTACGGTGAAAAGTTTTCTATTATCTACCTGTGTTCCCATGGTTAAGCGTAAATATCTAGGGGTGCGCATTCGGGCGGGTTGGGTTGAAACCGAACTGAAATACCCAACCCGAAACCCAAACCGCCTAAAAAATTTCGAACCAAACTAAACCGTTTGACTAGTTAAAATCGAACCAAACCGAACCATAAATTTTCGGTTCAGTTCGGTTCGGTTTGGCCAAAACCGTTTTTTTTTTTATTTTTTAAAAAAAGCTATAAGCAAAAATTAAAGTACTATGAATAAGCAAAAATTACCACATCTAGATAAATCCATTTACTTCTACAATCAAGAGTTTGTAAAAATTAAAGAACAAGCACAGAATAAAAATCTTATGTACTTTTGAATTTAATGTTAAGTGTAAAATTCTAAATTTAATTTTTAAATATTTATTAATTAATAAATATTTAAAAATAAATATTTATTAATTATATTTAAATCGGGCGGGTTCGGTTTATAAACCAAACCGTTTTTCTCAAATCGAACCCGAACCATTTTCTGGCGGTTTGAAAATTTTCAAACCAAACCGAACCGTTTTCTCTACATAAACCGAACCAAACCGCCCGGTTTGGTTTGGTTCGGTTTGACGGTTCCGGTTTGATTTTGCTCAGCCCTATAAATATCAAAAAATTAAAGAGAATCGGATAGTGGAAAAATAGAGAGAGCGTATGTTTTATTTCAAGGGAACCCCTATTTATAGAGGTTATAGGAAGGATAAAATAGTAATTTTACACTGATACACGCGCTACACGCCTTAACTAGCTTGGGCTAACCGAATATATCTAAGAAGAAGAGTGTCTGATTCTTTGTCGGGATATTGTCTTCAATCTTCGCCTCTGGTGTTATATCTCAGCTCTGCCTTGAAATCGTCTTTCCAGCAATGTCTTCTCTGTTCTGTCCTTGGGCTTTTCTTACTCTGGTCGAGTACATGCTGCTCCGGCGTGCTCTGATTTGACCCAGCCTATCCTTGACCCGACTCTGATCTGACCTGGGGTTACGTGTTCCTCAACACTACCGATCTCTTATGATCGTATGCTCAATAAGGAGGGCCACGTGTCATGATCTTAGAAGTATGAGCATAAGGAGGGCCACGTGTCATGATCTTAGAGGTATACATACTTCACCCCTCATCAACTACTCTCCTCCCTGGTATGGTCGAACGATCATTTCTAGAGTTTGACCATATGTCAGAACTGCCTTAAAAGCTAATAGCTACTCTCCCCCTGGTATGGTCAAACGATCTTTTCCAGAGTTTGACCATATGTCAGAACTGCCTAAAAAGCCAATAGCTACTCTCCCCCTGGTATGGTCAAACGATCCTTTCCAGAGTTTAACCATATGTCAGAACTGTCATTCGGTAGAGCCGCTCTTTTTCGTCGTGCACTCCTACTTTTCTGACAAGTTGGCAGCTTTTCCCAGGTAATCATTTTTCCTCGTTTCCATAAAACCTCTTCGTTTCCGAAGAATTTCATAAAATTTTTGGCTTGTTTTAACAATTTCCTTCCTTTTTTCGTCAGTTTGTCACTGAAACTTCCCCTGCTATTTCACCGTTGTCCGTCTGCCATCCCTATCAGGTGCTTGTCCTCGTTCGTGTTTATTCCCACATCCTCAATTTAGGTATTATCTCAAACCCTTGATTTTTCCCTCTGCTTTTTCCAATTTTGGTGTGGTTATTTTTGGACTTTTTTTTAGCACTTATATAATCATGGCCCCCGAAACAAACCCCAATTCTGTCATGACTCGTGATCAATTAGATAAAATAGAAATGAGGTTGAGAAATCTCCCCAATCTTCGTTTTGAACTTCCTGGGGACCCGATAGAGTTCTTTAAGGACCTCTCAAAAACCAAGATCATCTTTTGGCAGGGGGGCAAGTAGACACAGGGCTTCGTTTCCCTCCCCCTACTTTCATAAAATATGATTGTAATTACCTTGGTATCCCTCTTCATCAAATCGCTCCCTCTACCCTACGCAGGGCTTTTGCTTTCCATATATTGCTTAGTCACCATGGTGTTCGAGACACTGCCAATCTCTTTTTCCAAACTCAAATTCTAAAAAAAACTAACACTCACCACAACTTTTCGAGCCACAAGAATTATCCTATTCACTTTTTGTCCAGTATGAATTCTAATGATAAAGGGTGTTGGGAACCTTGTGGAATATCCTAACCCTTGTTTTGATGATACCAAAATTCATAGGACTTTAATGTAATAGACTAGAATTGTTTTGAACTCAAGTGTTAGAGTTCGTTTCTAGTTTAGTTGCGGTGTCAAAGACTGAAGACTGAAGACTGAAGAACGAAGACTGAAGATTGAAGACTGAAGACTGCAGTTACCAACTGAAGTATCAGTTGAAGAATCAGTTGAAGACTGATTATTTAATGCGCGCCATGGACTGATACTAAAGTCAAGTATCAGTTGAACATTCCTCCTAGGACTGATCTTCCAACGTTCAGAGGAAGCCACGTACGCTCAAGTACAGCCGCATTAAATGCAGAGATATCTCAATATCTTATCTCTGCAGAGGTCATTCCTATCTGGTGGTTACTTTTCAGAGATGTCACATCTCCTGTCCATCAAAGAGAGCCGTTTCCACACAGACAAGGAACCTCGAAGATTGAAGCCTCAGCCCAAATTCGAATTGCTCTCCAACGGAAGAAATCTTGAGGACGATTTACGCCAACGGATCTATTCAAGAGTTCTCCTACAAATAGCGCTCGAGGATCACTTCAATCTTCACCGATTCAACGACATAAGCTGAAGCTCTGCCGAAATAGCTACTCAGCCTAAAGCTTAAACCGCCCAAAGCTTGAATCGAAGAAGAGAATTCCAAAGCCAAAATCAGTCACTGCTGATTACATACATTCTCTTAGACCCTAGGCATATATTCTGTGTACCCAGAAGCCAAAGGTCAAACTTGCTTCAAAGAACTCGTTCTTTGTAAGTATAGTTGGCACTCGTTTAAACCTCTCCCCCATAAGAGTGTTTGAGTGACTCGGAGTTTCAGAAAGTGTTCTGAACTCTGATAGGGAAGTCTGAGCACGAGGTGTGCTTAGCAAGGAAATCCTGCGCGAGCTGTGTAGGTGCTGAAATCCTGCGCGAGGTGTGTAGGTAGGGAAACCCTACGCGAGGTGTGTAGGTGCTGAAGAGAGAGTTTATCTTCAGTTCACGGTTTGCAGTGCACCAGGGAAGCACTTGCGGAGTGGATTGTTGGTCTGATCAACCAGTCGTGGATGTAGGAAAGAGTTTTTCCGAACCACGTAAAAGTCTCTGTGTTATTTACAGCTTTCAGTTTTACATTCATAACTGTGTTATTTCAATTGATAAAACTGAATGCTGACTAACTGAAAAGAGAAACCTTAATCCAACTATCTGCTCCACCGAGGCTATTCGAAACTAAGTTTAATTTCCGCTGCGTATGATATCAATCTGACTCACTATCCTCTGATAGTAAGGAAGAGAGATATCATCTTCATCTTTGCAAACACGACTGAAGCCCTTACGTGGATCAGTTAAGTTCCAGTGACTTAACTGATAACTCTTTACTGAAGAGCTTTCAGTATCAGTCGTCAACCCTGTTGGTCAACACTTATTTCGGTTAAACAGGTGTCTTGTTTGCTTGTAAAGTTTCGCTTCTATCTCTGACTGAGATCCCTCTGATTGAGGTTCATAGATAGTCATAAAAATAGCCTATAGGTGTATTCCCCCCCCATACACCTATTCGAGACCCCCCCGACCTAACAATTGGTATCAGAGCAGGTTGTTCGCAAGAACTATCTGTCTCTGACTAGTTCTACTTGAACTAGATCCTTATTAAAGGTCTCGAAAAAGTTTTGCTCTTTCTTATTGTTTTGTGCTTGCTACTTGCTTTATCTGCTGTTACCTGTTCTCTCTTTTTTGATGGAGACTAACCACAGCAGATTATCTTCTCTACCTATGTTTTGTATTGAAAAATACGACATATGGAAGTTCCGGCTTGAAAGCTTCCTCATTGCCCAACATTGTAGAATGTGGGAAGTCATCACCAGTGGTCCAATCATTATCACCGAAACTGTAAAAAGGGTTCCTACTGACATCCGTCAGGAACCTTACGATGAGGACCAGCCCAAGTCAAAGGCAGACTTCACCACAGAAGAAAGGAAGCAAGATGAGCTAGACAACCTCGCCAAAAGCATCATCTCCGGCACCGTTCCTGACAAGTATGTCATGAAGATCATCAAGTGCAGGACAGCAAAGGAGATGTGGGATATTCTGGAAAGAATGTGCGTAGGTTCTGAGGAGATCAAGGAGAATAAGCTTTCCATAGCTTGTCAGAAATTCGACTCCTTCCTCATGCTCAAGAATGAATCTGTCGAGGAAATGGAACAAAGATTCAATCTCATATTGAATGAAGTTCAATCCATTTCCAAAGACAAATACACTCAACGAGAAATCAACTTGAAGATTCTTCGAGCACTGCCACGAGGAGAATGGCAGATCTACTCAGTCGCTCATCAGCATAAGCCAGGATTCAGTCAGCTCCCGACAAACAAGCTTTTCTCCGATCTCATGGCAAATGAGTTCGATCTTCTGAGAAATCTTGGTAACAAGAAGGCTGGAGGATCAGACGAAGATGGTCCATCAACCTCAAGAGGAGTTGCACTGAAGGCCTCAACCAGAGAAGGCAAGAAGCAGATCAAGGAGCCAACGGAACTCAACCCTGAGGACTTCTTCAGTCAATATGCCTTGTTGACTGACAGATTCAACAAGATGGAGTCCAAGTTCCGGAAGTACAGAAGGTTCCACAAGCAGCACTACAAGGGAAATTAAAGAAAGAGAAAGGGACTCCAGACATTCCACAGATCGAAGCGGAGAAAGGAAGTCAGCCGCTTACGACATCAAAGAATTGGAATGTTATGGATGTAGAAAGAAAGGACACTTTAAGCATGAATGTCCTGATCTGACTCCAGCTGAGCGCAGGGAACTGAAAGCAAAGAAAGATCGCAGATCTTTGAAGAAGAAAGCGATGGTTGCTGATGATGCTGACACTTCCAACGACACATCAGAATCATCCGACTTCGACAGTTCCAGCTCAGATGATGAGAGCCGAGCCCTGATGGCCAACGAATCAGAAAGTGTAGCTGACAACAGCTACGACAATGGAATGAATGGCCCAGAGGTCAATGTCAGGAAACATAAAAAGAAGGAAGAGGCCAAAGCTTCAATCAGAACGTGGTATCTGGACAGTGGCTGCTCGAAGCATATGACGGGCTACAAAGAATATCTATCCCAGTATGTTGAGAAAGCTGGATCCAAAGTTGCATTCGGAGACAACTCGATTGGAGAAACAAAAGGCTATGGTGTGCTCAACATGGGTAACGCCAGTATCAGTAATGTTAGCTTTGTTTCTGGTCTTAAACATAATCTGTTGTCTGTGAGTCAATTTTGTGACAGTGGTTTCACAGTGAAAATAAAAAAGGATGAATTCACTGTTAGAAACAATCAGAAGAAGGTGGTTCTGAAGGGATTCAGACAAGGAAGTCTCTACGTCGTTTCTTGGGAAGATAGCCCACCAGAAACGTGCCTCATCAGTAAAAGCAGCTCAGAGCTCAATTGGCTATGGCACAAGAGACTCAACCATCTTAACTTCAAGACGATCAACAAACTTGCTAAACATCAACTGGTAGAAGGACTCCCTTCTATTGTATTCCAGAAGAAGCAAGAATGTGAAGCATGCCTCAGAGGAAAGCAGACGCGGACATCATTCAAGTCAAAGACAGGACACTCCTCTGAAAGGATTCTGCATCTACTTCACATGGATCTGTTTGGCCCGATCACTCCAAGAAGCTACAACGGTAGGAAGTACACCTTGGTAGTTGTGGATGATTATTCACGATATACCTGGGTTATCTTTCTTTTCAAAAAGAAGGAGACACTGGAGGAACTGCCAAAGCTGTTGAAGAGACTGAGCGTTGAAAAGGAAGTCAACATCATCAGCATCAGATCAGATCGTGGGACTGAGTTCCTCAATACTGTCATTCGTGAGTATTGTGATGAACAAGGAATCAGTCATCAAACTTCTGCAGCAAGAACTCCACAGCAGAATGGAGTTGCAGAAAGAAGAAACCGGTCTCTAAAGGAAGCAGCAAGGACGATGCTAGCCGAGTCAAAACTCCCCTTGAAGTTTTGGGCCGAAGCAGTCAACAACGCATGCTACACGCAGAATCGCTCCTTCCTCACTCAGAGACATGGAAGAACTCCATACGAGTTATGGAAGAACAGAAAGCCATCGATTGCCCACTTTCATGCTTTCGGTTCTAAGTGTTTCATACACAACAATGATAAGAAGAGGTTGAACACCTTCGATTGCAAGGCTGATCCAGGAGTCTTCCTTGGATACTCCGGAACAGAACGTTCAAGCAAAGCCTATCGAGTGTTCAATACTCAAACTCTATGTGTAGAAGAAACACCTCATGTGATCTTTGATGAGTCTACAGATGGTTTCAGGGAACAAGATGCTGAAAAGAATGTTCAGATCACTGAAGGTTCCAAAGCTGAAATCCATACTGACGAGCCCTCTACTGTCTTGGTATGGGGACCTGACAAGGATGAAGATACTGAGATGCTTCAGTATCAGAAGATCAACCAACGGTCTGAAGTTCAAACTGGAGCCAATGCAGATGGCAATAGTCAAGGGGGAACTCCAGTTGCTGAAGTTCAAGTTGAACGCGCAGAAGCCGCCCCAGCTCAACTCTCCCCTGCTCCAGAAAGTGCTCAACATCCCAGAGCTATTCTAACTGAAGAAGCTCCACCATCTCCTGAAGAAATCAAGAAATATCGAAGATGGTTTGAACTCCACTCTAAGGAGAACATCATTGGAGAACCATCAGATGGCGTCAAGACTCGGAGATCTATGTGCAATCTCGTCTTCGACATCAATCAGAACTGCATCAACGAAGATAAGAATTTCAGCTGTTTCTTATCAACTACAGAGCCGAAGGATATTGAAGAAGCTCTGAAGTCCACAGAATGGGTCATCGCAATGCTAGAAGAACTCAATGAATTCAACCGGAATTCTGTTTGGGAGCTTGTGGATCGACCAGACGATGCAAAGGTGATTGGCTTGAAATGGATTTTCAAGAACAAGAAAGACGAAGAAGGAAACGTTGTGAGAAACAAAGCAAGGCTTGTGGCTAAAGGATACAGTCAAGAAGAAGGAATCGACTACGACGAGACATTTGCCCCAGTTGCCAGATTGGAAGCAGTCAGACTCTTCTTAGCTTTTGCAGCTCACAAAGGTTTCAAGGTACACCAAATGGATGTCAAGTGTGCATTTCTCAATGGAGTGCTCACAGATGAAGTCTATGTAAAACAACCTCCAGGATTTGAGGCTGCTGGACCAGAAAAGGTGTACAAGCTGAAGAAAGCGCTCTATGGGTTGAAGCAAGCACCAAGAGCGTGGTATGATACTCTCTCGGAGTATCTAGTTGAACAAGGCTTCAAAAAGGGATCTCTGGACAGAACGTTGTTCACTCTCAAAGAAGGAGAAGATCTCTTGCTTGTTCAAATTTATGTCGATGACATAATCTTCGGATCCAAATCCGAACACATGTGCAATAAGTTTGCTGACATCATGAAGAACAAATTCCAAATGTCCATGATGGGAGAAATGAATTTCTTTCTCGGATTGCAAGTCAAGCAGACTAAAGAAGGAATACTGATCAGCCAGTCCAAGTATGCGAAGGAGCTGATAGCTAAGTTCGGTATTCAGCACATGAAGTCAGTCAAGATCCCAATGAACACAAACTGGAAAGTTGATCCAGGTTCAGAAGGAAGCTCTGTCTCTTCAAAGAAGTACAGAGAAATCATTGGATCTTTGCTGTATTTGACTGCGAGCAGACCAGATATCGCATTTGCAGTCGGGGTTTGTGCAAGATATCAATCAGATCCTAAGGAAGCTCATTTAGATGCAGCTAAGCGGATTCTGAGATATCTCAAGGGCACACCCAATTTAGGATTGTGGTACCCAGCAGAGGACGACATCAAGCTCACCGGATTTTCAGACTCCGACTTCGGTGGATGCAAGCTTGATCGCAAATCAACCTCCGGAACATGTCAATTCCTAGGCAACAAGCTCATCTCTTGGTTTTCTAAGAAACAGACTTCAGTCGCCACCTCTACAACTGAAGCTGAATATGTTGCTGTCGGAAGCTGCTGCTCACAAATCCTGTGGTTAGTCCATCAACTAAAGGACTATGGGATCGAGGAAAAGGAAGTTCCTATCTATTGCGACAGCTCCAGTGCTATTGCAATCTCCCAGAATCCAGTTCATCACACCAGAGTCAAACATATTGAGATTCGACATCACTTCATTCGTGATCATGTCGAAAAGAAGAATGTCTCTGTGGAATGGATTCCCACTGCTATTCAGAGAGCGGACCTGCTGACCAAGGCTCTTCCAGAAGAGAGGTTCAACGATCTTTGTGCAAAGATTGGCCTCATCAACCCTGAAGAGTGATGCTGTGTTTGAAGATTTTCTCAAACAGTCATGCTGACTGGTGGTCAACCAACTGCTGCTTCTACGATCGTCGACGTAAAAAGCAATGAAGTCCAAGTGCTCATCTGAAGAGGAAGTCATCCTGATGAATCATCCAGGATCACGTGGTATCAACTGACTACTATGTTCAGTTGATCAGTAAGTATTTTAAAATGCTTACCTTTTCAAAATCAGTTATTTCAGTTTAGAGCTTTAAGTTTTTAATTCAAAATCTTTTCTCTAACTGATCAGTTTCTTTCAAAAACTTTAACTGATTATTGGAATTGTTGGAATTGGAATATCCGAAAGAGGACAAGATTTTTATAAAGTGAAAATCTGTTTTGATTGAACTTGTCCTGATCTTTTTGCCAAAAATCCTTCCAACCTTTTTGCCTCTGCAATAAAATTTCTTGAAACGCTCATTGACATGACATATGTAATGATGCCTTTTGAAGTCCCTCGCAGTGACGGCGGGCGCGAAATTTTTCTTCAATTGCATTTAAGGCACAGTTTTCGAAAAACCTTTTCATCTTCTACATGGTTCACATCTTGTCTATTTATACCATGTTGTCTTCATAGTATTTCTGCATCAACTAACAACTCTCCACAGCTTTCACTGTGAGAAAAAGTTTCAATTGTTTCCAAAGTTGCAGAAAAATTGTTCCGACTAAAGGAGAAATCTATGACTGCAAAGTCATGGAGTGGAAGAATGACGCTCATAGTCTTGGTCTTTACCGGACCCTTCCACTGGATCACAACGTCTCTCCGGCGTCAAAGTTTGCTCTACCCTCACTTGTATCCAGCGAAGCGAGCGTCTTCCATCCTCATGCCCGGTGCATCGGTTTGAAGTACCTGTCTGAAATAGGACAGACTTCATCGTCTTCACATGGAGGCCTCTTGCCCACTGTGAAGCTTCGATGCCAAGCAACAACAATGAGCAGGAGCTCGTTGTCAACCGGTGCAAGATCGACAGCGTATATCCTCACGATAGCCGCTGATTCGATTTTCCTTCCCCACACAACTCTCCTCATTTGCTTCTTTCTCTTCACCATCAACCCTCTTCTCAACCTCCTTTGGTTTGCATGATTGCTGCTCTCTTCTTCCCAGTTTCGAGAGCCATGCAAACCTAAACCCACCCCTTTCTTCGTCTCCTTCCCTGTCTCCTCACCCATCTTTCATTTTTCTTTTCTAAACCCTCCGCCTTCTCCGTATACCTCTGACCCTCAACATCTTTCTCTGGACCATTCTGCGATTCAGTTTCCACGCAGTGGTCTTAGCTTCATCCTTCAGTCAAAATCCCACCTTTTTGATGTTGCCAAAAAGGGGGAAATTCTTAAGAGACTTATTCTCAAAAGACTGAAGACGATCAAGCAAAATGATCGTCCTATTTCATCAGGATGATTATGAGGAAGATACACCAAGAGGAAGAGACCTCAATTCAACGGAAAACAAGTGAGAGTGGAACAAGCTTAGGAACATTGAAGACACGAAGACAGAAGATGAAGATCAAGAAGTTCAAGGCGCAGCCAAGCAGACTGCTGGAGTCCATGGTTTATCCATGATGTTTTTGTTTTACTTTTTACTCCAATGTAAGTCTTGCTCTGTACCTAGACTGATGGCTTATCAGTCCGTTTAATGAAATGAACTTCTTATTGATCTCACCCTGAAGACAATGACTCTTTGTCCAGGCTCTGATTTATGGTTATTTTTCTGTCTTCTTGCTGTTCTGTGTTTAGAACTGTTTTCGTTCTTGCTCTGAGTACAAGTTATTTAGGTTCTGTTGTTAAGGGGGAACAGCTTTCACCCCTTGTCTAGAACTTGTACTGTGAGCTCAGTCTTTTTGCTGTATAGAACTGCTGTGTGGTTTTGGCATCATCAAAAAGGGGGAAATTGTTGGGAACCTTGTGGAATATCCTAACTCTTGTTTTGATGATACCAAAATTCATAGGACTTTAATGTAATAGACTAGAATTGTTTTGAACTCAAGTGTTAGAGTTCGTTTCTAGTTTAGTTGCGGTGTCAAAGACTGAAGACTGAAGACTGAAGAACGAAGACTGAAGACTGAAGACTGAAGACTGCAGTTACCAACTGAAGTATCAGTTGAAGAATCAGTTGAAGACTGATTATTTAATGCGCGCCATGGACTGATACTAAAGTCAAGTATCAGTTGAACATTCCTCCTAGGACTGATCTTCCAACGTTCAGAGGAAGCCACGTACGCTCAAGTACAGCCGCATTAAATGCAGAGATATCTCAATATCTTATCTCTGCAGAGGTCATTCCTATCTGGTGGTTACTTTTCAGAGATGTCACATCTCCTGTCCATCAAAGAGAGCCGTTTCCACACAGACAAGGAACCTCGAAGATTGAAGCCTCAGCCCAAATTCGAATTGCTCTCCAACGGAAGAAATCTTGAGGACGATTTACGCCAACGGATCTATTCAAGAGTTCTCCTACAAATAGCGCTCGAGGATCACTTCAATCTTCACCGATTCAACGACATAAGCTGAAGCTCTGCCGAAATAGCTACTCAGCCTAAAGCTTAAACCGCCCAAAGCTTGAATCGAAGAAGAGAATTCCAAAGCCAAAATCAGTCACTGCTGATTACATACATTCTCTTAGACCCTAGGCATATATTCTGTGTACCAAGAAGCCAAAGGTCAAACTTGCTTCAAAGAACTCGTTCTTTGTAAGTATAGTTGGCACTCGTTTAAACCTCTCCCCCATAAGAGTGTTTGAGTGACTCGGAGTTTCAGAAGGTGTTCTGAACTCTGATAGGGAAGTCTGAGCACGAGGTGTGCTTAGCAAGGAAATCCTGCGCGAGCTGTGTAGGTGCTGAAATCCTGCGCGAGGTGTGTAGGTAGGGAAACCCTACGCGAGGTGTGTAGGTGCTGAAGAGAGAGTTTATCTTCAGTTCACGGTTTGCAGTGCACCAGGGAAGCACTTGCGGAATGGATTGTTGGTCTGATCAACCAGCCGTGGATGTAGGAAAGAGTTTTTTCGAACCACGTAAAAGTCTGTGTTATTTACAGCTTTCAGCTTTACATTCATAACTGTGTTATTTCAATTGATAAAACTGAATGCTGACTAACTGAAAAGAGAAACCTTAATCCAACTATCTGCTCCACCGAGGCTATTCGAAACTAAGTTTAATTTCCGCTGCGTATGATATCAATCTGACTCACTATCCTCTGATAGTAAGGAAGAGAGATATCATCTTCATCTTTGCAAACACGACTGAAGCCCTTACGTGGATCAGTTAAGTTCCAGTTACTTAACTGATAACTCTTTACTGAAGAGCTTTCAGTATCAGTCGTCAACCCTGTTGGTCAACACTTATTTCGGTTAAACAGGTGTCTTGTTTGCGTGTAAAGTTTCGCTTCTATCTCTGACTGAGATCCCTCTGATTGAGGTTTGTAGATAGTCATAAAAATAGCCTATAGGTGTATTCCCCCCCCCCATACACCTATTCGAGACCCCCCGGACCTAACAAAGGGTTTTTACCTAAATATTGATGGGTGTCCACTGTGGAGGTGATTGGAGTACATATGATGTGTGTATTTTAGTTACTTAGTTTGGTGTGTGTTTTTCCATGATTTTATATGATTTTATATGATTTGTGATATTTTGGGTATAGGGATTGAGCAAAAATTGGAGATGGATCTTGTGGATGGAAGAAGTCAAAGGAAATCGAGTTTTGCATGGAATTGATCGAGTTTGTGTGGATTTTGATGAAAGTGGTGGACTATGAAGAAGAAGTTTGGAGATTGGATTTGGAATTAATTGTCTAGAATTTAATTAGTCCAAAACTCTTTATTTTAATTATTTTCTATGCCTTATTTTGTAAAGGGCCGAAAATACCCATTTAATGGGCTAGGCTTGGTCACTTAAGGGTTTTAATTCCCTTAACCTTATTTTTTTTGGGAGCCGCATGCATGCATTAGATAAATAGGGAGTTAGTTGTTGACTTTTGGATACACATATATTTTTTTTACTACTTAGATATTAGATTTAATCTCTTGCTTTGGTTTTTGGTGATTGGAGGCGAGAACTTCAACCTTTGGCAGACAAGTTTTCTTTTGTGATTCAAGTGGTGACTTTTATATTTTAATTCCAATTTTATTTATTTTATGTTTGCTTTTATTTATTTGATTGTTCTAGTTTTAATTATGAGTAGCTAACTAGTGTATCTCCCGCGCTATGCGCGGTAATTGTGATCTTAGACTCGCATAAATTGTATATATATTTTATATTTTCTTCGTCCACACAAAAAATAGTCCTAGAAAAAGACGATACAAATTTTAATAAAAATGGCTAGTGTATTGTGAATGAATAAAGGATCACACTTAAAATGTAGTGTAAATAATGATAATTAATTTATATTGTGATGAGTGAAGAAAAAGATCCATCAGATCCATCATGTATGCAAACTTTCCAAAACTATAATAAGACTAATTTTTGTGGACGTCCTTAAATGACAAAAATAGACTGTTTTTGTGGGCGTAGAGAGTAATTATCAGTATAACCTAAAAAAATTAATTTTAATATCAAATTTATTATTTGCAAATTGATCTAATATTTTAATATAACCAATGTAATTTATGAAAAAATATAACAATTGTTTATAGATAGATATAGTATCACTTATATTGCCATTGCACCGAGTCATGTTGTTTTTTTTTTTTTTTTTTTTATAGTATCACTTATATAATAAGTTGCTAATGATATAAACCACATTAACAACTACTTTCAGATTCAAAATTATACCAAATAAAGTATATATATATATATATAAAATAAGTTGCTAATGATATAAACCACATTAACAACTACTTTCAGATTCAAAATTATACTAAATAAAGTAAATATATATATATATATATATATATATATATATATATATATGGTTAATTGCCCATAAAATACTGAATTTTCATCCAATTCTGGTTTTGCATACAAACTTTGAACTGTGGCATGATAATTACTAAACTTTTGATTTTATCTGATTTTGCTACTAATTCAAATTCCGGCCAAATTTCAGGCTAATATGGCCTGTCAATATTTGACGTGGCATATTTATTCTTGCGTGGCAATTAGTTGGCAAAATAGTATTTTTTTATTTAATTTTTTATCAATAAAAAAAGAACAGAAAGCAAATAACTCAAATTGTCAGTGACTTAATATATCATCTCAAATAATAATATTCTTTTAATTAAATTAATTAATTGAATAAATTCTATCATAGTAAGGGGATTCTTCGAATGTAAGTGTATCAGCCAAAAATATTTTAATTATCAATAAATTAATATATCAAATCAAATTTAAAAATAAAAAAAGAACACAAAGAAAATAACTCAATTTTGCTTTCTTCGGATTTTTTCATGCAAATAACATGCACTACAAATCAAATTAATCAACTCGTTTGACTTTTTGGGCGCCGAACATAAGGGGATTCATCCCTTAAACACAATTTCATCCAATGCTTCTTATTTTAACGACCTAAATATACTTTCTTGGAATTTTCTTACCATTATTGAATTTATTCAATTAATTAATTCAACTACAAAAATGTTATTATTTGATTTGATATATTAAGTTATTGATAATGTGGGTTATTTTCTTTGTGTTATTTTTTATTAATAAAAAATTAAAAAAAATATTATTTTGCCAACTTATTGCCACACAAGAATAAATACGCCACATCAAATATTGGCACGCCATATTAGCCTAGAATTTGGCCGAAATTTGGATTAGTAGCAAAATCAGATAAAATCAAAACTTTAGTAATTATCACGACACAATTTAAAGTTTGTGTGCAAAACCAGAATTGGATGAAAGTTTAGTATTTTATGGGCAATTAACCCATATACACATATATATATATATATATATATATGTTAGGTCCGGAGGGTCTCGAATAGGTGTATGGGGGGGATACACCTATAGGCTATTTTTCGTGAGTTAAAACGAAACTTCAAACACAAACTGACTCAACCTGTTTACTGAAAAGAGTTTTGTCAAAACAGGGTTGACGACTGATACTGAATACTCTTCAGTAAGGAGTTATCAGTTAAGTTAAAGACTTTAACTGATACACGTAAGGCTTCAGTCAAGTTTGATAAACAGAGATATGTTATGAATCTTACTGACTATCAGAAGATAGATCAGTTAGACTGATAACACATGCAGCGGAAAACTTTTGTTTCGAAATAGCCTGTGTAATTAAACACGTTGCCAGTCATTAGGTTTCTCTTTGCAATTAATCAGTTTTCAGTTTAAGAAGGTAAGAGCGCAAGTAAGAATGTAAGTACTGAAAGCTGTAAATAACACATAGATTTTTACGTGGTTCGGAAAATACTTCCTACATCTACGGTCGGTTGATCAGACCAACAACTTCACTGGGCAAGTGCTTACGGGTGCACTGCAAATCGATGCTAGTGCTTACGGGTGCACAACAAACCTGAACGTGTGCTTGCGGGTACACACAAACCGAGACGATTGAAGATCCTATCTTCAGTACCAACGCACCTGGTTGGATTTCTCACTCCTAGCGCACGCTGGGCACTAAGACCTCACAGAGACAAAACACCTGTCTGAACTCCTTTTCGACACAAACACTCAATTCGGTTGATTGAAGAGAGGTTTGAAAACTTGCCAACTAAACCACAAAGAACAAGTTCTTTACAGTCAGTTTTACCTAGGCTTTGGATATACAATATTTGCCTAAGGTCTAAGAGAATGTATGTAATCAGCAGTGACTGATTTTTGGCTTTGTGATTCTCTTCTTTGATTAAAACTTTGGGGAGGCTTGGTTTAGCTGAGTAACAAATTTGGCAGCGTTTCAGCTTATGTTGTTCAATGGGTGAAGATTGAAGTGATCTTTGAGCGCTATTATTGGAGACGTCTTGAATAGATCCATTGGCGGAGACGGTCTTCAAGATTTTTCCGTTAGAGAGAGAGAACGAGGTTGGAGAAAGAGGGAGAGTACGGGAGAGGGATGTGAGAAGGGAAAATCGAATCAGTGACAGTCGTGAGGACTAACACTGTCGATTTACCGGCACGAGGTCTTTGAAGAAAGGACTATGTGCGGTTGGTGATACCGGCAGACAACGAGAGAGAGCTCGTTGTTGTTGCATGCCATGGAGGTGAGCAAGATATGTGAAATAAGCTTGATAACCTCCTGAAGCTTAGAAGCTTCTTAGCGCCAGGCATTAGGATGGAAGACACTCTTGTCGCTGGATATAAGTGATGGTAGAAATAAGCTTGACGTTGGAGAGACGTTGAGATCCAGTGGAAGGGTCCTGTGAAGACCAAGTGTGTGAGCGTCATTCTCCCACTCCATGACTTCGTTGTCATTGAACTCTCCTTTGTCGGAACAAAATTCTTCTGCAACTTTTGAATGATTGAAATTCTCTGTGGAGAGATGTTAGTTGAAAAAGAAAACAAGTGAAGACATCGAGGCATATATAGACTATATTACCAAGAAAGAAGATGATTTTTTTTTTCGAAAAATGTGCCTAAAATCTTTTTGAAGAAAAATTTCACGTCCGCCGTCACTACAGAGGACGGAAGCTTCAAAAGGTAAGAAAAATAATTGCATTTAATCAAATTAATGAGATTTTCAAGATTTTCATTTCAGAGGCAAAAATGTTGGAAATATTTTAAGTAAAGAATCATGACAAGTTAAAGCAATTTTTAAATCCTCTTAAAAGTACTTGCCCTTCACGAATATTTCATTTTCCAACAATCAGTTAAAGATTTTTAAACAAACTGATCAGTTAGAGAAAGATTTTTGAAGACAATCAAAAACTCATAACTGAATTAACTGATTTTCACAGGGTAAATTGAAGATACTTACTGATCGACTGAACATTGTAATCAGTCGATACCACTGTTTCTGATTGACTTATCAAAATAAGTTCCCCTTCAGATGAAGACTCTTCTTTTTTGACTATCACGTCAGCAGTTGAGGAGCACTAGTTGGCTGAGCAACAATCATCGTGACTGCAGTTGAGTTCTTCAAACACAACATCATTCTTCAGGGTTGATGAGGCCGATCCTTCCACAAAGATCGTTGAACCTATCTTCAGGAAGAGCTTTGGTCAACAAATCTGCTCTCTGAACTACGGTCGGAATCCATTCAATAGAGATATTCTTCTTCTCCACATGATCACGAATGAAGTGATGTCAGATTTCAATATGCTTGACTCTTGTGTGATGAACTAGATTATGTGAGATTGCAATAGCACTGGAGCTGTCGCAATAATTGGGACTTCCCATAGTCCTTCAGTTGTTGGACTAGCCATAGGAGTTGTGAACAACAACTTCCCGCAGCAACATATTCAGCTTCAGTTGTGGAAGTGGCGACTGAAGTCCGTTTCTTTGAAAACCACGAGATAAGTTTGTTGCCTAGAAATTGACAAGTTCCCGAAGTTGATTTGCGATCAATTTTGCATCCTGCAAAATCTTAGTTTGAATATCCGGTGAGCTCGAAGTCGTCGTCAGCTGGATACCACAATCTTAAGTTGGGTGTGCCTTTGAGATATCGCAAAATTCATTTTGCTGCATCCATATGAGCTTCCTTTGGATCTGACTGATATCTTGCACAAACTCCGACTGCATACGCGATATCTGGTCTGCTGGCAGTCAAATACAGTAATGACCTAATGATTTCTCTGTATTTGGTTGAAGATACAGATTTTCCTTCCAATCCTGGATCTACCTTCCAGTTTGTGTTCATTGGAATCTTGACTGATTTCATGTGCTGAATACCGAACTTGGCGATCAGTTCCTTGGCGTACTTCGACTGATTAATCAGTATTCCTTCGCTGGTCTGCTTAACTTGTAGTCCAAGAAAGAAATTCATTTCTCCCATCATGGACATCTGAAACTTCTTAGTCATAATATCAGCAAACTTCTTGCACATGCGTTCGGATTTGGATCCGAAGATTATGTCATCGACATAAATTTGAACAAGTAGGTGATCTTCTCATTCTTTTAGAGTGAACAAGGTTTTGTCAACAGTTTCTTTCTTGAATCCTTGTTCTACCAGATACTCAGAAATAGTATCATACCATGCTCTTGGAGCTTGTTTCAATCCATAGAGCGCTTTCTGCAGCTTGTACACCTTTTCTGGTCCAGCAACCTCAAAACCCAGAGGTTGTTCCACGTAGACTTCATTGATGAGCACTCCATTGAGAAATGCACACTTCACATCCATTTGGTATACTTTGAATCCTTTGTGAGCGGCAAAGGCTAAGAAGAGCCTGACTGCTTCCAGTCTTGCAACAGGGGCAAAGGTTTCATCGTAGTCGATTCCTTCTTCTTGACTGTACCCTTTGGCTACTAGCCTTGCTTTGTTTCTCACCACGTGACCTTCTTCTTCTTTCTTGTTTTTGAAAATCCATTTCAAACTAATCACGTTTGCATCGTCTGGTCGATCCACAAGTTCCCAAAGTGAATTCCAGTTGAATTCATTGAGTTCTTCTTGCATTGTGATGATCCATTGAGTGGACTTTAGAGCTTCTTCAATGTCCTTGGGCTCTGTAGTTGATAAGAAACAACTGAAATTCTTATCTTCGTTGATGCAGTTTTGGTTGATGTCGAAGACGAGGTTGCACATCGATCTTCGAGTCTTCACACCGTCTGATGGTTCTCCGATGATGTTCTCCTTTGAGTGGAGTTCAAACCATCTTCGATACTTCTTGATATCTTCTAGCGAGGGTGGAAGTTCTTCAGTCAGAATAGTTCTGAGTCCTTCAGCAGTTTCTTGAGCAAGGGAGTGTTGAACTGGTGTTGCTTCAGCAGGTTCAACTTGTTCTTCGACTGTCGGAGTTTCCCCTTGACTGATGCCATCTGTATTAGCTCCAGTCGAATCTTCTGACCTTTGACTGATCTTCTGATACTGAAGTTTTTCAGTATCCTCTTCTTTTCCAGGTCCCCACACCAAAACTGTAGAGGGTTCGATGCTTTTCATTTCAGTTCTGGAATCTTCAGTGTTCTCAGCACTTCTTTCAGTTTCCTGAATCCTGAAATTATCAGTAGACTCATCAAAAATAACATGTGGTGTTTCTTCCACACAAAGAGTTTGAGAGTTAAACACTCTATAGGCTTTGCTCGATCGTTCTGTTCCAGAGTATCCAAGAAAAATTCCCGGATCAGCCTTGCTCTCAAATGTGTTTAACTTTCTTTTGTCATTGTTGTGAACGAAACACCGAGAACCGAAAGCATGAAAGTATGAGATTGAAGGCTTGCTGTTCTTCCATAGCTCGTATGAAGTTTTCTCATGTCTTTAAGTGAGGAAGGAGCGATTTTATGTGTAGCATGCATTGTTGACTGCTTCAGCCCAAAACTTCAAAGGGAGTTTTGATTCGTCTAGCATTGTCCTTGCTGCTTCCTTCAAAGACCTGTTTATTCTTTCTGCTACTCCATTTTGCTGGGGAGTTCTTGCTGCAGAAGTCTGATGACTGATTCCTCGTTCTTCGCAGTAGTCACGAATGACGACATTGAGAAATTCAGTCCCTCGATCTGATCTGATGCTGATGATGTTGACTTCCTTTTCAACGCTTAGTCTTCTCAGCAGCTTTGGCAATTCCAGCAGTGTCTCTCTCTTGTTGTAGAGAAATATGACCCAAGTATATCGAGAATAGTCATCCACGACAACTAAGGTATATTTCCTACCGTTGTAACTTCTGGGAGAGATTGGGCTAAACAGATCCATGTGAAGTAGTTGGAGAATTCTTCCAGAGGAGTGTCTTGTTTTTTACTTGAATGACGTCCTAGTTTGCTTTCCTCTTTGACATGCTTCACATTTTTGCTTCTTCTGGAACACAATAGAGGGTAAGCCATCTACCAATTGATGCTTAGCAAGCTTGTTGATTGTTTTGAAGTTGAGACGGTTGAGTCTTCTGTGCCATAGCCAATTGAGCTTCGAGCTGCTTCTGCTGATGAGACATGTTTCTGGAGGGCTATCTTTCCATGAAATGACGTAGAGACTTCCTTGTCTGATCTCTCTCAGAACCACCTTCTTCTGACTGTTTCTAACAGTGAATTCATCTTTCTTGATCTTTACTGTGAATCTGCTGTCACAAAATTGACTCACAGATAAAAAATTATATTTTAGTCCAAAAACATAGCTAACATTACTGATACTGGCATTACCCATGTCGAGTACACCATAGCCTTTTGTTTCGCCGATTGAGTTGTCTCCGAATGCAACTTTTGATCCAGCTTTCTCAACATATTGAGTGAGATATTCTTTATAGCCTGTCATGTGCTTCGAGCAGCCGCTATCTAGGTACCATGTTCTGATTGAAGCTTTAACTTCTTCCTTCTTTTTGTGTTTCCTGTTTTTGCCCTGCAAGGAAGAGTTAATTTAGGTACCCAATCAATGTTTGGGTCCTTCATTGTTAGCTCTTGTTCCTTTTGGAACCCATATCTGCTTCAGAACTGGTCTTGGTGCTGATCTCTTGCACTTGGCTGGTTGTCTGACTGAAGTGATTGGTGCTTCAGTTGGCACATGAGCTTTGTTCTGTTGAGCTTTCCCTTTAGGAGCCTCGCGTTTGTAGAAGCTTTGTCTGGTGCAGTATTGAGGTCTTCTCTGCTCCATTGAGTATCTCCTTTGAGATACGTGACTCATCCTTGACTGATGGAGACTTAGCTGATGTTGTGGAACATGAGTCTTATGATGTCCTGTTGCACACTGTTGTAGATGACCTTTGGCTCGTCTAGACTTATCATAGCTGTGTCTCCATGGTTGTTGTTCTCTTCAGAACTGAACTGGTTTCAGTTTCTGATTGCTTCTATTGTTCTTTCCCCTGGACTGGTGAGGAAGACTCTGCTTTAGTCCCGATGTTCCTTCCCCAATTTTTGACTGAAATCTGCTTTCCAGTCTTCTTAGAAGGATGAACTGGTTGGGGGCTTCCTTACCTCGTCTGTAGCTTTGAAGAGGATGAACATTTCTTGTTTCCATCAATTTTTGCTTCTGAATTTCTTCCATATCATGATCCCTAGACTCTTCTGAAGTGTTGTCTTCATAAGTGTCAGTTGCTTCCTTGATCATGTATTCTTTCCTTTATCGGCAGGAGCCACCTTTCCTCCGATGCTTTCCACTAGAGCTTTTGAAGGAAAGTTAGTCATCATAGGAGACTTCATCATACAGTATTTGACTGTTTCCTCCAATTTGTGATTGAGCCTCTTGATTTCATGAGATGCTCTGTCACATTCTGATGTAGAAATTCTAAGCTTTTCTTCCAGTCGACTGTTCTCCATGATCAGTCCATCAAGACAGGTTTCATCTAGAAAGTAGATGATCGTCTGATTTTTGATTCGTTCTTCATTGATCTCTTTTTCCATTTTCTGATTCTGCATGAGGAGATCTTCGAACATTTTCTTTAACTGACAGTGATCAGTCATGAGCTGATCGTACTCTTCAATTTCATCAACTGAGCTATCTCCAAATTCTGAGTGGTCTCCTGTAAACACCAAGGAGTTATTAGTATAAAGAGTTTTTGAGTAAGAGTTTACCTCTGGCCCATTCATTCCATTGTCGTAGCTGTTGTCGGCCACACTTTCGATGTCGTTGGCCATGAGGGCTTGGCTCTCAACATCTGAGCTGGTGGAGTTGAAGGCAGATGATTCTAATGCATATTCGGAAGATCCTGCATCGTCAGCAACCATCACTTTCTTCTTCGCATATTTGCGTTTTCTTCTGGCTTTCATTTCTTTGCGCTCAGACTGCGACACTTTAGGGCATTCAGATCGATAGTGCCCTTTCTTCTTGCATCCATGGCATTCCACATCTTTTAGATCAATAGCGGTCGGCTTTCTTTCTCCGCTTCTGTCAGTGGAATATCTGGACTTGTTTTCTCTTTCTTTTCCTTTGTAGTGCTGCTTGTGGAACTTCCTGTACTTGCGGAACTTAGATTCCATCTTGTTGAATCTTTCAGTCAATAGAGCATATTGACTGAAGAAGTCTTCTGGTTTGAGTTCCGCTGGTTCCTTCAACTGCTTCTTGTTTTTTTTGCTGAAACATTCAGCGCCGCTCCTTTTGAGGCTGATGGAGCATCTTCATCTGATCCTCCAACCTTCTTTGTTTCAAGATTTCTCTGAATGTTGAACTCATTCGCCACAAGATCATAGAAGAGCTTGTTCGTTGGGAGCCGATTGAATCCTGGCTTATTCTGATGAGCGACTGAGTAGATCTGCCAATCTCCTCGTGGAAGTGCTCGTAGAATCTTTAGGTTGATCTCTCGTTGAGTGTACTTGTCCTTCGAGATGGATTGAACTTCATTCAGGATCTGGTTGAATCTGAGTTCCATCTCGTCGACAGATTTATTTTTGAGCTTGAGGAAGCAGTCGAATTTTTTACAAGCTATTGATAACTTGTTCTCCTTTATCTCCTCGGATTCGATGCACATTCCTTCAAGAATGTCCCACATCTTCTTTGCAGTTCTGCACTTGATGATCTTGGTGACGTGCTTGTCTGGAACTGTGCCGAAGATTATGTTTTTGGCGAGGTTGTCGAGCTCGTCTTGCGTTCCTTTCTTTTGTGGTGAAGTCAGCCTTTGACTTGATCTGGACTTCATAAAAAGGATCTCTAGATGTGTCTAGAGGAACCGTTTTGATCACCTCCGTGATGATGATGGGTCCTTTGGTGATGACTTCCCACATTCGGCAATGTTGGGCGGTGAGGAAGCTTTCAAGTCGAAATTTTCATATGTCGTATTTTTTAATATTAAACATAGGTAGTGAGGATACTCTGCTGTGGTTAGTTTCCATTGAAAAGAGAAAACAGAAAACAATAGATAAGAAAAGCAGTAAACACTTTTTGAAAAAGAAAGATTTTCGAGACCTTTGAAGAAAAGGATCTAGTTCTGTAGAACCTAATCAAAGCAAAATTGTTCTTGCGAAGAACCTGCTCTGATACCAATTGTTAGGTCCGGAGGGTCTCGAATAGGTGTATGGGGGGAGGGAATACACCTATCGACTATTTTTCGTGAGTTAAAACGAAACTTCAAACACAAACTGACTCAACCTGTTTACTGAAAAGAGTTTTGTCAAAATAGGGCTGACGACTGATACTGAATACTCTTCAGTAAGGAGTTATGACTCAACCTAAGCACCTCTAGATTGACTTGCAATAGGACAAGGACACTCTAGCAATGGTAAGTTAACCCAATGTCGTCTCTCAAGGAAGATCTTAAAGGGCTCTTAATTGTATCACACGAAAGCAATAAAGGTTGGATTGAAAACTTGTAAAATTAAACTAAAGCTTGGAATTTAAACTTAACTAGAAACTTAAACTTAAGAATTAACTAGGCGGAAAAGGAATTAAACTAATGCTTGTAATTAAAACTTAAACTTAAAACTTGAACTTAAAACTTGAACTTAAAATTAACTAGGCAAAACTTAAATACTTAAGCAGAAATAAAATATTAAAACCTAGGCAGAATTAAACGGTAAAGTAAAGGTGAATTGAACTTAAACGCTACTAGGCTAAGAATTTAAATACTTGTAAATAAAAGCTTCTAATCTAATTGACATAAACGAAATTGCATGATCGAAAGCAAAACATAATTAAATAACGATGTAAAGAAATTAAAGTAAATACGAAATACCATAAACGTCGCGAGGATGAAATCACTGTCACTTGATCACAACTCGAAACAAAAACTAAAGCAAACGGAACTTTAAATCTAACTAGAAAAGAAATCTCAAAAACTTGAAGAACTAAGAAAACTTGAAAAACCCTAAGTGTTTGGCTGCCTGGCGGAAGATTAATTCTCAAAGGCGGAAGCAAAAGATTAGGGCAAAAGATTATTATTACATGAACATTAAGGCCCTGTTTATAGACTACCAAACAACCCTAAAGGAAACATGAATGCCCAACAAATCTCCGCCTAAAATATAATCGTGCGTGCTCAGGAGATTGCAGCGAAGATAACTTGTTTGGCAAGTCTTGGTAACTCTAGCGAGAAATTGCCAACTCTGGAATTGTATGGACTCTGGCGAGTAAAGTCCGCTCTGGTGACTGAGCTTCAGCTCTGTCGAGTTCTAGCTTTGCTCTGGCAAATGAGTTCGGCTTTGGAGATGGTGAGCTCTGACTATTGAAGTCAGCTTTGGCTATGGCATTTCAGCTCTGTCGAGCTTGGTAAGTTCTGGCGCGGGATTGTCAGCTCTGCTCTGGCGTAGACTATTCTGCTCTGGGCACCAGTTTGCGCCTAAAAATGAAATTCTAATCCAAAATCTCTAGAATATCATTCTTTCTCCTATTTTATAAAAATCTCCTGCGAAGCATAAAACAGACTCATAAACGCACCAAATTCCAGAATAATTAACTCTAACATGGCACAAACAAACCCCCAAATTAAGAACAATTAGGCATTAATCAACCCCTCCACACTTAGCCTTTTGCTTGTCCTCAAGCAAAATCAGTATGAATCCTAGGAAGAGAGCGTTTCACGATGATTATTTCCATCCAAACATTCAACAAGTCAATTCAAAATTTTCCAATAAACACATATCTCTCAGATCATGCAAGTAACTTAAAGTTTACGAAGCAACACAACAGTAATGTAAATAATCCGATCAGACCCAATTCTCCGCTAGAAGTGAATTCCCTAATGTGATCGCCTTTATAATCAGTATCTCCATTTTTCACACTTTGTGTGCTTAATCACTTAGATTTCGACAGTTGAGCCACAATTCGTGAAATAAAACCATTTGGATGTAATCCAAAGTCTTCTCACATGGTTTCCCATGCTCATAGTTAAACTAGCGGAGCAGAGACTCAGAGTTGGACCAGATTTTCAGAGCTAGCCAGATGTTCAGAATTCAAACATTTCACGTATAAGGATACGATCGTAGGCAATCACAATGACAACACTCCCTCTAGCATCTACTGGACAAATCACGTTTTACTTGCTTACCACAGTGTTGCAACAAAACTCATAATTCTTTGCATAATCAAGAAACATATATCAAAAGCAAAACAAGAATAACAACCATTCAATCACTAACCCGAAATTCTCATAAAAAACCATCTCTTCCACAAATTCATAACAATTAGCAAACATCCAAGAACAAGCTAAGAATAGAGGGACCAATCGCCCAATCAAAAGCAAAATGCAAGCATCAAACAAGCTACCCCCACACTTAAAGTATGCCATGTTCTCAGGGCAAAAGATCCTTCGAAATTGATCTGTTGAATCCACGTGTCGCGCATTAAGTAATCAGTCGAAATTGATCCTTCGACTAATAAGTCAAATATCAATATTTGACTTTGCCTTAATCGTTACATCAGTCGGTATCTTCAGTCTTCAGTCTTCAGAACAACAACTAAACTAGAGAAAGAACTCTAACACTTGAGTTCGAATAGTTCTAGATGCCATCTATAACCAAGAATTGATACTTGTGTATCGGTTCGAAGATATATCCTCTGATGAGAGTATATACGAGCAGGAAGAAGTCTTTAGTTCTGAAGATTCAGACATGACTGATGGATCATTCGGAGACGAGTCAGACTAAGGAGGACGGGGTTATCCACTTCCAAAAGGAAGATCAAGATGGATATACCAGCCATTCTCTGATCCCGCAGCAGAAGGTGGTGGAAAAACTCATGGATAAAATCAAGTACAAAACCATGGATATACAAACGTTCCAAGGGTTTTCAAGAGAAATATTGGATCAAGTTCTACAAAGCTTGAGTCCATTCAAAAGGAAGCATCATGTCTTCTTCGGCACAACGAGTCGGGAGTTGGAGCTTCCAATAGAAATGACAAACAACCAAGTAGAGATCCAATTAATTCCAGCCGAAGATGTACAGAGGGATCTCTCAAAAATGAAGCTAGAAGTCGCTAAGGCGATGAAATGGATTCATATTGGAGCAATCCAGTTGGTGATCAAGTCCTCACTTTCACCAGGGACAAATACACCAATTGATATTGCAATTTGTGACAAGAGAATTACGAATTCGAAAGATGCAGTGCTAGGAGCTTTCTCAGGCAATCTCTACGCCAAGAAGATTGTACCCACAGATCGCTTATAATCTTCAAGATTCAGCCTTCAACCGAGCCCTGACACTCTATCAGGACTACAAGAGGAAGGATCTATTAACGGGAAAAAATATGCCATACTCGATTACATATCAAGTATCATATGCCCTATCACATTCCCACCACATGAATTTATTTCTGGGGAAGAATTTTATTGAAATTCTAGAAGTATTCAAGGAGGTGGCTAAGGTAATTAGCCTTGACCGAGTCGAAATCCCACAAATAAGGAAAATTGACATCCAAGTCGGAGACAAGCAGGTGCTGAAACATAATCAAAGTCTCAGATTGGGAGCACCGAGGCTATCATTCCAAGGAGATAGGCTAACCTCAAGGCCTTTAGAAAGAAGTTTCTCTCATTCCTACGAGAGAAAGGCGATCCAGGAAACACCAGCTCAAGGCATAAGAGTGAAACTCAAATGCCCCAAAGGATGGAGAAGTGTTTCCACAAAGTTTAATACAACCGAAAGGAAAAATCAGTTTCCTTGCAACATGTTGTACTATTTGGCAAATCCAGAAAGCAATCGATACATCGAATTTATAGAGATTGGAGGTTTTGAGATCCAGATCGAGGGCAAAGCCGGACAAGAAGCTGACGCCCTGATCTTAGGACAAAATTTCCTTGACAATTATCAACCATGGTCTAGGAAAGCAACTGGGGTGGAGATCACAATCGGCGAGAAGAAGTTGCTGATCAAATGACGAGTCTATTCTCGATCTACATCTCTGTAGGGATGTTATTCGAGAAGTTCAAGGCAGAATATTTTGCTACTTATATTGATTCAGGAGCAGAAATCTGTACAGCAAAACGAGGAGTCTTTCCAACAGAAGTTGAAGACGAATTGCCTCGAATTGCGGGAAGGGACTTCTCAAAGAAGATTTTGCTCTTATCAAAAGGAGTAAAACAGATAAAAATATTGATCGGTGGAGTAGGACAAACACATTGGTACAAGGTTAAGACTCCACCCATCTATTTCCATGATACAAGAGCAGATATTTTGTTCGGAAACAATATTCTGCAAACCTTCAAAAGGTATACACAGGACAATGAAGCCAGGAGGCTTGTGTTCACAACCAATTGTGACCACAAAATCATTGTGCGAAGGCTCGAAGGCATTTTTAATCGCTCGATGTGTTGGATTTGTATACTGAAAGCAAGAACCTTTTATGCTTGTATACAATGATTCCTATGTTCACTATTTAATCTCCTATCTGATTGTGTTCATGATTGCATATGTATATTCCTTATCTCTATATAAGTAGATTATATAGTGTGTTGTAGATCACAGAAGACCGTATAATTGGAATAACCTTAAGAGATATAAAATAATCACAGTCGAGATGACTTTAGGATGAGTCATTGGTTTAGGCTACAGTATAGATGGAAGCAGTTTGTCTTGACTACTTGTCTATACTGGTACGTCATATCGTATTGATAGGACCACAATGAGATGTATTCTTCTATCTGACTTAAGTGAAGAATCAAGATATCGGTGACTTAATATAATCTTAAAACTAATAAAATTTCAAATATATATGTTGATTCGCATATCACTTTGACTTACTATGGGTGAGAGTTATATAGTAACTTGAGTACTCTGTATCTTGGGTGATAGCGGTCAATATATGGTATTTGATTATCTGTATTAGTACCCGTATCCGGTATAGGATAATGACATCCCCTTCAGGAGCTCAATAAGGTTTATTGCGTTAAACCCTACAGGTTGATTAAGTTCAGACGCAATAACAAAGTTTGAGTGGTACTGCTTAAGGATTACAAAGATATTAATTAATTTAAGCTGTCAGAGTTCTAATTAATTAATGCATGTCGGATATTTTAAATATGGAGATTTAATAAGTCTATACAAGCCCCGACTCATCACCGGCAATAAAGGGGTAAGTCAGTATTGATTCTCTAGTGGAATGAATTAATACTTATGAATTAATTATGATCTGGGCTGATCATAGAAATTAATACATTGGAGGCCCATCTTTATTCCTTGTATCTGGTCCCTGGACTGGCCCAAAGTCTCCTTGCCCTAGCTAGAGAGAATTCGCCCAGCACAGAAATAGCGCCCCAGCGCTGTATTTTTTGTATTTAAATACAACTGTCTGCTCTCAGGAAACACACACAAAAATTAGGGTTTTGAGAACAGCAGGAGCGGCGCTAGCGTGCAGGACTGAATTCTCTCTTTGGACTTTCATAGCTCGTTGTCCATCCAACAGTGAAAACTGAGCGGGATACAGTTCAGAAGGTCAGAGCTGGAGTCGTTCAACTCGATCATCGACAGCCTTTGCAGACAGTTTTCAAGTAAGTAATTCTAACTCCTATGTGCAGCACTTAAATTCATAGGAGCATGTTAGGAATTAATCGTTGTATAGCAAATTAAGATATCCAAGAAACGATCTTGTTGGGGCTAATAATCCTTCAATTGGTATGAGAGCCTGGATTGTTTTTCTTGGCTCTGTTAGTTAATTTGCGTACGATTAATAATATGCGTTGTTTTTGTTTTGCTGTTGCTGTTCTTCGTGGTCTGTTGATTCGTGGGGTACGTCGTTTTGACGTTGTAATCTTTTTTCTACCATGAGAAAATCCGTGGTTAGATTAAAATTTCAATTGTTGTAATTGTTTTTCGGATGTAATCTGTAATTCTGGGTCAAACGAGACGCAAACGACGATGATCAAACCTTGAACGAAGAACAGGTTTTGTAGTTGATGATCAGATTTCCGTCTGCACTGCATTTTGTTCTGGTCGGATTCTGCTCTGGTAGGGTTAGGCGTGCTCTGCACTGGCAATCGGATTCTGCTCTGGCGGGTGAGCGTGCTTTGCACTGGCGATCGGATTCTGCTCTGGCGGGTAAGCGTGCTCTGCACTGCTGATCGGGCTCTGCTCTGCTAGGCTGGCTCTGCTCTGCTAGGCGGGCTCTGCTCTGCCATGTGAGCTCTGCTCTGGCAGTGAGCTCTGCTCTGCTTCTGAGCTCTGCTCTGCCCTTGAGCTCTGCTCTGGCTGTGAGCTCTGCTCTGGCTGCCAGCTCTGTTCTGCCTTCGAGCTCTGCTCTGGCTGCGAGCTCTGCTCTAGCTGCGAGCTCTGCTATGCCTTCGAGCTCTGTTCTGACTGCGAGCTAGGCTGGCGCCAATCTGCTTTTTCCAAAGCTGCGGAGGATGTAGCGCACGTAACCCTAGGGGTTCCAAACCCTAGTTTTTCAAAGACGGGCTTGACGGAGCTGCTTGGGCCGAGTTTTTTTTAGTTTTTCTTTTCTATTTTAAATGTAATAGATTAGTTTTGGGATTCCACGAATGGGTCACGAAGAACTTTATTTCTTTTATTCTGTTCTTTGCATGTCGTGGTGTTAATCCTTTATGCTCTTTACCTGTTGTTTTGTCTTTGCTTGTTAATATGTGTTTATTAACTGTGCTTAGACAAGCATGCTAGGTTTATCGTTTTCTTAAGCATGTTTTAGAATTCTGCGAGCATGTTTTACGTGTTGCGTTCTAGAAGAGCATGTTTAGGATTATGTGTTTGAGCATGATCAAACCTTTTGAAAGAAAAAGACCAAGTTGTTTTAATAATTTTTATGGTGTTTAAAAATTATTTTAGACCTCCACATGCGGTCTCTAGACAAAGTGATTGACAATATGAGTAAACGTCCACACAGCGTGGCTTACTTCATGTTTGTTTTTTCATAAGTTTGTCAGATGAGGTTTCTATTAAAAATATTTAAATCCGTTAAAGTAGTGGGAGTTATGCAGTAAACGTCCACACAACGTGGCTTACTTGTATAATTTTCACAAGTACTTTGGAAAATGGAATTAAATAAGATAACGAAGAAAATTAAATTGAAAGCGGCATGGTCCGAGTGAGTATGTCAATTTCGAGAATTTAATTATCAAGGTTAAATTGTGGTCATTGCTTAGATATCATATCAAGTACAATGTACAACTCCCCGAGGAGTCCCTTCTTGATAATGATATGGTCTAGTTAAGTTCCAACTATTAATTTCCTTTGTCAAAAAGGTTAAGTTGACATGGATGGAAATTAAATGACTAGATGAATAGTCTGGTTGAGGAGTTCGTGTGTAAACGTCCACACAGCGTGGCTTGCATATGAGATTCCTTAATTGGTTGGAGGTTTCATTAATATTGTTTTATCGAAAGGTTACAATATTATTGTTACGAATTATGTGCTTCATGTTCTTACATGTTTATTTTGTTTTACATTCAGATATGTCTATGTCTCCTATTATTTCGATTCTTGCAAATAATCCTCTCACCGGTCCGAACTATACTGAATGGAAACACCACATTATGTACATTCTTGACGCTGAGGAGCACAGTTTTGTGCTTACTACTCCACGTCCCGCGGCCCTTACTGATGAGTCGACTGATGCGGAACGAGAGGCGCATAAAAGGTGGCACAAGTCAAATAATATGGCCAAGTGCTATATTATGATGACTATGTCACAAACCTTGCAACTCCAGCATCAGGTCATGGATGACGCGGCTGACATCATGTTGAACCTCTCTGAGGTTTATGGGGAGTCCGAGAGATCTACTCGCTTTAACATAATGAGAGAAATCTTAGCATGTAAGATGAGCGAGGGCAGTTCTGTACACGAGCATGTCATGCACATGATAAATCTTTTTGATAGGCTCGAGTTACTCGGAGGAGGTATAGAAGGGAATGTCAAGGTTGATATCATCCTGAATACTCTCCCCAAGACCTTTGAGAACTTCCGTCTCAATGCCATTATGAGCAAGGCCAACTATACTCTCAAAGAGTTATTGAATGCTCTAGTTATGGCAGAGGAAGTCTTGGGCAATAGGAAAGAAGTACTTATCGCTGTCAAGGGATCTGCTTCTTCATCGAAAGACGGGAAAAAGAAGTAGAAAGGTCCGAAGGGCAAAGGGGGCAAGAAAGCTAGTGGGAGTAGCAAAGCGGGCGGCCCTACAGGCGGTGTGAAGAAGCCAACGGGAAAGGAAAAGTGCTTCAAGTGCGGAAAGACTGGGCATTGGAAGAAAGATTGTCCGGTGCTCAAGGCAAAGGGACAAGGTACGTCACAAGTTCTAGTAACTGAGACATGTTTAGCTTCGTTTTCTACTCATTCTTGGGTAGTGGATACGGGGGCAACTGACCATGTTTGTTACACCTTGCAGGGCTTCAAGCTGACAAGGGAGTTGAGAAGTGATGAGATCACCATCTCCATGGGCAATGCGTCGCAGGTCGCAGCTGTTGCTATTGGAGATTTATCTTTATGTTTTGGTGATGACATTTTAGTTTTGAGAGATATTTTATATGTGCCAGAGTTTCGGCGGAACATAATTTCTATTTCAAAATTGTTTTTAGATGGATATTCTGTTACTTTTGATAGAGGTGTCCCTATCATGAAAAATAACATGACTATTTACTCCGAAATTTTGAACAACTCTCTCTATACTATTACATGTCCAATTAATAATTTTGTCCATGTTGCATCTACATCACAAATCTGTCCAAATCCAAATAAAAGGAAATACTTTTCTCATGAACAATATACACATGCGTGGCACCTAAGGTTAGGCCACATCAATCTAAATAGGATCCAAAGGCTCGTGTCAAATGGAATCTTGAAAGACTTTCAAGTTGCTCCATTTAGAACCTGCGAATCCTGTATAGAAGAAAAGATGACGGCAAGGCCTTTTAAGGCAAAGGGGAATAGGGCCTCGCATGTGTTAGAATTGATTCACTCTGACTTGTGTGGACCGATGTCCACAAAAGCTCGTGGAGGGTATGAGTATTTCGTCACTTTCATTGACGATTACTCAAGATATGGGTATATTTACTTACTTCAACGCAAGTCTGAATGCTTTGAGAAATTCAAAGAATTCAAGGCGGAAGTGGAGAAGAGATCGGGTAAATCTATCAAGTCATTGCGATCTGATCGCGGTGGCGAATACCTCGGAAACGAGTTTAAGCAATACTTGTCAGATTCTGGGATTACATCCCAATTGACTGCACCGGGTACTCCCCAACAGAATGGTGTAGCGGAGAGAAGAAACATAACTCTTTTGGAAATGGTACGATCAATGATGAGTTATGCATCGTTGCCTATTTCGTTTTGGGAATATGCCTTGGAAACAGCGGTTTACTTGCTGAATCTAGTACCGTCTAAATTGGTTCCTAAAACTCCTATCGAGTTATGGTCTGGGCGTCAGCGCAGCTTGAACCATATAAAGATATGGGGTTGTCCTGCATACGTGCTAGACAAGGAAGTGAAGAAACTGGAGCCTAGATGCGAAGTAATGTTGTTTGTAGGATATCTTAAAGGAACGAAAGGTAGTTACTATAATCCTAAGGATCAAAAAGTGGTTGTTAGCACCAACGTACGATTCTTGGAACAGGATTATATAGATAAACACAAGTCAAAGTCCGAGATTGTCCTTCAAGAAATCGAAGGCAATGGACAAGCGATTCCATCACCCCAGCCAAGTGTGCAAGTGAATGCACCACATGATACTGCACAAACCATTGTCACAGCTGTACCACCACCGCTTCGTCGTAGTGGGAGGGTTATCGTCCAATCCGATCGATTTATGTTCTTGGGAAAATCTTTTTCTTGGGAAAATCTTTGGATCTTCTTCTTGTTGATGAACAAAAGGATATCGACCCTGATAACTTTAGACAAGTGATGGAAGATCTAGATGCAGATTCTTGGTACGACGCCATGGTTTCTGAAATAGAATCCATGACTGCTATGGATGTATACGAGAAAATTGAATTACCAGATGGCTTTTTAGCTATAGGTAGTAGGTGGGTATACAAGAGAAAAAGAGATTCGGATGGCGAAGTCGCAGCTTTTAAAGCTAGATTGGTGGCGAAAGGCTATACCTAGGAACAGGGTATAGATTACGATGAAACTTTTTCGCCAGTTGCCATGCTTAAGTCTATCCGAATACTCCTTGCCATAGCAGCCCACATGAACCTTGAGGTTTGGCAAATGGATGTCAAAACCGCTTTCCTAAACGGTTTCCTTGAAGAAGGAAGGGACATCTATATGTAGCAACCCGAAGGGTTTGTGAAGAAGGGCGAAGAGCATCTTGTATGGAAGCTGAAGAAGTCCATTTATGGACTTAAGCAAGCTTCGAGATCATGGAACAAACGTTTTGACGAGGTCATTAAATCCTATGGGTTTACTCGTTGTGAGAACGAAAGTTGCGTGTACCGTTTAGATGCCAATGGTGATGTGGTTTTTCTTGCACTTTATGTAGATGATATCCTCCTCACTGGCAATAATGTGGCGCTATTGTCGGACATAAAGAAGTGGTTATCCGAACAGTTTCAAATGAAGGACCTAGGAGATGCAGCGTACATCCTGGGGATCAAGGTTGTTCGTGATCGCCAGAAAAATATGTTGAGCTTATCTCAAGCGTCCTACATTGATACTGTGATTGCTCGTTTTAGCATGCAAACTGCCAAGAAAGGGTTGCTACCTTTCAGACATGGCATTTCTCTGTCTAAGGACATGTGTCCTAAGACGCCTAGTGAGGTTGAGGAAATGAGGAAAGTACCATATGCTTCCGCTGTAGGTAGCCTCATGTATGCAATGCTTTGCACGAGACCTGATATTTGCTATGTCATTGGCATGGTTGCGAGATATCAGTCAAACCCTGGACCAGGACACTGGACTGCGGTAAAGCATATTCTCAAGTACCTGAAAAGGACTCGAGATTATAGGTTAGTTTACCAGTCAGACAGTCTAACTCCTTTGGGTTATACCAATTCGGATTTTCAGGCTGACCGGGATGAGAAGAGATCTACCTCTGGTTATGGGTTTACCTTGGGAGGTGGAGCCGTATCATGGAGGAGTGCAAAGCAAAAGTGCATTGCAGACTCCACCATGGAAGCCGAGTATGTAGCTGCTTCCGAAGCTGCTAAAGAGGCTGTATGGTTCCGGAACTACCTCTTGGATCTAGGAGTGGTACCTAATGTGCCTAAGAGTATCATAATTTATTGTGATAACTCGGGTGCAGTGGCAAATTCTAAGGAGCCCAAGACCCACAAGGCGACCAAACACATAGAGAGAAAGTACCACATCATACGAGAAATCGTAAACAAAGGAGATGTGCTGGTTGAGAAGATCAATACCTTGGAGAACTTAGCTGACCTTTTCACGAAAAGTTTACCGCAAAAGGCATACGAGAAGCATGCTCGAGGGATGGGATTGCGGTTGATGCCACCCACTTAGGAAAACTTTCAGTATAAGTGGGAGAAGTGATAGTGTTGTAATAGCTAGTATTTAGACACATTGTGTACTAAAAGTTTGCTTTAGTATAAGTGGGAGATTGTTGGATTTGTATACTGAAAGTAAGAACCTTTTATGCTTGTATACAATGATTCCTATGTTCACTATTTAATCTCCTATCTGATTGTGTTCATGATTGCATATGTATGTTCCTTATCTCTATATAAGTAGATTATATGGTGTGTTGTAGATCATAGAAGACCATATAATTGGAATAACCTTAAGAGATATAAAATGATCACAGCCGAGATGACTTTAGGACGAGTCATTGGTTTAGGTTGCAGTATAGATGGAAGCAGTTTGTCTTGACTACTTATCTATACTGATACGTCATAACGTATTGATAGGACCACAGTGAGATGTATTCTTCTATCTGACTTAAGTGAAGAATCAAGATCTCGGTGACTTAATAGAATCTTAATACTAATAAGATTTCAAATATATATGTTGATTCGCATATCACTTTGACTTACTATGGGTGAGAGTTACATAGTAACTTGAGTACTCTGTATCTTGGGTGATAGCGGTCAATATATGATATTTGATTATCTGTATTAGTACCCGTATCCGGTATAGGATAATGACATCCCCTTAAGGAGCTCAATAAGGTTTATTGCGTTAAACCCTGCAGGTTGATTAAGTTCAGACGCAATAATAAAGTTTGAGTGGTACTGCTTAAGGATTACAAAGGTATTAATTAATTTAAGTTTTCAGAGCTCTAATTAATTAATGGATGTCGGATATTTTAAATACGGATATTTAATAAGTCTAAATACAAGCCCCGACTCATCACCGGCAATAAAGGGGTAAGTCAGTATTGATTCTCTAGTTGAATGAATTAATACTTATGAATTAATTATGATCTGGTCTGATCATAGAAATTAATTCATTGAAGGCCCATCTTTATTCCTTGTATCTGGTCCTTGGACTGGCCCAAAGTCTCATTGACCTTGCTAGAGAGAATTCGCCCAGCACAGAAATAGCGCCCCAGCGCTGTATTTTTTGTATTTAAATACAGATGTTTGCTCTGAGGAAACACACACAAAAATTAGGGTTTTGAGAACAGCAGGAGCGGCACTAACGTGCAGGACTAAATTCTCTCTTGGGACTTTCATAGCTCGTTGTCCATCCAACGGTGAAAGCTGAGCGGGATACAGTTCAGAAGGTCAGAGCTGGAGTCGTTCAACTCGATCATCGACAGCCTTTGCATACAGTTTTCAAGTAAGTAATTCTAACTCCTATGTGCAGCACTTAAATTCATAGGAGCATGTTAGGAATTAATCGTTGTATAGCAAATTAAGATATCCAAGAAACGATCTCGTTGGGGCTAATAATCCTTCAAGATGCCAGTCAACTTCCGCAGCAAGCGTGGTGATGATGGCAGACTCCGGAGACCACAAATGAAGGATCGACGGAGATTTAGAGATGTTCTGTTCAAATGCAGAGCCGAGGGATTTCTAGATCTCTCCGAGGAAGAAACACAAATCCTCAAAGTTTCCTTCATATCACACAAAGGTATTAGGGAAGAAGAACAGGTGTCCATAGCCGATGTCAAAAGGTGAATCCAGAAGTGTTATCACGAGGATCCTTTGGCATGGTGGGATAGAACCAACTCAAAGCTACATTGAAAGTTAAAACTGGAAAGAAGCATGAGTTCGTAAGGTTCAGACCTATCATGATGAACACTCAAGACCAGCAAGATATGAGGAGCATAATCTAGGAACACCTTGATTTAAAGTTGATTAAACCAGGGAACTTGCCTTACAGCAATCCTGGATTTCTGGTGAGAAATCATGGGGAGATCAAACGAGGAAAGCCAAGATTGGTCATTAATTACAAAGGAATTAATGACATTCTTGAGTTCGATGGATATTTCATCCCTAGTGGAGAACACCTTATCAACTGCATCAGAAGTGCAAAGGTATTCTCAAAGTTTGACTGCAAATCTGGATTTTACCAGATTCGTATGGAGGAGGGGAGTAAGAAGTTCACAGCAGTCTGAACTCCACAAGGACACTATGTCTGGAATGTTATGCCAATGAGGCTAGCCAACGCACCTCAGATATTCCAAAGAAAGATGGATAATCTTTTTAAGGATTATTCTTCATTCATGTTTGTTTATATTGATGACATTCTTATTGCATCAAAAAATATTCATGAACATGTCAGGCATATGGAAATCTTTGCGGAGGTTTGTCAACAAGAAGGATTGGTGCTGTCTGAAAAGAAGGCAGTCGTGGCAACCCTAGAAGATGGAGTTTCTGGGAATCGAGATCGATGAGTCTGGGATAATTCTACAAGATCATATTGTGGAAAAGGTCCAGAAATTTCCAGAGAATCTCAAGGAGAAGAAGCAGCTCCAAATCTTTTTGGGAGTTGTTAACTTTGCAGGGATGTTCATCAGAAACCTTGCAGAGCATAGGAAAATCTTCAGTCCTCTACTGAAGAAAGATGTTCCATTCGTATGGAAGGAGGAACATCGCGAGGGTATGAAAAAGCTAAAAGAGATTTGCAAAAATCTCCCAAAGCTTTCAATACCACAAGATGAGGACGAACTAGTCCAATGCACCGACGCGAGTGATTTTTGGTGGGCAGCCGTGCTCACTAAAATCACCCCTTATGGAGAGGAACCATGCAGATACTGTAGTGGTCTCTTTTCCGACATTGAGGCTGTGTGATGGCATATCAACGAGAAGGAGTTCTATGCAGTTAGAAAGGCGTTTAAAAAATGGTCGTTATTTCTACTTGCTAAGAAATTTGTCATGAAAGTCGATAACACTAACGTTAAGGTTTTCTTAACCAAGAAAATTGAATCTAAACCTGAAAAGGCTAGATTACTAAGATGGCGGGCTGAATGTCAATATTATGATTTTGATATTTTCATTTTGAAATCTGATGATAATGTTCTTGCAGATTTCCTAACAAGGGATGGAGCCAACTGAGGTTGACGCCATCATCATAAACCAGAGGCAACTCCAGAATAACATGGAGATGCTACAATAGGAATGGCAAGAAGCTGGAAGGATACAGTCGGCTGATGAAGCTAAATTGTCTGACCGTATATGAGAATGCCTTAAGAAGATGATAAATCTTCATAAAGCAACCCAAGGACCGCTCATGCGCGGAATCATGGAACCCTTGATTAAAGCAGGCATTACCGTACCGGCCGGATTACCGGTAGCAGGGAATTCAAGTACCCCTTGCACAAGTCCTAATGCTAAGGTTTCAAATTAAAACTAGATCCTCAAGGAAAAGATGTTGCTAAGGAATCACTTCCTAAACCAACATGTCAACCCTCCACCTCTGGGAAAAAATAGGAAGAGATCAGCCTTAGGCCGGTGACTGGCAAATCTAAGATTGATACTGATTTTGTTGAAATGACTCCTTCTTGGCAGCTGTACCAAAGCAAATGGGAGAAACTCAACACGAGGAAGGGCATTAATCCGGAAAATTGCCAGGTTGATGTCGGAGAAAAATATTCTCGAGTGTGGATGACAACCGGCGCCCATCCACAGGATGTTAAGGAATGGTATGAGTTTGGAGCTCTGGCTTCGGTTTATACCATATCCCCAGCATTCACCGAAATTAAGGGTCTACCAAGATGGATCCAAGAAACGGTGTATGACGCCTAGGCAAATAACGAGTCCCTCAAACGAGGGGATGTTTTGGAACTATACTTTTTCAGTGCAGCGCCAGAACCTGTAGGGAAGGGGAACCATGAAGCTTTCCATTTCATAAAGCTTCGAAGACCCGACAACCAAGCCTTGAACCGAATCAAGGCCCCTGATTATCAGTCCTCAATCGTCGCTACATACAAGGAGGATCAAATCTCCACCAGACGAGCATGTGGATTGTGGGTCTGTCTCACAAAGATGGACAAAGTCAAGTCCAGATTTAAGTTCTTCCAGAATTCAAGTCTGGGATCGTTCTTCTTAAACACTATGACCGGAACCACCATCAAATTTGCCGAAAAGAACTTTGAAGAAAAAAGGCTAACACTTTGCAAAAGATCGCGGGGAGCAAGGAGACTCGTCACAAGTTCTGTAACATGGCTCACTTGGGTCATTGGAGTGAGCATATCTGGGCGGAATGTCCAATGCAGAAGGAACCGGAGTTGGGAAAGGATTTCCTCCCGAAACCTGACCGAAGGAGATTCCGGTCTGATGAACACGAGGAGCACAAAAATCCACATGGACGAGCACCTCGGGCATAAAAAAAGTAAGATGCCCGATAGAGAAAAGGGAGTCATGTGACTCACAAAAGGAATCCCACTCACCAAAAAGAAAACGACAAAAATGAGTGGGTCATCATACAGGCGGACAACTCACCAAAATCAGACGACAGAAGTGAGTGGAGGATAGAAGTAGCCGGCCCCTACCAGCATTATCACAAGATAACAAAGAATGGGTCCAACCTCATGTGAGGGCACTAACAAGTGTCGGCAATCATAGCCAACAAAAGAAAATGGCTATCACATTCAACACAAGCTGGCCACTCGGAAAAAGAATCCAAAGCCAATCACCAAGGAAGATAGAGGGTATCAGACCCCTATATAAACCAAGCTCTGGAGAGGAAGAGGATCATCGAAGAATCATCACAACTTCACACGACAAACTCTCTCTCTAGATATCTATCTCTGTAATATTTATATTTTAGTTTTCAAAGTTTTAGTTTTAAAGTTTTTTAGTTCTTTTAATTTTATGTACACAAGTGTTAAGCTACTAATGAGTAGCTAAACAAGTTGTCTCCTCCCTGAGGGAGATTTTATGAAATAAATTAAATATTTTATATTTCCTCTTTAAACGCTTTGTTTTTGCTCAACTTTCCGATTTAGTAAAAATTTTCTTTCATTTTTCAACAAAATATTATACGTTGGAACTTAGTGAAGGAGGAAGGTTGCAATCATCCATTGCGAGCGCGTGGTTGGACGGAGCCTTGAGGACAGACGGTCCGTAAAACGCAACAAGTACTGACTCCTGAAGAAGACCATTCGACTAAATTAAGGTATAATGTTGGTTAATGTTGAAATTAATTTTGAATTGTTACGGAAGCATGCTGTGCCTGATAAGTCTTCACCGACTATTTTCGATTTGAACATGGAATTGTATTATGATGAATTACTAGAGGATTTGTTAAATGGTAGTTTTGTCATTAATTGTGAGTTGAGTAGGTTTGATATATGTTTTATGAAAGTGAGTATTTTTGATAGATAAGTTATAGAGGTGGGTATTTTAAATTTTGACCCAAAACAAAATATACACTATCAAATAGTATAAGAAAATCGATATCAGTAGTTAAAAGCTAATAATAATCGAGAATTCACGAATATACGTAATCATATTATTAGCAAGCTACGTTCTAAATTTACTTAATAAAAATCAAACAATAATCGATAAACACAATTAAGAAAGAATTTAGAGAACACTTCGATAAAAACAGTGCATATATATATAGTAAGTAAATGGAAGAAAAACTAATTAAAAATTAAAATAAGGTTAACTATATATATTGTAACTTGTAAGTTTACAAGCATGCATGTAAACTCATTAATGAAGCCCTAGAACTAGGAGTTCAAGTTTAACGGCACAATTAATATCGAGTGTAAATTGTATTTCAACAAATTGTACTTCATCGGTCCCTGAAAATTGTGACATTATTACTATATTTAAATGTCCCTAAAAATTGTGACTTTTTCTTATTTGGAAATGATCCCACAAACTTTTACTCTCACTATTTACAAAAATATGTGGAACTCAATCTCCACTCAAACACAACTATCACATTTTTTTCTTAAAACCTGTGTCACCTTCATTGGTCACAATTTTTAGGTACGAAGGGAGTAATATACTAGTAGTAACTACTGTGGATGAGAAAAAGACAAGACTAGGCATGTCAATGGGCGGGTTTTACCCGGACCGATTCGGAACTGCTGATTACCTGTTAAGATATAAAGTAATGGTTCTAGTTCTGGTTCTAGATCCGACCCGCTCAGACCCAGAATCTAATCGGTCCAGACCCAATCCGATTCGCTTGTTTCGGGTCTCGTTCGACCCGACCCGAGCCGTTAACATTTTTTTATTATTAAAAATGCATTTTTTGCACGCAAAAATACATTAAATTGTACAAAATGCACTGCACTTTCCACAAATTTGATTTTTTTCACCATTGACCCACCCCACCCCACCCCTCCCTGCCCCCGAGGTCAATTTTTTTAAGTTAAAAAAAATAAAAACAAAATCGTCTTGGGAGTGGAGGGGGGTGGAGTGGCGAAAAAATTAAAAAATATATCATTTTTTTTTGTCTTGGGAGGTTGGTGGGGGTGGGGGGTGGGGTCGGGGTGGCGAAAAAACTGAAAAAAATAATATTTTTTTTTGTCTTGGGGGGAGGGGTGGATGGGGGTGGAGTGGCAACATAATTAGTTTTGGGTTTTATTGGGTATGGGTATTATTTGGCCTATGGGTAATTTACTTATCCGAACCATTTGATTTTGTCATTCAATGGTCCGTGTACGGTCCAGATCCAATAATTAACGGGTGGTTCTAGATCCAAAACCAGTACAATTTTTATGATTCTGGTCCGAGTAAAATCCACCCACTGACATCCCTAAACAAGACTGCTGGTTTGCTGCTGCATGAGGATGAGGGTGGCTGTTTAGTTTTGTCATTTGTCAATATTGGCTGCTGAATTAATGTTGATACTTCACATTTGATTTGATTTCATGCCAATTCTGAGCTTAGACTTCTTTATCTTATTAATTTTCTATATATATATGAATATGGGTATCTGCAGCTCTGTCCAGCTACCTTCTATAAATGAGAGGCATGTCAGCTGGAGTAGATTACGCAAGTAGAGAGATTTCATAGTAAGTTTGTAGTGTGGCTAAGTGTGTTTTCATAGCATCTCTCACAATATCTTGTGTTTCACGCTTGATATCTAGTGTTAGTCAAGAGTGAAGTGAAAGATCTTGCATTGTATTTTGGAGAGTTGTTTTCTCAGTCTGTAAGCCTGTACAAAGTTTGTGCAAAGTCGATTCGTATAGTCTTTGGATTAGGTATTTGCTTTTGTAAAACTTCTTAATGGATTATTTCATCATATTGACATCTACAAATTATAATTATAACTTGTGAAAAAAATCATATCTCGTATCTTATTTTCATTCAATTTTTGTTGTTGTGCATATTGTTTCAACATCATACACAACATTATGTTCCGTACGCACTTTCAAATCTAATATCAATTTCAACTTTCATTTTAGCAAAAATAATATAAAATTTCAACTATGAATTTCAATGCAAAGTCTGTTCCATATTAACTTAATAATGTTTTTACTTAATAAAAAATATCATTAAAATAATTATTATTAATCAACTTTTGTGAATAAAACTATTAAACTAATCAATAAAATTTGGTCGTATTCTTGTTTTTCTCATGACTTTCAAATGTTATTTTAAAATTCCTCAACTTTCGATTGAGTCTGATTTTTTCCATAGTGAAATCTTTTGGCCATACTTTTGATGACGTGTCTTACCTATGTTGATTCAGAAACATCGTCGTTTAAAAAATAGATAAACATCGTCGTTAAAGCATTGATGTAATTAAAAGCCCTAGCTGGTCTCATGCAAAGTTTGATGTTATTCCTCTCGTTCTTAATATTTTGAATAACGGGGCTGACCCGGGTCCGATCAATTCAACCTTCATTTGTCTTATCCCTAAAAAGAAAAATTGTGTCACCCCCTCAGATTTTAGGCCTATTAGCTTGTGTAATGTCATCTATAAGCTTATTTCTAAAGCCATCACAAATAGGCTCAAACGGATTCTCCCATCTGTTATTCATGAGAGCCAATCGGCTTTTGTCCCTGGTCGACAAATTACCGACAATGCTCTGCTTGCTTTCGAAATTTTCCATATGATGAAATTAAACAAAGATAAGTCTAAAGGGTGTTTTGCTTTTAAGTTGGATATGGCGAAAGCTTATGATCGGGTTGAGTGGAACTTTTTAGATGCCATGATGCGAAAGCTTGGTTTTCATTTTTCTGTGGTTGATCTAATTATGAGGTGTGTTACCTCTGTTTCTTTTCGTGTGCTTGTCAACGGTTTTCCAGGTGAAGCTTTTGAACCAAGCCGCGGACTTAGGCAAGGGGATCCGCTCTCGCCCTTCTTATTCCTGTTTTGTGCGGAAGCTCTATCTGGTCTCTTACGCAAGGCAGAGACGAACCATCTTATCCACGGTGCGCGGCTCTGCAGAACTGCCCCCCGGATCAGCCACTTACTATTTGCTGACGACTGTATAATCTTTGGGCGTGCTTGTGCTGAGGAGATTGGTGAAGTCAAATCCATTCTAAGCCAATACGAAGCGGTGTCTGGTCAGAAAGTTAGTATGGACAAATCTGCCATTTCATTCAGTTTTGGAGTGGAAGAGACCCTCAAATCCGATTTGGCGGCACAACTTGGAGTGAGGCGTGAGAATTTTCAAGGCAAGTACTTGGGCATCCCTTGTGTTGTTGGAAAATCCAAAGTAGAGATATTCCAAATTCTGGTGGATCGCACACGGAAAAAGGCGAATGATTGGAAGCGACGCTACCTATCCGGTGCGGGAAAGGTGGTGCTAATTCAATCGGTACTCCAATCTATACCAACGTACTTGATGAGTTGTTTTTCCATACCTGAGCAAATCTGTCAGCAGATTAACAGTATCGCAGCGAGCTTTTTTTGGGGACAGAAGAAGGAAGAAAGGAGGATACATTGGAAGAGCTGGAGAAAACTTTGTGTTCCCAAAAATGAAGGCGGGCTGGGATTCAGAGACATAAGCTTGTTCAATCAAGCAATGCTCGCAAAACAAACATGGCGGATACTCCAAAATGGCTCGACTCTCCTGGCCCGATCTTTAAAAGCAAGATACTTCCCCCGGACGGACATTCTCTTGGCTAGTAAAGCCCATAATCCCTCATTTGTTTGGAAAAGCTTACTAGCGGGACGAGATCTTCTGGTGAAAGGCATTGCGTGGAAAGTTGGTGATGGGGAAAGAATTCGCATTGGGAAAGATTGTTGGATTCCAGACGGGAAAGGAAATTTCAGTACAGCTTGTGTTCAAGACAGATGGAAAGATCTTAAAGTGGGAGAGCTCTTTTCGGAAGCTGAAGTGTCGTGGGATACAAATAAACTAGCGGAAATCATGCCGAGGAAGGAGATTTGGAAGTTTTCTGGCAGTTTGAGGATTAATACGGCTAATCCAGATAGACCTTTTTGGCCAAGCGGAAGATGCAACTCTTATTCGGTTAAGTCGGGATATCTCCTGGCGGTTTCTCTTCGCAGTCGTGAAGAAGCCTCCTCCTCTCATGTTCTAACAGGCCTTTGGAACTGGATATGGGGGCTTGAGGTCATTCCCAAAGTCAAGATCTTCATGTGGAAATGTTTGAGTGGTATTCTCCCGACGACCAGAGCTCTTATGGCGCGCTCTATCGTGGAATCTTCGGAGCACGCTTTACGCGACTGCCCATGGATGGTGTTTTTGTGGGAAATCTCGCCACTCAGGCTACGTCCTCTTAGTGCGGCTGAAATCTGGAATGTTAAAGATTGGTTTGAACAGATTAGGTCGATACCAGATAAGGAGGTTCATGCTACTTTTGCTACTACTGCTTGGGCTTCATGGTATGCTCGAAACCTTTTGCTTTACCAAAACAAGAATCTCACCCACATTGAGTGCTCCATGGTGGCCCAGAAAGCTAGGTGGAAAAGATCGGCTAGCTCTTCACCGATCAGTTCTCAACCCAGAAGTATTTCTTGCAGCCGAGACTCGCAGGTTAGGATCCAATGTAACGCTGCTGTTGGAGAGGGAGTTGGGATTGGTTTCGGCGCTGCAATGTTTGATGTTGATAATGGTCTGCTGGGAGTGGGGTGGGGTTTCACACCAGGTGTTTTCACGGCAGAGGAGGGTGAAGCTCGGGCCATTCTTGAAGGTTTACAGCTGTGCGAAGAAAAGGGTCGTGGAGATGCTATTCTTGAAACGGACTGTCAAACGCTGTATTGGAAACTCATCAATCGGGAGGAGGATTTATCTACTCTTGGAGACACCCTAAACGAAATCTTCTTGCGAACTGACAGCATGCAGCAGATTAGTTGGAGCTGGACATCGAGAGCAAATACTTTTGTAGTTGATCGACTTGCTAAGCATGCTCTTTGTCTTCGTTCTCGTTTTACTTCTTCTGATGGTTTTCCCTCTGTTTTGAACTCTTCTGAGTTGGTTGAATGAAGTTCTTGTTTCCTCTCAAAAAAAAAAAATTCTTTGTTTCTGAGATGCTTTAAGGTATTGTCCCTTTGAAGCTTCAATGTTTTTGAAACATAGCTTATAATATGAGATCAGCTCCGGGTCAATCCAATGCCACAATCCACTCATCTCACTACTTTCAAAAATTAAGAAAATAGTTACATAAATGTATATAAACACTACAACATTATACAATCAATAAATAAAATGAAGCCTTACAGGTGCACAAGGAAATATATCGAATCTACTCTCCAAATTTTTCTTTGTGTATGAAGTTTGAATCATAGCAGGGATCCCATGGCCACAAAGTATCTGCGTTTGGGGTGAGAGCGGGAGCTTGAGGTTGAGCATGAGGTAGTCATGGCTACTAGACATTCACAACCAAATAGGCCTCCAATTTGTATATTGTTAGTTCGATTTCTGGATTTCTACCTCAAGAAAATGAAGAACCCTAGTGTTCTAAAGATGAATCCTAATTTGTGGAATACAATCTCAATTTATAACTTAATGAACGAATTACACCAAAAACGACGATGTTTTAGTTTAGACTAAACAATGTCGCTTGTCTCGTCGAACGATGTTGCCATGTTGACATCTCCGGGTGCGCCAGGTAAGCATTAAATTGGATGAAATTTCAATTTAAGGGAAAATCAGGCTCAATCGAAAGTAGATAAATTTAAAAGAACATTTGAAAGTCATGAGAAAAACGAGAATACGATCAAAGTTTGTGAATTTTGACCCTATTGAACTAAATAATAAAATCGCTTGAATATTAGTGTCTAAAGAATGTTTTTGAGCATATCTTGTTAATTGTTTATTAATCTTTTAATTAATAATTTGTTTTTTGAGCCCCTTTTAATTAATAATTTTATTTATTATTAATAAAATTATCATTTTTATTAATAAAAATATTGCTCTGAAATCTCGACAGTGAACTGAACACCTTCCATTTTCAGCTTTCAGTTACCTCTCTGCCACCTTCTGTTTCTCTTTCTTTCTCTCGCACACACATAAACAGGACTGACCTCTCTTCTCTCTCTCTCTCTCTCTCTCTCTCTCACACACACACACACACAAACTAGTTGAGTCTAAACAGACTTGCAAAAACACCAGATAAACCATTCCCATTTCTGCAAGATGGCTTAACCCTGTGAAAATCGTAAGCCTTGGACTCCATTCAACTTTCTGAACCCCACTATTTTCATTATTTTCTACGCTTATTTTTCTCCTCTGTAGCAGCTGGTAAGAACTAGAAGAAAAACAGAGCATTTCGTGGAGGTGTACGTCTTCGTTTTCTTTTAAAATATTAATCTCATACAGTTCGGGTTGATTTTTGTTTATGTTTTAATCTGTTATTGATCGCACAAAACCTCTATTGTACGTAGGGTTAGGAGCGCACTGTTGCTGATACTAGAATTGCGTTTCAGAGAATGATTAATCGGGGCTCTCCAATTCCAGAACTGATCAACCTCATTAAGCACTCGTTTCGCGAGTGCGAGTTTGATGAGGTCCAGAACACATTGATGGAGCGAGAGAAGATTATGAAAGTAGAAATGGAAAATGTTGTGAGGGATCGTGATTCATTGAAGAAACAGGTCGATATTCTCGAGAACACTCATGGTTATATGGAGCTGGAGAAAATTGATCTGGAGGAGAAGCTCCGAATGAGTCAGAGGAGAGGTAAAGAGATGGATGAAATGATTGTCCAAATGAAGCAGAAGTTTGAGAAATTGTGGGAGGAGATGGATGAAAGGTTCATCAAAATGAGGAATGAGTTTGAGGAATTGAGGCAAGAGAGTATTTATGCAAACAAAACTATGGAGGAGATGAAGGCAAAAGAGATTGAGGCTGATTGCGTTGTGCAGGAAATGAAGCGCAAAAATGTTGAGGCTGTTCAGATCGTTGATGAGTTGAGAGCGAAAAAGATGAAGTCTAAGAAGGCCAATGTTGAAGATAGGGCTATAAGGCTGACTTCTGGTAATTTCTCTGATTCAAGCTTACACTCACACATATATCATGGTACTGTGGGTTGTGCTCGTTCCACTTGAGGGCTTTCTTATGTACATGGTTGAACTGAACTTCCGAATACAATCTATCTTACCAACCTGTGCCGCTTTATTATTATTATGTCTATAGATGCAATCTAAGGCTTGAATTCCGGAGGGAAAGATGCCATCTGCCCTGGTCCAAAACTCTGTTGAAAACATAAGCGCTGCCCGCCCTTCGCTACTAGAAATGGTAGAAGGCGAGCTGCTAGACAAGAACTGCAAGTCATTCCATTAGCGACTTTTGTTTTGCCAACTAGAGCTCATAGAACAACTCGAGAAGAATCAGTTTTATATGTATAACTCTTTTGCAAATGATTAATATTTCCGATATATAGATGCAGATGCAGGTGTTACAAACTTACCTGCACCTGGCTCTGCTGTTGCTGAGATTGTCCAGGATAAGGAAGGCAAAGAGCCTAAGGTTCAAGGTATGAAACCAAACTGATGGAGGGTTTTGGCATTTACATTATGTTTTTTTACCTTATTCAGTTTGCTGATTAAGTTGTAGCAGCAGCCACTTTTTGTTAAATTTGATATGAGCATGAAACCTGCCTTTGCTTCGTGTTTAGTAAACAAGTGCAGTGTATCATCATCTATTTGCAGGTCATGCTAGGATTTTGACAATGAACAGATTGCATGTCTTCTGTTGATTTTGCTAGCTAGATAATTCTGCAACTAAATGATAGAATTACTGAAACTCTAGTATGTGTGATCTGTTAGTCCTACAAATACCTACCCGCCAAAGTCCAAACCATCTTCAGCGACTTTATTTTTTAAATCGTTCTGACATCGGGTGGAAGTTAGCATGACGATGTTGGAGTATTCTAAAAGAAACTGAAACTTTTTTAAGAAAATTATGGTTTTAAAAACAAGATATCAATGAAAAACACCTGCAGTAAGGGTAACTCTAGGCTTTCTGTGGATGTTTGGATATCTTCAAAGATGTGATTGTGCTCAAGACTTGATTTAATAATGGTGGTAATAGTAATGTATGATCTGCCCAACTATAAGTTGAAATCCAGACTTTACTTCCAGCAGGTCTAATCTTATTGCTGCTACTAATATTTAGACCGATTCTATTACCTAATATGCTAATCAAATAGTAAATGGTATGCATGAGAATCTATAAATATGACTGATAATTTTATCTTGTTTGGTGTATAAAGTCCGGAGTAAAATGAACTATCTTATACATCAGTGTGCTTTTTTTGCGTGCATAGTTTACTCGTGTGAGGCCAAATCATTAATATGAAGATGTATGCAGTAGTTGGTGCTGACGGGAAGAGGCCATCCTCTGCAGGTTTTCCCTCCAAACCTTCTCCTAAAAATTCCAAGTCCTCGATGGGAGGATTGTCAGAGAGTGGCTCTGACAAAGAGAATGAGGAAGGGTCATCCGTTGCTGAGAAGCTCCGCCTTGAACTGGAGGAGAAAGATGAGGAGCTGCTAAAGGTTGCTTCGGAGCTCAGTGTGGCTACCTGTCGTGTCAAAGAACTGGAGCATCAGGTGGCGAGCTTGGAGGATTTCCAGTATGAGAGGGAGGCAAATGCGCGAGCTGAAGGGGGGAGGATGTGCCGTCAGAAATTACTTGTGACTTCAGCGGGGCAGGCCTTCCTGAAAGAGATGCACGAGGGGATAGTGGGGGCTTACCGGCAGAGCTCCCAATACCTGGGACATATGGCCCCTCACATCGCTTATTTCTTGAAGGTCAAGGAAGCTTCGACCAGTGCTGCCGCTCAGGGCTTCCGTCGAGAGCTGAATGTGAAAGAGATTATGCGTGAGATTTTTAAAGTCATAGCTGCTTCGCCTGAGTTCAAGGGAGATGACAGTCTTCCCCAGAACCACCCTTGGTGGCTGCCTGTGATACAGAAAGCTGCTCAGAAGCTGGCCTTTGAGGGTGAGTTCCCTCCTGATATGCCACCAGCAGAGGAGCTTCTCTACGACATCAGGCAGGCCTGATTCCTTAATACCTACAATAACCATCTCAACCTAGCTTTTCCCAAGTTGCACAAGATCTTCACTTCTTCAATTACTTGTCATTAGTAGTGCTTCACACCCGTATCACTCTCCATTATACTTGAGTATGAATTATACTCTTAGGATGATTGTTATAATGTAGACAACTGTATTAGTTGTTCGATCTTGATACTCTTCAGTTACTAGTATCACCAGATGTACCAGTGTGATGTAAGACGACAAATTCCTTATCTATATGCGAGTTTTTAGGAGATATACATCAAAATTATCTATGTGCGTTTTTTAGAAGCTTTATGACTACTTATCTCCTATTTGTTGAAGATTTAAACTGATAAGATTGTGGATCGTATTAATTTGGGATGCATAAGAAGATCGAGAGCTTGGAGTCTATTTAAGAAGACCCACTTTCGTTTAAAAAGGTGGGGGAGTTCGTGCTAAATTGATCTCCACATGATGTAGTCGAGAATTCTTGTGTTTCTGCTACGAGTCTCCATGAACTTGATGTCACTGGTGTTGTTTCTAGAACTAGTTCATTTTTGAGGAAACGTATAAAAAAATACCAACTTTTAAAAGTGATATGTTTTTTAGCCCCTCTTTAAAACCAATTCTTTTGTATACCAAAATCTGCGAAATGACTAAAATTAGGGGTGTGCAGCGGGTCGGACCCGGACCGACTCGGACCGACCCGTCGGGTTTGTTGGACCGAAAATTTTAAAAGGAAGGACCGACCCTGGACCGAAAAATGTGTGCGGGCCGACCCGGACCGAACCCGAGCAACGGGTCCGGTTCGGTCCGGGTCCGACCCGCTGAGGCCGAAATTATTTTTTTTTCCTATTTTCGCACTTAATTTTCATACATAAAACATAATAAATACAATACAAACACATATCAATATCATAGTTTCACCATTCGCAATCCACAATTACAACAAAAAACATAAATCAAAAGCATTCATCCTTTAGGTTTTAGAAATTTTTGAAATTTAATATTATTAATATTATTATAAATATTAAATATATAAAATAATTAATTAATTTTTAATGATATGGGTCGGTCCGGGTTCGGCGGGTTCGACCGGGTCTCGACCCGGACCGACCCAAAAAAAATCGGTCATAATAATTAGACCCGACCCGGACCATACATATACAATGGGTCGGTCCGGTCCGGACCAAACCCGTCGGTCCGGGCGGGTTCGGCGGGTCCGATTCGGGTTTGCTCACCCCTAACTAAAATAGCCCTTACAGTCCCCACTACTTGAAGACAAAGTCAAACCCATGGGCGGACCGCCGTGTCCATGGGCACGATGGGCGGGGGAGGGGGGCACAGTCGTGGCCACGACCGTCGATGTCCATCTTGTCCATCGTGGGCACGGTCGTGTCCACGATCGTGACCATCGACGGGGTGGGGGGGACTGGGGACACGAAGGTCCGGGTGGGAGGAGGAGGACACGACGGGGGCCGGGGGATGGGGGACACGACGAGGGGGGAAGGACACGACGGGACCGGGGGGAGAGGAAGACACGATGGGCCAGGGGTTGGAGGAGGACGCGATGGAAGCACACGATCCACGGCTCGAACGTGGACACGACCGCCTTGAACTCCAGATTGTCATTAATGAATGCAGATTTGGTGAATCTTTTCGGTTGAGACTAGGAATACTAGGAATTAAAGAATAACTTTTGTGATGAAGAGGTTGTTGGTGGTAATAATTGTGGGAGACTTGTAGTTGTTTAAACACAACTTAAATGAAACAAAAACAACCACGAATCAAAACCAAAAGCCTCATAAAAGAAATCAAAAGATCGACCATAAAAGAAGAAGAAAACATTAAGAGGCGATCCTTCGTTCATCTCGCTTCATATAAAGGTATGTTTGTTTCTTTCCTCCATCTACTATCAAAACATGAAATCTGGAAGAAAAAAATGTGACAAAAGTGAAAAAACGGCTTTTATGATTGTTTCGTTGTTTGAACATTTTGATCTCATGAAAATATATAAGTTGATCATGAATATTGTTTATTTTGTTTCAAATAGGTCACACATTAGGGTTTAAATTTCGACGTTATATTATTAGGGTTTAGGGTGTAGCCCACATGATCGCATCACATCATCGTGGTCACAATGGCACTCACGATCGTGAGGCTTTCGTAAGTCACGATGGTGGTCACGATCATGAGTGCCATCGTGACCATGATGGTGTGCTGCGATCGTGGGGTTGGCAGACCTTATTTTTTAGGTACTTTTAATGGTTTGTTGACTGTTTATATTATATTTTGTTAATCTCATATGTCGGGGCGACGTATTATGATACATTATGGAGGTCGTTGGGAGCGATTAACATATACAGATGGGGAATTCTTTGTTGCTTATATCGATTCCGGCACAATTAGTCGTGCTAACCTCGTGGAGCTTATTAGAGAGGGTTTGTGCAGTCGAAAAGAGACCGAATATACATTATGGTACGTCATAAACATCAACGACATTAAAGTAAAAGTTTTATTGAGGGGCGATATGGAGTTGCTTCGATGGTTAGCAGATTCTAGAGAGTATCTGAAGGTTTATGTGATTGAGAACGGCCTCGAGATTAATGTGAGCTGCAACACTGTGAGAGGTAGTACCTCGGGTGTACATCCTGATCAAAGAATGCCTCATCATGAGGAAGATGATGAAGAGGTGTTCGATGAGGATTATGACGAAGATGAAGCAGTGTCTACATCTGAAGACGATGTGGAAGATCGTCGTAATGAGTTGCGACATTTTTCATCGGATTATCAGACTGCAAGCTATGTTGAGCATGAAGGTGCCTCGCGCGATTGAGATATTCCATTTCCGCACATTGAAAGCATATTACAGTTGGGGTGGGAAGAGTATCATCCACCAGTGTCCGGACTGCTCGAGGTAGGGGCCATATTTCGATCCAAAGTAGAGTTGAGGATAGCTATAGGAATTTATCATTTGGAGCACTACCTAGAGTTTGCAACCGATCGTTCTACAGATTCTCGTGCAGTGTACATATGCAAGAGTGGTAGAAAGAACTGCACTTTTAGATTATGTGCAGTAGAGGGTGCAACTCTTTGGAGAATTAGTAAGTTGACATTGGATCACACCTATCAGGCGGATTTGAATCGTGCTACTACAGCACGGTCTGTGAGTGGTGAGGTTGTTGCATATTATTTTGCCAAAAAATTAATCGATGAGAAGGTCATTTTGAGGCCAAAGGAGATGATTGTTGAGATGCATAGTAAATATGGCGTTCAAGTGCTATATTTCTTCGCAGTCCGAACTAGGCAGCAGGCGATAGAGAGAATGTATGGTGACTTCAATATGTCATATATGAGGCTTCTATCGTATCTTTATCTGTTGAAACAACGCAATCCATGGACTATTTATGATTTGCAGACGACTCGTGAGGGAGTGTTCTGCCACATGTTTGTTGCCCTCGGGTAAAGTATTCGGGCTTTTGAGCAGTATCTTCTTATTTATGCCTAATTGTTCTTATTTTGGGGGTTTGATTGTAAGTATAAGTTAATTATTCTGGAATTTGGTGCGTTTATGGGTTTGTTTAATGCTTTGTAGGAGATTTTGATATAATAGAAGAAAGAATGCTATTTTGGAGATTTTGGATCAGAAATGCGTATTTGGGCTCAAAGTGGTGCCATACTCTGCTGCCTCGCCAGAGCTGACAGAGCTGAAGTCCATTCGTCAGAGTGGATTTCTCGTGCCAGAGCCAGAGCTAACAATCCTAAGCCAGAGCCAGAGCTAACAATCCTAAGCCAGAGCTGAGTTCCAGAGCTGACCAATCTCGACAGAGCAGACTTTCACTAGACCAGACTTCTATTGCCAGAGCTGGAATTCATCTGTTCAGAGCTAAAGCTGACAGAGCTGGCATTGATTCGTCCAGAGCAGATTACATCTCCAGAGGTGACTTTACTCGCCAGAGCCAACATTGTTCCAGAGTTGGCAATCACTTGCCAGAGCTGCCATGACTTGCCGAACGAGTTATCCTTCGCTGCAATCTCCTGTGCGCGCACGCCTGCCTTGATGTTTATCTCTTAAGCCTAGTTTTGATGGGCCGCTCTTGATTGACATTAGGGTTTGATGAAAGGGCAGTCTATATAAAGGGCTTAACGTTCATCATGAGAAATAATCCTTCAGCCTTCGGACCAAGAATAGCTTCGACCTTAGGCATCAAAACAATCTTTAGTTTAATTCTCGTTTTTCATAGTTCTTTAGTTTCGAGTTTTTATTCTAAGTTAGCATTCAATTCAGTTTTAGTTAGTTCTTCGTTTTGAGTTGTAATCAAGTGACAGATTTGCTTCTCGAGACGATTTCAATATTTCTTAATTACGTTTATTTATTAGTTTCTACTTGAATTATGTTTTGCTTTCAATTATGCAATTTCGTTTATGTCAAATTAGATTAGAAGCTTTTAATTAAAGTTATTTAAATTCTTAGCCTCGTAGCGTTTAAATTCAACTCGCTTTACTTTATCCGTTTAATTCTGCTTAGGGTTAGTAATTTATTTATGCTTATGTATTTGAGTTTCGCCTAGTTAATTCTTAAGTTTAATTTCGCACGTTAAGTTTTCAATTACAAGCTTTAGTTTAATTTTACAGTTTTCAATCCAAACTTTACTGCTTTTACCGTGATACAATTAGGAGCCCTGTAAAATCTTCTTTGAGAGATGACTTTGGGTCAACTTACCATTGCTAGAGTGTCCTTGTCCTATTGCAAGTCAATCTAGAGGTGTTTAGGTTGAGTTATCTTCGACCGGTGATTGTAATAGACGGGACCCACCTCAATGGAAAGAACAGAGGAGTGTTATTTGTCGCTGTGACAAAGGATGAGAACGAACAAGTGTTTCCTCTAGCAATTGGCCTCGGTCCGATAGAGAACGATGAGTCATGGACTTATTTTCTCTACAATCTACGGCAGTGTTACAATCCTCCAGAAGATTTATTAATTGTGAGTGACCAACATAAAAGCATTCGGAATGCAGTTCAAGCCGTGTATCCAAATGCATTCCATGGATTGTGTTATCACCATCTGTTGAAGAATCTAACGCCCTATGGGAAGACAGTGGCCACAGTCTTCTATGAAGCACCATATTCTTATCGTCACGAAGAGTTCGAAAAGTTTTTTTCATTGCTGCACGACGCAAGTCCGGATGGAGCTCACCGACGACTTTCTCAAATTAGACCGGAGAGGTGGGCTAGGTCAAAGTGTCCGGTACAAAGCTATGGATTTATGACCTCTAATGCAGCGGAATGTTTTAACTCTCGGTTATGGTGGGCTAGGCGTTTACCAGTGTGCTCTTTACTTGAATCGTTTCGCACACTTTTGGAGGATTGGTTTGACGAGCGACGTACAGCGGCTGAATCGAGAGATCATGTGTTGACGGTGTCTACTTTCAACAAGCTATCTAATTCTGTGCAAGCAAGTCTCTCTCTTACTGTTCGAGCCACCACCGGACTTATGTATAAAGTTGAAGAGGATAATCAACAATATCAAGTCGATCTTCAGAATTAGACTTGTGACTGTCGAGAGTTTGATGAGGATAAAATTCCATGCAAGCATGAAGTTGCCGCAATAAGGTATGAAAATTTTATTTTATTTACTATTTTTTAATTTGTTTTTAAGATGAAATTATATTATTTTATTAGGTGGACGAGCAATGGTTTGTCTGTGTACGATTTCGTACACAAATATTTCAAACAATATGAGTTGACACAAACTTATGCCGAACATGTTAGTCCAATACCACATCCGAATTAATGGAATGTGCCAGGGGAGGTCTTATCAATCTATTGTAGTCCACCCGAGAGTCTACGTCAGTCCGAGCGTTCAAGGATGAGTCGTGCTCGGTCAACAGTTGAAGAACTACCCTCACGACGGCGTCAAGTGTGCTCTAGGTGTAATAGAACTGGACACAATAGGAAAAAATGCACAACATCTATTCCCATGCGTGGAGTGGATTTGAATGTTCCATTTCAAGAAGCAGAGATTGAGGAACCTTCTTATGATATGGAGGAACCTTCTCATGATACCGAGGAACCTTCTCATGATACGGAGGAAGCACAACCGACTGGTAGACGTCGGAAGAAAAAAAGATGTAGCAATTGTCAAGAAGAGGGTCATGAAATTAGGGCATGTCCAATGCCCCTCCGTGAATAAATGTAACAATTGTGAAACTTTTTGTCCAATATCTATTTTAATGTTCATTTAGGTTGAAGTTTATCCGGTTTTTGTTTTACCAATTGATTTTTTGATAATGGATATTGGTGTTTTTCATAAGTCTGTCGAGATCACGATGGAAATCTCCCATCGTGATCACGATGGGAGGCACCTATCGTGCCCGTGATGGCACCTCACGATGGAGCTTATCGTGGGCACGATCGTGCCCTCGCGTCGTGTCTTCCCCGTCGTTACCCAACTTTGAAACTTATTGAGATTTATTCCATGAGATTTATTCAATATTATTTGCCGAGATCATGATGGAAACCTCCCATCTTGATCATGATGAGAGGCATCCATCGTGCACGCGATGGGTTCGGGCGAACGAAATGGAAGGCACGATCGTGGTTCATGATGGCCACGATCGTGACCACGATCACACCATCGTGTCCACGATCGGGTCCACGATCGTGTGTTATTATTGTTTGAAATTTTTAAAATTTATGATGTTATATTCGACTAATTTAAGTTTGAACATATTATATATCTTCTAAACAACATTTTAATACATAGTTAATCAAACCATTTTGTCTTAAAACACATAATTTAAGTGTTTTTGTGAAATGAGTCATGACAACTATATAGTGAAATGAGTCATGACAACTATATAACATTTCATGAAATGTTATAAGTATTTTTCAAGTAGATATTCATAGATCTCGATGTATTCATTTAATTTTGATTACAAATCAAGCTTGATTGCTGAATTATGATTTTAAACATAAAATAATACATAAAAACAAGTCTATAATCATATTTAAATTCGAAATTAAATGATTTTAATAACCACACGATGACTCATGAGAGCCATCGTGCCCATGGTCGTGAGTCTACCATCGTGGACACGACCGTAGGACACGATCGTGTCCTACCTTTGTGTCCACGATGGTGGACACGACAGGGCGAATGGCGGGCGTGGGCGAGGGCGGGGCACGACAGGGGCGAAGGCACGACCGTGGCCCACGATGGCGTCCCATCGTGGACACGATGGCGCCATCGTGATCACGACTGAGGCCCACGATTGCTGCCATCGTGTCCACGATGGGAAGCCCCCATCGTGATCACGGCAGCTACCAACATTTTCTCTTGGTTTAGCTTTTGTTTCTTAAGACAATAATATACAAAAATCAACATAACAAATAGAGTGAACAACATACCAAACTAAAAGCAAATAACATGGAATATGTCTCAAGAAGTCTCAATATGTTTCAAAGTTGGGTAAGACAAAATATTCATGATCCTACAAGCCACCTATACTTCTTGATATATTTTTCGTCGATTTGACACGAATGTCTCAGCGGTTTGTTAGGATTGGTAACTAAACGATCAAGATACATGCAAGAGAAATGGCCGCAACTGTAGTCGTCGACCTGGGCGAACTGGGCACTAATCGGCATCTTATCAAACTCCATCTCGTCATTTTTGTTTATTCGGGTTGTGTAGAGCATAGTCTTCCACCAACTTGAAACCAAGACTCGTCACATGGTATATCACTACCTTTCAATTGACGAGCTAGCAAGTGATGTAGAGCATTACTTGCACTATGATTTCTCTTGACATCAATCAACCGTCTTACTACTCCCTCTCTAAATCTCTGTAGAGCCGATGGACCTTCAATATCAAGTAAAATCTTGTCCACATCTTTGAATATTTCGGCCCTCAAATAAAGATTAACCCCACAGGTCACATAGATCAATGTAGGTATTTTCCAATCACAATTAACCTATAAAATCAATGTATTAAAAGCAATTAGAAAGATAATCATGTATTTGATAGAAATAATACAACAATTAAAAAGAAGGCGGAGGGGGAGGGGGGCTACCGTGATCACGATGGCAATGTCTCGGACGACCGTGGGCACGATCGTGCCCTCGCGTCGTGCCCTTCGCCCCCTTTCCCGTCGTCCCCTCGCCCCCTTCCCCCTGCCGTGTCCTCCCCCTTCCCCCCATCGTGCCCTTCGCCCCCTTCCCCGTCGTGCGATCGTGGGCACGACGTGGGCGACGGTCGTGCCGTCGTCGTGCCCCGTTGCCGCAGCCCCCTTCACCTCGCTGTGCCCTCTCAATCAAACCACCAATGCCCAAACCACCAATAATAATGTCCAAACCCAATCAAACAACAATGCCCAAACCACCAACAAATCTCATCGGAAACCGCCGAAAATTTCAAAAAAATAAAAACTTCATTCTCCATAAATTTTCAATAAATCTCAAGAAACTCAAGCTATTTACCAACTAAACATGATTTTCAAAGTATTATAACACACATACATGCATTTAACAATGAATTTAAGCTCCAATTTTTTAAAAATATGAAAGGGGGGAAAATTAGGATGCGTCGCACACTCCTCGTCGGAGCTTGTGGCCGACGCCGACGCCGAGTCGTTGTTCCGGTCGCCCATGTTCGCCGGAGATGGTGGGTTTCGATCGTGAGGTGGGCGTCGGTCGTGAGAGTGGGGCGTGTGCTCGATGGCGAAAATAGAAGAGAGAGAAAGTGAGAAGGAATTTGAATTTGGGGTGGAAGGGGGGACCGATTTTGACTTGTTTTTTTTTTTGCTTTTCTTTGATATAATAAAAGGGTAGTTTAGTCTTTTCGTTCATTTTGGTACTTAAAAGAGTTGCTTTTAAGTTGAGGCTATAAAACAAGTAATTTTTAAAATGTGGTATTTAAAATCTTGGACCCCCCTTCATTTTTTTGTTCTAGCATAAGAGTGTTTGTGAGGTAAACACTATTAAGCGTATTTTGTAAAAGAGTTGTTTTGATTCTTGTTTATCAAGGGCTTAGTTGGTGAATGTGTTGAGTTTACACTTAAGGAGTGAGTCGTTGTCTTATTTCCAATTGTCCACCGCAGATGAAGTTTTGAAAAGGTATAGGAGCGTAGTAAGAGGGAGTCTTATAGTGTAAGTTTATAATGAAGATATTTTACATTGAACTGGGTAATCATTCTCTGCGTAATGTTCTTTCTTACTTTATTATTTTTCGTGACTCTAATCATCGTGTGTACTACAATTATCTGTTGTGACACGTTTCGCCATATGTTCCACAAATTAATCAATCTTTTATTACTTTATGTATCCAATCTAATATGTCTTTTTCTTTTTAAAAGGGCAACTCATTTTTGTTTTGTTTCATCTTCGTATTTGACATCGGTTTTGTTTTTTAACGGCTTAAAGTAAAGTATGACATCGGTGTGTATTTTCTTATAAAAGGCTCACTATTCAAACTCAATAGCGAGAATATAGATTTGAAACAATTACTATGAGAGTGTAGTCAAGTATTAGAGCATTTGCAGCGTGGATGTTTTAGCGCTGAACCGAGCTGAAGAAGAAAGAGGAACTGCTGCCCCGGTGCATGCTCGAAATGTTGCGTCGTGCCGGCTCGTCTGTCGAAAATTGTTAATCGCGTCCATTGCACGCTCGAATATTAAAAAAAAAAACAAAAAAAACTAACCTGCGAATGGGGTGACAACAGAGTTTTGGTTTGGCACAAAATCTTGGGTACACCTGGGTGTACTGTACAACCGGGTTGACCCATACCCAAAATAGTATAATTTATATGGGTTGGATCATATGGGTTCAAATCAAGGTGCAGGTCAAAGTTTAAGTGAAGGTATAACCCGGTTGTACGGTACACCCGAGTGTATCCAAGACCACCTCTTTGTTTGGGAGGGTGGGGTTTGTTTGGTGGCGGAGTTGATTTAATTTTTTATAGTAATTTTTATTTATTGTTTCTTTTAATTTCATTTTTTTTATTTGTTTTAAAATTTAAATTTTTATTGTAATTTTAGTTTTAATTATTGTATTTTATTTTAAGCATTTTATTTTATTTTAATTAATATAATGTTGAAATTTAATTTAATGAAATATAAAATTTTAAGGGTTAATAGCCTGTAAATGCATGAGTTTTTTTTCCATTTTCTGGTTTATACCATGACCCTTTAATTTGACTTTCAAACGCACCAATTTATAATTGAGTTGCAATTTTCCCACGGGGAGAACCTCCAACCTAATTAAAGTTGATGTGTCTTCTATGTGGCAAAATTGAAACTGACGTGTCAATTTTCTCAGACGAAATGACGTTCTTTATTAAAAATTAAAAGCAAATTATATTTAATCAATAATAATTAAAAATTAATTAAAAAACCCCTAAAATCACACGTCACCCCATCATTCTCCTCCCCCCACCCCCCTCTCGACACACCCTGACCTCCCCATCCCCAAACTCCGCCGCCGCTTCCCGCACCCCCGCTGCCGCCACTTTCTTTGCCCCTCTTTCTTTCTCAACTCCACTCGATTCCCAGCGGATTCCCAGCCATAAAGCCACCACTTGGATGCCCTTTTCCTTATCCCAGTCGACGATAGCTTATCGTTGCCGTCAATTTCCTTATTGTCGGCTGCTGCTGGCAAGCGGTGGAGAGGCTGTTGATGAAGAAGGTGGCGTCGCAATAGACCGACGAAGAGAATTCAAACCGGAAATTGCAAAGGAACGAAATCGAAATTGAAAACCCGCGGTTGAAGGTAGAGGGAGATGGGATCAGCGCCGGCTAGAAGATCCGCCGCCACAACCGCTTGGATACCCTCTCCCTATCCCCAACCATAAGGCGGTGGCTTTATGGTATTTGAAATTTGGTATCTCTAGCCACAACCGCCGCTGTAATTTGATATCTGAAATTTGAGGACTGGAGAGTTGTGTTTGAGGCTGTTGGTGCATCGATTCTGTTGGTGGGGGAGGGCGGTGGAGGGGGAGGTCAGCGGAGAGGGAGAGTGCTAGTGGGGGTGAGCGGCGGAGGGTGAGGTCTGTTGGTGGCGGAGGGGGAGGTCGGCAGAGAGGGAGAGTCTGAGAGGTGACGTGTGTGAGAGAGAGTGGTGTGTGTGTGTGTGTGTGTGAGAGAGAGAGAGAAAGAGATATGAGTGTGAGTGTGTGTGATGTGGTGATTTCGGCCGCCAAATTGGTATTTCAGCTTCCACGTTGACGTTTCGGCAGCCAAATCAGATTTGATTTGGGCGAATTTGTAATTTATGGAAAAATTGCGACTCAATTATAAATTGATGTATTTGAAAGTTAAATTAGAGAGTCATGGAAAAAACCCATAGATTTACCGGCTATTAACCCAAATTTTAAAATAAAAGAGTAAAAATATGATTAAATGGAAATGAAGATTTTTAGCGCATTTACATACAAAGAGGTTGTTTCAGGTAGTGAGTCGGCCCAATGGCTCGCTGCAATGAGAGAAGAGATGGAATCACTTGCCAAGAATCTGACTTGGGAGCTGGTCAAACGACCTAAGGTGAGGAAGATTGGTACTTGCAAATGGATTTTCAAGAAGAATGAAGAAACCACACCTGGTGAGGGCGTGAGATACAAAGCTCGACTAGTTGCAAAAGGGTTCACACAGAAGAAGGGGATTGATTATAATGAGATATTCTCACCAGTGGTCAGACAAACTTCCATCACGGTGTTACTAGCAATAGATGCACATCTGGATTTAGAACTTGAGCAGCTGGATGTGAAGACGGCATTTCTACATGGAATGCTCGAAGACGATATCTACATGACTCAGCCAGAGGGGTTCCATGTTTCGGGGAAGGAAGATTATGTTTGCCAGCTGAAGAGGTCCTTATATGGGCTAAAGCAGTCTCCAAGGCAGTGGTATTAGAGGTTTGACAGCTACATGATCCAGTTGGATTACAACATGAGTCCGTATGATTGTTGTGTGTATCACAACGAAGTTGATGATGGTTCCATGATCTACCTCGTTCTGTATGTGGACGATATGCTCATAGCTGCGAAGTCCAAGTCTTATACTCAGAAGTTGAAGGATCTGCTCAGTGCTGAGTTTGATATGAAGGATTTGGGTGCTGCCAAGAAAATTATGGGCATGGAGATATATAGGGAAAGGGAGAAGAAGAAGCTTTTCTTGCCACAGAAGAGATACATCCAGAAGATCTTGTCGAGATTTGGCATGTCAACCGCCAAGCCTATTGATACTCCAAGTGCTGCAAATATTCATTTATCCGCTGATTATGCACCGGAATTTGTAGGTGAGCAGGAGTACATGTCTCGAGTCCTATACTCTAATGCAGTAAGGAGTTTGATGTACGCTATGGTCTGCACTAGACCAGATCTTGCACATGCTGTTAGTGTTGTCAGCAGGTTCATGGGACGACCTGGAAATGAGCATTGGCAAGCCGTGAAGAGGATTTTCCGTTATCTCAGAGGTACGTCTGATGTTGGTCTCATTTATGGAGGTGATGCTCAATGTTAAGTGACTAGTTATTCTGATTCTGACTATGTTGGAGATGTTGATAGTAGGAGATCTATGACTGGTTATGTCTTCATTTTTGGTGGTTCTGTTGTTAGTTGGAAGGAAACTTTGTAGGCTATAGTTACTCTGTCTAAAACTGAAGCAGAGTATATGGCACTGACATAAGCTGCTAAAGAGGGAATTTGGTTGAAAGGGCTTGTAGGTGATCTTGGTCTACATCATGATCAAGTTATTGTGTTTTGTGACTGTCAAAGTGCAATCTGTTTGACCAAGGATCAAGTCCATCATGAGAGGACCAAGCATATTGATGTGAGGTATCATTTTCTGAGCAATGAGCAGAGAATCAAGGTGATGAAAGTAGGTACTACTGATATGTTCACCAAGCCGGTCCCATGTATATAGCAAGTTTCAACATTGTTTGGACTTGCTAAACGTCACAAGCTGTTAGTTGCCCGAGGAAGGCAAATCTAAGGCAGAAATGAGGAGTCTGTTCATCTGGCATTGTAATGATGCAGCTGCAGGGAAGATTCAAGTCAAGGTGGATATTTGTTGTTATGTCGTGAATCTCCCGCTTCGCAGTATGCAGTTTTGGGCTTTAAGTCTAATTTGAGTGTTTTATCTCAGTACTATATATATACTTGAGATCTGTAATCTGTAACCCTAGTCGCATAATAAATCTATTCTCTTCTCTGCTCGTGGATGTAGCCAAATTGGTGAACCACGTAAATTTGTGTCTTCTTTATGTTTTCTGTTCGTCTTGCTCTATAATCCTATTCTGTCACAACAAACATGTTTTACTATCATGAAAATATTATACTAAGGTAAGGGTGTGAAAATATTTTCTAATATTTTCTCATCTCTAATAAATACTCTGTCTGTCCACGAAAAACTTCCTAGGAGGGAGTGACACGGATTTTAAGAAAAAAAGATTGTTAAGTGTATTGAAAGTGGAAAAAAGTTGTTGAGTGTATTGAGAATGGTGAATAGTTGTTTTGATTAGTATTGAAAGTGGTAGGGTATAGTCCAAAATTAGGTAGAAAATTCTTTTGTGGACGTCCTGAAAAAGAAAAATAAGAAGTTCTTTTGTAAATGTGGAGAGTATATAATAAAAAAAGAAGAAAAGTATAATATTTTTTTTATAAAAATTTTAAAACCAAAATAAACACACTTTAAAAGTTCGAACAAAACAAGAGTTGAGCAATATTTCTTTATATTTTCTTTTTACATAACCCTTTTATATACCTGTGTTCCTGTCGCTGCATGCTGCAGATTATCTTTTCCCCAAAGAATCCACCAATATATACTTTTTGTCTTCCGAATTGATTGATATGACCTGACCAATGTAATGTGATAGTATTTGAAAGTGCATTACCAATTTATAAATTAGTGATGATACATATCCAATTTTCATTTAGTGTAGCTCATCATCATTCATATATGTCAATTTAAGCGCTTCATCGCTCCATCATCCATCTCTCTCTCTCTCCCAAAAGAGAAAGTAAGGATACGGATTCTCTTCCAAAATTTCATCTGTAGAATGGTGTAGTAACCATGTTTTTCTTGTGTTGATCGCTTAAAACATACCTGTGTTGCATTGCATGTAGGTTTTCTGCATTGTTGAATTTCTCGGTGAGGAGGAGTCTGGTATGGATTCCCAAACTAGGCTTCATGATTTAGAGCGGAGGGTGATGAAGCTTGAGGCAACACTTGCCAATTCTCCATTCGCAAACAGAGGTACTATTTGTTAGTATTCTTTTTTCCAGAAAATATTGTATTATTCTAATTAACTCATTTTGTTAGTCACCAACTGTTTGATGTCAAAAATTCTTGCCGAAAACCGTTGTGGGCATCTACCACAAAAGATAATCTTTTTTTTTTTACCTTTCACTCTCTGTTTTCATTTCTGCATTATAATCTTTCTGGGAGAGCCGAGATGTGAGGCTTCTGTTTGACTAATGATGCTTTGAGAGATGTTTATTTTGGGTGAAAACAATTGAGCCAATTTCCTTTATTACTTTGGGGCGTTTACTTTATAGGATTAGCTTTGATAGATAAAAATAGTAAGGGTCCGTTTGCTTTTATGGAAAAGCAGAAAATACATATATTTTCATCTTTTCTTCCACCATTTTCACATGTTTATGATAAAAAAAATTCTCCGAGTAATTCATTTTCACTCGTTTTCTCTCCAATGTTGAATAATATTATTTTTGGGTAATAATGTGAAAATATTTTCCAACATTTTAAAAGAGGAAAAGTTTACGAGTTTTTTCTTTTTTTCATTTTTGGATATGTTTTGTTGTTTTAATTTGTTCTAGTAAACATATGATAAAAAAGAGGAAAAGATACTCCATTCGTCCTATTATTATTGGCTTATTTTTTTGGACACGTGTATTTAGAAAAATAGGATTGTAGTGTAAAAGTGTGTAAAGATGTGTTAGACCCTATTAATATTAATGGGACATCCCAATAAGAAACACATGCCAACAGTAAAGGGACATAGTGAGTAATATTTTCTCATATTTTCTTATCCATTTTTTTCCAATGAGAATTTTACGACAAAAGTAAACGCAGTTATGTCGAATCATCCTTGTACAATTTCAGGTGATAGCTACCGGGCGTCACTAACTCGTTGTTGTGCACTTAAGATAATAATTATAATCAAGGATAATCTACACGAGAGGAATCTCAAAAGATTTGTAGAAAATTCATGCTTCGGTCATCTGCTGAATATGAATCAACTCAGATTTCAAGGGCAGCTGCTGCTGCACTTGCTGTTGCACATAGACATGGCTGCCTCCAACAACACCACCCTTGTTTTCAACATTAACAACTCTAGCATGGAATTCCAACCTACAGATTTCCATCTCATCACAGGGCTTCGTTTAGTCAATTCCGAGGCATCATCATCAACAACAACATCCTCGTCTATTCACAAGCGTGTTTTCCAAGGTAGGCCGACTATCATGTTCAAGGACGTTGAAGAAGCCTTCCTTGACGTTAGCCATGATCACGAGGGCAGAGGAGAAGTAACCTTGAAGCTGGCCTTGCTCTATTTCCTCTACGGAGTTGTGTTACCTGCAAGCCCCACCAAGAAGATTGACTTGCACTATCTTCATCTAGCCGACAATCTTGAAGCTTTTAACGCGTTTCCATGGGGTCAGGTTGCGCATGAGCTCCTCGTCTCGTCCATGCTGTCAGCACGGCTCTGCATGGACAGCTCAAGAGCCACGAGGCTCGTCATGCACGGCTTCATCTTTGCTCTACAGGTCTGGGCTTATGAGAAGCTGCCTTCTGTTGCTACACATTGTGCAGCTCCCGCACATAACCTCCAACACTCCACCGTGCAAATCTTGCGTTGGTCTGCCACGAAAATCATTCGTTTTCAACATCTCAAACCATTCTTCACACTTGGTGATGAAGTGAGTAATTCATTTCTCACTTGTTTGTCATCAATTGAAACTTATGCAGTAATCTTGTAGGTGTTGCAAAGTGCCCAAGCTTCTCCGGAGCAGCAAAATGCAAAGGTGGAGCCATCGACATGGACAGACTCCAGCGCTAGTACTATTCCTCAGGTGGAAACATTGGTTGCAATGTATTTTTCGATTTTTTTTTAATTTCATAGTAGTCTTGAATGAAATTTTAACATGAACATGTGCATGATTCATAGTGTTAACATGTCTCTCATGCTATTCTTGCAGGGTGAGGATGTCGAGGAATCATTACAGAGAGAGTGTGATCAGCCTATTCCGGATACCAGAAATGAATCGCCTGAGGTAGAAGAAGAAGAAGAAGAAGAGGCCGTGAAGGAGGCAACTGCGACTGCGACTATGAATAACACATTTGGTCCAAATAAGTTGGCAGAAACTGAACGAACCAGAGCTCTCTTTGCGCTTGCATACGACAACCCTGTTCAAGATACGCAACAACCATTGTGGAAGGTAGATATAATATTTATTCAATCTTCTTGAATCTTTATTGTATATTTATGTTGTTATGAAACTGAGCTCACTACACGAACTCAAGTTTCAAACTAGAATCAAGATCAACACTCTCAAACTCTCTCACACTCGATTTGTATAAACTGAGAAAGTAACTTCAAATCTAAATCAAGAATGCAAATCTAGACATAAAGATTTACGTGGAATACACCTCCTAGCAACAACAGTAGAAAACACAGTTATCAAGCTAACTTCTAGCTACTGCTCTATTAGTTTCCTATCCCTCTTTTCAGCTGGAAATAATCAATCTCTATACTCTGCTATGTGAAGAGTGTATATACAAAAGATGAGACTAACTAACAAACGGCTTGGACTCCACACAGCTCACAAGATGGCTCGCTGCAACTGAATTCAGCCTTCCTTCTACTCCTCCAGCTTTTGTTATTTCTTTCCAAATCCCTCTTCTATGTAGTCACACATTAACATATGTGTATTTGATGACAGACATGCAGCGAGTTTGAAATATCTGAAGCTGAATATGAAAGAAGCAAAGTGCTTTATGAGATGCTCATGGAGCAAACAAAACGGTTGAAGCTGTGGATCAGTTATGCCCAGTTTGAGGCATTTGCTATGATAGAGGGATCAGAATCGGAGTTGGCTGATAAAAGAAAACGTCTCGAGCGTGCCAGAGGTTAGACAACATTAAAATGTTATAAATATTATAGCCATTGATGAGTTTTGATGATATTTTGTTGTTCAGATGTGTTTGAAAGGGGGCTTAGCTACTTCAGAAGCTGTACCCCTCAACTGAAAGAGGAAAGGGCGATGCTTTTGAACGAGTGGTTCGACATGGAATACAGGTTCGGCGAGGTTGGTGAGGTTGGTTTGGTTCGTGCTAGGCTGCCGCAGAAACTCAACAAGATAAGGCGCCTACCAACTGGGTATCATTATCAACATCATCATTTCTCATCTTTCTTGCTTCTTCATAATTCATAAAATTCAGAGTCTTGAACAATATTGCTTAATGAAACATGGAAAGGATGATTATTCATTATTGAATTTAGATTGTAATATTTGCAGGTATGAGGAGTATATTGACTACCTTTTCCCGGAAGAGGAAGATGTCGAAATGTTGAAGAAGCACAAGATTGCTAATTAGTTGTTTCATTTTGTGGGTGTTGGCTGATACCTTATATTTTGCTGCCTATTTTGAGCTTCCACTAGTTCATCTTATCTTATTATGAATGTATGTCATCTGCAACTCTGCACAACTTATTTCATATCAACCTGCTACAAATCACCATCACTCAGTTGATTTTCCAACTCTGTTTCTCATATAATAATTCATAAATATGAGATGTAATATGATTAAGTGTACTTTTATCTGCCAAGCTTATTAGTTTTGACTATCCAACTTGTGTTGTCAAAGCCCAAATGAGATCTTGGACACATTTATATATGTTGACTAGAAAAAAAAAAAAAAAATCAAAGGATAGAAATCTTCGGAAATCTTGGACATATTTATATAGCCCTGCATTGTGTTTTTAAATTTCATTTCATTTTAAAATTATAATTTTTTTTAAAATTATCTTATTCATAATATACACTCCCTTGTCCACAAAAACTCTTTTCAATAAAGTAAACACCAATTTTAAGAAAATTTAATTGTGTATTTAGTAAGTGAAGAAGAAGCCATAAATTAAAAATAGTAAGTTATGATAATTAGTGAATTAATGTCAGTACATTAGCGGCAATCTATACTAATAGAAAAAGAGCCTAAGGCAGTGTAAGACACAACTTATGGATTGCCTATTTTACCTCTGTTATATATTTATTATTATATTTATAAAATATAAATCTATTTTGATATACATTTATTTGTCACCTAAATCTATAAAGAATATTTTATATCTATAGCTATTGATAAGGTTTATAAACAAATATATCCATCGAATAAATTATCTAATAAAAGTAATGAATTAATAGATTTTTTTAAATAATAAATTATCAATTAAAATAACATTAATTACACGTACAACGTACGTTCTTTCTGCTAGTATGTATAAAATACGTGAGAATTTTAAGAGTGGTAATTAATTAAATTATTTTTGAAAGAAGAGTAGGAAGAATTTTTATATACGGATAAAAGAAAATTAGAAAGTACTTAAATAATACTCATTCCGTCCATGAAAGAACTACATATTTTTCCTTTTGAAAACATCCACAAAAAAAAAATTCTACCTATTTTTAGACTATAATTACACCACTCTCAAAATGCTCAACAACTTTTTTTTCTTAAAACTAGCAGAAAGAATGTACGTTGTACGTTTAATTAATGTTATTTTATTTGATAATTTATTATCTTAAAAAATCTATTAATTCATTACTTTTGTTAGATAGTTTATTGGATGGATATATTTATTTATAAGCATAATCAATAGTTATAGATATATATCACATAGATTTAGTGTAATATCTAATGAATTAATATATTCTTATAAATACATATAATATATAAAATAATTTTAAAATAAAATATATAGTAAAGGTAAAATAGGCAATCCACAAGTTATCCTTAGACTGCCTTAGACTCCTATTAGTATAGATATAGATTTGTGTCATTCTCCCCCTGAAAAATTCTTTCATAGACGGCACCTATATTTTACTCAAAACTCATTGTATTCATAACAAATGGTAACTATGGTTGATACGAAAAAAATCACACACAAATCAAGAGACACAATACTGGAGAAGAATGACATGAGGGTTGGGATATGAGCAACATCAAACCACAACAGGCGTGTAACGCTATCATTTTACACACTACAAATGGCAATTAAGAGATATGAAATAAGCTGTGCAGAGACGAAGATACCATAATTTAACACCTGAGGCTGAGGTCCGCTTCTCTTAGTCACATATTTGAAATACAGTTGAGACTCAATAATGCAAATTATGTACCAAATATTGATTCTTGCCAAGGATGAGTCGAGTCGAGTCAAGTCGTGCATCGCATACCCGGCTATACCATCCTCAGTTTCTCTTCTTCAGTTTCGGCGCCAGCTTACCACGAACCAATTCAACATCACCAAACCTGTTTTCCATCTCCAACCACTCTTCCAAAAGCGTTGCCCTTTCCTCTTTCATTTCAGGGCCACAGCTTCTGAAATAGCTAAGCCCCCTTTCAAACACATCTGAACAACAATATATCATCAAAACTCATCACACTCATACAATACTAAACATGACCTCTTGCTCGCTCAACGCATTTTCTCTTATCAGCCAAGTCAACCACCTTTATCATAGCAAATGCCTCAAACTGGGCATAACTGATCCACAACTTCAACCGTTTTGTTCGCTCCAGAAGCATCTCATAAAGCGCTTTACTTCTTTCATATTCAGCTTCAGATATTTCAAACTCGCTATATGTCTGTCATCAAATAGATATTCATATATACTCTGCCCATGATAAGTGGAGCTACAGAACAAGAGATATGTAAGGAGACCAGATCATCATCAACATTGGCTTATAAATAAGCTTGTGTCATGAATTAATACTTAATGAGGCTCTACAGTTACAAGTGTGCCCAATTAGATAAGACACCATATTCAAGATACAAGAGAGATTTAAGAAAATTGCATAAATATTGCAATGTTATATCTAACATACAAAGACTTGAGTACCTTCCATAATAGATGTGGCATATCTAGAGCAGGGCTGTCAAATGCAAGAGCAAAGAGAGCTCTGGTTCGTTCAGTTTCTGCCAAGGAGCTCTGCAACTTGTTCGTGGAGACGGGATTAGGATCAAATGTCCTATGCCTAGTCAGAGTTGGCTTCTTCATGGCCTCTTTGTCTTCTACCTCAGGAGATTCATTTCTGGGAAGGTCATCATGCTAGTATCCGGAATTGGCTGATCAGAATTTTTTAGTAACGATTCCACGACATCCTCAGCTTGTGATCGTCCCTCTACCTGCAAGAATAGCAGGAGAAACATGTTAACTCTATGAATCACATGTTCATATTGTAGGTAGGCAATGACAAAAAGTTTTGCTTGACGACAGCCCTGATCAGGCGGGATCTGGAGTTATCTTAAAGAAATCACACATTCGAGAAAGTAGGAGATTAGTTCAAAAATGCGAATATATTCGAAGGATTCTAGTTCTATTGAAATAGAAACAAAGACATATATATTCCCATTAGAATTCTTGATGTTTTAATCCTATAAAGATGGGCATATGTTCAGTGTACTGCATTTCGAGAAATATTGGAGAAGAGCTAACTGCATTTTGAGCAAGAGTTCAACTCCACCAAAAAAAAGGTAAATGTTCATATTATATATATAGTTTAAATTGAATGATTTTTTTTTTTTGAAACTAGGTTAAATTGAATGAATTGATGTAGTGTATGAAGTATTAAATAATTATTGAAACATGTTTATTGAATTAGTGTAATTAAATTGATTTTGTTTTAGTAAATTAAAGTGATCATACGCCAATTACACCAATTATGCTGAAACACTAGGTAGTCAGTTCGTCATCAGTCCCACAACGGTCGTGTTGCAACGCCCCCTCAAAGCTCGTGATGATCATGCTGAAGGATTGTATACTGAAAGCAAGACTTTATGCTTGTATATATTGATTCCTTAGTTCACTGTGATTCTTCTATGTGAAACATTGTTATTGCATAATCCTATAATAGTCCAATTTATCTTATACTATAGATTATATTTTGTGTTGTAGATCACAAAAAATCATATAATTGGAAAAAGTTGAGATATAAATTGTGTTCACAATCGAGGCAACTATGGACAAGTTGATGGTTTAGATTGTACCATAAATGGATAAATAGTTTGTCTTCGTTATTTATTTACTAGTGTGTAACCCGTCGAATTTCGACGGGTATCATTTGATGTTATAATTTATATATAAAAAAGCGTAAAAATTATTTCTTAACATATTTATAAATTATGGAGATTATTCACTAAAAAAATTGTTAATATGATATATGTCTACATTACACATCAAACTAAAATGAAAAAATAAATTAAAGAGAATTTTCATCCTTAACATGACTTAGTGAAACGTATATTCAAAAAAATTATTTGCGCCACCCACTACTATTTGCCACTCATACCCGCGACCCGCGGATACCCGCCACCCGCTGAGGCTTGAGAGGTAGGAGCGTTGCTGCTTCTCGGCGTCGACATCCTGCAATCAAGCACCCAACAAATGCAATAAACCACCCAACACAACAAATGCAATAAACCACCCAACAAATAAATCACCACGAAACTGCAGTAATTTTAGAGAAAATTTCAAATTCTTGTACACTACTATTTTCCACCCATAGACACGACTCGCGGATACCCGCCACCCTTCGGGTATCCACCAACCCGCCACCCGCCACCCGCCAGATACCCACCACCCGCTACCCATCGGATACCCGTCGAAGCTTGAAAATAACGATAAATATTAGTTGAATAATAGAATAATTCTATGAAGCATGGGGACGAATATGTAATACGAAAACGATACGGGGATGTAAATACATCATTTTTTCAAAAAACATGATACGATTTTAAAATACATTTTAATTTTTTCATTTAAAGTATATTTTATATATATTCACCAATAAAATAGTAGTCAACCTTCACCACAACAAAAAGAGAAAAGAGACGACCAAATTTAATCTATGAGCTCTACAACTAATCTAACTTGTAATAGAGAACCTTCAAAATCCTCTATAAACTGTAGTTCAGTGGCAATAATTAGAAAAATTACCACAAAGATTAATACGCCATAACAAAAAATCTAACTAAAAAACTACTCAACTATCAACTGTAGTCCAATCAACTATCAACGGTAGTTCAATGCTTTACACAGATAAACAACACCCAAGTGATTATCAAGTTAATGTCGTTTCTCCGCCCTGCGAAACCACCAGCTTCTCGAGGCGGAGTGTGGCTTCGACCACCTTGGCATCAGGCTTCCGTTTAACTTTCTTTTTCGGTAGCAAACTTGACAGCTTTGGATCAATATGATCTGGTGCGCTGCTGGAGATCAACTTCTTGGTTTTCTCCTGTTTCAGACTGCCCGGATTGGGGCCGTTCTTTCTCCTGCTTCGGATTGGGGCCATTTGCAGAGGCAACAACACTAAAATGTTAGCCCTCTTCATTCATCATCCGCATTCTCCTCCTCTTCTTCCTCTTCCCTCGTATCTTCAATCTCCAATCCAACCTGTCCATATTTAAATTGAAATCACCCATCAACACCCATCGAAAATCAGCCCATCTTCAATCGAAAATCAGCCCCCATATTTAATAAAAAAAGTATTTGATAAACACGAAGAATCACGGCAAATTGAAAGCACCACTAATATATGAAAATTAGATACAAAATTGAAAGCACCGGTTTCAATTACAAAATAAACGAATCAATCATCCCTCAGATCCGGATAATATTGTTTTATAATGCATATTGAAAGGTAGGCCAAACTATTCAGATAATCATTAGTTAAGCTATTCATCTTATATTCATGAACTAATATGCCAAACTCAAAAATAAGTCCATCATCCGACAAACCCAAACTGTCAACTCTCATATCTTTGCTCCAAGTGCATAATCAACTGGCAGAGCATAGTTATTGCAGCATACTTAAGTGAACAGTGTCTCAAATAAGTAACCGCGATTCACAATTTTCCGAAACATAAACATATAGGTATGGATCCAAAACCCTAAACAAAAGACTTCTATCCTCAAAATAATAAAGCAAAAAAAAAAGAAATAAAGAAGAAAAATCTCCAAAAACTTAAAAGAAAAAGAGCATCCTCAAATCCTTTTTACATTTCTCTACTATTATGAAATGGAAAAAGTATCATTACCTATATCATGTAGAAGTGCTGCTAACTACACCTGAACAGCAAGAAGACAACATCTCAACATACATGATTTGCTAAGTCACGTATGAAACACAGAATACAAATACAGAAATATGGAGACACGCCCACTATTTTTGATATCAAAAGTTGGTATATTTGTATATTGCCACATTAATTTAATTATGAAGAATTAAAATTGGGATAAATGAATTAAGGATAATAATTAAACAAAACCATAGACATGATCTGTAACTTTCAGCTTACAAATACGCATAAAATTGTAGATTTAGCTTACTCTGTCCAATACTACCAGAGCCTTGTAGAAAATGGCAGAAAAGAGCTCCAAAATACTAATTCAACAAATCATTCAGAAATATTCAATACTTGCTCTCCTACACTTCAATCCACGAATCAATCGCAATTCATCACAAAATCAGCAAAAGTTCAAAGATCAAAACTTATTCACTACTAAAAGAAAATGCAAAAAGAAGAAAAAACGCAGCAAAATAAGAAGAAAGATACCTTGAGTTGGCTGTAAAAACACGATACAATAAGCTAGATAAAACAATATAGAACCACAACCCCTAAGCTAGATAAAATCTAATTACCTAAAATGAAATTTTAAAATAAAGTAAACATTTATAATTGATTTTGTTGGATCGACAGAATGACCAAGCACTTAGCATTAGCAGTAGAGGGACCAAATACTTTTGAGAGCCTAATGAAGCACAGATCTTAAGGATATATATTCCTCAACAATTATAAAGTTACAACCAAATTACCCTATCATAAAAGCATATGCATACCTTGTCATAGTTCATTAGGAAGCAGATTCTGGTGCTGCTTCTTGTCTTGGCTTTCTTTGTTCAGCAGGAGGGCCATCTCTCTTTCTTACATAAGCTTTGCTCTTAAATTTCGAACTTCTAGCCTACTTTGGTTGATAAGTTGGGTACTCATAGGGTATTATCTCTCCACACTTATCACCTAAAACCATAAAAAAACAGTGATCATGCATAGAGAATGATAAAATGTAATCTTTATATGTCAGATCATGAAAGAAATTTAAAAGAATGGCCAACCTCCATAATCCTTGTTCTTAACATCGATATATGAATCAGGCAAGACCCACAAAACACCAGGTAGGCCTACAGTGAGCGAAAAAAATTAACAGACAAACAACTTATTAGGACCAGAAACTGAAACTGCATTTTGGAGATTGGAGACTACAGGAAGATATTGCAACAATAACATACCCTTGAATTTCTCAGATGTTTCTTCAGATACAGTGCATTGAAAACCAGTGTACGTCGTGGTACTAAAGGCATACATATTCTTCCTTGCTTCTTCCATGCTGAAACAGAGAATTTAGATCAACCGTGAGATGTGTAACATTGCTGAAACAAATGGATATTAAGCATTGCTATATCCTATTTATGAACTTCAATGCGCATACAACAGAATACAATCCCTTATTTTTTTTTCAAATATCTCCACAATGCCAACATTTAGGATTCCATAAGAGATATCATACAATTCTAAATGACTCACAATCTCAAGATATGTCACCAATCCACTGGAATAGCAAAACTAAAAGCAATAGCTAAGTGACTACTGAATAGTACTCAGTATACTAAATAATGCCACATAACAATTTCAATTAATCAACTATCAGAAGCATACACCAAATTCTAAGCAGAAACATTTCCTGGGCAAAGTTTTCATCGTACTTTTGCAAAAAAAAGATCATATTACATATCAAGAAAATTTTCTTTCGGCAACAGTAAAAATTTCACTCTATAGTAAACAAAGTCTAAATTGTAATGTGACTCATCAAAAGAGAAAATGTATATAATTACACTAACCACATCTACAAGAACCAACAGGGCACAAGAAAATTAGAATCATTATATTCCGTAATTGGCTTTCGAGTATATTAATGGGAGTATATTAATCAAAACAGAAAATCCAAACTGAAGAACTAATCACAACTGATATCAAGATCTACGCATCCAAATCCACAATTCGACCAGAGCATAACGACATTTAGACAATAAAATAAAAACCTTGGAAAGCTGCACAGGACCACTACTCCCCTGCTTCTTAATCTTCTGTATATAGCTCACATTGACCAGACCAGAGCATGTTTATGTATATACATTCGCGTGTGTGTGCCAGATGAAGCAAAGCATCTATCTGATCGTCAAAATCTGAGAAACCTTCTATTTCTGCAGAAAGAAAATCGAGTAACTAATAAAACCAAAGCAATACTTTATGCAGCAAGCAACGATCCCCATTATCCCCGATTGAGAAAGAAAAAAAACTACACGGAGCAGATCTTATTCCAATAAATAAATTAAATCAAACAACAACAAAAAAACAGCTAATCCCTTTCGATAAAATTGAGAATTATTAGAAATAGAAAAGAAGGAAGAATTGAGTTTATCCCCGATCAACAGTCTCATTCTTAATCTCTTCAAGCCTGATTGCTTTATTACCACCCATGTTCCTTCAAAGCACTGGCAGAGATTTCTCCCCCGCTAGATCTGAGAGACGTGAAGAGCGAGAGAGGAAGAGTTCTTCAGTCAGTAAGACAACAATGAAACAGAAATAAAAATCACAGGGCATTTTTTAAAAATAAAAAAACCGACGGGTTACCTCACCAGGTAGCAATTGATGACCTCTCCCTCCTCTTTCAGATCCGGACTCAGAGAGTCCGGAGAAGAATAAGATGGGAATGGCGGCGGATTAGGGTTGGGATTGGGGTCGGGATTGTTGGGAGGATTGCTGGTGGGAGATATGGCGTCGTATATAGGGAATCGGCGGCCTATGCTGATGGCTATGGTGATGCCATGGGCGACATGGGCGGCTGGAGAACGCGGAGGACGGCGCGGCCGGATTCGCGCAGAGGCGGCTGTAGGCACGACCACATAAAGGCGGAGGTGGAGGACGGCGCGGCTGGATTCGTGCAGAAGGCGGTGACGGCGTCTGAATCACGGGACGGAGGACGGCGTCTGAATCGCGGCGGCAGGACAGCGGCTGGCGGTGGTTGGCTGGGAGGTGGGCGACAGTGTGCCTGAGGAGGTCCAAAGATTACTGAATTAGGTTTAACTTAAACCGTAATAAAATAACTTAATTAAAGTGAGAATATAAATAAAATTGAGGTGGAATTATATTGCCACGTCAGCGATAGAGAATTGAGCTAGAGGCTCTAGAATTGCAGGGATTTTGAACCTTGAATTTTTAGATATGACACGTAGGAGAGTGAATTAAGGAGAGGCCATGAATCTATAATCGTATTATATATTTTAGATTAGATGCTAATACCTTCGTGTATCGAACGGGATCACAATGAGATGAATTCTTATATTCTGACTTATTAAGAATCAAGATCTCAGTGACTTAAATAGTTTTAACCTTAATTGAATTAATCGGTGTGAATAATTAATTGACTATTGCTTTGATTTATCATGAGTGAGAGTTCTCTTGAAGCTCAATATACTCGATACTTTGGGTGATAACAATTATTATTTGACATGCGATTATATTGCAATAAGGATCCATGTCCTGCTAATAACAGGATGATAATATCCTCTCGAGGAACTTAATAAGTTTATCGTATTAAACCCTGCAGGTGGAATTAGTTTCGATACAATAATAAGTTTAAGTGGTAGCACTCGAGATGATTAATTAATTAATCGATCGTCAGAGGAATTAATTAATTAATGGATATTAGATATCTTAAATACGGGGATTAATTAAGTCTAATGCTAGCCCAGACTCACCTAAAGAATAAAGAGGTAATTCAGTATTAATTTTCTAGTGGAATAAATTAATACTTGTGTATCGATTTTATTCTGGGCTGAATAAGAAAATCGAGCACTGAGAGGCCAAACTTTATTCAAGCTAGTAGATCCCCGCTTGGCCCAATAAAGGCGTAATTCCATAAGGGGGTGTCCCTTCTCAATTTTTCTCTCTTGGGCTCTATTTAGTTTAATTAAGTTTATGGGCTTATTATTTAGGTATGGCTAATACCTAGTATAAATAATAAGAAAGCTTTAAACCTAATTACTCGAGCATCAACGTGTGAGCAGAAAAAGAGAGAATTTTGTGAGAGTAGAGTGAGACGCCATTCCTAGAAGGTGGAAAGGACTTGAAGTTCGTAGCCACTCTACGTTAAGTCTTGCCGTGGGAAACAAGTCGGAAGATCAACACTGGAGTATCTAATCGTCGGATTTGCAAGTAAGACTCGTTTTCTTGTAATAGGCACAAATGGTTTTTGTATGTATTCATTTGGTATCCGGAATTGGTCACGGACACGTGAATCATATATCAAAATATGGTTCATTCACATGCGCGAGGCATCACAAACTCTTCCCCATCCTCACTCTCATCCTCATGAGTAGAGACACTAGCATTAGCCTCTACCCTCTGACGGCGGGGGAATTGTTGCCTGTGCGCCAATACATTATCTGGTGCTACGTATGACACACATAGCGGATCAGGATGAATCTCCCATACTTGTCCCTTAAACAAACAAAAATGCATTATTAAAAAATGCATAAATAATATACAAGTGCAAAATTTAATATAAATGAATAAACATGGGTACCTCATCCTCGTATAATGATCGTAAATCAAAGTCTTTGGTCTTCGGCCTGATCCTAAAATTCCATCGTATGCATCTAGGGTGCACATTTTCCCCTCCAACACGCTTCCCGACCTCGTCTGCTAGTCCAGGAATGCTCTCTAGTGCCCAAATCATCAATGCCCACGGGGGGCCCATAATAGTGCCACTTCTTTCCTGTCCCCACATTTTTCGTATAGTGGTAGAAGATCTTGTAAGCTTATGAGCCCCACGGAAATCGATTGAACGCATCCAAGTCATCAACCAATGCCCAAACCCATGATTCAATGAGTCTATCGGACCAAAAAATAAGAGTGTGGGCCACATAAACGAGGACCGCTCGAAGGTATAAGCTACCATCATCGTCTTGTATAATACGGCTCTCGTCGATGACTCTCTCGATCAAAGCGCCTATAGTAATTTGTCGGCTACCATAGAAGCGCCGAAAAGTCTCCACGTGTTGCACGTCATGCTCTGCAGTCGGATCGAATGAAGTCCCACCAAAATTCAACCCCGTCACAAGCGCGAAGTCAGAAATAGAATACTTAACTCTCTAACCGCGTATGAGGAACCATATCTCCTCATCATCAACCTTGATTTGACGGGAGGCCACATGGTGCAAAGTCATGCTGCACTTACACCCGGGCTTCCATTCTGCAAAGTGACCGAAGCATGTGGCCTTGAAGCTATTAAGCAAGTCATCATCCCCAACACGTCGTAAAATAGCCATAAGTTTTGGAAAATATTTCTCCTTGCAGTACGTGTTGATAGTCGATGTCCGATTTACACTCTCCGGCCTATAGAACTCGTAATCCTACAATAAATTGTGAATTTACAATCAATTACTCTTAACAAATAAATATTCCCTCCGTCCCAATAATGAAGACACACTTCATTTGGGCACAGAGATTAAGAAGAGATAGTCTAGGTGATAAAGTGTTGTGGCCCACATTATTAGTGTAGTTGATTAACTTTTGTTTATTGAATTTATTTATTTTTATTTTCCATTTCAAATTGATTTTTTAATTTTAAAAATTTAGAAATTCAACAACCACCGCCGCCGCCGACCACCAATCTTTGATCCGGCGAGCCATCGCAGCTGTCCCCGGTCACCCCCATTCCCTTCGCCCTTGTTCCCTCCGATCATAATCCCCAAAATCATACCCCAAATCAGAAAAAATTGCAAATTTGGAACCCCCAATTCATACCTCCAAATCATAAATAATCCCTAAAATCAAGGTCTTCATAGGCATGAAACAGACGGTGGCGGTGATGGTGAAGTGAGGTGAAGGTGATGGTGGTTGTAATAGTGGTGACGCTGGCCGCGGACGGTGGCAGAGGAGGGGAAGCGGTGGCAGAATTGGGGCGAGGAGATGGGCGGCGGCCATGGAGGATTCCATAACCAAGGCGGAGGATTCTCGCCCAGAATCGAACGCCTCTGCTCCTTCTCTTCAGAGATCCGCCGCGCCAGCAAACCCTAGCCCCTAGTCCCCAAGATCCACCGCCCTACAAACCCTAGCCACTAGAACCAGATTCGTCGCGCCTGCATACCCTAGCCCCCAGATCCACCGAAAAAGAGAGAGGGATGGGTGGCGACTGTTCGGCCGAAGAAGGTGGCGGAAGGGAGGAGGCGGCGGCGTCAGACATAGAGGTCTAGAGTGAGAGAGATGAAGGAGAACCGAGAGGGAAAGAGAGAGGGGTCGGACAGAGGCGGTCGCGGCGCGGCGCCGTCGGTCGGAGAAGGCAGAAAGAGAGAGAGAGAGAGTGGCGGCGGACGGATGTGGAGATGATTTAGGATTTTAGGTGTTAAATTAATAAGTTTTAGTTATCCTCTAATTATTTTCATATTTAGAAACGTGTCTTTATTATTAGGACAACCCAATAAAAAAAGTGTGTCTTTATTATTGGGACAGAGGGAGTAAGTAATTAAGTGCAATAAATTATGAAAAGAAATCTATTATCTAATCAATTATTATTAAATTATGAATTGACAATCAATTATTCAATTATATTTATTTATTTATTACTAATTAAATGCAATAAATAATAAAAAATAATTAATTATGTAATCAATTACTAATAACCAATATATCACTAATCAATTACTACTCAATTCTAACAATCAATTAACTAACTAGTTAAACATAACCAATAAATTACTAATCAATTAACTATTAAGCCACAATTAAGCCACTAATAATTAACTAAGCCAATAATTAGTAAAACAAATAACCAACAATTATAATACAATTAACTAAGCCAACAATTACTAATAACAATTAACCAACAATTAACTAAGCCAACAATAACTAATTGATTCATGAATTAATATTAATAAATAACTAAACAACAATAATTAAGCTAACAAATAATAATCCATTATTTGGTCTAGGGGTGAGCATTCGGATTTCGGATCAGAATTTTAGCCTAATCCGATTTGATTCGAAAAAAATTCGAATAAAATCCGAACCGAAAAATCCAAAATGTGAAGAAAAAAAAAATCTAAAAACCGAATAAATCCGAACAATCTGAAATGCATATCAACCTAACCAATTAGATAGTTACGATTGAATTAAGATCCTAATTAACACATCATTAATTATAATCAAACAATATGAGAGTATAGGGTTAGAATTTAAAAATATTTTACTACTTAGAAACTAATGATTACATATATTTATATATAATATTACAAAATTATTTATATTATAAATATACTCCCTCCGTCCACAAAGATTGTGTGTTTTCATTTTTTAGAAACCTTCTTTAGACTTTAAACCTATGTTTTTAAAAAAGCTTCAAAAAAAATAACCTGAGTTTTAAAAAGCGCGCCTAGGCGAGGGCTTTAGGCTTGGCGCAGGGTTAGGGCACACCTACAAGAGGCGCACCCCAGGTGCATGTAGGTGCGGCGAACGCGCCTAAGCGCAGAAGCCCAATAGTGCGCGCCTCTTGTAATGTTAGGGTTAGGTGCTTTTATTTGACTTTTAGGGTTTAGGGTTATTGCACTTTTCAAAATTAAAAAACAACACAGCCTCCCTTTCTCCACCCTCCTCTACGCCGCTCGCCCCAGCAACCCACTGCCCAGCGCCGCCAACCGTTTGCCGCCGCCGATCGTTTGCTCCAGTCAGGTAAGCATTGTTTTTTTAGTTTATTTCAATTCTTTTTTTCTTATTTCAATTACTTCTGAATTACTTCAATTAAACTTCAATTCCTTTAATTCAGTTTTTATTTTTTTTTAATTTTGGTTTTTAATTTCTTTTATACTTCAGTTTTTAATTTCTTAATTTTATACTTTAGTCTTTTAAATTTAGTTTTTAATTTTTTTAAAGTTCTTTTTAATTGAAGTTTTTTAATTTGTTTTTTTTATGTTGTATGATGTGGAGTAAAATGTGCACTGTCCTAGCCTTGGAGATTCCAGCGCTGACCTTCGAGTAACGAGGAAAGGTTGACCTAAGGGCTCTGCGAGAAAACCATAAAGAGGGACTTGTGGGAATGTGACTATAATAATCCAACGCTAGTACGGGTACAACGTTGCAGTAAGGGCTGGGCTGAAACCAAAGTGGCAGGGCTGAAAGGCAATTGTGACTAGGTCAGCGCTACCGCGAACGAAGAGCGCGAGGGCAGGGCCGCCTTCGAGTATACTTAGGAATTCTTCTAACTTAGTCTAGGTCAGAGCTGCGACCCCCTAAATTTACCTTTATACCCTTTTGTGTCTCTCTATAAGTAAGGCGCATCATCCCACTATGTAAACAACGTGATTTAGAATACAACAACATTCTTTCTCTCATTGATTATTCTCTAAATTCTCGCTTCATACGCAACAGGTGAACTTTCTTAATCCATTCAAATAACCCACTGAAAACGAACTCATCAACTGGCGCTGTCTGTTGGAAATTCAGAGTTTAAGACGTGAGGAAATTCACATGGGCACACCGCTTTATCATATCATGTAGCAGAGTTTCATATCTTTGCTAAATGATCATGTCGGAGAGGCGCATATTTTTTGTTATGGGGGCTCGTGGGGAAAATTAGATCGGGAGTCTCTGCCTTATTTTCTTTGCTATTGTGTTTTTCCCTGTGTGTGGTTTATTTCTGTTCTGGTGGGTTTTGTGCTTCTTGACTTTGTTTTTATGTGGTTTTATGGTTGTTTGTTTGCCGATCTAACGTATAACAGGGAATATTACCTCGCGCCGCTTTATTTGCGGCGGAGGTCGGATCGATCTATGAATTTTCTTGGGACAACACCTTTGCATGACTTCATTATTATGCGAAGTAGGGTTTTCTTGGGAATTCTGGGATTCTGGGATTCTGTACCTTTTTCTGAGCTTGTCGTCGTAATTGGCAGGGTTAACCCCTCGTAATGCTTATAATTTGATTACGATTTTGTAACAGGTCATGGAAAACACTAACATCGCTAATAACTTGATGGGTGATCTTACTGGGGAAGGTCGGGACCCGGCTACGGCTGCGACTATAACTAATGAGGGAATTAGCCTGGGTGATTCTACACCCAATGGGCCGGTCAGATCAGTTTTTGCAGGGCTGCAGGCTATTTCTGCTATACAGGGATCAGGTACTATGAGAGTAAGGCTGGTTAATGTTACTATGACTGAGCAAATGTTGTCCTTTCTGAGTTACGCTTGCGCAAAACAAATGGTGGGAACCTCTTCACCTTTCCCGAATCTGGGTTCAAGTGTTGCTCCAAAATTGGGGCTGGAAATTGTAGGGCTGTCACGACCATTTCGGGCATTACCGGGAAGTGCCAGGGCAGAAAATGCGGTAGGGCTAATCAAGAGTATTGTGGTCGTCCCAGCGGAGGGAACTAGGGTGGCTAAAAGTGATAATGCAATGAATGTCCACCAGGTGGGGCCTCTGTTCCCGGGAAACATGGATTGTTCGAGAATGTGTAAGATACCTCTAGTCAAACCAGACCAGTCGGCAGCCACCGAGAAAAGGGGACAGAGCTGGATGAGCCAGCTCTGCTGCAAAAAAAGGTCTCGATCATGCAGAAACACATTCAGGATTTGGAGGAAGTTATGGGCGACAGGGATAGAGAGAAGGGAAAAAGTAGGGTCACTGGGCACATGAGGAGCCAGCGGGAGGGATCTCCCCGTTCCACAGGGAGAGGCCATCGGGATAAGCACTCTCACTAGAGAGAGGAGGAGAGGCATAACACCAGGGCTGAAGGGAGTAAGCAGATGAATATCACCCAGCAATTCCCACCTGAGGGAAAAGGCGAGAGTCAACACCGTTCTTTCCGCATGGGAACCGGAGCTGGGGTGAGTATAAGCCCTTTCTCTGAAGATATCCTAGCAGACCCATTGCCTAGACATTACAAACCTATCACCATTGACTACGATGGCTCGGATGATCCGGAGGCACACATGGCCCGATTTGAAACCTTGACTACTTTGCATCAATATACTGAGGGAATCAAGTGCCGGATATTTTCTACCACATTGACGGGAATGGCTCAACAATGGTTTCGAACTCTGGAGCCAAATTCAATCCTATCCTTCGAGCACTTACATGACACTTTTATGTGCCAATTTGCGAGTTCTAAACGCACTGTCAAAACAGCCATGTCACTAATGAAGATGAAACAGGGGCCTAATGAAACACTCAGGGAGTTTGCTGCTCGATTCACCAAAGCATCGCTGGAAGTCCCTAGGGCTGAATCACAAATCAAGGGATACGCTTTCGCTCGAGGGTTGAGGCCCGGTGCCTTCTTCGATAATTTACAAATAAGATAACTGCGGGACTTCGATGATATCTTAGCCCGTCTCCCGGGCTACATTCAGTTGGAAGATGCCAAGGCTGCCCATAAGGCAGAGCAGGATAATAACAAGCCCAAGAAAGCCGATGGCAGGGCTGAACAGGCGGATTGCCCCCAAGAGTGATGCAAGGGGAGACACAGCCCAATTATCAATCACCATATCAGGCTCAGGCCCCCAGGGCTGAACAAGGGGCGAGGGTAGTAAGCAATGTAAACAGGCTGACTGACCAAACACCACTGAATAGGTCTCAAGAGGAAATTTTCCATTTAATCAAGAACGATCCTTACTTCAGAGCTCCGAAGGACTTCGCTGCGGGAGCCACCAGGCCCGGGCCAAACAACCTGCTTTGTCAGTACCATAACCATTATGGCCACCCCACAGAATATTGTGGACATTTGCGGCATCAGCTGGAAGTGCTGGTAAGACAGGAAAAGCTGGATCGGTTTGTTAAACAAACACCACCACCACCACAACAACACAACAACACTTACCCTGACAGAGCTGGGCAGAATCAGGGAAATAGGGGAGAGGGTCGCGGGGCTACCCCACCTCGAGGAGACAAGAGACAGGTTCACATGATTATTGGGGAAGATGATGGCCCCACATCAAATCGAACTCGAAAACAGATAATACGCTCCGCCAGAGCTGACACTTACCCTAGGCATGTGATGTCAGTTCACAATGCACAACGGGAACCGAATATCTCTTTCAGACCGGGAGACCATGCATGGCTTATTCACCCGTATGATGATGCGCTGGTTTTCTCAGTGAATGTGGCGAATTGCACTGTGCACCGCATCTTCGTAGATTCTGGCAGCGTTGTCAACATAATCTACAAGGACTGCCTGACGGCTATGGCTCTGGGTGCCACCTTGAAGCCACCGGGCAACCCTCTATACAGATTTACTGGGAAATCCATCACACAGCTGGGATCGATAGAGCTGCCCATGACATGTAAAAAAAGAAGAAGCTTCGCGAACGTGAATTTTAAAATTCTTGGTGGTAGATTTCCCGAAGCCCAATTATAACATCATTGTGGGGAGGCCAGCTTTGAACGGCTTTCAAGCCGTGATATCCATGTATCATCTGAAAATGAAGTTTCCACTAGAAGGAGGAAGGATAGGGGAAGTGGTTGGGAATGAAGTTACCTCGAAGAAGTGCTTTGTCCGGAGTTTGACAGTGCAGACTGGAGGAAAGCGCTCCCAGAATGAACAGGAGGGACCAATTGGTAAAAGTCTCAAGCTGACGAGGAGCTCGAATAATCCAGCCAAGAAGGAAGAGATATAGGAGTTAGGGAAAAATCTGAAGAAATAGCCCGTGATGTCGACGGATGATCAGTGCATGCTGGTAGAGTTATTCCCAGGGAAGTCTGGATTCACTACTCGGGTGGATACTGAAATGACCCCAGAGCTGGAAAGGGAAATAATAGAGTGTCTTCGTCGTAACGCAGATGTCTTTGCTTTCACAACAGCAGACCTGAAAGGAATAGATCGCACACTGGCAGAGCATCGTCTGAATGTAGATCCCACAAAGAAGCCAGTCATTCAAAAGACAAGACACTTCGGGCCGAAAAAAGATGTGGCAATCAAGGAACAAGTAAAGGCTTTGCTGGAAGCAGGGCACATAGTGGAAGTACAATACCCCATCTGGCTGTCCAACGCAGTGATGGTCGAGAAAAAACAAAAGAAATGACGGATGTGCGTGGATTATCAGGATTTAAATGCAACTTGTCCAAAAGATTACTACCCTCTGCCCCGCATAGATTAGTTGGTCGATTCGACGGCCGGGTGTGAGCTGTTGTCCATGATGGACGCGTTGCAGGGATACCATCAAATCAGCATGCACCTCGACGACGTTGCCAAGACTGCCTTCGACTTTGCCAGGATGCCATTTGGGCTGAAGAATGCGGGAGCGACCTACCAATGAATGATGGATACAATTTTCCTAGGTCAGATCGGCCGAACCATGTCGGTGTACGTGGATGACATGATGGTGCAGAGTAAGGTTGAGAGATCACATCCAACAGACCTGGAGGAAGTCTTCACTGTTGTCTGGAAGCACAGATTAATGTTGAACCCAAAGAAATGCACTTTTGGGGTCAGGACTGGAAAATTCTTGGGATATCAGGTAACTCCTCAGGGTATTGAGGTCAATAAAGACAAAGTGTGAGCCATAGTAGGTATGACACCACCAAGAAACATCAGGGAGGTGCATACACTAAACGGCAGGGTCACAGCATTGGGGAGATTCAACTCTCGCCTAGCGGATAGGAGCTTGCCTTTCTTTAAGGTCTTGCGGAAGGGATCGAAGTTTGAATGGACTCAGGGCTGTCAGCGGGCTTTTGAACAATTGAAGGAATACTTGGCAGAGCTGCCGATGCTTACTAAGCCTAGCCCAGGCGAAACATTACACTTATACATTGCAGTGGGGACAGAGTCTTTTGGGATCAGTATTCATTCGGGAATAGCGTGGACAACAAAGGCCCATCTACTTTGTCAGCAAGATATTACAGGGAGCAGAGTTAAATTACACAGAGATTGAGAGGGCAGCCCTGGCGGTACTTACCACTGCTCGGAGGTTACGGCCCTATTTTCTGGCACACAAGGTTGTCGTGCGAATAGCGCTGCCGTTCAAACAAACGTTGGGACGCCCGGCCTTGTCAGGAAGAATGGTAAAGTGGGCAATTGAGTTAAGCGAGTTCGAGGTAGATTTTAAACCACGCGTAGCGATCAAGGCGAAAGCCCTAGCTGATTTCTTACAGGAGACTACCAGGATAGAAAAGAGCCAGCCCTGGAGGGTGTCAGTGGACGGGTCAGTCACCAAGGAGGGGTGCGAAGTGGGCATACACATCCAGTCCCCAATGATGTGTGTATTTTAGTTACCTAGTTTAGTGTGTGTTTGCTATGGTTTTATGTGATTTTACATGGTTTGTGATATTTTGGATGTAGGAATTGAGCGAAATTTGGAGATGATCTTGTGGATGGAAGAAATCGGAAGAAGTCGAGTTTTGGATGAAGTTCGTATGAATTTTGAAGATGTTTAGGGATTGAGCTTGGATTAATTATTTGAAATTTAATTAAGCCTAAAACTCTTATTTTAATTATTTTTTAGGCTTTACTTTTTAAAAGGCCGAAGCCCATGTTGTTAGAGAGAGGCGGTCACCTTAGGGATCTAATTCCCATATTTATGTCTTGATTTTCTAGGAGGGAGCCGCCACTTTATACACACCACTTTAGAATTGAATTAGTTTAGTTAGTCTTGTTTTTGGGGGAGTTTTATTTGTTGGTGTTGTTTTCGAGACTTGAGGATTGATTAGGAGAATTAAAAGGTGACTTTAACATTGAATTGCATATTCGAGTTTCATCTTTAATTGATTGGTGTATTGATTTGTTATTTTAATTTTTAGTTTATTTTGTTTCATCTATTTAGTTTAATTCGTATTTGTTTGTTAATGTTTATTTTTGTTTGCATGATGTTGGATTTTAGTTTAATTATGAGTAGCTAATCCTTTAATTCGACGAGAATAATGAAACACTAATTTATCAATATGTGAGATCTAATTGGTTTTAAAATTGATTCTTGTTGATTTTGATTTATTCGTAGGGTTTAAAGATAATTCTGATTTTTATTTAAGCCTGATCAACTTAGGTTTAATTGGATTACAGTCAATTAGCACATCTAATCTGTAATTATTGGAATAGGGTTGATTAGTGATGAAACTACCGTGTTCGTAGTAGGAATAAATTGGTAGATTAATTATTACTAGTGTATCTAGGATAATTGGTCTAAACTGGGTTCCTTCATCTTAATGCTATTAGAATATTAAATCTATGACTGACGTATCTAGCTAGGTTATATTTTAATAAGGGAAATAGGTAGGACTGGCGTATCTAGCCGTCTTGGTTGATAGGAATTAATTAATCTTTGCGTCGATGATCAGAGCTTTGAATTAGTGTGGATTTATTTGAGCCGAGTTACCTTTTTATTGATTAATTTCTAGATTGTTATTTGAGTTATTTGATTTCTTAGTTATAATTAATTTTCTCAAAGTTAAGGTGTGGTGGCATCGCCAAAATTATAGATTTTAGGAAATTGAATGATTTTACCTGCTCTCTGTGGGATCGACCCTGCTTGTCATTATACTAATTAGTTCTTGATAATTCTGCAGGAATTATTTGGTGGAAAACGACGTCCACCAAATTGGCGCCGTTGCCGGGGAGCGTTGTTAATTGAATTCTTTTCCCTTTTGATCTATTTTTCTTTTTATTTTTTTCTTTTGGTTTATGAGCAGATCTTCTAGGCCAAATCTCCTATTCGATTGTGAAATCGAGAAAACCGTAAAGAGACTGAGAAAGAAGGCCAAGGCACGAAAGCTGCTGGAACTACTGGATTCGCAACTCGACCTATCTACCCAAACAGACCAGTTGGTCAAGGCTGAATCCAGTGCTGCACGTGCCGACGAGGGACTGTTTGCCCAAAAAGGACCTTTTCCAGAAGTAGAGACAAAAAGTGAAGAGGACGTTGAGTCGATTTTCGACGTGAGTTCCAAAGGCGAAATGGTGGCTGACGATCCTAGACTTTGTGACCTCTCCAGCCACGAAGCTGATGACCCCCTAACTCCGATCCGGATGCCGGCAGCTGCTACTGGTATTGAGATTAAGCTTGGTCTGCTTAATGTTCTCCCGAAGTACTATGGCAAGAAGGGAGAAGATCCGTACAATTTCTTGAGCGAATTCATCAAAATTTGCAAGGTCCAGAAACGCCCCACTGGAGTTATAGAGGAGCACTTTAGATTGGCGGATTTCCCCTTCACTATGACAGCAGAGGCTAACTCTTGGTTCGCGAGTCTTCCACCCAATTTTATCACTTCAGGGGCAGAGATGAAAAAGTTATTCTTGGAACATTTTTTCCCTCCCACCAAGACGAATGCGATGAAAAAAGAAATTAGTGGAGTGAAGCAGGAGTACGATGAGTCATTGAGCACATACTGGACTCGATTCAGGAGGTTGGTGGATAGCTGTCCGAACCATAAGTTTTCAGAGGGAGATTTGCTACAGTATTTCTATCAAGGGATGACCGTTGATACTAAAAATCTTGTGAATTCATCGAGTGGAGGAGGGTTTTTCCAAAACACGGTGAGTGAAGCCAAAAGGTGTATACAACACTTGGTGGAAGCGACAAGAGAATATGAGGAGCCACGCATGCAATTGTTCAAGAAAGCCGCACAAGCAAGCTCCTCTGACTCTTTTGACCTCAAGGATAGGTTCGAAGAAAGGATGACAAAGTTAGAGAGAATGCTAAGTACTATGGTGGAGAAAGTCACAACTGCTGTACAACCGACAGAAAAGCCATGTGGAGCGTGTGGTAGCTTTGGCCATACGAGCTTGCAGTGCACAGGGGGTGAGGAAGAATATCAAGCCCAAGCGAATTCTTCCCACAAGTTTTACAGCTGCACTGACCCACTGTCCCCTTTGCCCAAACGGGACCCCTACTCGAACAACCACAATGCACCATGGAGAAATCATCCCAACTTTCGATGGAGGGATCCCGACCAGAAGCAACCACAATTGATGCAGCAGCCGCAGCAACAGAACTATCGTCCGCTGCATCAGAGAATAGGAAACCCAATCCCACCGCCTTCTCAACCTGTTCCGGAAAAGCAAGGCAAATATCTTGAGGAGATGATGGCGGAATTGATTGGCAACCAACAATTTTTGCAAGGCAATGTGCAACAACTTCAACAGTCTCAAGCAGAGCAAAAGGTTCAAATCGAGGGGTTGGCTCGTCAAGTGTCTCAGCTCGCAATGTCCGTGAATCAACTTAAGGGCCATCAAAACAAATTGCCATCGCAAGTCCAAGTGAATCCTCAGGAAAGTGTGAACTTGATCACCTTTAGAAGTGGCAAAGAATCGGATTTACAACCAATCAAGAAATTAGAAAAAGTTCGAGAAGGCAAATCTGGCGAGAGCAGCTGTTTGCCCAAACAGAAGGATTCTGAAGAACTAGTGCTCACGGGAGGTCAATCTGGAAATACGTCCCGTTTGCCCAAACAGGATGGTGAGTCCGAAGCTGTGTGGAAAGGAAGGGAGGCAGAACGAGAAAGTGGTGAATATGATTCGACCAAGGAGGAACCAATACTGAGCCTCCGTGATCCTAAGTTTGTGCCACCGATACCTTTCCCAAGAAGGTTAGCAAGGAAGAAGCCTGAGGAAGAGATCAATGACTTCATGAATATATAGAGAAGTTGGAGATTAATCTTCCATTTTTCCAAACACTCAAACTCCCTCAGCTGAGCAAGTTTCTGAAGGACTTCATCGCTGTTAAGTCTAAGAAATCTGAAAAAATTGTGATGGGCGAGAACGTGTCAGCAGTGATACGAAAAGAGTTGCCGCCGAAATGCAAGGATCCAGATATGTTTTCCCAGTCATGCTACATCGGTGATACTAAGATTGAGCATGCTATATGTGATCTAGGAGCTTCTATTAATGTCATGCCTTTAGCTGTTTATAATAGTTTAAATGGTGTGAAGTTGGTAGATACTAGAGTTGTGATTTAGTTAGCCGATGGATCATGTGTGCACCCTGAGGGTTTGCTTGAGAATGTCCTTGTAAAAGTGAATAATTTTGTTTATCCTGCTGATTTCTATGTTGTAAAAAAGAGTGGTATGCAGTCGAAAGAGTCAGCCGATGTTCTGTTAGGTCGCCCTTTCTTAAGGACCACTAGGGCAGTCATTGATGTTTATAGTGGTACCATATGTTTGGATTATCATGGAGAGAAGTTCACTTTCAACATTGATGATACCATGAAAAGTCCTTCTGCTATTAAAATTGTTAGGTCCGGAGGGTCTCGAATAGGTGTATGGGAGGGGGGGAATACACCTATAGGCTATTTTTCTCTAAAAAATAGTGGGATATCAAGATAGAGATCAAAACGAAACTTTACACGCAAACTTAGACGTCTGTTAACTGAAAGGAATTTTGACCAAACAGGATTGACGACTGATACTGAAATACTCTTCAGTAATGAGTTATCAGTTAAGTCACTAGAACTTAACTAATGCACGTTAAGGCTTCAGTCGCGTTTGCTAAAACAGAGATGTTATAAGTCTTCCTGACTATCAGAGGATAGATCAGTCAGACTGATAACATACGCAGTGAAAATAACTTTGTTTCAAAATAGTCTTTGTTAAGCACGTTGTTAGTCTTAGGTTTCTCTTTGCATTTAATCAGTATTCAGTTTATCAATTGAAAGAGCACAACTAAGAATATAAAACTGAAAGCTGTAAATAACACAGAGATTTTTACGTGGTTCGGAAAACACTTCCTACATCCACGGTCGGTTGATCAGACCAAAAACTTTACTCTGCAAGTGCTTAGTCGGGTGCACTGCAAACCAAAACTGTGTGTTTAGCCTGGTGCACACCACCGAATCAACTGAAGATCCAATCTTCAGTACCAACACTTCACTCGTGCTGGATTTCTCACTCCTAGCATGAACCTGCACTAGGATCTCACGGAGTCAGAGTACTTTCCTGAAATCCTTTTCAACTCACACACTCGATTCTATCTGTCGAAGGGAGGTTTGAAATCTTGCCAACTAAACTTCAAAGAACAAGTTCTTTGGAGTTAGTTTTGACCTAGGCGTTGGGTAAACAGAGGTTTGCCTAAGGTCTAAGAGAATGTATGTAATCAGCAGTGACTCATTTTTAGCTTTGGTATTCTCTTCTTCGATTCAAGCTTTGGAGAGATTTAAGCTTTTGGCTGAGAAATAATTTTGCCAGAGTTTCAGCTTATGTTGTTGAATCGGTGATGATTGAAGTGATCCTCGAGCGTTATTTATAGGAGAGGTCTTGAATAGATCCGTTGGCGGAGAACGTCTTCAAGATTTCTTCCGTTGAAGAGCTTTTTGAATTTGGGCTGAGGCTTCAATCTTCGAGGTTCCTTGTTTGGTGAGAACGGCTATGTTGAAGAGCAGGAGATGCGACGTCTCTGATAAAGTAGCCACCAAATAAGAATGACCTCTGCAGAGAAAGGAGGATCCTGAGATCTCTGCATTTAATGCGGCTGTACTTTTGGAGTACGTGGCTTCCTTTGAACGTTGGAGGTTCAGTCCGAGGAAGAATGTTTAACTGATACTTGACTTTAGTATCAGTCCGCTGAATCCACGTGGCACGCATTAAGTAATCAGTTCCGGACTGATTCTTCAACTGATACTTCAGTTGGTAACTTCAGTCTTCAGTCCTTCGTCCTTCAGTCTTCACACTTCAGAACAGCAAACTATACTGGAAAAGAACTCTAACACTTGAGTTCGAACAGTTCTAGTCTATTACAATTAAGGCCTATGGATTTTGGTATCATCAAAACAAGGATTAGGATATTTCAATAAGTTTCCAATAATTTTTCCCTTTTTGATGATGCCAAAACCACACAACAGTTCTAGACAAACAAAAGACTGAACTCAGAGCACAAGTTCTAAAACAGGGTGAATACTATTCCCCCTTAACAATAGAACCTAAAAACTTGTACTAAGAGAAAGAACACAACAGTTCAAACACAGAACGAGGAGAAAACAGAAAAACATTAATCAGAGCCTGGACAAAGAGTCATTATCTTCAGGTTGAGATCAAAAGAAGTTCTTTTCATTAAAAAGTAAAACTGATGAGACATCAGTTTGAATTACATAGCAAGTAAAAAGAAACTTCTTAAGAAAACAGAATCAGAAAACTAAGGTTTCTGTCCATACAAGCTGAAGACTGCATTATTGATATTGTCGAGAGCCTCTGATTGGACATTAGTAGGTACCTTCCATATTTTGCAGATGCTTTCGACTTCTCTTCTGATGGAATCTCTGTTCACGCCGTTTCTGGTTCTTGGAGGACTGACAGTCTTCTTTAGAGAATTTGAAGTCGGAATCCTAGCATTTCTTTGAGCAGCCTGCATCTTCTCAACCATCGCTTTTTCAGGCCAATTGACAAGAAAGTATTTCCAAGCTTCAATTTGGAATTCTCTGCTCCTGTCAAGATTTGCGAAGACAACCCATTTGGTGTAGCTTTCTTTCAGCTTTTCCCACCATTCATTCATGTCGGAAGGCATCCAACGATCTTGTCGTTCACATCTATCCAGGTGGGATGCCAAGAGGCCTTCGCTGATATATTGAACTATTCTTTGTTCTTCTTGAAGCCTCTTTGGGAAGGGTTCTTTGGTCTCTTCGCCCATGGAGAGAGCTTTCTTGGCCTTTGGTTCTGAAGATGAGCTTTCTTATTTTGGTCTCTTCCTGCTGAAATCTCTTGAGACAGAAGGAGATTGCGCCGTGGTGTTGGTGGCACCGGAGAAGATGGCTTGTGCCCTGGCAAAAGTCTGTGCCAGATCTTTGGGTAAGGAAGGTTCGAAATACTCTTCCCCCTTTTTGGCATCATCACGAGGGAGAGAGCTAACCTTCTTTTGAATATCCTTGATGTCACTCAGCCTTGATTGCATGAGCGAAGAGTTGGATGACTCTCGAACAAAGTTCAGCTCACTTTCGACTTTAGCTAAGCGAACGAGATCGGTCGGAGTTCTAGCGCGATCATCAGTTGGGCATCTGTAGACGTCATGAAGTCTGTCATGAACTCGATGTGCACGGTTATGAGTTTATCTTGAATATCAAGAAGTTGCTGCTTGGATTTGATTTCAGCTTCCAAGACGAATTGGTGAAGGTCCTTGAGCTCTGTCTTAATCTTTGGTAAGTTGTCTTGAAGTAGGTCTCTTTGGAAGGTGAGATGACTGATTTCGGCTTGATTAATTCTTCTTTGGAGAGCAATGAGGCGAGCATCGTGATTGATCATGTCGTCTTTGGCTTGAGCTTCAACAGCTGTGAGGTGCCTAAGGAACTTTGCGCCATAGATATCATGTCGTTCCTTTTCATGCTTGAGTGTCTCGATTGCAAACTGCTAGCAGGGCATCAATCGGATTTTCAGTTCCTTCAGGTATGTTGAGCCGAGTTCTGATGGGTTCTCTCCTTTTCCACTCAGTTAAAAATCCATCAGTATCAACATCCGAGTCATATCAGATGACATCGGGTCGGCGAGAGATTTCGGTGATTTCCTCTAGTTGCTCAGGCGGAGCATCGATGACTTATTCCGGTTGCTCAAGGGGAGCATTGACGATTTCTTCTGGTTGCTCAAGAGGGACATCGACGATTTTCTCTGGTTGCTCCAGGGGAGCAGAAGGTGCCTGTGCTGGTCCTTGGGAGATAGAGGTATCATCAGTGACTGAGGGAACATTAGTTGTGGTGACAGCATCAGTTGATGGAGCAGAATGGAGAACTTATTCTTTAGTGGGCGAGGGAGCAAACATACGCCCTTGACTGATGTTGAGGCCTTCTGATAAAGTTGGCTCATCAGTGGTGAAGATGGGTGGTGACGATGATCGAGGAGTTTCTGTGATGTCCTCAATTCGTCCTTCCGGGGACGAGGGATCAGCGTTGTCAGCTGATTTCATTTCTGCTGTAGGCGGCGAGCAAGGAGGTGCAGCCTTATCAGCGTCACAAGGTTGAATGTCCTCAAAGGAGGATGACAAAATAGTTGAAGTTTCAATCAGCAACTGACTGATTGGATCAGTCATCAGTTGCTCTGGAGAAGTGATATCAGCTACAGAGTCTGCTTGAGGAGCAATCTCAGATGCAGATATTTCTCGGAGAGGAATCTCAGAAATTGGATCCTGTTGAAGTGGCGATGGAATTGGTAAAGCATCTACAGACTCAGGGACTGTAGGCTCTTCAAAGATTATGGATGTGCCAGCATCGTGGTTGAGAGAAATTGTGCGTCCGGAGTAGCCTAGGGATTCAAGATAATCCATGGCAAATTTATCGAAGCCATAGATTACATCCCAGATTCTCGTGATTTGGAAGAGGCTGATCAAGGAGGCTTCTTCCATCTCAAATGAGTCTTTAGTTTCTGTGATTTGAAGACTGTTGACCTGAGGGCAGGGAGTCGTCTTCAGGAATATGTAGGTGAGAAGTCTATGAAGATTCTGGTAGACTTCTAAAGATGTATCAAAATCACCCAGAAGATATCGTAGGTGATTTGTTGCATCTTGTTGAGCTTCGGACTGCAGTGCCATGACTGCTTGGTTTTTATCAGATGAACCAGTAGGAGTTGATTCAGAAGAGGTTTCCAAAATAGCTTTGCCTTTGGATTTAGGAGAGATAGGCTTCCTTGAGGCAGTTTTAGGCTTTGATTTGGGGAGAAGTTTGGATGTCGTTTTTGGAAGGGAGGAACAAGATCGACGTGGTATATTTGTGGGAATGGGATGATTTGAAGTGGAGGGTTCAGGGATTTCTGATTCAATTGACTCAGGGGAGGAGAGATTGATTACCTTCGTTTTAGGGGAAGGTTTGGGTCCACCTTTTGCAACTTTGAGAAGTCGGTAGTGGTCTGAAAAATGTAGTGTCTCCGGCCAATAGACAATAGGGAGATCCTTCGTCCCTTGAATGATAATTTGGGAAACCCTGTTTCCCTGTCGAAGAAGATTTACCGGCTTTGTGTCTTGACGCTCGCTGAAGAGGTGTTTGAGATACGCCTCTTCCCAGTTGAAGGGTCATTCCTTCAGAAGAGCAGCCAAAATGTTCTTCTGAGGCTGAGAAGCCTTGTCCGGTGTTCCTGTCTCGCCTATCCAGCATTTTTGTACGATTTTGCCTAAAAGAGTGTATTCAGGCTCGAGAAGAGATAGAACTAGTGTCCTTTCAGCTGACTCGTCTGGATTCTTCAATGCCTTTTTTAGGGTGGCATTTGCTTCTTCATCTGAAATAGATGATGGTGAGGGACCACCGTTCGGAAGCTTGAACAAAATTTCTGACAATCTCTGTAACGTTGAGCATTTTTCCTTGTTTGTCTGAGAAATCCAGGGTTGTGAACACGCTGATTTCAGATAAAAGTTCACCAGAATCATTGAATTTCAGATTCTGATAAAATTGTTTAACTGCGTCGACGAGCAAGTAATCAGCTTCCTTGGTCACGAAGGTCTTCCACTAGTGTTTGATCAGAATCTCTTCTACTTTAGGATGCTCCGGTTTCTTTTCAAGTGATGGAAAGTCCATTGACTGGTCATATCTAACTCCTTTAGATAGGTAGTCGATCTTCTGGGCACCTGACTTCTTCCCGTCAGATTTATCTCATTTTGTTGAATCTGCAGAAAGAGAGATTTGGAACAGAAAGAATTCTCACAGTTGAAGGCTGTGGAAGATGGTCAGTAGAAATGCGAGAGAGAGTGTGAAAGAGTGATGATGAGGAGAGAGAGTGATAGACGTGAGTAGTGGAGACAGGGTGCAGGACGTGGTGACGTGGTGACGAAGTGTGATCGTGGAAGATGGACTGTTACTAGGGCAATTGAAAAGACATCGGCGGTTTGAGATCCGCGCGCTAAACCGTATTTGATGAATTTTGAAGTCCGTAATTAATGCTCGTCAGAGAAATACCTTAAAATAAGAGATTTAGAATTATGATGGATATTTGATTCAATCTCTTACTAAGGAGAATAGGGCGGCGAACAAGTCATGCAATGATTAGAAAAGATAAATTCAAATAAGGTATTTTGAATTTAAACAAGTCCATTAGTAAAACACAGTCACCAGTCAACAATAAGGTAAAAGTCATCTTATTCTCTCATCAGTCACAGTGATGAGGACTGAAATATGCACCAGTGCTGTGCTAAACAAGGCTACAGTATTTTCCTTTTATCTTTATTATTAATGCTATTATTATTATTATTATTATTATTAATATTTGGTTCAGTTGGACTTGACAGGGAATTACTACAGCAACGCAGCACGACTCTCGGTTCGATTAAAGAGCGAAACTCATGTAATAGGGGCTTGGGCCTAATTATTTAGGGCTAGTGGGTTAATGGGCCCTTACTTTCTCCATTTCCTATAAATAGCTCCTTTTAGCTCTCATTTGAGGGGGATAGTCATTTTTCTTAGCCTACAACTTGTAAATTGTAAAATACTCTCTCAATTATAGTGGAAAAACCCCAAAACCCCCGTGGACGTAGGTCTTCTCGACCGAACCACGTAAATCCGGTGTCGCTTACTACTTTTATTTCTCGTTTCATCAACTGGCGCCGTCTGTGAGAAAATTGAGCTAAGGCATGAGATTCATTATTTTTCCAGTCACTGTTCATCACTGTCCGGCTACTGCTCATCGAATTCATCTTCCAGATTTCAGAACTCAAATGGGGGTTGGCTGCAATTTTTATTTTTCGGTGTCTCCTTTTCTCCTCTCTCCAATAACAGATCTCAACAATGGCTTCTTCAGAGGTAAGACAGCTCTCTATAGCGAGAAAATTGTCAGGGTGGCGTAACTTCGATTCCTGGTGACCGAGCCACCGTCCGATCACATCTAAATCTTGCAGCCCGCAAGTACTGGCAACTCATACTTCCAATTTGGGGATTTAACGAAAAGCCCCAAATTCTTCCTGTCTCTAGCGTCGACGAACAGTGGTCACCACGAAATCGCCTCTGTCGCTGCTATCACCAGCTCTCGCCATCGCATAGAGCAACAATTGTCGCCTCCTCGCGTGGCTCTCCGATCTGTTGCTTCGAGTTTCCCGATCCCATCTGATCGAGGGTGGCAATGACTGAGCCTAATAGCTCTAGAATCCATGCTTCGCGCAGCCTAAATCAGAAATAATAGAAATGGATCTGTGGGCGTTCCACAGCCGCAGCCACGACAAAACCCCTTCAACTCTTATTCTCAAATTCTCTGTGTTAATGCATTTGGTGGAATTCTAATATATTTTTTGCTTGACCGTGGATGTAACATACAGGTAGGGGGCATCGACTTCACCGAAGCGAAATCCGTGAAACCAACTCAATTCATCAAGATGAGAAAGGGATCAACCGGGTCAATAGTGGGGAAATGTTTGACATCATTGGATGTTAATCACTAATACTGGTTTTCTGCTAGTCTTTCACTTGTTCAAGCTTAGGGGAAAGCTGAGTTCTCACATTCAGGACGCACCAATAAGAGTATCGATTCTAAAGTTAGGCGCACCACTTGCCGGTGCTCCATTGGAACTGCTGCCTTGCGTGATTCCAGTCAAACGCATCTCCAGATGAAATTCTTGATTCTCGATTCTGAAGGGTTCTGGCTCACTGAACTGGTGACAGTATGCTTAGTTCCCCCTCTGCAAATTCAGCTAGGATTGCTTAATTGTTGTATGTGGCTCCTGCACGGAAGAATTAAACAACTGAGTTCGTGCTTCGACTGTGCTGCCTTTGGTAATCTGTAACTCAAGTTCGGCATGAATAATACTAGTTGAGCTTATTTGCTTTGCAATTTTCGTGACATTCTTTTATTATTATGAGTGCTTTGCTAATGTTCTTCAGCTATTCGGGAATTTAGACATGTGTATTGAATATTGGTTAATCTTCGTGCTTTGTTTCCGAATATATTTGGTCAACCCAAGATAGTTGGGGAGTCAGGTTGCACTGGTGTGTGTTTTTATCCCACATAAATCACAAGGTTATGACAATATGGTGGCATGACTAGTGCAATATGAAGCAAGATTGACTATTTAGTTAATCATGAGAATTGGTCATCTAAGGGATATTTTTTCTTGAAAACGAGAATGATTAGTGGTGGTGCATGTTTCAATACTCTATTCTCCCTCTTATGCTCATAATGTGGTTGTCAAAAGTTTGTTCTCTAGATCAATTACTCTTACAAAGATGTTCCTTTACCAAGTAAGATCTTGGTTGGCTTGATAAATTGGGATTTACTATTGCAATTATATGTGTCTTGGCATGTTGAAAATTACACTTTGGTCTTATGCATATCATGGATATGAAACTGGTGTTTTGATGGGTTGGTAAATGAAAATTTCTTTTATGGGACAAGCTCGTGTAGGAAATTTGAATACGAGAATGAGACCGACTTGTTTAACATGCTAAGTTAAATTTACTTTATCATTGAAATACGGTTTATGTCGCTGGAGCTATACATTTTCATGCTTAGCAAGGGTAATTTTTGTTGTCAATAGTTTGTGAAATTTGGGGATTGATTGATATTTTACGCATCTATTGTGTTTAAAAATTTGTTATGAAACCACAGATTTGTTGGGGTGCCAATACTTTAGTGAGAATACCTTGAGGAATTATACATCTATTTATAGCCCTATCTTAAGGGGCTTTCATATGTTGCTAACACTTTTGCTCAAGAAATCTTACAGCACAGGATAAACATATTTTGAAAAAAAAAAACTTGAACAAGTATGATACACGCCATAATGTAACAAGGGTAACCCACTAGTAAGTGGTAATTCACGTATTTCGCTGAACTCTATCAATGGGAAGAGCATGATTGGGATATGTTATATTTTATCACTTGGGCAAAATCATGACTTATATGATCTTTGATGGGATTTATGAAATTATAATGCTATCTTGGAAGCTGCACAACTTCTGCATATGTGCTTAGACTTGAAACGCGAATTCACTTTGATACGAAGCTGCACACCTTCTGCATATACGCTAGGGCTTGAAATGCAACTTGAATTATGTTACTTGGGAATTGTAGTTATGCTAACTCTCTCACAATCATCACAAGCATGAGCACCAAACACACAGACTTGACATATTTTTGCGAGGCATGCACATGTCACCAGAGGGAGGAGTAGGGTGTACACCCACAACCAGCATTCACTCGGGAGGAAGCAAAGGAGTGCTAATCGTTGTTTAGCGAGTTGTTCCAATAATCGTAAGCCACGAAAGTTGGTTGCATCCCCCGGGTCTTCCATGCTCCGCGCTGAGGGTTACTTCTTAATCGTAAGCCGCGAAAGTTGGTTGCACCCCCCGGGTCTTCCATGCTCCGCGCAGAGGGTTACTTCTTAATCGTAAGCCGCGAAAGTTGGTTGCACCCCCCGGGTCTTCCATGCTCCGCGCAGAGGGTTACTTTTTAATCATAAGCCGCGAAAGTTGGTTGCACCCTCGGGTCTTCCATGCTCCGCGTAGAGGGTTACTTCTTAATCGTAAGCCACGAAAGTTGGTTGCACCCCCGGGTCTTCCATGCTCCGCGTAGAGGGTTACTTTTTAATCGTAAGCTGCGAAAGTTGGTTGCACCCCCCGGGTCTTCCATGCTCCGCGCAGAGTGTTCTAGCCGGCAAGGAGGGAAGCAGCAAAGGAATGCACACAAAGGAGGGAAGCAGCAAATGAATGCACACAAATGAGGGAAGCAGCAAAGGAATGCATACAAAGAAGGGAAGCAGCAGAGGAATGCTCTGCCACCGTCCGTGACCCCAATGCTCTGCCATGATTTCAATGCTCTGCCATGATTCCAATGCTCTGCCACAGTGCGTGATTTCAATGCTCTGCCATGATTTCAATGCTCTGCCGTGATTCCAATGCTCTGCCGTGATTTCAATGCTCTGCCATGATTCCAATGCTCTGTCGTGATTCCAATGCTCTGCCATGATTTCAATGCTCTGCCATGATTCCAATGCTCTGCCGTGATTCCAATGTTCTGCCGTGATTCCAATACTCTGCCGTGATTCCAATGCTCTCCGCTACTGTGTGGCTTCTCTACCCTACTCTACGGGATGCTCTGCTCTACTCTACGGGCTACACTATATTGCGCCTCTGCTCTATGGGCTGCTTTGATCTATTCTAATCGCTGCTCAGCGAGAAATAAGCCGCCTTTTGGCGTGCTACTGTCATCCATCGGTCTTCTCATGCGCTGGTTTTCTTACGCGCGGATTATCTATTGGTCTTCTCATGCGCTGGACTTCTTACACGCTCAACAACATGGTATATTGTTCAGACTCGACAAATATTTATGACGGGTTTTCTCACATGATCAGAGTGTCATATTTCTCAACTTCGACATGGGTCTTCCTATGTTATTCGGGTATTCTTGCAACGGTCTTCTGATTCATCCAACACAAAGCGTTTATATTGCTTATCTATGCAAAGTATTCAATATGGGGTATTCTCAGCGCTGGTCTTCTTATGCGCCCAAAGAAATGGAAATTATTTATCTTTGTCAACATTCAACAAACAAGAAGGAAATCTAACTTGGAACTACAATTCCAAAGTCAAGGGGAAAATGCTTATCTTTGCTTTCTTACAGTATTAAAACTCTTATGTCTTCATGATTTGCAGGGATTAAGGAAAACAGTACAGCGCTAGCTTTAACAACACTTCGCTGGCTGAACACGAAGAATACCCGGTTCAACCAGACTAGGGGGAGTAGCTGATGAGGACTGAAATATGTACCAACGATGTGCTAAACAAGGCTACAATATTTTCCTTTTCTCTTTATTATTAATGCTATTATTATTATTAATATTTGGTTCAGTTGGACTTGACAGGGAATTACTACAGCAGCGCAGCACGACTCTCGGTTCGATTAAAGAGCGAAACTCATGTAATAGGGGCTTGGGCCCAATTATTTAGGGCTAGTGGGTTAATGGGCCCTTACTTTATCCATTTCCTATAAATAGCTCCTTTTAGCTCTCATTTGAGGGGGATAGTCATTTTTCTTAGCCTACAACTTGTAAATTGTAAAATACTCTCACAATTATAGTGGAAAAACCCCAAAACCCCCGGGGACGTAGGTCTTCTCGACCGAACCACGTAAATCCGGTGTCGCTTACTGCTTTTATTTCTCGTTTCATCACACAGTTAACGCAAGTTCAAACAGGTTCCCAACAATCAGTTAGGGACAAAACTATAACTGAAATAAACTAATTAGCGTTTCCCCTAGATTTGATAAACAGTAACAGTCATAACAAATGACTAAAGTGATTGTAAAGAAGATAACCAAAGATAATCATTGATAAGGCATTTTAATACCATCAACAGTTTGCGAAATGCAAAGAAAGACTTGAACAAAAGAAGGTTGACAAAACAATTCTAGAGCATCATTTACAAATATGAATTTTAAAAGCAGTTGACATCCTTGACTTTCCTTTGCTCTCAGTTGATGCGGAGTTTCTTGTTTGGTTTCTCTTGTGGGCTTCCAGTCGTCTCTTCAGTTTTCTTCTCTTTTCCCTTTTTGTCTTCTTCTTGCTTCTTGTCGTTGCGAGATTCAGGCACAACGCTGGACTTGGTCTGAATTCCCGATTCCTGTTGAAGATGCCTGACACTAGATTCGAGAAAGGCCAGTTTGACTTTGAGCTCATAAGTAGCCTCTTCTTGAATGATCAGCCTTTCATCCAGCATCTGAATTTCTTCATCGGTGAGAGCCTTGCTGACTTTTGATCTTCATCAGCTGAGTCTTCATTCCTTGTGTCAAAGGGAACAGTCTGACGAGGTGGAGACTCAGGGTGAGCTTTAGTATCATTGATGTCATCTTCTTTGGGAAGACCTTTGGAGATTAGGTACAGTTTGAAGCTGGGAGACCAGTCATGGATTGCATCCCAGAGATTTGTGACTTTGAATTTTTCAAAGACGCTGCTCTCTAGAGCATCCATTTCAGCATCAGTGAGAACTTCGTCAATTCCCTGAAATTGAGATTTGGGCAAGGTCTTGACGAAGATGAAGAAGAAGTAGCTGACAAGGTCTTGAAACTCTTCAGCATGCTCGGTTGCCATGAGTAAGGGAAAGGTGGTTGTGACACAGTGTTGAGCCAGAAGTATCACATAATTCTTAAGAAGAGCGAGCGGGGTCACTGAGGATGAGGATGCAGCATTGAGATCAGCAGGTTCTGCAAACTTGACCTTCTTGTTGAAGCCGTCCAGGCAGAAGTGGAAGAATCCTTTGAGAGGAGGAATGATTTCTTCTGTATGATCTCTATCTTTGGCAGCTGCTTGTGACTCCTTCGACTGTCGTTCTTCTTGACGTTGTGAATGAACGGTGGATGATGGCGATTGTTGATTAGTGGTTTCGGTGTTTGGAATTTGCACTTCCTCCGTAGTCTTTTGTGCAGTTTCTTCAGAATTCTCATTGGGTGGTTGTTGAGGAGAGTCAAGTAAGATCTTGACAGGGGATGAGGAACTGTCAAGGTTCCTTTTGACTGAACCTCGAGTTCTATAGTGTGCCTCAGCAGTAGAACCAGGAGTTTCATAAACCAGGCTAGAGATCGCTTTGGTTGAGCTCTTCTGTCCTTCAAAGAGATAGATTGTTGAAGACACTTGAGTGGTGTCCTTCCAGAAACATTGAATTCCTTTCGTGCTGTGAATGATCAAAGCTGAAACTCTTGTTCCTTGACGAAGATGTCGAGAGGAATGAGTCTCTTTCTTTTCTTCAGCCAGGATTTGAAGATAGGCCCTTTCCCAGTTAAATGGGCCTTCTTGAAGTAAAGCAATCATTACCAATTTGTGTGGTCTTGAAAGATGACCAGGCGATCCAAGAATGCCAAACCAACATTTCTTGATCATTTTGGCAATTTGTTTGAGATGGGGATGCAGTCTTGACATGCTCAAGACATCTGTGATGTTGAGATCGGAGGATGCATCGTTCATCAGTGTATCTCTCATGAGATCGGTGGCTTCATCATCCGTGAAGAATGGAGCTGGTCCTTCTGCTGGAAGATTGAACAGTTTTCTTGCTGCTCGAGAGACGTTGACGGTGAACTTCGTTGATTCTGAAAGATCTTCATTGGTGAAGATATTGATATCCACTGTGAAGTCACCAGTTGACTCATCAGTCTTGATGTTGTCATAGAATTCTCTAATGGTCTGTTCGTCGAGAAGAAATTCTGGCGAGCTTTGAAGAAACCTTGTCCATCCATGGCGTTCCAAGATCTCTTTAATCTTGACACGTTCAATGAGACTCTGAAGAGCCTCGGATGTGACAATGGGCTCGTAACATACTGCTTGTTGAGAGACGAATTTTGTGGATCTTGCAATGTGTAGATTTTGAAATGAGAGGTTTCTGTAAAAATCTAGAAAATGTTCTCACAGAGTGATGAGGAGTAATATGTGCATAGCAGAGGACTGATCTTTACCAGTGGAACGGAGCTCGCCAGAGGAACGGATGTCGTCAGAGAAACGGTCCTCACCAGAGAAATGGCCCCCGTCAGAGAAGTCACTCCCGCCAGAGGAATGGCTCTTGCCAGAGGAATGGCTCTAGCCAGAGAAGTCACCAAAGAGCAGAAGGAGGGCTTGTCCATGCGCCAGAGCAGAGGAATCGCCCGCTTAGAGGCAAATTTACTATTATGCCCCCGACCACGCGGGGAGCATGTTCCTTAAGGCGAAATTACTATTTTGCCCCCAACATGTAATCTATAAATACTCATGCACACGCACTCTGTAATCTACGCTATCTTTACTTTCAATACTACAACAACTTATTCTCGTGCTCTTAGCAATTCAACTATTCTCTCTCATTTTTCCGATCAAACACTAGGTATGATTCACGATTCAACGACAATTCACCGATTAATTCCCCACCTGTTCATTTATAATTCACCAGCTGGCGCCGTCTGTGGGAAAAATGAGTTAAGGCGTGAGTTTCGACCACTGCGCATGCAGATCTGTAACTACGATCGGATTTACGTGCGCAGGCCCCAATTGAGCCAATGTTTTGAATACCCTAGCGAATCTGGACTAATAACTGTGTTTTTGTGTTGATCTGTCTACAAACCCATGAGATCTGTTGTTTTTACGATTTTCCTTGCATGCGCATGTTGGGAAGGTGATGGAAGTCGAGGATCGGGTGTTATTTTGTGGTTATCTCACGTGTTGCTTTGATAATTGTATGCGATTACTACGTTTTCTCACATAATTTATGTTTTCTTGTGAATCTAACGTATTTCACTAACGATCTGTTGATTGGTGCTCTGTTTTTTGATTTTGGGTTTTCATGGTTGAGTTATCGGGTGATACGTTCTTCCTTACGAGTTTGACTCCGGATCCATGGGGAAATCTCCATCATTCTCTTTGTCCATGTTTAAATCAGTGTCCTGGGTTTATTTCCTAGTACACGGGAGCATTTCTAAGGGGATCTCATAATGGCCTTCACGCCAGTTTTCGGGGCATCCTATATCATGGATTCCTTTGACAACGGACGATCCGATCTATTTTTTATTCGAAATGTTTTCTCACATTTTTCACATCTAGGTACTATGGATTCCTCAAAAGCTCGCCGCACTTTGGAGAAGGAGTTCGACAACGCTGGACTCAACTCTGCCGCCCGCACTACTGAGGTCCCCGCTTCACTGCTCAACAGTCTGCCAGCCAGTACTGTTTTCACCACACCGCCGGGTTTTCACAACATCTCTACCACCCCACTGACAGGCCAGAACATCACTCTCCAGAGATCTGCTCTGGTAGCCTCTGGATCCAAACTACAAAGCATGGTTCCCACATCTGGTGGTAGCCCGCTAAACTTTGTATTGGCAGAGCAGATGATGGCTCTGCTTAACTATGCTACTGTGGCCCAGGCACTAGGGACCCCGCTTCTATCTACTGTCCCTACCACGACTCCCCTGATGGGAGTGCTCAACCAACAGGGCACCGAAGCCCAGCCTCCCGCTGCTCTGGAGGTGAATAACCAACTTGCTAACAAACAGGTCGCGCTGCCTAAAGAAACACAGAGGTTCCCTGCGGAGAAGGAACTGGAGAGAAGGCCAGAGAAAAGCCGGGTCAGGCTAGGAAGTATCGTCAGGAAGGAGGGGGTCGACGAGTCCGATAGCCACTCTATCACTCCTATGTTTGAGGAGGAAAGGCCAAGGAAAAATGCAAAACTTAAAAATCAAGTATCACAACTGAAGAATCAGCTCAGGGATCTGGAAGATACTCTGAGGGAGAAGTCTCAGAGGGTTGAAGGGGTGCAGAGGTCAGAGAGATCTCACAGGGCAGAGAAGTCATACCGGTCAGAGAAATCGCATCGGCCAGAGAAATCACATCAGACCAGAAGATCAGAAGGACGGGAGCAGGAGTATTCCTCTGGGAGGCAAGATCACAGGGTCCACAAGCGCCATCACGCCCATGACTCGCCGAAGGACAGAAGGGAACACGGGAGGCACAAGGATGACAAGCGGGCCAGAACACCAAGGGTCCCCACTACTATCAGCCGGAGTCCTTTCTCCGCTGACATTCTGGCGGATACTCTGCCACGCAGTTACAAGCCCATTTCGCTGGACTATGACGGTACCACCGATCCGGAGATACACCTTAACCGGTTCGAGGGATTGGTCACTCTCCACATGTACACTGAGGGCATCAAGTGCCGCATATTCTCTACCACTCTAACTGGACCCGCCCAGTTGTGGTTCGGTACATTTGCCCCAAGTTCCATTCGGTCATTTGAGGATTTACAAACACGTTTTCTGAGACAGTTCGTGAGTTCGCGAAGGGTTGGGAAGTCAGCTCTCTCCCTGATGGACATAAAACAGGACCAAAATGAAACACTACGGGAGTACACTGCCCGGTTTAACCTCGCTGCTCTGGAGGTGCCAGAGGCAGAGTCACAGATCAAGAATTGTGCTTACGTCAGAGGGTTAAAATCGGGGCTCTTCTTCCATGAGTTACAGATCAGACCGGCTCGGGATTTCGATGACATCATGGCTCGATTGCCAGGGTACTTGCAGCTGGAGGATGCCAGGATGGCGCGAAAGGCAGAAAATGACAAACACAAGGCTAAAAAGGCCGAAGAGGTACCGGAACGGAACAACAGAAACCAGGGTCCTTTCAGAGGATTGCCTCCAAGGGTACCGCCTCCCCAGGCAGAGGTGCCACTTCGCCAGTAGCGCACTGTAAACGAAGTTAATCATTTTGACGAATACACTACTTTGAACAAACCTCAGGAGGAGATTTTCTGCTTGATCAAGAATCAACCATTCTTCAGGGCACCCGGGACTTACAGAGACGGACAGCCACAACAAGGGCCTAACAACAAGCTGTGTGAATATCACAACTCATATGGGCATTACACCAAGCATTGCGGGCATCTTAAGCACCAACTGGAGCTTTTGGTGCGTCAGGGTAACCTAGACCAGTTTATAGCCAAAGGAAATGAGAACCAGGGTCAGAGGCCGGAACAGGGAAATGATCGAAGGCAAGATCAGGGGAATAACAGGGACCGCAGACCAGAGGAAAATCGTGACAATCGCAGAGGCGCAGCAGAGGGTCGGGTACCTCCCTTCCCGTATCGAAGAGAAGTACACATGATCTTTGGGGAAAATGGGATACCAACGTCCAATAGGGCCAAGAAACAAGTCGTACGCGCAGTGAAATCAAGGTACTATCCCAAGCAAGTGATGGGAATTACAGATATAGCAGAGGAGCCAACCATCACCTTCGGATCAGAGGATCTGAGAACACTTATGTACCCACACGACGATGCGCTGGTGATCATAGCCGACATAGCAGGTTGCATTGTCCATCGTACTTTCGTGGATTCGGGCAGTGCAGTAAATATTCTATATTTGGAGTGTCTCCAGAACATGGGGGGTCGAAGCCAACATTGAACCAACTAACGCCCCGTTATTTGGGTTTGGGGGAGAAATGATTATGCCAATAGGGTTTGTGGAACTGTCGTTAAGTCTTGGCAATGCGGATGCCAGCAAGACCAGGGTAATACGATTCTTGGTAGTGGATATGCCAAAACCATCCTACAATGTGATACTCGGCCGCCCTGCTTTGACGGCGTTTAGAGCGATCATTTCCATGTTCCACCTAAAGATGAATTTCCCATCAGAGGGGGAAGAGTGGGGGAAGTATGGGGCGATCAGAAAATGTCAAAAGAATGCCATGTGCAGATGCTTACACACTCTTCGGGACAGAAAAGGGAAAGGATAACAGAGGGATCAGATACCCGAAAAAAAGGAAAAGTGGGCGAAATCACTGCTTCGGTAGAGGAGCGACAAGAGTTGGCGGGATTGTTGAAGGATCGGGATAGCACAGAGAAATCCGCTCTGGTGTCTACTAGTGATGTATGCAACATGATAGAATTATTTCCAGGGCGAGAGGGCTTCCAGACTAAGATCGGATCTTCCATGAATGAGCAGATCAGAGAGAAGCTAATCAGATGCCTTCAAAGAAATGCGGACGTATTTGCCTTCTGTTGGATTTGTATACTGAAAGCAAGAACTTTATGCTTGTATACAATGATTCTTGTTATTCACTATTCTTATCTCCTATCTGATTGTGTTCATGATTGCATATGTATGTTCTTTATCTCTGTATAAGTAGATTATATGGTGTGTTGTAGATCACAGAAGACCATATAATTGGAATAATCTTAAGAGATATAATATGATCACAGCCGAAATAACTCTAGGACAAGTTATTGGTTTAGGCTGCAGTATAGATGGAAGTAGTTTGTCTTGGCTACTTGTCTATATTGGTACGTCATTACGTATTGATAGGACCAACAGTTGAGATGTATTCTTCTATCTGACTTAAGTAAAGAATCAAGATCTCGGTGACTCATAAATCTTAATACTAATAAGTATTCAGATATATATGTTAATTCGTATATCACTTTGACTTACTATGGGCGAGAGTTAAATACTAACTCGAGTACTCTGTATCTTGGGTGATAGCGGTTAATATATGATATTTGATTATCTGTATTAGTACCCGTATCCGGTATAGGATAATGACATCCCCTTAAGGAGCTCAATAAGGTTTATTACGCTAAACCCTGCAGGTTGATTAAGTTCAGGCGTAATAATAAAGATTGAGTGGTACTGCTTAAGGAATTATTAAGAGATTAATTAATTTAAGCTGTCAGAGCTCTAATTAATTAATGGATGTCGGATATTTTAAATACGGAGATTTAATAAGTCTAAATACAAGCCCCGACTCATCACCGGCAATAAAGGGGTAAGTCAGTATCGGTTCTCTAGTGGAATGAACTGATATTTATAAATTAATTATGGTCTGGGCTAACCATAGATAAATTAATTTATTTGAGGCCCATCTTTATTCCTTGTATCTGGTCCCTGGGCTGGCCCAATGTCTCCTAGCCCAAGTAGGGCAGAAAAACGCCTACACCCTAAAACTGGCGCCCCACTCTTCTTTCTGTATTATTAAATACAGCTGTCAGCTCTCAGGAAAATACACTGATCAAAAATTAGGGTTTTGAGAGCAGAGAGGTGGCGCAGAACGTGATTGGCTTTTCTGTCTTGGGAGTTCTCATAGTTCGTTGTCCATCCAACGTTGGGAATTGAGCGGGATACAGTCGAGAAGATCAGAGCTGGAGTCTGAATCATTCGACGCGATCATCAACCATCTGTGCATCCGATTCTCAAGTAAGTTTTCCTAACACCTGTGTGCAGCTGTTAAATTCATAGGAGCATGTTAGGAATTAATCGTTGTATGATGAATTAATAATAATCCAAGAAACGATCATCGGGCAATCGAGTATTAATTCAATTTAATATTCCTTCACCTTCAGCACAACCGATTTAAAGAGTATAGACAGAGGGCTGGCAGAGCATTGCCTTAATGTGTATCCTAATGTCAAACCGGTGAAACAAAGAACATGACACTTTGGCGCTGAGAAGGATGCTGCGATTAGGGAACAAGTCCAAGGGCTGTTCGACGCGGGTCATATTGAAGAAGTACAATATCCGGAGTGGATCTCAAACGCGGTAATGGTAGCAAAGAAAACGAATACCTAGCGAATGTGTGTGGATTACAGAGACCTGAATGCCACCTGCCCCAAGGACCACTATCCTCTGCCGAGGATTGATCAACTAGTGGACTCCACATCTGGTTGCGCGCTACTGTCAATGATGGACGCATACCAGAGATATCATCAAGTGAAGATGCACAGAGGGGACATTGCTAAAACGGCTTTCACCATCTGCTGCGGGGTTTACGGCTGGAGGAGCATGCCGTTTGGGTTAAAAAATGCGGGGGCTACGTACCAACGGATGATGGAAAAAATTTTCAAAGAACAACTTTCAAAAAACATATCGGTTTATGTGGACGACATGCTCGTGCGTAGTATCAGAACGGAGGACCACGTCTCTGACTTAGAAGAGGTCTTCACGGTCATCAGAAATCATCGGCTCATGCTCAACCCAGCGAAATGCACTTTTGGGGTTACTACGGGCAAATTCTTGGGTTATAAAGTTACTCCTGCAGGAATCGAGGTTAACACGGATAAGGTCAAGGTCATCACGGATATGACACCACCCAGAGGGATCAAGGAAGTGCAGACTCTGAATAGGCGAATCACTGCTCTGAGCTGGTTCATATCACGATCAGCAGAGAGGAGCCTGCCATTCTTTAAAATCTTAAGGAAGGGGACCAAGTTTCAGTGGACAGCGGAATGCCGGACAACATTTGATGATCTTAAAGCATACTTGGCGGAGCTCCCAACTCTGACCAAGCCAGTCCCGGGAGAGATATTGTACTTGTACATAGCAGTGGAAAAGGAATCAGTCAGCTCTGTGCTCATCAGAGAAGAGGGAAATCACCAGAGGCCAATCTATTTTGTCAGCAGGATCATTCAGGGCCCCGAGTTGAATTACTCTGAAATTGAAAAGGCTGCTCTGGTAGTCATGGTCACGGCACGGAAGTTGAGACCTTACTTCTTATCAAATCGGGTAGTGGTACGAACTGCTTTACCTTTCAGGCAGGTGCTAGGGCGACCGGATTTGTCAGGGAGAATGGTAAAATGGGTCGTGGAGTTAGGGGAGTACGATGTAGAATATGAGCCAAGGACAGCTATCAAAGCACAAGCCCTTGCGAACTTCATTCACGAAACTACTCGCCGCCCGGTACAAGAGTTTTGGATAGCTTTTGTGGATGGATCAGTCACAAAGGAGGGATGCGGAATCGGGGTGTACATCGTCTCCCCAGGATCGGGGGTGTATCAATTTGCCATCAAGTTTACCTGCAAAATATCCAACAACGAAGCTGAATATGAGGCTGTGGTCAGAGCAGCACATATTTTGTCAGAGCTACGGGCTGAATGCGTCATCATTAGAACTGATTCGCAGTTGGTGGCTCAGCAATTCTCAGGGAGCTATCATATTAAAGAACACTGGATGAAAGCATACCATAATAAGATCAATGAAATAAAGAAAAAGTTCATAGAATTCAAAATTGAACAGATTTCCCGGGAAGAGAATACCTAGGCAGATTTACTAGCGCGAATGGCCAGTGCAGTGGAGCAGACATGGAACGACGAGATTACACTGCTCTGCGATACCAGAGAAATGGGGACTTCACAGGTCTTTTCAGTGGAAATCCGGGACGATTGGCGGGCCCTAATTATACACTTTCTCAAGACAGGGGAGCGGCTGAATAAAGAATCTAATCAGAGGGCTCGATATGAGAATTATTGCTTGATCAATGATCAACTTTACAAGCGATCTTTTACCCACCCCTTATTAAAATGCTTATCTCCCGAAGAAGCTAATTTTGCTTTAAAAGAAATTCATGCAGGTTGCTGTGGTGGACACACGGGATTTAGGGACCTCGTACGAAAAATCATTCGGGCAGGGTTTTATTGGCCAAACATCAACAAGGATGCCAGGGAATTCGTCCGCAAATGCGAGGCTTGTCAGAGACATGCTGGAAGAATCAATGTCCCAGGAGAAACCATGGGAGTCATGTATGCTGCATGCCCATTTGATAAATGGAGCATAGACATCGTCGGGAAGCTGCCCACGGCACCAGGTGGTAAATGTTTTCTCATTGTAGCAGTAGATTACTTCTCCAAATGGGTCGAAGCTGAGGCGGTTGCAAAGATCGACGAAGTGACAGTGGAGCGGTTCATCTGGCGAAACATATGTTGCAGATATGGAGTAGCGAAATACAAAAGCATCATCAAAGCGGGATACGACAAGAGGGTCAGAGCACGAAAGCTAGCTAAGGGCGACCTAGTCCTCAAGAGGGCTGATGCATTGAAGCCAGTAGGAAAGTTTGAACCCAATTGGGAGGGCCCCTTCATCATCACCGAGGTCTTGAGCGGCAGAGCGTACACTTTGTCGGATCCAGACGGCAGAGCTCTCCCCAGACCGTGGAATATCAATACTCTGAAAAAGTTCTATGTATAATGTTGATCAATGACATAACAAATTGTAGACCGAATACTCTTTTTCCCCACAGGGGTTTTAACGAGGTTCGAGGCCATGATATCAATAAAATCGGATACGTGGTTCTAGGGAATTCCCTGGTGCCGATTCATTTACTTTAATTTATTGCTTTCCAAGTCGCATATTTTACTTAACATGTTCATGCAGAGCATTGCACATGTCACCAGAGGGGGAATAGGGTATATACCCACAATTCACAAATTTAAAATAAATTACTGCTTAGCAAGCCAAGGGATAAACAAAAAACAAATTGCTGCTTAGCAAGTCAAGGGATAAACAAAAATCAAATTGCTACTTAGCAAGACAAGGGGAAAACAAGCATCAAGGGAAGGGTCGAGGGAAGAGCAGAGGAATCACTTTAATCATAAGCCGTGAAAGTTGGTTGCACCCCCAGGGTCTTCCATGCTCCGCGCAGAGGGTTACTATCTAATCGTAAGCCGCGAAAGTTGGTTGCACCCCCAGGGTCTTCCATGCTCCGCGCAGAGGGTTACTATCTAATCGTAAGCCGCGAAAGTTGGATGCATCCCCCGGATCATCCATACTTCGCGCAGAGTACTCCGGCCTTAATGGGAAGCAGCAGAGGAATGGCTTGAAGGGAAGCAGCAAAGGGATGGCTTGAAGGGAAGCGGCAGAAGGAAAGCATCAGAGGAACGCCAAGAAGCAAGGTGTCAGAGGAGCACTCAAAAAGGGAACGGTCAGAGGAATGAACATCAAGGAGGAAGATCAGAGCAGCAGTCTCAATAACTTATTCAAAAGAATCATATTGTCAAGTCAAAGCCATCAGCTTGGTCGGAGTCAGAGGAACCACTCAGAAGAACCACTCAGAGGAACCACTCAGAGGAATCATTCAAAGGAATCACCCAGAGGAACCATCCAGAGGCACCGCCCAGAGGGAAGCTGACCAGAGGCATCGTAAACACTTCAACTAAAAATCTAAGTCCTACTCTATAAAGAGGAAACAACTGCTACATCTTGAAGTTCCAAAGTACAAATTCACATTAAAAACAGAACAGCAGCAATAAAACAATGTGAAAGATGAATGGATGCAGATAGGGCTGAGCATCGGTTCATAACCGAACCGAACCGAACCAATTTGGACAAACCGAAACCGAACCGACCTTGGGTGTTGACGGACCGAACCGAACCGGCTGAGGGCTGAAAACCGACCACAACCGAACCGGCCAAAATCGATCGGTTTCGGTCGGTTTCCGAACTGATCGAATAATTTTTTTTTTTTAAACAGCAAATCTGCTGAATTCTGTAAAAAACAGCATGTAATATTCGAAAAAAAACATACAAAACTGCTCAAATTCACTAAAGAAATCACTAAACAAGCAAATATGTCCATTCATTCAATTTACAAATTACATGAATGTAGATCGATTCAGCGGAAATCTGGAAAATAGAAAGCATAAGAAATTGGACCATTGGTTTACCTTTCGAAATCGGAAGCGTCAGGCTGCAGCGGCGGTCCGGCGGAGGAGAAGCTGGTCTGGGCCGGCGTCTGCTCGTCCTAGAGGAGAGACGGCGGAAATCGGAATGGAGGTGCAGTCGTGCAGAGAATGGAGGCGCTGGGGGTGGTCGCCGGTTAGAGAGGCGCCGGCTGCCGGCTGGGAAGTGTGGAGGATGGAGGCGCGGCTGGGAGGGAGGGAGGAAACTTAGAGTTTCGAAATGGAGAAAGGAGAAGGGAGGCGCCGCTGGGGAGCCTGGGAGTTGCAAAATGTTGATGAAAAATTGAGGCTAGGGTTTACTTTTACCACTTGTAATATAAAATATAAAATAAATAACATATTATATATATATATATATATATATCATGATCGGTTCGGTTCGGTTCATAACCGAACCAAAACTAAAAAATCGACAACCGAACCGATTATGATCGGTTTTTAAGTATAAAAACCGAACCGAACCGACAACCAGAAATTCTAAAACCGAACCGAACCAGAAATGATCGGTTCGGTCGGTTTTTTCGGTTCGGTCGGTTCGATGCTCAGCCCTAGATGCAGAGTCAGAACAGAAATCAAAAGAAACAAGAAATCACGAAGAAAATTCATTAATTACCCAAAAGGGGATGAAACTGTACATTACAACTAGCAAGCAATCAAATGTTTATAAAGAGTAAATTTACAAGTCTTGACAAAAAAATGAGGAAAGGGAAAAGTAAAGGCAGCTAGGAGGGAGGAGCAGGGGCAGCGGAGTCTGGAGGAGCAGGGGCCGAGGAGAGTGGAGCCGACGGACTAGCGGGAACAGCAGCTTCAGAGGGCTCGCCAGAGGGACCCCCTTCCTCGAACACCGGCAAAGTGTCCGAGTCTTTCACCTCCGGCAAGCGCTGCTCCACATCTAACAACTTCAATGCCTCTTGAGCATATATTGTCTCGTTCTTATACAGGGCATAGAGTTGATCCACCGCTGCGGAGAAAGAGGCGGGATCCTTAAGGGCGGAGGCCCTGAAGCCAGAGGGCAGAGGGGGCTCCATGCTGAATTGAGAGAATCCCAAAGAGCTATGGTGGACGTCGTATACCACCAAATAATTCCTGCAGAATTACCAAAATAAATTAGTATAATGGTAAGCAGAGTCGATCCCACAGAGATCAGTTAAAAATCATTCAAACCCCTAAACCTATAAAAACGGTGATGCCACCACGCCTTAATTTTAAGAAGAATTAATTAAACTAAGAATGCAATATTTAATCAAATAAAAGACTCTTGAATTAAATCAATTAAAAAGGTAATTCGGCTCAAATAAATCCACACTAATTTAATCTCTGATCCTCGACGCAATAATTAATTAATCCCTATTAACCAATTAGTTATAGGATACCGTGATACGCACTGACATACCCCAATTCCTACTTACTGTGTCGATAGACGGCTAGATACGCTAGTCCTATCTATTTCCCTTATTAAAATATAACCTAGCTGGATACGCCAGTCTTAGATTTAATATTCTAATAGCATTAAGATGAAGGAACACAATTTATATCAATTATCCTAGATACGCTAGTAATAATTAATATACCAATTAATTCCTACTACGAACATGGTAGTTTTATCACTAATCAGCCTTATTCCAACAATTACGGATTGGAGGTGCTAATTGACTGTAATTAAACCTAAGTTGGCCAGACTTAAATAAAATTAGAATTATCTTTAAACCCTAGGAATTAATCGAAATTAATAGGAATCAATTTTAAAACCAATTAGGTCTCACAAATTATTAAATTAATGCTTCATTATTCTCCCCAAATTAAAAGCTTAGCTACTCATAATTAAATTAACAACAACCAAAAAAATAAAAGAAAACATAATAATCAAATATGATAAACAAATAATACGCAAATTAAAACTAACGAAATAATTAAAAACGATTGAATTTAAACTTGAATAAAATTAACCACAATTCTTCTACTCCTTCACGATCCAGCTGCAATTCTTCTTAAAGTTAAAAACTAGAGAAAGCAATAACAATAAACAAAAGAACTTGCATGCATGAAAAAATCGTTCTGCTCCAAAACTAAGGAAAATAAAGTGTGTTCCTAATTATAATCAAAGTCAAACTCTATCCCCAAGTCTAAAGTTGCGGCTATATGTAAAAACCTTGTTCAATGGGAATTAGAATCCCTTAAGTAGCCGACTCTCTCTAACAATATGGGCTTCGGCCCCTTTAATAAAACACAACCCAAAATAATTAAAATAAGAGTTTTGGGCTTAATTAAATGTAAAATAATTAACTCCAAGCCCAATCTCTAAATTCCTCCACAATCAACTCTAATCTTCATCAAAAGCTCGATTTCCACCAACTTCTTCCATCCACGAGATCTATCCCCAATCCATCTAATTCCTGCGCCAAATGTCAACAATCTGGATAATATCAAGGAAAAATCAATGGCAAAACGACACGAAAATAGATAACTAAATCACACACATCAAGCTAGCACCAGGCTGACCCCTCAGTTGATCCACAAACTTCGCCAGGGAAGTGCAGAAGGGGGGCCAATACACAGGAGCAGTAGGCACCGGCTCAGGGTAGACCCCAAAGGCAAATTGGGGAAGGGCCTTCTCCAAAACCGGGTACCACCACCCCGGCTTCTTTGGGGACTCAGCAGTGATCCCCAACAGCCTGTTCAGATCTTCATCCTTGATGTTGTCCATCAAGGCCTCCATATCCAGGGCAGCGGCCTGCTCCGCCGACGCTCCCAACATCTCCGCCGTCTTCATCGCTGTCTGCTTTATCACATGGGCGAAGATTTGGGCGAACCCCTCCAGATAATCGGGAGTCTTCTGAAAGGCTGCCAGGGTACCCTCCAGCATTATGCCCAGGAACTGCTGGCCCTGGGGAGAAAGAAAAAACTCCAGGCGCTGGTCCCGGGCCCCCATCACGTAGCCCCGGTGTTGGGCACCCTCACAGGCTTTCTTCCAGTTACGCCTGGACTCCCGGTGCTCCGTCTCATACCTCATCCGGAACCGGACAAGGTTATCGTAGCCTTCCTTCTTAGCCCTCTCCAGCTCAGAGGCTAGAGAGGCCTTCTCCACCTCCACTTGGGCAAGGTGGGCCTGCAGCGCAGTCACGTCCGCTTCGGCCTTGCTGTATCGCTCCACCATGCCCGCGACCTCCTCGTCGCGCTTCGCCGTCAACTCCCTCTCCTTTTTCAGGTCATTTTCCAGTGCATCGTAACCATTGATGCACTGAATGGCCTCTCCGACCCGGGACTCCAGCTGCAGGTAAACAAAGGGAAGTGTCAGAGCAGAGAAATCATAAGGTCAGTAACAAAATCACTAAAACAAGGTAAATAATGCAGGGTACCTGAAGGCACAGCTGACCGAGGCTGTTAGTCAGTGTCGCCCGCTTCATCTTTTTCATCGCTTCCCGATCCTGGGGATGGATATGGGAATGCAATGTGCGGACAAAATCCCGCCCCTTCAGAGACAAGATCGGCTTGGAGCCCGAGGCCTCTGACTCCCTCGCGGGCAGGGCCAGAGCCTTGCCTCCTGCAGCATCCACGGAGACTGCCTCCGCTTCACTTGCTGGCTCAGCCTCCGGGTCTACGAACTTGCTGGCCTTTTGCTGGCCAGCCATCCTCCGCTTTTCAGCGAGGGCAACCACAGCAGCCTTCCGCTTCTTCTGCAGGAAGGCAGGAGTCGGGATATCTTGGACTGTTGCGGGAATGGGGACATCATCATCAATATCCACCACGGGAATGGTGGATCCTCCTTCGACTCTGCCAGAGCCAGAACCACCAGCCCCTTGACTATCAAAAAGAAAATATGAGTACTTATTTGGATTTGGTGGATGGAGGGGGTATTTTTTTTACGACGGAAAGTTTTATTCGATAAAAAAATCAAAATATAATTTTCTATAGTTAATCATCCTTACGGCCGAGCCTTTCATGACGGTACATTTTAATTGTTAATCTGTTGTTTAAGTCGCATTTTTGTAGTGTAGACACCAGCAAGCAACCTTCTGTCTTAATGTAAGATGTAAAATCAGTTACAAATCAATGCTTATTTCGCATCATTATTAGAATTCAACAACCATTAAGCATAGCCTAACCTCCCAATCAACAAGAACAGCATAATTACAGTCACAGATACATTATAGAAGAGAAAACATAGCACTAACCTTTATTGTTGTTTCCTCTACTTTCAATCATCGCAGTGAGATTGTTCGTATAGCCAGCTGAGATTGAATCATCCGAATCTGTAGAATCAATACGATCAACGGTACGAGACTTTTGAAGAGCACCGGCTCTTTCTTCAACTCTGCTGCTGGGCAATGAACGACAGCGAGATGGTGCAGCAGATGTGCTTATTTTCCTCCTCTTTGTCTGCCCAGACAAAGTGTCAGGAATATGTGTTTCACCATCGCTGTCACTATCACATATGACGATCACAACTTTTCCAGCAGCGAAAGATGAAGCTACTGCCTTCTCTGCAGGCGCTTCACCACCCGATTGCATTACACTCGCGTGTGAACCTGCACCACATGCACATATAAGTTGGTTTATATACTAAATAAGCCTTAAATAAAGCTGATGCTCGTAAGAAGACTCATCCAAATCCAAGTAAGAGAAATCAAGCCAGATGCATCATGATGAAAGAACAAGAAACAACAATATCAAGACAGATGCTGCAGCAAACATGAGTTGCCCTTTAAAACAGTTCAGATCAGCATACTAGATAGGAACACATTTCAGTGCCCGTGTAATTAGTTGGTAATAAGTAGGGGGGTGAATTAGGTCAGTTGAGCTATGGAGAAACCAAAAGCCAAAATTTACAAGTTAACTAATCAAACCAAACCAAATTAGTATTTTGGTTTTACAAAGGCAAAAGAAGACCAAGGAAAAGCTTTTTGGTTCTTCGTTACAAAATGCTCCATGCACAAACAGGTATGGGAATTCTAACTCCAGCATTAACTAAAGTTTAAAGTTAAAATTGAGTTCTAAAAAGAAACAAAAGAACAATTTTGGACATGAGTAAAATAAGAAGAAATGAAGGAATGCTAGTGATGGCTACCAAGATTTCAACTGAGAGTGGGAACTGGTAGCATATATCTTCCTAATAATGAATGTTCCTCATATGAGTAACTGTGCTCAAAACATAGATAGCACACTGATATTGAAGATAGTTCATTTACTCCTATGACTTCATAAACCAAACAATTAGATGTACTTTTGCATAAGCCACAAAATCTATCATAGAGGACTTGTAGTTTCCTTCTGCGTATGCACTCAGCAAATCAATTGTATTTATTGATCTCGTGCAGACCTTTACTATCTGGTTAGCCTTCTATGTAATAAAATCAGTCTAAATATCAGTACCAACAATAAGATTAGGCCTGCAAGAAGTAAAACTTGGCTTTCAGCTTATAGTTAAACAAACTATACATAGCATGATGAGTAGTTATTCTGATATGTTTTAAATTGTTTTTCTTGTTTAAACCATCGTATCTTCAATAAGATTCCAATGTCGTTTTGAACTCTCCAATGCTTTACTCTTTATTAATTCACTTGACCTAGTGGCCTATCTCAGCTATCGAAGGTCTCAATCAAGAATGGAGAGACAGAGAAGAGTATCAACACCCTTTATTATGCTCGAGGACTACAATATTGCAAACAAAAAACTCAACTTGATTGGTAGATATTAAACAAGCTCAACCACAATAAGGAATTGCTCACAACCACCGGAAGGAAAAGCAGTCGGGGAATGTAAGGATGGATTCACCAAAAGAAATCTACACGCCCTTGATGAGCAAATTAGTTTTTATTTATTTATTTTTCTCAGCTTCATTTCCTTAGGGTGCGTTTACTTTGATGGATAAATTTATTTTTCTCAGCTTCATTTCTTTTTCCACATTTTATACAAAAGAGAAGTTCACCATTTTATATATTTTGTATAAAATATGGGAAAAGAAAGGAGGTATTTAAAGGCATAAATTTTTGTTATCCATCATTTTCTCATTATAAATTTATCCATCAAAGTAAACGTATCCTTAGAAGTGCAAATATAGATTCTACAATGCACACTATTCATACGCTTTATTTAACATATTAACAATAGAGACATATTTATCATATATATATTCAAGAGAATATAACTAGCTACTTTACTTATATCCTAAATTCCTAATCAATCAAGCTAATCATAATCTCCTTTGAATCCCTAATCATTCTTCATAAAAACAGTCATAGTTACCCCTGATACGAATCATTAGTCCCTCCTGAAATCAGTCATCCTAAAATCACCAGAATAAATCTTCACAAAAATAAAGAATAAATCAATAAAATATGGGCTGTGAATTACCAGAAATTGCAGGAAATTCAGGTGACTCGGTAGCCCTATCTTCTTCCGGGTTCACCTCGCCATTCTGCATATTCTTCTCCAGTTCAGTGTCAATAGCAGCTGCTGCCTCATTATTTTGGCGCTTCAGTTCCTGCACAACGCGATCAGCCTCAATCTCCTTTGCCTTCAACTCCTCTATGGTTTTATTTGCATAAAGGCTCTCTCGCCTTAATTCCTCAATCTCCTTCCCCATTTTGGCGAGCCGTTCATCCATCTCCTCGCATTTTCCAATACTCCTTACCAGCTCGTTCTCAACATCGTGTTTTTCGCTCCTCAATTTCTCAAATTTCTCGTTCGTTTGGACGATCATTTTATCCAACTCTTCACCTTTCTTCTGACTCTCTCTCAGCTTCTCCTCCAGATCACATTTCTCCAACTCCGAATAGCCCTTAGAGCGCTCCAGGAAATCAACCTGTTTCTTCAGTTCATCACATTCTCTGACAAGCTTTTCCATTTCAACTTTCATACTTTTTTCCCGCTCCATCAATGTATTCTGCACCTCATCAAACTCGCACTCGCGAAATGAGTGCTTAATAAATTTGATTAGTTCCGGAATTGATGAGCTCGGATCAATCATCGGCTCCATGAGTAATGTATGTCGTAATCAAGGGCAAAAGCGGAGGGTTTCTTGTGGAGATATTTCTTTTGTGTGAAACAGTGTAACGGAGGCGAGGGCTTATGATTCTGGCAAGCTTGCAGAAATGGCGAAGGTGTGTTTGCAACTACATTTGTGCAATAACTTATGAAAAGAAATCAATTATTCAATTGTGTTTATTTATGAATCTATACTATATTAAAAAGGAAGTTCTCAATTCCAAATTGATTTCAAATTAATTTGAAATTGATTTCAATGGCAATTTTGAAAATTTATACTATATTAAAAAGGAAGTTCTCAATTCCAAATTGATTTCAAATTAATTTGAAATTGATTTCAATGGCAATTTTGAAAATATGTTATAATATAAAGGTTATACAAATTGTAAAAAAAATGTATAACTACCATTGAAAAAAACGTGGGCATCACTTTAGTTTTCTAACAAAAACTAATTGCATGAATAACTACCGTGCAATACTAATTACATTTTTAATTTCTTTATTTTTTTTAATTTTTTAGATAGATTATATTGTTTCATTTCATGCAATGATATTTTGGATAAAATATATACTATACATCTTGAATGAAACATAAAAATATCTTTAATTTTATTTAATTTCTTCATCTCAATTCATTAAGCTATATGGCTTAAACAACAAATGTATCAAAAAATTTATAAAGAAAATATTCCTCTAAAAAAATTTCTAATTTTTGCAATATCACTTTTATCTTATCCACATATTAAAAAGTGTTAACGTTTTATACCTCATCAGTTAACCCTAATCAAAATAAATTGTTATTACTTTTATTATTTTACTATTATATGCCTAAAGGAGATAAAAATAATAAAAATTAATTGTCATAACATTTGTAGTTATATATTTACAATTTTTTTATATGATAAAAAACTTAAAATAAAAATAAATAAATATAGATGATAGTGAAACGAAGTAATTTAGTTTTTGCATTTACTAATTCAAATAGTAATATGTATCACAAAATATCATATAATTTATATGAATAAATGATTATTTATTGATAGATCGTTTTAGAAACAAATGAAGATTATATTGTCGGGAACACCTATGATGAAATCATTTATGATTTATTATTTAAAATATAGAATATCTACATCTTTTATGATTTATTATTTGTTCAATATTTATTTTTGGCCTCTTCATTTTAATAAGATATAGTATGACTATGTTTTGTAGGAAGATTGACTTGATTCTTTGTTTAATTTCATTTATTGATAAATATCATATTCCAAATCAATTTGTCATTTTTAGATTATTAATTAAACTTTTATTTTGATATTCATGGTTTAGTATTATATGCTTAGAATGAATTGTCTTAAATTATTTACTTTATAATTTATAAATTTAATTAAAACTTTACAATATTCATTAAATTTAATATTATATTCATTGAGTTGATACAATACTACTTCAAATCAAATAATAATATTTAAATTAATATAAAAAAGTATTGCCAAATAATCTAATTCACAATGATGATATTAGACATTTTTACATAAATAAAATTTTAAAATATATATATATATACTGTGGCCCGTGCATCGCACGGGAGAACGTACTAGTTACTAATTAAATGCAATAAATAATGAAAAAATAATTAATTATGTAATCAATTACTAATAACCAATATACCACTAATCAATTACTCAATCAGAATTGACAATCAATTACTAATCACTTAACTAATCCGTTAGGCAAAACCAATAAATTACTAATCGGTAGGGGTGTCAAAATGGGCCGAGAATGGCCCGGCCCGATAGGCCCGCCCGGCCCGCCCGTAGTTTTGGCCGGGCTGGGCTAGGATTTTCAAGGCCCAAAAAAATCCGGGCCTCCCTGGCCCGGCCCATGCGGCCCGCCGGGTCACGCGGCCCGCGGGCCAAAAAGTCCGCCGGGCTTTCGGGCCCAAATCGGCCCGTCAGTATATTATGTGAAAATTTCAAAAATTTATATCTCCTCCCAAATCCCAATGGACCCAACCCAATCTAAGTCCATTTCTTCAATTGACGACAATGACAAGTCAAAGTCTAACTTAAGATGTAGAGTCAAAGGTTACATTTAGTTTTAGTCATATTTGTTTACATTTAATTTTAGTCAATTACGTAATTTAGATGTAGATTGTTTAAGGCCCTTTTTATTTCATCGAATTTGTCTTCAATTTTTTTCTTTAAATTTGATTTAATTTATTAATTTTTGGAACTATATATATATATATATATATATATATATATATATAGGGAGAGGTTCAGGAAAGAACCATAAATAAAAGAAGACCGGAGAACCATTTTCAGCCATTCGATCATCAAGATCTACGGTGGATGCATCATCTTGTTGGATGAATGCAGATCCTGGTTTCGAATCCTGAAGGGAGCATTTTATTTTATTTTTTTGAGTGCATTAATTTTAACAGCGGATGCATTAATTTTTACAGTGAATGCATTAGATTTGATGGTTCTCCCATTCTCACAAATAATGTAGTTCTCTCTGGAACCACACCCTATATATATATATATATATATATATATATATATATATATATATATATTAATTTATTAATTTTGGCCCGTTTTGGCCCGGCCCGCCCGGCGGCCCGTATAGGGCCGGGCTGGGCTTCATTGTTCGAGGCCCGCTGAAATTTTGGGCCGGCCCGACCCGGCCCAAAAAATTGCCTAGGCCCGCTGGGTTGGGCCGGGCCGGGCCGGCCCGCAATGTTTGACAGCTCTACTAATCGGTTAACTATTAAGCCACAATTAAGCCACTAACAATGAACTAAGCCAATAATTAGTAAAACAATTGACTAAGCCAACAATTACTAATAACATATAACCAACAATTACTAAAACAATTAACTAAGCCAACAATAACTAATTCGTGAATTAATATTAATAAATAACTAAACAACAATAATTAAGCTAACAAATAATAATCCATTATTCGGTCATTCATAAAATCCAACAATTAAGCTAACAAATAATAATCCATTATTATTATTATTATTATTATTATTATTATTATTATTATTATTATTATTAGCCAAAATTAAAAGGTAGCTGACTATGATTTCTACGGCTACATTAAATCACGGTTGACTACCTCTTAATTTTGGCTAATAGCGTCCAATCCAAGTTCAAATGTGCTTCAAAACAATTTAATCTTAAAACCCTAAAACATGCTTTGAATTAATAAATAACAATTCTAAAAAATATTCTAAATAATTAATAAATAACATGCTTCAAATTCACGTGTTTGATAGGTGTTAATAGGTGAGATATACTATTTTTCTCATCAAAACTCACTGTTTGATAGGAAATATTAACAATCCTTCAGGCCCGCATTAAAGACTCAGCCCGCATTAAAAACACTATTCCTCTTAGAAATGTCATCCGCCACTCCCTCCCCGATGAGTAATATTGCAATGAAAAGTGATTGAGATTACAAATTGTGTTTACAATTTTATCCCTGGAATTTACTTCAAAATATGAGTCTTCGTCAAACATAACGCGAGCAAAAAAAAAAATGCGTTGAGTTCGTCTATCAAAGTAGCCTCATTTCATGTTTGAAAGCAACCACATAACTTCATAGAATTTCTCACAACATAATGCACATAAATTCACACATATTCCAAAATATAGTCGTGCATTACTCCTAATATTGCGATGGACATAAATTCAAAGCAACCAATTGAAATTGGGTCAAATATGATTTCATGAAACCAAACCAAACCAGAATCCAAAAAACGAGCAACGCCAAATACTTGGGAAAATCCGAACCTCGCGTTTACATATGCGCTGGACTCCAAAAAAACTTAAATGGAAAGGGAAATGAAAGGCCACGCAAATGGATAGCAAAAATACTGAAAAATCATGAAAAAATCTAACCATGGAAGGTACTCATGGTGTTTACTACTTGCTGTGTCGATGCAAGATCCCGCAAGGATTACCTGAATGATTTCCTGGTAGCTAAATCTCTGACTTGCAGTAGCACTGAACTTGAATCGGCGAAGAAGACAGAGAAAGAGTGAATTTGGTTAATTGAGCGATAGGAAATAATTTATGAGGTTTTGGCGCCCTAAGCCTCGAAAGATTTCGTGGTGTTTTTTGATGATTTTCCCCCAATTATGCGAAGGATAACTTCGACATTTTTTTGTATTAGTAGAGGGTATTCAGGTAATTTCAGCAGACAATATGTCTATTAAATTATTTTATCAAAAATCAAAAAAATATAAAGGAAATTTAGTAGAACCTATAAAACATCTAATCCCAGTTATACATACATTATTTAGTAGCCATCAAACAATAATTTATATAATTAAACTCCCAAAACATAGATTAAGTATCTCTATGTAGTTAATACCTTCATTTCTATCTGAATCTGTCAAAAAGTGCATAAATTAACACTACATGTGAAGAAGAAGTTATGTTTGTAGATTAAATTCAAGCTCTCGCCACTGCCATTTCCGTCGACGTTGATGCTCTCTCTCTCTAAAAAAAATGAATAGGGCCCACATGGTTAAATTAAAAAGGCATGAGAATATTAATGATATACTCAAATATTTTCGAGATGGTCTCCTGTACACCCGACCCAAATCCCAATTCAATTGGACTATCCTGACTCATTTTTTTTCGAAATGGACACTAACACTAACACGAAATTACACTAACACTAACACGATCTTGGAATGACACTAACACTATTTTATTTTACAAATGACACTATTTCGAAAATAACACTAACACTATTTTATTGTACAAATGACATTATTTTGAAAATGACACTAACACTATATTGAAATGACACTTACACTATATCAAAATGACACTAACACTTTGACGAATGAGGCTTAGGCAGCTAATCTGTAAAGTCTCACTTTGTATTGATGGGAGGTCAAGGGCAAGAATTGAAGTACAAGGGCATTGGAGCGTAGCAGGTTGTTATTTTGTCCGAGTAACTTTTGTTATTTTGTCTGTTTTGTTTTCTGTGTTGATTTAACATTTTAGTTCGGAGAGTAGATAGGTAGATTTATCTTAGGCAGCCAATCTATAAAGATAGATTACCAGAGAGATCTCAATCTGTACTGTATACTGTTGATGACCATAGTGAATTTAGCCTTGAGGCACTCACGAGTTATATTTGTATAATTCGTGAAAAAATATTCATTTGTGTTACTCATTTCCGCTGCATGTTAGCTTTGACGTTGTTAGGTCTTGAGGGTCTCGAATAGGTGTATTGGGGGGGGGGGAATACACCTATGGGCTATTTTTAATTTTTCTCAATCAGAGGGATCTCAGAAAGAGATCAAACCGAAACTTTACATGCAAACAGTGACGCCTGTTAACTGAAAACAGTTTTGACCAAACATGGGTGACGACTGATACTGAAAACTCTTCAGTAGGGAGTTATCAGTTAAATTGCTGGAACTTAACTGATGCACGTAAGGGCTTCAGTCGAGTTTGCTAAAACAGAGATGATAACATTCTTCCTGACTATCATAAGATAGATCAGTCAGACTGATATCATACGCAGCGGAATTTAAAATTAGTTTCGCAATAGCCTCGGTTGAGCACGTTGTTGGTCTTAGGTTTCTCTTTGCAGTTAATCAGTATTCAGTTTATCAAATGAAACAACACAAGTAGGAATGTAAAACTGAAAGCTGTAAACAACACAGAGACTTTTACGTGGTTCGGAAAAACCCTTTCCTACATCCACGGTCGGTTGATCAGACCAACAATCCACTCCGCAAGTGCTTAACAGGTGCACTGCAAACCAAACCATGTGCTTGCCGGGTGCACACAACCGTACCACTGAAGAAAACCCTTCTTCAGTACCCACACTTCACTCGTGTCGGATTTCTCTTGCTTAGCACAACCCGCGCTAAGACTCTCAGAGTCAGAGTACCTTCCTGAACTCTGAATCACTCAAACACTCTATGAGAGGAGGTTTGAACGGGTGCCAACTATACTGCAAAGAACAAGTTCTTTGGAGCAAGTTTGACCTTGGCTTCTGGGTAAACAGGTGTTTGCCTAAGGTTTAAGAGAATGTGTGTAATCAGCAGTGACTGATTTTGGCTTTGGAATTCTCTTCTTCGATTCAAGCTTTGGGGAGATTAAGCTTTAGGCTGAGTAGCGATTTTGGCAAAGCTTCAGCTTATGTCGTTGAATCGGTGAAGGTTGAAGTGATCCTCGAGCGCTATTTGTAGGAGAACTCTTGAATAGATCCGTTGGCGTAGAACGTCCTCAAGATTTCTTCCGTTGGAGAGCAATTCGAATTTGGGCTGAGGCTTCAATCTTCGAGGTTCCTTGTCTGGTGAAAACGGCTCTCTTGAGGGACAGGAGATGTGACGTCTCTGATAAAGTAGCCACCAAATAGGAATGACCTCTGCAGAGATAAGGAGATCCTGAGATCTCTGCATTTAATGCGGCTGTACTTTGTGAGTACGTGGCTTTCTTTGAACGTTGGAAGATCAGTCCGAGGAAGAATGTTCAACTGATACTTGACTTTAGTATCAGTCTGTGGCACGCATTAAGTAATCAGTTCCTAACTGATTCTTCAACTGATACTTCAGTTGGTATCTTCAGTCTTCAGTCCTTCGTTCTTCAGTCTTCAGTCTTCAATCTTCAGAACCGCAAGCTAAACTAGAAACGAACTCTAACAATTGAGTTCTAAAACAGTTCTAGTCTATTACAATTAAGACCTATGAATTTTGGTATCATCAAAACAAGGATTATGATATTCCACAAGGTTCCCAATAGACGTTATTAATATTCTGTTGATAACATTCCTACTAACATTATACTCTGTTAAATTACACAGTTATACTTTTAATTTGAAATTAATTTTAAAATTGATTGGTCATTTTGCGATTATAATAAAACTAAAAGTTTATTTGTAAACTACTACTCCCTCCGTCTGCCAAAAGTGAAACACTTTGGCTGGGCACGGGATTTAATAAAATGTTTGATGATTTTGATGTAGTGGAGAAAGGGTCCCACTACTTTATGAAATGTGTGGTTGAAATTGAATTTGGGGTGAGTTTTTTTGTAAATAAAGAGTGTTTGTAAGGTTAAAATATTAAATTGGGTGGTGGGACCATTTCTATAAAAGGAAAGAGGTACACTTTTTGCGAACGGCCGATATAGTAAAAGTGCTCCACTTTTGGCGAACGAAGGGAGTACATTTTTTCTTTTTCTTTTCTTTATCTTCTTATTTTTTAGTATTTTTTTTTCTAAAAATTATGAAATTCGACTAATTACAAAATATTGGATATGCGTATCAAATTAAATATTACGACATGAGTATTAATTTGATATATTTTATATAGGGCAAATTGCATGAAAATACCCCACTTTATACCAAAATTTGATTTTTTGACAATCTTTTCAATTGTTGCAAAAAATTGAACCACGTTTCAATTTGTTGCAATTGAGTTCCAGCGTTATTTTTCGGGGAAATGATTGCTGATGTGGATTCCCGTTAAGTTGATGTGGCACGCCATGTCGGCTAATCAAACGACGACGTCTCTAATCCCCTAAACGACGTCGTTTTTCACAATTTTTAGCAAATTACAATTTCAAGGTTTTATATTAGGGATTCACTTCACGTCGTCCTCATTTCTTCTTCGAAAAAAACCTCAGCAGCTGCGAAAAACGTGGAAACCTAGTTCCATAAAAACTCAGCAACTCAGCAGCTGCGAAAATCGTTGAAGAGATGGACTCTTCTTCTCAAACGGGACGACTGAGCTCATGCAATTTCTCCTTACCCCCAAAATTTTGCAAATGCGAAGAAGCAGAGCCGTGCATCTTGCAGGCTTCCAATAGCGTGAGTAATCCGGAGAGGCGCTACTACCATTGTTGTCGTCGTGGTCATCGTGGTGATTGCAAGTATTGGGAATGGGTTGATCCCATTCTACCGGAGTACTACAAGAATTGTTTGTTGAAGATGAAGGTTGAAAGGGACTTGGCGGTTGAAGAATTAGTTCGGCAGAGGGCAAATAAGGCAGACAAATCAAATGGAGACGAAGGAGTCATACCACACTCGGATGGGGATGAAGAGTACAAGATGCTTGGGAATAAAATCCATGTTGTGGAGAAAAGGATGAAGCTACTTTATTTTGGTTTTGTACTACTTGTTGTAGTGGTTTTTTTTGGTTGGGTTTAAGAGGTAGCTGATGTGGTGATGGCATTTAGGACTTGTTTTTCTGTTTTGGTGATGAAGTTGGTAGAATGTTAATGCAGTTGGTATGGTAGATGATGAGGAATGAATGTGGTTGTTGTATTATTTGGTGAAATTTAATGCAAACAACATTTTGTCAAATCTCTGTTTTGAAATTGGTCTAATGATGCTAAAAGATGGTCCTGGTTAACAAGAATAAAGTTGGAAAATTCCAATGCACCAAAAGCATCATCCAAAAGCATCATATAATACTCCCTCCGTCCCAGCTTTTTGTATCCACTTTTAGTAGTATTTACTACTAAAAGTGGATACATAAAGCTGGGACGGAGGGAGTAGCAAATAAGAGTATTGAGTAGCAATATCTGTTACAGCAAAATGAGGCGAGTACTAGCCAAGGCTGTTAAGCTAAAACATTTCATAATCTGAGATAATGAAGTTGCAAATGGATCCACAACATTCCCAACAAAAAAACCTAAATATTACATCAAAATGTTCATGAACTAGCTAATTCCCAGCTCGAGTCCTACTTTCTTGAGTAGATGGCCCTTCCCTTGCGGCTGTCACATTGCTTTGAGATGAACAAATAGTATCTTGCTGTTGAATGTTGGTCCTCCTGCTACCCTACAAGTTTTGAGAAAGTCACATTTTTAGAAATCAACACATTATATATTACAAATGAGGAATCTGCATTACATTACATTTGAAATACTTACTCTCCTTGGTTGATCTTGTTGACTTGATGACCCTTCCTGCAGATTCCTAGTTTTCTTAGGCTTTGGAGGCTGAATTGGATGAATTCTGGGCCTGCCTCGTTTTCCCTGTTTCCATTTCAATAAAGAGTATGTAAACACATAGCAGTAAACAAACAATAAGTAAGCAAAAAAACTTGCATACTCAACTACCTTGGGTTTCGGTGGAACTTTCTCATTTTCACAACTCTTGATGTTGTGACCCTTCTGCTGACAGTTTCTACATGTCATTACCAAACCAAACCTCTTCAATTTATGTTGATTTTTTGGATCTTCTTCAGAATCCCTTCTCCTCACTTTCTTAGGTCTACCTGGTAGCTTGCTAACCAATGGAGGCTTCACAACATAGCCATCAGCCTCCGGCCACATCTCCTCACTAACCAATGGCTCTATGGCATACTTGTATGCTTGTAGATATCTCTCTACAGTGTAATAAGCATGCACATATGCAGATGGCTCCTCAGCCTCAAATTGTAGGGCAGCACAGCCATGAAGACATGGTATCCCTATGAGATCCCATTCCCTACATGTGCAGCTTCTACCATTGACATCAACCTCAAATGCCCTACCCTTGTAACTCACCTCATATTTGTTAGCCATATTAGGAAACACATAAGCTGACACACTCTTAGTCTTAATTTTTTCCAAGCTCTTCATCACAGCAGGACACACTCTATCAGACACCATAGCCATCATTTTCAACTTTTCAACCTGTCTAACCATTAGATCCCTTCTAATCTGCTCACACATGTGTATAATATGCATGCCCCTAGCTGCTATTATGTAGTCATTGAATGTCTCAGCTATGTTGTTATCTACCATATCACTATATGGAGTAAGACAAGAAAGCATATCCATGCAATTTTTATCATCTTGCAAGACACAAAAGGACTGACTTCTAGGAATTTGATAGCACAATTTCACCCAAGTTGAGTATCCCAGATTTTTCACTATTCTTATACATCGAAATACCCAAACATATCAGGATCATGTTTGAAGCTCACCTCACATTCACCTCCAACGTACACTTCTTTACCATCCAACCTCACAAATCTACCACCATGATGAATGTAAAGTCCAAATAAACTGTCAAAAATGAAAAATAACAAAATAAATACACAAACCATAGTATCGACAGTAACCCAAGCTAAAAAAACATTTTTTATCAAAAGAAAACACACAAATTTCTACAATCAACTACAGGCGATAGAAACCCAATTTTTTAAGCTTTGAAAGAAGAGAGTAAAGCCCTACCTGTCCCTCATGTCTCTCGCATTTCACTATTCTCCTCGTGCTGCTGGGACCACCTCCACGGTAATGACGAAAAGGCCACCAATTTGATGATTAAACAACTCTACAACTAAGGATTTAAGGTATTTTTAATTGAGAAGACTGCTATTGAAATCGCCCTAACCAACACAATCTGAAGAATCTTCGACTGGTCCCTTCGTTTTTACCGCTAATCAGAGACGGCGTCGTTTCCTTCGTTCCCGCCAAACCCTTACGACGTCGTTTTGGGTTTTTTGATTTTTAATGTATTAGTCATATACAGGTAACCAATCCATGAAATAATATTGAGTATAGGTCATTAGCCAAATCAGATAGTAATGACACATAAGCAAAACCCCTAATTTAAGTTTGCCAGAAAATAACGCTGGAACTCAATTGCAACAAATTGAAACGTGGTTCAATTTTTTGCAACAATTGAAAAGATTGTCAAAAAACCAAATTTTGGTATAAAGTGGGGTATTTTCATGCAATTTGCCCTTTTATATATGTGTATATATATATATATATATATTAAATTTATAGTGTAAAAATTAGGGTTAATTATGCCAAAAATCATGAACTTTGGATTCATTTCAAAATTTTCAATGAACTTTTTTTTAAATAAAAAATTCCCTGAATTTAATATGTTGAACAATTTTTTCATGACTTTCAAGGATCCCCAAATTGAGTGTTGACATGCACCTTTTAAGTGATCTGAAATATGACATGGTGTCGCCGACGGTGAACCAAAATGACGTTGTTTAGTTGGGGGTAAAACGACGTCGTTTTGAGCCCAAACCTCTCTTTCTCTCTCTCTTAGTTGGGAGTCGAGCTCACCAGAAAGAAGGTTTTTTAACTCTTGGGGTGCTCATCCGTCTCCATAGGTAGAGCTCTTCCGACCACCTGATACTGGTGAAACTGCAAACACCGCCATTCACAAAATCAGATTAGTACTGATCATTTCAACACACAAATCGCAAACACTAGAAATTGCAATAACTCTTAAATTTAGAAAGAGAGAGAGTGCATACCTGTAGGTCACCATTTTCGCCGGAGTGCAAATTTTCTCTCTCCTCTAGCCTGTGGGCGGGGGAGTGGCTAATGTAGGGTTTTGCGATTTCAGATGGTGATGAAGAGTTAAAAAACCCTAGACATTTTATGCGGATCTTGTGATGGTGGTGGGGAAGGGCGGTGGAGAGAGAGGTGTGGTGGTGGGGGAAGGCAGCGGAGGGGGCGGCGGATTTGCAAGGGTGGTTGGGGGAAGAGGAAGGCGGCGAATCTGGTGATGGTGGTGGAGGAGGGCGGTGGAGAGAGAGGTGTGGTGGTGGGAAAAAGCAGCGGAGGCGCGGCAGAGGGCGACGGATCTACGGGAATGGTAGGGGGAAGAGGAAGGCGGCGGATCGGGTGATGGTGGAGGGGAAAGACGGTGGAGAGAGAGGTGTGGTGGTGGGGGAAGACAGCGGAGGAGGCGGCAGAGGGCGACGGATCTACGGGGGTGGTTAAGGGAAAAGGAAGGCAGCGGATCTGGTGATGGTGGTGGGATGACGATGGAAAAAGAGGTGTGGTGGTGGGGAAGGGCAGCAGAGAGGCGGGAGGCAGATCCATGATTTTTTATTTATTTATTTTTCATGTGTTAATTTTCAGTCCAAGTAAGCGCCATGTCAGCTCATAATTGCCATGTCAGCTCGGAGCTTCACCGGAGCAAAAAACTATGGAAAAAATTTTCAACTCCTTATATTTAGGAATTTTTTGATAAAAGAAAAAAGAAGTTCATGGAAGGTTTGGTAATGGACCCAAAATTCATGAGTTTTGGCGTAATTAACCCTAAAAATTACTATATTTTTTATATGTAGTCGGCATTTAACTTGGAAATTTTGGCTTATTGAGTTAGATAACATTGAATCCTTTTATATTCAGTAGATTCTTTGGTCCACGATACTCATTAAAAGTTCGAACAAAACAAGAGTTGAGTAATTTTTCTTTATACATTTTTCTTTTTGCATTTTACATATAGCTATTGTTGGGAACTTAATGAAATATCATATCCCTAGTTTTGATGATACCAAAACTCTTAGATTTTCTTTGAATAGATTAGAACTTTTTGAACTCAAGTGTTAGAGTTCATGTTTTCTAGTTAGACTGATGTTCTGAAGACTGAAGATCTCAACTAAAGATAGCTGTGAAAAGACAAAGTCAAATACTGAAGTATTGACTGGACGAGAGTCTCACTGAAGAATCAGTTATGACTGAAGTATTAATGGTGGTCACGTGGAATTAGTGGACTACTCAAGCCAAGTATCAGTTGATATTCTTCCTCAAACTGAAGATTCTAAGTTAAAAGGAAGTCACGTACTTTCAAGTACAGCAGCATTAAATTCAGAGATATTGAAGATCGTCGTTTCTCTGCAGAGCATTCCTTTTTGGTGAAAACTTTTCAGAGACGCCTTACCTCCTGTACCTTGAGACGCCGTTCTTCACCAAACAAGGAACCTCGAAGATTGAAGCCTCAGCCAAATTCAAATTACTCTCACAACGGACGAATTCTTGAAGACCATCTCAGCCAACGGATCTATTCAAGACTTCGCCTATAAATAGATCTCGAGGAACACCACAATCTTTACAAATTCAAATGCACAAGCTGAACCTCTGCCAAATTTGCAACTCAGCCTTCCACTGCCTTCAAAGTTTGAATCAAAGAAGATAATTATCAAAACCTAAATCAGTTCATTGATTATACACATTCTTTTAGTTTCTTAGGCAAATCCTTGTATTATTCAAAGCCTAAATTCTCGATTACAGAGAGCTTGTTCTCTGTAATCTAGTTGGTATTTCGAACCCTTTTCAACTGAGCGAAAAGAGAGTTTGAGGAGAGAGGAGTTCAGACCAGTGTTCTGGCTCCAGAGTTCTTAGCCACCCGCTGTAAAAGGCACTTTGTCTTAGCGTGCTAAGAAAGAGCGAGAAATCCAACCCAATGTGTTGAGACTGAAAATTATATTTTCAGTTTAAGATTTGATGTGCACCCGTAAGCACAAGCCCATAGTGTTTGCCAGTTTGATTAGCTGGTCATGGACATAAGAACTTATTCCGAACCACGTTAAAAATCCTTGTATTTTTTACTTGCTTTCAGTTACTTTCTTTGTGCACAAATCTGCTTTACAACTGAACTTGCTTAACTGAAAAGAGAAACTAAGGATTTTATTAAGTGACAACTTTTCTCTAAAGTCTATTTGAACTAAGTTTAATTTTCCGCTGCCAGTGTTATTAGTCTAACTGATAAATCTTTGGATAATCAGTAAGATTCATAACACTCATCTGTTTACAAAATCTAGTTACGCGGATATCAAGTAAAGCCTTGTGCCTAACTGAAATCAAAATACTGAAGATTCTTCAGTATCAGTCTACAACCTTCTTATAACTGAAGTTTTCTTTAGCTGCTCTCATCAATCAAACCTTTAAGTATCAGTCGATACTTCTTCAGTTATTTACAAAAGAATTGAAAAATAGCCTACATGTGTATTCCTCCCCCCCCCCCATACACATGTTCAGTGACCCTCCGAGACTCAACAACTGTCTTCTTGTTGCTGCATGGCATGCTGCAAGAATCCACCAATATATATTTTTTGTCTTTGGAATTGATTGTGAAATTTTCACCTATCCAAACACATTTAATCTCGCATACCTAGAAGTTAAAACACGCAGAGAGACTGATGCAGCATACCCAGAAGTTAAAACACACAGAGAGACTGATGCAGTAAACGTGCATAAAATATGAAGAACAAGAACAGCAAAATGGGTTACCCAGTTCGGTGATAAAACACCTATGTCTGGGGGGCCTTGCCCAAGGTAAATTATCCACTAGTGATGATAAGGTATACAAAGGACTTACACGCGAAGACATATTCTTCCTAGCCTCTATATCTTCCCAAACCTCCACCAAGATGAATAATTAAGAGCAAGACAACGACTCACCCTCTAAGTGTGAATGCTACACATTCACCACCTAAACCCAACAATATAATTACACACCAACAAGCTTGTGCAAGAAATCAAAGTAATAATCCAAACCACAATGCTTACAAGAGGAAATAAGCAATAAACTAGAACACACTTACATGTAGTGTATGCTCTGAAAATACTCTAAAAAATGCAGTAGAGTAGTACGAAAAACAGCAGCAAACTCTAATCCTTATCATCGCATGTATATAAAAGTCTCCAAACTCAAATAGTACTCGTATCGATAACAATAGCAGAGCAGTTGAGGGATATCCGAAGATCCTTATCGAATGACTCCATCTCAATCTGAATATTTGGTTTTATGTAAATTCATAAGAAGGATAAAAGATATCTCCAACTCTACCTAAAAACCCGCAAGAGTAGAAAACACAGTTATCAAGCTAGCTTCTTGCTACTGCTCTATTAGTTTCCTATCTCTCTTTTCAGCTGGAAATAATCAATCTCTATACTCTGCTATGTGAAGAGTATATATACAAAAGATGAGACTAAACTAACAAACTGCTTGGACTCCACATAGCTCACAAGATGGCTCGCTGCAACTAAATTCAGCCTTCCTTCTATTCCTCCAGCTTTTGTTATTCATTTCCAAGTCCCTCTTCTATGTAGTCACACATTAACATATGTGTATTTGATGACAGACATTTAGCGAGTTTGAAATATCTGAAGCTGAATATGAAAGAACCAAAGTGCTTTATGAGATGCTCGTGGAGCAAACAAAACGGTTGAAGCTGTGGATCAGTTATGCCCAGTTTGAGGCATTTTCTATGATAGAGGGATCGGAATCGGGCTTGACTGATACAAGAAAACGTCTCGAGCGTGCCAGGGGTTAGACAACATTAAAATGTTATAAATATTATAGCCATTGATGAGTTTTGATGATATTTTGTTGTTCAAATGTGTTTGAAATGGGGCATAGCTACTTCAGAAGCTGTGCCCCTCAACTGAAAAAGGAAAAGGCGATGCTTTTGGATGAGTGGTTCGACATGGAATACATGTTTGGCGAGGTTGGTGACGTTGGTTTGGTTCGTGCAAGGCTTACGCAGAAACTCAACAAGAGAAGGCACCTACCAACTGGGTATCGTTATCATTATCAACATCATCATTTCACATCTTTCTTGCTTCTTCATAATTCATAGAATTCATAATCTTGAACAATATTGCTTAATGAAACATGGAAAGGATGATTATTCATTATTGAGTTTAGATTGTAATATTTGCAGGTATGAGGAGTTTATTGACTACCTTTTCCCAGAAGATGAAGATGTTTGAATGTTGAAGAAGCACAAGACTGCTAATTAGTTGTTTCATTTTGTGGGTGTTGGCTGATACTTGTTAGTATTTTCTTGCCTATTTTGAGCTTCCACTAGTTTATCTTATCTTATTATGAATGTATGTCATCTGCAACTAGGGGTGGTAACCGGTCCGGTTCGGTTATAACCGAACCGGTTTACCGGAATCGATTAGCGCTAAAATCAATAACCGAAAACCGAATCGGTTTTTGATCCGGTTAACCGATTAACCGGTCGGTTAAAATTAACCGATTAACCATGGCAGTGCATGCAGAGTTGAATTTTTCAAAAAAATTGACTTGATATGGGTAATGGAGGATTCAAACCTTAGTCTTTTGAAAGAAAGATTAAGGTCTTATCCAATACACCAACTTATGTTTTATGTTTATTTAGAACAAAAAATAATTTTATAGAAACTTCTAATTTTATGGTATAAAAAAAAAGATTATATTTTTCTTTGTGTACTGATTTTCCAATTCAATATTGACCATTAAGATTATATATATAGTCTGTATATATATCTAACTTAAGACCCTGTGAGTATTTAAGCAATTAACTTTTTCAATGATACATAACCTCTTTTTCTTTCTTAATCAATTAACTTTTTCAATGATACTCATTTAAGCAATTATATATATGTTTTAACATGCAGTATGCTCCAGTTATTTTGCCTAATTTAAAAAACTAACCTTGATTCCTTGAAACTATATTAGTTTCGCATTTAGATCAAAGAAATAGTGTTCTTTAAGGAGAACAACTGTAACTCCAAAAATAAGCATTCTGCTTAGCCAAAAAATAAACTCAATTCCAAAGATTACATCTTTATGTAACCATTAAATTTACTAATTCCAAAAAATAAACTCAAAATCAAAATCTACAATCTACAAGGCAAGATCACAGTCGGACCAACTCAACTTGAGCATCTGCATCAACTACAAGATATATCATATTGTGTAGCAACATCAACTACAAGAAAGAAAATAATATGGAAGAGACCTTTAATCAAACAGATAGAATGCATACATTCAAGCATCAATAACTGAAAATCAAAACTAACCTTTACTATATTTTATGTTTCTTTACTTTTTTTAATGTTTGAAGAGGACAGAGGGTTCGAATCACTCCAGATGCTCAATGGCCAATGCATAAACACTTCCAACTCATTAATAGAAGCTATATAAATTATATAATTGCCCAACACCAAAACCTGTCAAACTGTGGAAAGCTCTATATATGAAACTAATGGTGGCTGGTGCCTAATGGGTTACTGCCAGCGCCGGGATGGTGAAGGAGGCGATGGCAGCCGGAGGTGGCGGGCTGCAGTCAGTGATGGCAAATGCAGCGGCGGATGGGAGAAAGGGGCTGAGAGAGCGGCTGCGGCCTGCAGGCTGAGCACGGGGGTAGGGGGGTCAACGGTGCCGGCGTCGGTGCCGGTGGGAAGCAAGGCAGGCGCCGCGCTGAAGTGGTGAAGTGAATCTCACTATCTCTGTATCTCAGAATGAAACAGAACCCTAACTAATATTGTGGGGATTTTTGAAAATTTAATACTCCCTCCGTCCCATTATTCATGACACGTATTCCTTTTTGGGCTGTCCCAACCTACATGACACATTTCCTTTTTTGGAAAAAATCAGGGGGCAGTTAAGCATTAAAATATTCGCTAATTATACTTAATTAAGTCAAATAATTCGGACCTCAATTAAGTCAATTTTTTGGACCTCAAAATTTATTTCATTTTTTTGCTCCCTCTTTCAATTCCGCCGCTCTCTCTGAGAACCCTAATTCTACCCTTGCTCTCTCTATCTCTTCAATCCCGCCGCTCTCTCTAACCCTAACTCCATTACTGAATCGCTCGAAGCTTCTCATCTCTCCCTCTCGAATCTGCACTCGTCTCACCAGCTAAATCACCATCGCCTCTCGAAGCTTCTTCTCTCTCCCTCTCGAATCTGCACTCGTCTCTCACCAGCTAAATCCACCATCGCCTCTTTGCCCTCCTTCCCGATGATGCAGATCTGAGGGTGAATCGAAGGTAAATCGGCGAGATATGTCGATTCGCTCGATTTTGAATGGAGATTTGCTCGATTTTGAATGGAAGGGACAACTGGAGGCGTGGATCGAATGCAAGGTGATTGAAGATAAGTGCAGAGAACATTTTCAAGGCGATTTAGCCTTTGAAGGTAAATCGCCGGACTTGTCCGATGCTTACCCTGGTTCGCCGGACTTGTCCGATGCTTACCCTGACTCTTTCTTTTTTTGTGAGGAAAATTGGGAGCATCGAAACATGAGCGATGCTGTTGAATCTATGATGCGGATCCTGCTTCCTGCGTTCTTTTTGGTGAGATCTGCCCTATTTTGGATCTTTTCTTTATGCACAGATTGTCATATGTGGGATTATGATGCAATTGTACTGTGGGAAGTGATAATTGGTGGCTGAAATGATATGATTATGCTCATTCTATGTGCTATGTCCGAAAATGGTGCATCGATGATTACAATCTGAAATTGTATGAGATGAAACCCTAATTTGATCTTGCATGTTCCACTTCTTGCTTATGGTTTGGTTTTGTATGGTCTTTGTGTTGTGTGTAGTGCATCTTTGCCTTGTTGGATGGCCTATTTGATGGTAGCTGCTTGTAGCAGTGTATTTTGTGTTGGTATCTGCTTGTAGCAGTGTATTTTGTGTTGGTATCTGCTTGTAGCAGTGTAATATGTGTAACCTGTGCATACATTACAAAAAATTGTGCTATAAAATCTCAAAATAACAATCTGAAATTGTTTTTCCATTAGCAACCTGTGCATACATTACAAAAAAGCTTTGTGCATCTGTGCATATGTGCATCTGTGCATCTATTACAAAAAAGCTTTGTGCATCTGTGCATATGTGCATATGTGCATTACAAAAACATGAGCATTCACTTTACAAAAACAACAACAAGCTTCAAATCTTCAAAATGCACCACTGCCCCCTTGAATTTGTAGCTGCTGCATGCTACAAGTCAGCCCCTCAGTTGTGCCTCCAATCATGCCTATAGGCAGCTGCAATAAGAAACTTTCACTCCCATTAATGCTCCCCTGCTCAATTAGGTAGGCTATGCATTCCCTAACAAGCCTTGAATCAACTTCAAGGTTTAAAGGAAGCATATCCTGCCTAATCAAGGCATCCTTCTTCAAATGTGGAATTTTGTAGCAGTTTTGACCTTTGACCTTGAGTATCTCAATCATGCAACTTTGTAGGCTAAGAAAAACCTTATTCAAGGTTTGTGCACTTAACTGTTGATATGAATTTTGAACAGCCATAAGTAAGTCAGCCACATTGTTGCAAACTGATTCAGTTTGCAGCGATTGTATGGCCCTGAACCACCCCAAATCATTTATGTTGGTGTCGGGTGAGTTTGGTGGTTGATGCACCAGGTGTATGTCAAAGCCATCACTAGAGGCAGCTACCCTGAAATCAGGGTCATTGTCTTTAATGTGTGGCCGCGCATTATCCTGTTGTATGTAGATGACTTTGCTAGCAAAACTTGGCCACTTTGCCTTTATAGCAGGTATAATCTGAAATTACATTAAAATAAGCAATGAAATGATATTACATGGATAATACAATCTGAAATTACATGGATACTACTCATAAATGGAAATGATTTGGACTCCAAGCATGTTATTGGAACATTCCTTGCATAAATCATGCATTATCCATACCTTGTTAATAAGGCAATCCTTCACCACTTCTTTGGTGATACTTTGAATGGGTTTCCACTCCATTGTGCCTGCCTCCCTGTTCTTACTCTTCCTCTTTGCTGGTACCAGTTCAGTAAATGGAAAAATGCCTATTTTTCCATCAAATAGGCATTCTCCATCAGGGCCAAAGATAGGCCTACACACTGCACACATAAACATCACCTTGGTGATGAATTTTTTGCTTTTACAGGTTCTATGAGGCTCGGTCTCTGCAGGGGTTAAGTAAAACCTTTGGTTGGACTTGGTTATGTAGAACCATTTCTCATCAATGTGGATTGTGTTGTGCATATTTTTAAATGTCACACTCCTCATAATCCTATCATACTCTAGGGCCTCTAATGAAAACTGTAGCCTAAGCAACTTGTTAGGAGCGGTAAGATCGGGTTTTATGGCATTTGAATGAGCTTTGATCAGCCCTAACTTAATCCATCTTCCCACAGTACTTTTGCTACATTGGATACCACATGCAAGCCTCCGAATGGTAGATCTTTTGGACAAGTCTAAGCTAGCAATTAACTGTAAATCTAATTGCACTCTTTTCTGCCTTGGTCTATGTATTTTTCGACTAATGGAACTTATTACCTCACCCTGCTGTATTTGCTTTTTTGCAGCTGCCCAAACCCGATTGATAGTGCTTCGTGAGCTGCTCCATTTTGTAATAGCTGCTGCAATCTTCCCCCTAGAAGGCTTCCCCTTCTTGCTGTCCTCAAGGAGGAACTGGATTATGGCTGCTCTCTCAAATGTAGAGAGATCTTTTCTCCTAGCCATTCTGCCGTTTTGTAGTTTTTGTGCCTTTGTGGCTGTTAATTTTGTGTCTTTGAAAACTGAATTTGTCCTTATTTATAAAGGGGAGGAAGTTGTAAAGTGTGGGAAATTTGAAGATTTCCCAAAATTTCAATGAAAATGCAGTTTGCCGCCATTTTTTGATCCACTGAAAGTGCAAAGCTTTTATTCATTTTTTTACTCAGTTTATGCTCCATTACATTAGTTAAATGAATGTTTAATTGAAATTGCAATGAATTTAAATGAAATGGCAGGTTGTATTCATTTTTACAGGTTTTATTTTATTTATTGAAATTGCACAGAATTTAAATTTCAACTTTAAAAAAAATTATGGTAATTAATTTAAATTTCAGAATTTAAATTAATTAAATAAAGATTTCGAAAATTAAATTAAATTACAGTAATTTAAATTAAATTACAAAATTTAAATAACTTTAATAAAGAATATCTACACACAAACCTAATCAAGTGGACCACACACCTTTACTCCTTAATCTACTACTCCTTAATCTCCGTGCCCAAAAGTTTTGTCCCATAAATAATGGGACGGAGGGAGTATAATAAAATATAATTTAATTAATTTAATTAATTTAAACCTGTTAATCGGTTTACTAAATATGTACTAACCGATAACCGAACCGAAATCGGAAAAATCGGTTATCGGTAATTACCGGTTTTTCCGATTCGGTTACGGTTTTAACCGAAAAATCGGCACCGGTTTACCAGCCCTATCTGCAACTCTACACAACTTATTTCATATCAGCCTGCAATAAACCACCATCACTCATATAATAATTCATAAATAGGAGATGTAATGTAATTAAGTGTACTTTTATCTGCCAAGCTTATTAGTTTTACTATCCAACTTGTGTTGTCAAAGGAAATCTTGGACACATTTATATATGTTGACTAGAAAAAAAAATTAAAGGATAGAAATCTTGGGAAATCTCCTCACATCCAGCTCTTGGGTCCTCAATTTCTCAAATTTCGCATTGATTTGGACAATCATTTCATCCATCTCCTCCACATTCATCATCTTCTCCTCAATTTATCCTTCATTTGGACAATTATTTCATCCAACTCCTCGCCTCTCCTCTGACTCCTTCCCGGCTTCTCCTCCAGATCCAATTCTGCATAGCCCTCCATTGTGTTTTTAAATTTCATTTCCTTTTAAAATTATATATTAATTTCTAAAAAGAATTATCTTATTCATAATATAGACTCCCTTGTCCACAAAAACTCTTTTCAATGAAGTAAACACCAATTTTAAGAAAATTTAATTATGTATTTAGTAAGTGGAGAAGAAACCCATAAATTAAAATAAGTTATGATAATTAGTGAATTTATTTGAGTACATTAGTGGCAATATGTATAAAATATGTGAGAATTTTAAGAGTGATAATTAATTAAATTTATTTTTGAAAGAAGAATAGGAAGAATTTTGATGTAGGGATAAAAAAGAAAAATTAGAAAGTACTAAATATTACTTCCTCCGTCCCCAAATGGTAACTTTGGCTGATACGAAAAAATCACTCACGAATCAAGAGACACGAATGACATCTCATATATGTGAATGTGAAGTATGAGAAACAGGGTTGGGAGTGGTGGTAATAAGAGATATGAAATAAAGTGTGCAGAGATGAAGATACCATACAGTAGTACTAGAAAAGAAGTCGAAGCTCAACACGTAGGCATGTCACAAAATTAAACAGCTAAACTAATCAGCAGTCTTGTGCTTCGATTCCGGGAAAAGGTAGTCAACATACCTGCAAATATTTGAAATACAGTTGAGACTCAATAAGGCAAATATTGATTCTCGAGTGCATGTGATGTGCATTGCATACCATCCTCGGTTTCTATGCGCCTTCTCTTCTTCAGTTTCAGCGCCAGCTTACCACGAACCAATTCAACGTCACCAAACCTGTTTTCCATGTCCAACCACTCTTCCAAAAGCGTTGCCCTTTCCTCTTTCATTTCTTCTGAAATAGCTAAGCCCCCTTTCAAACACATCTGAACAACAAAATATCATCAAAACTCATCACACTGACATCAACGACCATCTAACCTCTTGCTCGCTCAACGCATTTTCTCTTATCAGCCAAGTCAACGACCTTTATCATAGCAAATGCCTCAAACTGGGCATAACTGATCCACAACTTCAACCGTTTTGTTCGCTCCAGAAGCATCTCATAAATCGTTTTACTTCTTTCATATTCAGCTTCAGATATTTCAAACTCGCTACATGTCTGTCATCAAATAGATATAATATATACTCTGCCAATTATACGTGGAGCTATAGAACAAGAGATATGTAAGGAGACCAGATCATCATCAACATTGGCATATAAATAAGCTTGTGTCATGAATTAATACTTAATGAGGCTCTACAGTTACAAGTGTGCCCAATTAGATAAGACACCATATTCAAGATACAAGAGAGATTTAAGAAAATTGCATAAATATTGTTGAAATATGATATCAACATATTGTAAGATAATTTGAGAGATTGTAAAGATTGTTCTTGTATTTCTGAGTTGTGTTTTGATCATTACAGGCACTCCCTTTTATAGGGATGAAAAGGAAATGTACAAGGAAAGTAACATCAAAGGAAACAAATAAATTAGGGATCCTTGATAGAGGATTTAACCCCTAAAATACTCTAACGTAATCTTTCCTTTCTAACACTCCCCCTCAAGTTGAGTGACGGGATTTCCGATGCTCAACTTGTCGAGAACTTCTGTAAAACTTTTAGAATTGACGGCTTTGGTAAGAATGTCTGCGAGTTGGTCCTCGGATCGTACAAAGAGTAAAGCCACAACACCACTTTCGATCTTCTCTTTGATGAAGTGTCTATCAACCTCCACATGCTTCGTCCAGTCATGTTGCACAGGATTTTCTGATATACTGATAGCAGCTTTGTTGTCGCAGAACATCTGGCATGTCTTTGTTGGAAGGAGACCCAGTTCTGAGAGTAGTCTTCTTAACCAAAGAACTTCGGTCAGACCACTTTTGATTCCTCTAAACTCTGCTTCGGCACTGGAGAGTGCCACCACTTTCTGTTTTTTACTCCTCCAAGAGACAAGATTTCCTCCAATGAAGGCAAAGTATCCCGCTGTTGATTTCCTGTCAACTGGGTTTCCAGCCCAGTCAGCATCAGTGTAGGCTTGTATCTCGAGATGTCCAGTCTTCCTGAACAGTACTCCATAGTCAAAGGTTCCTTTCAAGTATCTCACAATTCTGAGTGCAGCTTCCATGTGGTCAGCTTGTGGTTGGTGCATAAACTGACTCACAACTCCAACAGCATATGCAATATCAGGTCTAGTATGGGAAAGATATATGAGTTTCCCTACCAAACGTTGATATTTTCCTCGATCCGCCAATTCAGCTCCTTTCACAATCTGTAGCCCATGATTGATAGCCATAGGTGTCTCAGCTGGCTTGCAATCTAGCATCCCTATTTCTGCAAAAAAGTCAAGAGTATACTTCTTCTGATTGATAAAAATCCCTTTCTTTGATCTAAGTACTTCGATCCCGAGAAAGTACTTTAGTTTCCCAAGGTCCTTCATTTCGAACTCCTCGAAGAGATTTGCTTTCAACTTTTGGATTTCTTCTAAGTCATCCCCTGTTATGATCATGTCATCAACATAAATGACTAAGCAAGAAATAAGATCACCTCGTTTCTTCAGGAATAAGGTGTGGTCTGAATTGCTTTGTTGGTACCCGAACTTCTTCATAGCTGTGGTGAATCTTCCAAACCAAGCTTTGGGAGACTGTTTGAGCCCATATAAAGTCTTTTTCAATCTGCATACCCCCCCTTCCTCGAACTCATCTGAAACACCTTGGGGTGCTTCCATGTATACCTCACGTTCTTCTTCAAGCTCACCATGAAGGAAGGCATTTGTAACATCAAACTGATGAATATCCCAATCCTTGTTTGCAGCAATGGAGAGGAGCACCCTGACAGTGTTCATTTTTGCCACAGGCGAGAAAGTCTCTGCATAGTCGATCCCATATGTTTGAGTGTAGCCTTTTGCAACCAGCCGAGCTTTGTATCGCTCAATAGATCCATCTGGTTTTCGTTTGATTGTGAAAACCCATCTACATCCCACAGTTTTCTTTCCTTTCGGCAACCGACACTTCTCCCATGTGTGATTCCGGTTCAGGGCCCCTATCTCCTTTTTCATAGCATCTCTCCAATGCTCGATCTTCAGGGCTTGCTCTGCTGTTTGTGGAATCTCCTCATCATATAAGGCCGCTTCATAGGTTGTGGCATTTTTGGACAAGTTTCCCTTGGCGATATTCCCAACTGAGTATCGGGAATTCCGCACAATTCTCTCTGGGGTATACCGTTTAGGAGGTACGCCCCGAGTACTCCTGGGTGGTAGCACATATCTCCCAGTATCACCATCCACCGTATTCTCCTCCTGTTCTTCTTCAACAACTTGAGACATATGATTAGTCAAATCGGAAACCATATTTGTAGGTTCAGAAGTTCCTACCTCAGATATCAGCGGCGGAGAAGATATAGGGGGCGGCAACGGACTAGATTGTTCAGAAGTGGATGAAGCATGCTCGGTGGCAAGGTTAACTTTTTTTGTTGGATCTGCTTCCGTGCCTGGCATTGGTAACCAACTTAACAAGTCGATCTCACTCTCACTCTCCCCCTGATTGTTAAGGTGGTTATTGTAAAAATACTCGGTTTCGAGAAAATTACAGTTCATGGTGGTTATGATTTGACGGGTTTGGGGATTGTAACATCTATACCCTTTTTGATTAACCCCATATCCTACAAACACACACTTAATGGCACAAGGAGAGAGTTTTGTTCGTGCATGTTTGGGAACATGAACGAATACAGAACAACCAAAGACCCGAGGTTGAAGAGTAAGGGCGAGGGGTATAGTGGCAAGAGTAGATAGTTTCTGCAGTGGGGTTTTAAGTTTAAGGGTTCTAGTAGGGAGACGGTTTACAAGGTAAACAGAGGTTGCAACGGCTTCGGGCCAAAAAGAGGTGGGTACACGAGACTCAATCATCATAGCACAAGTCATTTCAAGTAAAATGCGATTTTTTCTTTCGGCAACACCATTCTGTTCAGGAGTGTGAGGGCAAGTGGTTTGGTGAATTATCCCTTTTTGTTGGCAAAAAATTTTCATGGAATTATTGACAAACTCCCCCCATTATCAGTTCTAAGGGTTTGAATATTTTTCTGAAATTGAGTTTGGACCATGGTATAGAAATGAGTGAATTTTTTAAAAACTTCAGATTTGTGTTTCAAAAAATATACTCATGTCATCCTAGTACAATCATCAATTAAGAGTAGAAAATATTGAAAACCTTGTCCCCCCACAACCGGTGATGGACCCCAAACATCAGAATGCACTAGAGAAAAAATAGAGTTCACTTGTGTATCATTTGGTTTAAAAGATTGTCTATGGCTTTTAGCCAAAACACAAGTTTCACAAGATAGAGTCTCATTTTGCACTAACTTAGGGAATAAAAGCTTAAGATAACCCGTGGAAGGATGCCCTAATCGACGATGCCAAAGCCAGGCTTCCCGATCTGCAGTTCCGTGAGCCAGCATCACCTTGCCTTGTTGAGCTATCTCATCCACATAATACAATCCATTCTTCTCAGTGCCACGCCCAATAATCTCCCCCGTCCTGATATCCTGAAGAAGATAGAAGTGGGGATGCATTAGCATGGTACAATTGAGTTCTTTTGTAACATGACTGATTGATAACAGTTTATGAGATAGAGACGGAACATATAGACAATTGGACAGCCGTAATGTTGGAGAAATCTCTATAGTTCCGGCCCCTTCTACTTGAGTTAGATCACCACTAGCAGTTTGAACATGTGTTCTAACAGATTTTGATGATTCAAGTATATCAGATTTATCAAAAGTCATTGTATCTGTGGCACCACAATCGAAAATCCAACCTCTATCCCTATTTGTTTGGTCACTTAAGACTTGACATGCAATAGGGGTTGTTTTGGAATTTAAACATAATTTAGGGTCAAATTTGGGATTATGCAGATTTTGGGGTCGGTTTTGAATAAAATGGGGTTCTTTTTGCAGATTAGCAGAACTTAATGGACTAGAGGGAATAAAATGGGGTTCCTTATGTAAATATGTAGAATTCAAAGGGTTTAGTGGATATCCACCAAACCCTATACCTGATTTCCCCTCATTTTCGATCATATGCGCCGCCTCCCCCTTTTCGGCCGCTCCTCCCCTTTTCTCGTCAGTTCGCCGAAGGCCACTGACCGCCACCGCCGATCCAGCCATTTCTTGACCCTCAATTCCAATCGCCGTTCTCCCTTTTGCCGTCTTGTGGTTGTCTTCCCACCAGTCGGGATATCCGACGAGTTGGAAGCACATTTCTTTGGTGTGCTTCTACATTCCACAATGGCTACAGTGGAGCTTGGATTTGTCCATCTTTTTCCGTGATGAAGGGTTGCCGGAGCGAGTTTGAGGTGGAGCTTTGGCGGTGGTGTGTTGTTGGTGATTCTCTGGTCGAGAGAAGGTGGGTCGAGCGGCGGCGAGGCCTGTCCCGATTCCTCCCGATGATGTGCCATCGGAGTCGGCGGAGTTGGTTGCCGGTTGCAAGATCTGCAGTCGGGCGGCCTCCCTCCTTACCTTTGAGAACGCCGACTCGGCTGAGGGAGCGGGGGTCTCTTTGAGGATGTCTCGTTGGATTCCGTCATATTTAGGGTCCAATCCAGATAGGAATTGGTATAATCGCCGGTTTCCGATCAATTTCCGGTACTTGTTAATCCCCTCTTCACAGCAGCCAAGGGGGTTGGGCTCCCTTCGGTCGATGGTAAGCCAAATGGCCTGGAGCTCGTTCCAGTAGTCTTCTAGCGTGAGTTGCCCTTGACTCACCTTGTTAGCTTTTACTTCCAGATCGTATATCTGAAACGGGTCCATCCCACTCCCGTAGGTGATGGCCAGACTATCCCAAACAGCCTTAGCTGTTTGGTGTTGAGCGAAGTTAATCACCAATCTTGTTTCCATGTTCTGTATTAGCCAAGAAAAAACGGACAGATCCGTTTTTTCCCATCTATAGTGCTCCGGGTCCGTTGTCTGCGGCGGGGGAGGTTGCCCTGTAATGTGACTTGATTTTCCCCTGCTTCCGATGGCGACTTTCATGAGACGTGCCCATAGGGGATAGTTATTTCCATCGAGTTTGGTCCCCAGAGTAACATTGTCTGAATTTCTCACCAGATTTGCGATCTATAGAGTTAATTCATTTGTGTTTGGATTTGAACTGGTGGTTTCTATTTCTTTTGACATTTTGTATGATATTTTTCAGGAGGTGGAAAGGAAAAAAAAGAAGGCAGAGGCTGCCGTGATTGGTTCAAAGGGTTTGAGAAAGGTATGGAACAGTGATGATATTTTTTCTGAGTTCCTGCTCTGATGCCATGTTGAAATATGATATCAACATATTGTAAGATAATTTGAGAGATTGTAAAGATTGTTCTTGTATTTCTGAGTTGTGTTTTGATCATTACAGGCACTCCCTTTTATAGGGATGAAAAGGAAATGTACAAGGAAAGTAACATCAAAGGAAACAAATAAATTAGGGATCCTTGATAGAGGATTTAACCCCTAAAATACTCTAACGTAATCTTTCCTTTCTAACAAATATTACAATGTTATATCTAACATACAAAGACTTGAGTACCTTCCATAATAGATGTGGCATATCTAGAGCAGGGTTGTCAAATGCAAGAGCAAAGAGAGCTCTGGTTCGTTCAGTTTCTGCCAAGCTCTGCAACTTGTTCGTGGAGACGGTATTAGGATCAAATGTCTTATGCCTAGTTGGAGTTGGCTTCTTCACGGCCTCTTCGTCTTCTACCTCAGGAGATTCATTTCTGGGAAGGTCATCATAGTTAGTATCCGGAATAGGATGACCAGATTTTTTTAGTGACGATCCCAGGACATCCTCACCCAGTGATCGTCTCTCTTCCTGCAAGAATAGCAGGAGAAACATGTTAACACTATGAATCACATGTTCATATTGTAGGTAGGCAATGACAAAAAAAAGGTTTTGCCTACATGTCTGCACTTCCCTATTTTTCTGTCTGCACATACATTTGTTGGTATAGTGTAGGTACTAGGTTGAACCAACTTACCTAGAAGTTGTTTTATCAATCTAGGGCCTAAAAGGTTAAAAACAAAATGCTATCAATTTAAGGTTTTAATGATTAAAACTGTCAGTCTAATGCTCAAATATGTTCAAATTTAATTGAAAATTAACTACTGTAACCAACGTTCCCACCTGAGGAATACTGTCCCTCGATGCTGATGGCTCTTGCTGCTCCACCTTTATATTTTGCTGCTCCGGAGAAGCCTGGGCAGTTTGCAACACCTACAAGATTAACATATTTACCACATAAATTTCAATTGATACAATAGGACGCTGCCTCATAACAAACGCGGGTGTTCTAAAGGAGAAATTACTTACTTCATCACCAAGTGCGAAGAAAATTTTGAGATCGTTGAAATGGATTCTTTTTGTTGCAGACCAATGCAAGATCCATGTCGTTAGGTTCTCAAACTTATTTTCACGAGCTGCACAATATCTAGCTAAAGAAGGCATCACCTCATAAGCCCAAACCTGGAGAGCAAAGCTGAAGCCTTGCATGCGGAGCATTGTCACTTTGGGACCACCCATGCAGGGTTGGGCTGACAGTATGACCAAAACAAGGAAATCATATGCAACCCGACCCCAAGGAAATGCGTCAAACTTCAGCAAATCGTCAACTAAATGAAGATACTGCACGTCAATATGTTTCTTGTAGTCTAAAGCAAACAAAATTCCGTAAAGGAAATAGATCAAGGCCAACTTCAACGTTAATTCTCCTCTGCCCTCATGATCACGACTAACATTAAGTAAGGCTTCTTTAACATCCTTCAGCACAATCCTTGGCCTACCCAGAAAAACATCCTTGTGAATAGACGAAGATGCTCTTGTTGCTTCCAATTTGCCAAAACGGAGCCCTGTGATGAGAACAAACTCACGAGGTCCGAATTCCATGTTAGTGTTGTTAATTTTGAAAACAAGCTTCCCCTTTTTGGAGGCTATCGTGTCCATGTTCAGCAACAACAGCTTTAGCAGCTGTCCTTGAAATTTGAGTACATTGATCTTCAGCAGATTACCGAAGCACATTTGTTCAAATATTTCCAAATTTTCCTTATGTAGATTGGTTTTAATTACATCTATTATCTTAAGATTACATTCACAACGGAATCCCAGATAACTAGCACCTGAAATCGGGAATAAAAATTTTGTAGATAGATGCGTAAACTTAACATTGGCAAAATGTGGGTAGAGTAAAATAATTGTAGGCCTAATATAGTCCAAACATAAACATGATGCAGGTTTAATACGAATAACATCTTAGCCTAGATATGCTTTGTTCCATATCTGTCTTTGTTTTTCCATCTTTACTCTCCTTCGGGGTGCAAGAATAGTTACAAAAGTACACAACCTATAAGCTTTATTCTGCACACACAAGGAGAAATTAACATTAAAGTAAGATAAAATAATGTCTAATGTGCACAGATCCTAATTTATCAAATCTGTCAGAATCAATAAATTTATCAGATCTTCAATCCTAAATTTATCAAATTAATCACAACTATCAATAAAATCAATCTCCAAACTATTTAACCTAAAGTCCCAATCATAAATCTTCTATCAATCCCAAAATTCAATCATCAAAATAAAGTTTGCAACGATCATATTTTACATTTGTGGTTGCGCCTTAATTTACTTGATCCAAGTGTTGCTACTATTATAATGTACTTCGAATCCACTACTATTCATATCATTAAACTAAATGTTGAAAGCATTTGTTTACCATTTTTTAACTGTTACTATTACAAACATTCATATAATTCAATTTCTTCTTATTCTCTGTCTTGTTTTTGAAAGGCACCCCCCGCGCCTAAGGCTCTAGGAGGCCTGGTGGCCCTTGCACCTTTATCATCCGCAAAAGGCCTAAAGCTACCCTTTTTCATTGACCAATATTCCATTGCTTGAATCAGAAGCTGTGAAGAATGCATTCAAAACCACAAAATGTGAAGGAGGGAGGGGGCTCACCAGGGGGTCTATGATTTAGGTTCACAATCAATTCAGCTTTATCAGTCTAGAATCGAAACGAATCAAAACTCAAGCAGTCTTGTGATTGTCCATATCCTAGTGTAACATAAAATAGAACCAAAAAGAAAAACAATGACACACCACTATTTTTTATTAGTTCAAGTGAAGCAGATAGCACCAGGTTTCATGCATATCTCAAATTTGACAAAAAGTGACAGCTACTAGAATTTTATAGAACTTAATCCATAAGCTGGGTTAAATAGAAAACACAGTAAGATGCCTAAACCATTGTGCAGTTTAGCTACATTACCTCTAACCTCAAACCTTTTGCTTTCATGACCTTGGACAGAACCTTTACTTTCAGCTACAGCAGATATATCAGCAGGTCTTGAACCAGGATAAGGAAAAACCACATTTGCCCCATCCTCTTTTATCCCAGAATAAGCCATGTTTCTACCACCTGTAGCCAAATATCCAAAATGTAGCTCATTTCCGCAAGACCTTACACATACTCCAACTCATTCTTCTTAACAAAAAATCATATAGATAGATTTGCACAACGAAATTCAAGATGGTTCTGCAAAACTAACTATAAGGGGAATGCAAGCCAAGAAGATCCTTTAGAGTATAAACGCTTCATGTGGCAGTCAGATAAGATAGGAGCCTCACATTTTGGCTTTTCTATAAAGATCATTTATGCAGACATGAAAACAGAAAGTAAAAGCAATGGCCTGGTTAGAGTAATTGAACAGAATCGAGAACAAAATATCTCACATCTACGAGTTCTAAACTTGCACGGGAAAACCAACGACTTCCAAAGAAGCAATATAACTAATAAAGGCATATTTGACATAAAATAATTGGTGGTAATAGGATGGCTGAAAACAAGGAGTATAAAACTACCTTTCTTTGACAATCTAATGCCTTCACTTGGACCAGAATCAACATCAGAAATCACACAAACTTGAGGTGGCATGGCATCCCCATTTCCTGCCTCAGCCTTCACCTTCCCATTTTCAACAGAATCTGGCATGTTCAGATTTTCATCCTCCGCAGCAGACTTGTCCATGGCACCTACAAAGTTGGCATGATTCACATTCAATGTTTTGGCCTGTGCTGCTTCCACCTTCAACATCCTCAGTTCTAAATCATCAAGTCTACTTCTGTAAAGTTGGGCAGCCTTATCGGACTCCATTTTCTTCACTCTCAACTCATCATTAGCCTGAGTAGTCTCAACATTTCTGTGCTGCAATTCCTCACATTTTCTACGACTCCTATCCAGCTTCTCATTAAGATTCAACTTCTTCTGTCTAAATTTCTTAATCTTCTCCTCCATTTGGAGAATCCTTTTATCCAACTCCTCATGTCTCCTTTCCAGCTTCTCCTCCAAACTACGTTTCTCTAACTCCGTGTAGTTCTGAGTTTTCTCCAGGAAATTGATCTCTTTCTTCAACAAATCACGTTCTCTCACAAGGTTTCCAGTTTCCATCTTCATGTTCTTCTCCCGCTCTATTTTTTCAATTTCATATTCACAGTTTTCAATTTTGATTGGTTCTGGAACCGATAATGTCAGATTAGTCGTTGACATCCGTCCTGTAGAAACTCAGTTTCCTAATGAATTCGAGAATGCAGCGATCCCTTGCTTATCCTGCACGCAGCACAAGTTTCGAGCAATCAAAACAAAGTTAATCGTACATGAAAACATGACGAACCGTGTGAGAGGCAGAAAAAATAAAATCGGAAAGACGTACGCCACCACGAAATGCTCTGCTTTCCTACAACCAGTTGTGAGCCTGCAAGAACGTCGGAGAAAAACAAGCGTAAAATAATGGAAACACTGGGTTTCACAAAGTTGAGTGATTGAGGCGAGCGAGCGCTTACGATTCACATGCTTGCAGAATCGCAATGCTTGCAGAATCGCAATGTTTCAGTATGTGTTTCAGAGAGAGAAGGTGGCACAGAGATAATTGGAAGTGCCTAAGACCTTTTTTTTTAAGAATCTCAAGCTTATTCATGAGATAATTGCACGTAAATATACCAATTTTTATAAAAATTTATTTTTAACATGAAATTAAAAAAATTCAATAAAATGCATGTAAATATACCAACTTTGATAAGAGTTCATTTTTAAAATGAAATTAGAAAAATCAAATAAAATACACAAACGTGAATTGTCGTTTAAATTTGACTCCTTTAAATCATAGAACGTTTAAAACTGCCACCTCTTTCAAACAGTGACGTAGCTAGAGGAGAGGGGGGGCAGTGGGGGCACTGGGCCCCACTGAAAATTTTAAAAATATTAGGGGTATTTTAGTAATTTTATATTTAATATTAAATAAATACATAAATATTAGTATTGTTTTTAGTAATAATTCCAATTTCTATCTACTCAATCATATATGAGATATGCTATCGATTGATTGTCTAATATCTTACATAAAAAATGATGAATTTGTAAATATGTACTAATGAAACGATTATGTAGCGATTTCAAAACATGAAAATTAAATAGAAGAGAAATTTTATGATGGTAGAATATTTATTTTTATTTTTGTAATATTATGGTGCAACTAATGTAGCATTATGATTTTATTGAAATTGCTATATATTCGGAGTCTTTTATAATATTATGATTATTACTTTCTTCGTCTCAGCTAAGTTGATCAACTTATTTTCGACAGAAAATTTAAGAACTTAGTATTTTAAGTGTCTTTGGTAATAAAGTGAATACGTGATTAATTTTTTTTGCTTATATATATTTATTCCATATAAGAAAATGATCATCTTAATTGAGACGGTAAAAAAAAATATTTACGAAGTTAGTTGGAACCAAGAGAGTATTTGCCCCCCCTGACTGAAAAGTCTGGCTACGTCACTGCTTTCAAAATAAATGTGGGAATTATCACATATAGCCCTCTTTCATAAAAACATAAGTTTTATAGCCCTAGTTTATAATAGATAAGTTATATAGCCATTTTAGGCTTAAAAGACTATAACACCCTTTGATTTTTTTGAAACTTCGAGTGCTCGATGGTGTACTCGATGGCACCATCGTGTACACCATCGAGTAATGAAAAAAATGAAGATTTTCTACAACACTATCGAGTAATCGAAGTACTCGATGGTGTACACGATGGCACCACGAGTACTCGATGGTGTACTCGATGGTGTCATCGAGTACTCGATGGTATACTCGATGGTGCCATCGAGTACACCATCGAGTATAAAAAAGTCAAAGGGTGTTATAGTCTTTTAAACTTAAAATGGCTATATAACTTATCTATTATAAACTAGGGCTATAAAACTTATGTTTTTATGAAAGAGGGCTATAATAAGATTTCCCTCAAATGTGCAATTGAGCATTGTATTGATCAAATTATTATTTTGGTTTGCAAATTAAATATAGTTTGAATTAAAATTATTATATATACATTTGAATTTAGCATGTAGGTCCGAATTGAGCATTGTTATATCAAAATTGTTATATATAGTTTGAGAGACTGTTGTATTCTGCTAGCTTCTATATATGCGTAGGGGACATGTTATATGTGTTTTTATGAGTGTAGACCATTTGGAAGAAGGACTAATGGCTGGCTCAGATGGCTAGATCATTCCGACCACTTAGTCGGCTGTCCAGATGGTTCTCACCATTAAAATGGCTGGCTAGATTATTTTGCAGTTTAATTTTGTGTTATTACATACAATAGTATTATTTGATGTATTTTTAAATTGATGATTTCATAAAATATCAAATCATGTGAAGCATGTTGTATTCGATCAAATTATTAATTTGGTTTACAAATTCAAAATAGTTTACATTGAAATTATTATATAAAAGAAATTTAAAATGCCCATTTGGTAATGTTAAAATCAAAACTACCCACTCTCATAAAAAAATTAAGGGAAAAGGTGCAGATAGGCCCTTTAAGTTGTAGCCTTTATAGCGTATAACCGCCCTTACTAACTGTGTGTGCAACTAAACCCCCAAACTCAAAAAAATCGTGCAATTAAGCCCCTCTGACGAAACGGAGGATAACCACCGTTAGTCAACCATTATTTATTTTTATTTTTTTTATAATTTAAGCTTTCTCTCACCTCTCTCTTTCTCTCTCTCATCTCCATCCGCGCATCTATGGTTCTCAGAGACCACCGCCGCTGCACCGCGATCTATCTCATCCTCCTCTGCTTCTGCGTCAACGCTCTCGCCGAGGACACCATCTCTGGCTATAGAACCCTCTCCGGCAACCAAACACTCGTCTCCGCGGCGAGAGCTTCGAGCTCGGATTCTTTAAACCAGGTAACTCTCCTTGGCACTACATAGGCATATGGTAAAAAAAATCCCCAAACAAACCGTGGTTTGGGTGGCCAACAGAGAAACCCCTGTTTTCGACCCCAATTCCGCCAAACTCCAACTTTTAGCCGGAAACCTAGTCCTACTGAACGAATTGGGAGCCGAGATCTGGTCCACCGCCCTAAATTCAACCTCTAACACCGCCGCAGCGCTCCGCGATGAAGGAAATCTAGTTCTCAGTGATCCGAGATCCGGAGAAATTTTGTGGCAGAGTATCGATAATTCGGTGCACACACTGCAAGAAAAATGAGTATAGATTACACTGCATACATGACGGTTTTTCATAAAAAAACGTCATGTATGAGCGCATTTTGAGTTTATATGACGTTTAAAAAAAGAAGCGTCATCTATGCAGTGTCATGTATATAATACATGACGTTGTGCTGATAGTTTTAGAAAAAACGTCATGCACATGTGGCTGCCTAGCGGGAAAATTGCCCATGATAAGATCACGAAAAGAAAGCAGCTCTTAACTTCGTGGAAAAACGAGGAGGATCCTGCAATGGGGCTGTTTTCGCTCAAGCTTGATCCGAATGGGAGTCAGTATCTCATAAAATGGAATAGGAATGAGCAGTATTGGACTAGTGAGACTTGGAATAGCCATATTTTCAGCTTAGTCCTAAAATGAGACTGAATTACATCTATAACTTTAGCTTTGTTGATAATGCTAATGAGACCTACTTCACATATTCTCTGTATGATCCTGCTGTTATATCGCGTTTCATTATGGATGTGTCGGGGCAGATTAAGCAGCAGTCGTGGGTTAACGATGATTGGAACTTGTTCTGGACTCAACCGAGGGAGCAATGCCAAGTTCATGATTTTTGTGTGGGGTTTGGTAGCTGTCAGAATGCATTGTTGTTTTGTAGTTGCTTCTCGGGGTTTAGGGTTAGGAACGAGAGCGATTGTGATATGAATGATTACTCTGGTGGTTTTGTGAGGGAGGTGAGCTTGTAGTGTGAGAGTAATGGTGGGCCCCACTTTTAAATTAAAAAAAAATGGTTGACTAACTGTGGTTATCCATCATTTGGTCAGAGGGGCCTAATTGCACGATTTTTTTTAGTTCGGGGGTTTAGTTACACACACAGTGAGAGTAAGGGGTATTATACGCTATAAGGGCTACGACTTAAAGGGCATATCTGCACATTTTTCCAAAAATTTATCTTTTACCCAAATTACCTAAATTAACTTTGATGGCTACATCACATTTGTAATTGGTAAGACAAATGTCTTACACCATCTTATATATTTGTATATTTTAAGCAAACATCCATGATAATGGCCGAAAATGATTGCGTGAAAATATACCTTTTGAATTTAATGCACATACATGTGGAATTTTTTAGATTGTCGGCCCCTAATATTTGAGGTAGTCGTGCAACAATTTTGTTTCGTCGACTACCTCAACTTAAAGGGTGTGGCTACTTCTTGTTTATCGGTTTTTTTTACCACTATAAAATCAATTCACTTAATACTTTATAAATTCAAGAGTACCTATATATTTTTTAGATCTGGATAAATTTTTATCTATAAAATAATACTAATCCAAAATAAATATTTCCATCATCTCAACTTTTAGTATCCATATTTCTATTTTTGGATGTCTCATCTTTTTGCATCCATTTCTAATTTTAGTAAAAGTAGGTGGAAATCCTTACTTTATTTTAATTATTTTAACAATCACATTAAAAGTGAAACACTTATTTGACTCACAATACATTCAGCCACTTTATTAAAACATGTGTCACTCTCAATTAATACTAAGAGCACCCACAGTTGGGCATTTTAAGCACCGGGTCGACGCATGAATTGTGGCGCACCGCGCGCTGGAGTGCCGTAGCGGTGCGCCCCCGGTTGTTAGATAAGACTCGGGTTTTGGGGGGGGGGATTTGGTGCTGGGCGTGCGCTACACAAGCCCCATTTAAAAAAAATCAGATTTAAATTTGAGAATACCATTGCATATCAAGTTAGATTTTCCTTCTTTTTTTTGCCATTTTACCATTGCAATGCTACGTGATGAGGACTAGAATACTCATCAGCGCTGTGCTTGGCAATACAAGAACATCTTACTTGATTACTATTACTGTTATTATTATCACAGGAACTAATCAACGCAGGTCTAACTAAAAAGACTTGCTAACAAATTAATACGAAGAGTCAATCAGCCTTGACCAAAGTGCAGAGATGCTGCCTTGCTAAAGTGCAACACCACCAGCGCAGACCAGAGCAGCGCAGCAGCGCTGCGCAGCCAGAGCAGAACAGCGCAGACCAGAGCAGCGTAGAACAGCAGCGCAGCCAGAGCGCAGAGCTGGCCTTGCTAGAGCCGGAGTTACCCGCTTCACCAACGAAGGACAGCGTAGATGGGTCAAATCAAGAATAAGGTGTATTAAGGCATTAAAGGACCTAAATCCAATTATAAAAGTTCATCGGCCTAAGGCCTTTAGGTCTCACTCTCACATCTATAAATAGAAGGTTAGCATTAGCATTAGGCATGATGATTTATTTGGGAGCAACACACTTGTAAAATGAAATTATCTCAAAGTATAGTGGAAGAACTCGAAGATCTCCCGTGGCGTAGGTCTTAACGACCGAACCACGTAAATCCTATCTCGTTTATTGCTTTTTAGATTAGGCGTTGATTTCATGCTTCACCACTACGGTTAGTTAGGTTTTTAATTTTTTTTTTTCATTTTACATTATCTATAGAGTAAAATTTAGAAGTAGGCAAAATGAAGCGTAAAACACAATTTATGGCCACACATTGATAAAACATAAAATTTGGCCATTTTTATTGATTTGAACGTTTTTACCCTTAATTAGGCGGACCGGGTAGGATCAGGCACGCGGGTCGCGTGCCGGGTCGGGTTAGGCACTTATGGCACTATTAGTGCCATAAGTACCAAGATTTTACTTTGGTTTTATTTTGGATTTCCGTTGGCACTTATGGCACTAATAGTGCCAACAAATCCAAGATAAAACCAAGTAAAATGGTCATTTTGGCACTTATGGCACTAATAGTGCCATAAGTGCCATACGTGCAACAGAAGCAACAATAATAGAATTAAGAAATTATAAATGGATCATCTAAACCCTAAATGGATAATCTAAACCCTAAATCGAGCATCTAAACCCTAAATGGATAATCTAAACCCTAAATGGAACATCTAAACCCTATAGGGAAGTGTTTAAAATGGTTCTTTTGGCACTTATGGCACTATTAGTGCCATAAGTGCCAACGGAAATCCAAATTAAAACCAAGTAATAAAATGATGCGTATGGCACTTATGTAGGGGTGTGCAGAGGGTCGGACCCGGACTGACCCGGACCGACCCGTCGGATTTGTTGACCCGAAAATTTTAAAAAAATGGACCTACTCGGACCGAAACTTTCGTGCGGGCCGACCCGGGACCGGACCGAACCCGAGCAATGGGTTCGGTTCGGTCCGGGTCAGACCCGCTAATAACCTACTTTTTTTCTTCTTCTTGTTTTTGCACCTATTTTTCAGATCTAAAACATAAAAAATACGATACCAAAACACATATCATAGTCTCAAATATTCGCAATCCACAATCACAAAAAAACAAAACATAAATCACAATCAATCTGTTACATAATATGAATTAAATATTAAATATATAAATTAAATATTAAATTTATATGAGTACCGGGTCGGTTCCGGGTTCGGCGGGTTCGACCGGGTTTAGACCCGGACCGACCCGGACAAAATTCGGTCCTTAAAATTAGACCCAACCCGGACCGAACACCTATAATGGGCCGGTTCGGTTCGGACCGAACCCGTCGGTCCTGGCGGGTTCGGCGGGTCCGGGTTGGGTTTGCACACCCTTACACTTATGGCACTATTAGTGCCATAAGTGCCATACGCGCAGCGGACGCTGGCTTTTCCCCGCGAGCGCGCAACTCACCCAAAGCTTCCAGCGGCCGCGCAATCATCCAGCGGTCGCGCAATCACCCCAGCGGCATAGTAAAAAGGGCAAATTAGGCATACCACCTAATTAATGGCCATATTTTGATGTTTTAAGATTAGGGGCCAAAAATTGATTTTCAATCTTCATTATGGTCATTTGACTACATTGTTTCTTATCGATATATACCCCATTTCTACTTCATTCAAATAACTTCCAAAAATTTCTCTTCACCTCAAGAAAAATCTCTACAAAAATATCTTCTCCACAATCATCATCTTCATTAAGCGGCGGCGACGAGCAATGTGCTCAACAATTTTCCCAACTCGTGCAATAATTTTATCAAATTGTTGAAGCTATTGGTGAACTAGAGCCGGAAACCAGTCATCCTCCAAGAAGGGTGGCAAAGAAGGCGTGCATTCATCAGGACCGTGAAGCCAGAGCACAACGTTTGTATGCAGGATTATTTTGCAGAAAATCTGGTCTACATCGACTCCATTTTTCGGCGCCGATTTCGTATGCGTCGTGCGTTGTTTTTACGCATCGTCAACGCCGTGCAGTTCGATCCGGACTTCCAACAACGCACGGATGCACTTGGCAGACAAAGCTTCACACTGTTGCAGAAATGCACGGTTGCTATTCGTATGCTAGCAAATGGAGGTGCAGCTAACCAGTACAACGAGTATCTATGAATTGCAGAGTCTATCTCGTTGGAGTGCTTGAGCAGATTATGTCGAATCATCAACCAACTCTTCGGCGCGGAATATTTGAGGAGGCCGACTTCCGCCGACTGCCAAAGGCTTCGAGCATTGCATGAGGAGGAACACGACTTTCTAGGAATGCTAGGGAACCTCGATTGAATGCATTGGGCATGGAAGAATTGTCCAACGGCGTGGCAAGAAGAATACACTCGAGGCGATCAGGAGGAGCCGATCATCATCCTCCAAGTTGTCGCATCCCAAGATCTATGGATCTGACACGCCTTTTTTAGGATTCCTGGTTCGAACAACGACATCAACGTGCTCAACTCATCGACATTGTTTAACGATCGACTAGAAGGAAGGGCTCCGCCGATCAGATATCAAGTCAACAACTCATACTACACGAGTCACGAGTGGGTACTACTTGACCGATGACATCTACCCCAATTGACCTATTTTTGTGAAGAGTCCTACACATCCGACGGACGCGAAGAGTAAGAGCTTCAAGTTGATGTAGTAAGCGGCTCGCAAGGATATCGAATGAGCTTTTGGCGTGCTTAAGCTCGTTAGGCAATCATCAAAGGACCAGCGCGTCTTTGGCACAATGAAGAGTTGAGCGACATCATGTTCACGTACATCATTTTGCACAACATGATCATCGAAGACGAAGACGAGCACGCAATGGAATGGGAAGAAGAGGTCACTGACGAAGCTTCGAGTAGCTTAGCCGCAGCTCGTCCTCGCACCGGTGCTTCACCGGAATTTCGCGCATTTTTGGTACGACAAGCATCTATGCGAGACGCGGAGATGCATGCTCACCTCACTTGGGATTTGAAGGAGCACATTTGGTCTCATTTTGGTCTGATTGAGCCCTAGAAAATTATCATAATTTTAATTTTTATTATTGTATTTTAACTAAGTCTTTAATTTTATTTTAATTATTGTAATGTTGAATTTTATTTTTAATGAAAAATTAAAATTTAAAATAGAAGTGTAAAATTGGAATTAAATGGAAATTGAGATTTAAGCACCTCTATAAGCACCAATGCATTAGAGATGGAAGGTACTTTGGTGGGGACCACCATTTAAGCACCAACTTAAGCACCTTGGGCTGTGGATGCTCTAAAAAGTGGAGGGAGTACAGAGCTAAGGGTGTTTCAGAGACTGACAAAGAAAAATAGCTCATTTAATAAAGGGATAATTGCACGTAAATATAATAACTTTGGCGAGAATTCATTTTTGACACGAACTTAGAAAAATCCAACAAAATACAAGAACTTTAGTTGTCATTCAAATTTGGCTCCGCTAAATCTTAGAATATTCAAAATTTCCCCCTCTTTCGAAACAAATTGCACAAAAGCCCACTTTCAAATTTATGTGTACAAAAGAATCCACTTTTGAATTTGTGTGTAAAATTATAATAAATTACCTTGGTGAACATGTTTTCTTATAAGTATAAATTCCACGCTCTCGTCAAAAATGGTATCAGAGCGAATTTTTTTACTGAGAATTTATAAAATATTTAATATATTAAGTAATTAACATTATGTGGGAGGAGACTACAAAGAAATTACAAATCCGAACAACTGTTGTCCGAAATGCAATGCATACAGGATTATGCTCCAAGAGATGGAGTGTAGGAGAGATAACCTACGAGACTATTTCATATGGTTCGAACGACGCCTTGTAGGACATGCTTGTCGAGATGAAGACGGAAAAAATATTCGTAAAATTATCATGAGTATTGAATATTATCAAGCCCATATTCTAGAAATTGTCAAGTTTCAAACGACAACAAGGCTAATCTAAACAAGTATACATCTCGGACAGTTGTCCGGATCCATAATTTATTTGGAGGAGGCAAATCTTTTTATAGCCCCTTTTTTATGAAACATAAGTTATATAGCCCCTCCTTATGAAACATAAGTTAAACAACCCTTTTTTGCTGAAAGTACTATTATACCCTTATTTAGTTTTTATTTTTTTCTCACAAAATAGACAAACAATTACAATCCTCTCTTCTACCTCTCAATTTGAATTTCACGTTTTTCATCTTCAAAGAAAAAGAAGAAGGGGCGGCGACTGTGAGCATCTTCACCACCCGTCGTCGCCGCCGCCGCCGCAACTCCGCCATCGCTGTCGAAGCCCAGCCAAGCCCGCCGTCGAAGCCCAGCCAAGCCCGCCGTCGCGCGCTGCGATTTCCAGCAGCGCGATTTCCAGCCAATCTCTTCTTCTCTCTCTCTCTCTTTCTCAAAATTGTAATTTACAGCCATAGCTCGCCTAAAAAAATTTTGCTCGCCCAACTCCGTCGTCTGACCCGTCACCGTTGAAGCGCATCCATGCTTCGTGTTGTTGCTCCGTCGTTGTCGAAGCCCAGCTCACGCACAAACGCCCCCGTCAACGTCTGCCGCTGCCGAAGCCCCACTTTTCCGTTGCCAAACTGTTCAGCCCTTGTCGTCCAACCCGTCGCCGACCCTTGTCCGCCGCTGAAGCCCCATTCTCCGCCGCCGAACTAGGGCTTAAAGCCCAGCCGCTGCTGCTGCAATCCGCCGCCCAATTGTTGTCTGTCGCGAGTACACGATGGAGTACTCGATCGTGTACTCGATCGATCGTGATCGAGTACACGATCGAGTACTCCATCGAGTACTTGCCAGAAATTATTTTCTTCTCTTTTTTTCTTCGCTAAATATGTGTTTTGTAATGTGTAGGTTATTGCAATTTGTAATGTTGGATTTCATTGCGTAACTATATGCATTGACTTGAGTGTGGCTATAATATTTGATGATTGGATAATAATTTAGTTGATTATTATATTTGATGGTTCGATTATAATTTGCACAAGCGTATAATTCGTTAATAATTAAATGCAACATAATTTTGATTATAAATCTCGAGAAAATAAGTAAAATTAAAAATTGTGCAAGATGTACACCGAGTACTCGATCGTGTACTCGATGGTGCCATCGAGTACACTGAGTACTCGATGGTTCCATCGAGTACACCACCGAGTAATGAAAAATAATAATATTTTTTGTATTATTTTTTGGATTAATTAACAAATAAAATATTACGTCGTTTGTACTCTAAACAATGAAAAAAAATTATTATTCGATACGATACTCGGTAGTCCATCGAGTAGACCGACTACTCGATGGTGCTATCGAGTACACGATGACCGACTACTCGATGGCGTTCTCCATCCAGTACTTCATCGAGTAGTGAAGAACAATGATCGACAGAACACTTCATATCATTAAAAATAACGAGAGAAATAGTAAAATTGAAGAGCGAGGGAACGCTTCGTATCATTAAAATTCACGAGAGAAATAGCGAAATTGAATATCGTTCTTCACTACTCGATGGAGTACTCGATGGCGTTCACCATCGAGTACTCGACCGAGTAGTGAAGAACAATGGTGATTTTTTATCAATTATTGTGATTTCAACCCACATTCCTTGTTTATAACGTCAACGAGAGTATATTTGGATATTATATAACATGGGTGTGATAATCGATGAACACGTGGCATGTATCCTAAGTTTGAACATAAAAGTCCACACTATGTCTTATGAAGTAGATATTCTACACTTCAATCATTTACTCTAGTGCAATAGTAAAATACACTTAATACTTATATTTTTCACCATATTTAGCATAAACGCGTTAGTTAAGAGCGAGGGAATGTTTCGTATCATTAAAATTCACGAGAGAAATAGCGAAATTGAAGATCATTCTTCACTACTCGATGACGTTCACCATTGAGTACTCGACCGAGTAGTGAAGAACAATGGTGATTTTTTTTATCAATTATTGTGATTTCAACCCAAATTCCTTGTTTATAACGTCAACGAGAGTATATTTGGATATTATATAACATGGGTGTGATAATCGATGAACACGTGGCATGTATCCTAAGTTTGAACATAAAAGTCCACGCTATGTCTTATGAAGTAGATATTCTACACTTCAATCATTTACTCTAGTGGAATAGTAAAATACACTTAATACTTATATTTTTCACCATATTTAGCATAAACGCGTTAGTTAAGATCGAGGGAACGCTTCATATCATTAAAATTCACGAGAGAAATAGCGAAATTGAAGATCGTTCTTCACTACTCGATGGAGTACTCGATGGCGTTCACCATCGAGTACTCGACCGAGTAGTGAAGAACAATGGTGATTTTTTATCAATTCTTGTGATTTCAACCCACATTCCTTGTTTATAACGTCAACGGGAGTATATTTGGATATTATATAACATGGGTGTGATAATCGATGAACACGTGGCATGTATCCTAAGTTTGAACATAAAAGTCCACGATATGTCTTATGAAGTAGATATTCTACACTTCAATCATTTACTCTAGTGCAATAGTAAAATACACTTAATACTTATATTTTTCACCATATATAGCATAAACGCGTTAGTTAAGAGCGAGGGAACGCTTCGTATCATTAAAATTCACGAGAGAAATAGCGAAATTGAAGATCGTTCTTCACTACTCGATGGAGTACTCGATGGCGTTCACCATCGAGTACTCGACCGAGTAGTGAAGAACAATGGTGATTTTTTTTATCAATTATTGTGATTGCAACCCACATTCCTTGTTTATAACGTCAACGGGAGTATATTTGGATATTATATAACATGGGGTGTGATAATCGATGAACACGTGGCACATCTTTTGATATTATGCTTTCAATCCACGTTTTTTGTTTGTAACATCAACGGGAGTGTATTTGGTTATTATAAAATACGATCGATGATAATTATTATCGTTATTACATGTTTCATTTCAACATGTGACACATCTTTTGATTTTTAAAATAAAAGTCCACACTATCTCTTATGTAGTATATATACACACTTCAATCATTACTCAAGTGCAATAGCTAGGTACACTGAATATGTTCATTTTTCAGTGAATTTAGCACAAACACGTTATTTAAGACCGGCGAAATGCTTCATATAATGACAAATCTCGAGAAAATGAGCAAAATTAAAGACTGTTCTTCACTACACGATGGAGTACTCGATGATGAACGTCATCGAGTAGTGAAGATCAATGATGGTTTTCTTTCAATTATTTTGATTTAAGTCCATGTTGCTTGTTTGTATCACCAACGAGAATTATTATCGGTATTATATTTTTCATTTCAACATGTGACACATGTGACAAAATTGAAGATTGTTCTTCACCACTCGATGGAGTACTCGATGGTCAACACCATCGAGTACTGAAAAACAATGATGATTTTTTTTTCATTTATTAATTATACACTTATTTTACATGTAATTATTAACTATTATACGCTTGTGCTAATTTTGATCGCACCATTAAATATGATAATCATATAAAATTATCATCCAATCATCAAATATTATAATCCACCACAAATCAATTCAAATTAATATCAAAATAGTTTAGTTTTCAAACAAAACGTATAGTTATATAACTCAATCTTCTAGTCATTCTTGACTATGCGTATAGATACTCAATGACATCCACCAATATTGCAAATTGCAATGACCTATACATTGCAAAATACATATTTAGCACCAACTTCCCAAAAACAATAATAAAAAAAGAGAAGAGAAAAAAAACAATCTGACGAGTACTCGATGGAACACTCGATCGAGTACTCGATTGAGTACTCGATGGACGATCGAGTAGTCCATCGAGTACTCGATCGAGTACTGGACGCGAGGGTTTGAACAATGCGGCTTCGATTAGAACTTGGGACGCGTGGGTTGGAGCTTGAGACGTGATTCTAAGGTAGAGAGAAAGAGAGATATGATTTGGAGAGATTTGGGACATGATTCTAGGCTAGAGAGAGAGGGAGAGGCGTGATTAATTGGTTTGGCAGCCATGGCAGCCATGGTAGAGCTCGAAAATCAGCCATGGCAGCCATGGCCAATTTTAGAGGAAACAGTGGGGGCGAACGACGACGGGCCGGCAGCAGCGGGGACGGACGGTGACGGGCCGGCGGCAGCATGGGTGGATTGCGGCGAGCTGGCGGCAGCAGGGGCGGATGGCAACGGGCCGCCGGCGGATGGCGGCAATGTGAAGAAGAAACATGAAGAAAAAAAGAAATGTGTATAAAAATAATATATAAAATGTAAAAATAAAAATATAAAAAATGTGTTATAAAATGTAAAATTTAAATAAATACAAATATGAAATAAAAATATAAAAAATCAAAGGGCACTCTAGTCTTTTAAGTTAAAAAGGGTTGTTTAACTTATGTTTCATAAGGAGGGGCTATATAACTTATGTTTTTATGAAAAATGGCTAAAAGTGATAATTCCCACTTAATTAAAACATAAAAGAATGCATATAATAAAAATATCGTATAGAAATACACGAAGTTCAGCTGTACTAGATCTTTCCAAACCGTCTAGATTGTCTACACCCATAAAATGGTCAACTAGATCGAAATATAGTTCAATATAACCAAATTAACATGTGAGGAAGAAGAAGCCGTGAAAAAGAATAAGAATAAATGTCGTTTGTCGTTTCTCTCTATAGTTAAACTATCCTCTCTCTCTCAAACAATCAAATTGTGACCCTTGTTTAAATAACAATAAAAAAAAAAAAGTCCTCAGGAAAACATTAAATGGTTCGAATTTCTGTCTACGAATAATGAGGTCTAGAGATTAAACCCCATCGCTTCCCCTTCTCAAAGTCAAAAAAAATAAAAAAACAAAAAGAGAATATTAATCATACGCATGCGTGAATTTAGAAAAACAAACAAAAAACAAAACACAAAAGCACCGCATCCTAAAATCCTGTGAGGCATCAGATCGCTCTATTCTCCCTCGGTCTTTTTCTCAATGAGAGACATAAAAAAAAATTATGCTAAAATAATACAAAAAGCCACCTAAACATATTTTTAATTAAATTAACTTGAAATCTTTTGTGTTTAAACAATAGGCTACGAAAATTAGGCATCAGCCAAATAGAAACAAAAAATCGATCCAACCAAAATCAAAGTAGAACAAAATCTCATTCTTATCGGCTAGATAAATGAAATAAAATCAAATTTTTAGGGTAAATTGCATGAAAATATTCGACTTTATACTAAAATTTGATTTTTTGATAAACTTTTTAATTGTAGCAAAAAATATAATGACCTTACAATCGATTATAATGTCGGTACAGAGACATTTTTCCCCCAAATCGATGCTGAGATTGATCTCCAAAAAGTTAAGATGGCTAGTTGAGCCGGCTAATGAAATGGTGTTGTTTCCATTTGCATAAAATGACGCCGTTTTAGCAATAAATAAATCGGTTGCAATATATATAAGGATTAGATATTTGATCGAGCTTATCTCACCATCTCTTCTTCCCATCGTTCTTCCATCTCCTTCGACAGAATTCTTCCAGAAATTCATCCAATTTCTAAAAAAGACGTCGTTTTTTGTCCCAATCGAAAACGACGTTGTTTCGTTATTATGCACACACCAGGCCACGAATACAATTAATTTTTGCTACATCGGATAAAGCCCACACATAAGCAGTAAATCCTAATTGAATTTAGTCGGAAAATATTTTTGGACCGACATTGCAATCGATTGCATGGTCATATTTTTTTCTACAATTAAAAAATTTGTTAAAAAATTAAATTTTGATATAAAATCGAATATTTTCATGTAATTTACCTAATTTTTTATTATGAATTTTTATGTCTATCGGTCAACATCATTGAAAATGAGAAAAAATCTTCTTCTTTTTCTCGGTCGACATCAATAATTTTTTTTTTTTTTAATGTACAAACATGTACAAGAGGTGTAAGATTTTATCTCCAAGTACAATGGATGGGAATCGCAAATGATAATTTAGTGGATATTTTTCATAAAGAACTTAATAATGTGATTATTTTAAATTAAATTTCCACTCAAAAAACAATACAATTTGAAATATATAATATATTACTCAAATGCTTGGAGATATATAGAATGCAACCCGTCTCTTCAAATACCCACAATCCTTATGCGTGTCCATTTAGAATGAATTTATGTTGATGGATAAATTTATCATGAAAAAATAAAAAATAATAAAAATTATGTATTTAAATATCTCATTTCTTTTTTCATATTTTATACAATTTTTTTTTTTACATTTTTTCCTTCCTTATTTTCACTTCAAGGAGGAATAAGGAAGGAAAAATAGTGAACTTCTCTTTTATATAAAATGTGAAAAAAGAAATGAGATATTTAAATGTATAATTTTTTTATTATCACTCATTTTCCCATGATAAATTTATCCATCAAAATAAACGCACCCTTATAGTATATCTGCACAAAAAATATCCTATTCCATTTCCTTACATTTCCATTTCCATTTCCATTTCCTCACATTTCCAATTAATTGTCTGCTCATATTTATCACATTTCCATTTTAAAAAGTCTGCAAGTCATTTGCTCACATTTCTAAATTGTGTAGTAAGTACCATATTGCATTTAGGGCGGTAAATGAACAGAGCTAATTGCAAGCTATTCGAGATTCGGCTCAAAAAAAGCTCTTTCAGAGCTCGATTCAATAGTAAACGAGCCGAACTTGAGCCTGATTTCGAGCTCGTGATTTTTATCGAGCAGAGCTCGAGCCTGATAGTACTCGGCTCGTTGAGCTCGCGAACATGTTTGAATTCGATTATTCGCGAACATGTTTGCGAGCCTATTCACGAACCTTCAATCGAGTTAGTGCACAAGCCTTAAACGAGTCGAACTCGAGCTCGAGTAACATATTAATTAAGAAAATTTTCCTAAATTTATAATTCAACATTATCAATCATCACCTGAGCTGAGCTTCGAATTGAGCTTGAGCCACGCTCGAACATTCGAATATTTAAATGAGCGGAGCTCGAGCCTGCTAGCATTCGGCTCGGTTCAGCTCTTTTACAAGCCTACCTGCATTTAGTTAATTCTTCTATTGCGTATTGTTTTTAAAATCGAATAATGATTTATGATGGATGTTGGTTGGGATGTGGTCACTTTCAATGAGTTTCGGCCTTTTAATAATGTCATACGCACTTAAAGCTATGTGTATAAGATGTTATAAATAGAGCTGGCAAAATAGGCGGGTCGGGCTGGCCCGGCCCAGCCCGCCGGGCTTATGAGATTCCACCCGGCCCAAATTCGATCGGGCTGCCAAAAACAAAACCCGGCCCAGCCTCATCCGGGCTATCGGGAGGTCGAGCCAAACCCGCCCAATAATGATGCACCCCAAGGTTCGTCGTTAAAGAAGCAGGAGTTGAAGAAGAAGCCATTTGAAGATGGTGGAGTTGGCGCATCGATTTTATTTTATTTGCATTAGAGCCGAAGTTGGAAGACCTTGTTTATTTTATTTTCAGCCTTGTTATTTTAGAGCCCAATAGTTTAATTTTTATGTTACTTTCGAAAATTAGGAATAAGGGCCTTGTTTGGCTGATTAGGATTTTATTTAAAGTTGTTTCCTCATTAGACTAGGTTTAGTTTTTGCCTATATATAGGGCTTTTATGTGTTAGCCGAATTAGAACCTATTTTTTAATCAAAACTGTGAGTTTTATTTTCTCTTGAGAGCTTTTCGAATTCCTTTTGAATATTCTAAGAGAATTCATCTATCGGCGTAACGACGAGTCAACCAACCCTCGTCGGGTGTCATTCATCGTCCTCGAGTTGCTGCGTCAACATCACGTTGGGGTTTAGGGAATTCAATTCGCCTAAATCATTCTGTGGGTTAGATTCAGAAGTTTTGGGATCTTCCATAATCTATCGTTCGTTATCAAGTCTTCCGCTAGCGTGTTCGTTTGAACGGTCCGGCAAGGATCGTATCATTTAGCACCAGAGCTGTGTTTCGTATCCACATTTTATTTTCGTTTCTGCCTTCGTATCAAGGGTAGAAATTCTAGGGTTTCCACGCTTTTCCATAGTTCTGCGTTTTAGGTTTCGTTCCGTCAGTTGATTTTCGTTTCTACGTTTTTAGAGTTTCGTCTGTTTTAGGATTTCCATAATTACCATATATCTTTTCTGTGTTTCCATATACTTCTGCCATATCTGTTCGAGTTTTCCATGCATCTGTTAGAGTACCATAACATACAACCTTATCTATACGCCATACACATCCATACTACATATTTTCGTTTGGTTCTTGATATTTACAGAATATACAGCCTGTGATTAGGGTGTAAAAAAAAAGTTTTTGTTGAGACAGTTTTTGTGTGCACTTTTTTTTTACTTTTGATTAAATCTCGTAGTATTTTTTGGGTTCCTTGGGTAGTATAGATCGTGTTGAGATAGTTTATGTGCAACACATTTTTTAGTTTTCAGTTTTTGTTTCTTCGTGTCTTTCGTCTTTGTTGGGTAGTATAGAGCCTTTAGAGTCAGTTTTGTTGTTGTGGTGATCTTGTGGGACGTTTCTATTGGTGGTTCGTTTGTTATTGTTGGTGTTGAGTTCAGCTTGTAGTTTGAGAGAGTTCGTTTACTTGAGGGAGAAATTGAGTGAAAGAAGGCAAGAGTGGTGAGACTATTAGAGTGAAAAGAGCCATTGATTTGAGTGATACACGAGTGCTTAGTGAATCCATTGTTGAGTGATATACACGAGTGCTTGTGAGGTGGTGAGGTCCTATTTTGTTTTTACCATTGTTGAGTGATTTTCTGTGTCAATATGTTAAAGAAAGATGAGCAGGTTTCAGGTACGGAGGATCATACTGTTATTGATCCAAAGATGAAATACCGTTGATCTCGATGATACTTTCAATGATGATCTGGATCAGGTCAAACTCTTAATACCGTTGTTGAAGCTTTTAACATTTGGTTGTGGTCAGGTTGTTGAATGTGGTTGTTGCTATCAACATGATGCAAGATGAAATAATCAAGGTACGTCACTTGAAGAACCTCAATGCCTGTTCGCTGTTAATTGTTCCATTGTCACTGTCAGTAATTAAAAATAATGTGGAACATGTAATTACATCCTAATAGTTGAAATAGGCAAATATTGTCAGTTTGCCTTATGTGAGTTATGTTCTTTTATGAATATCTTCTGCCTGTAATTTATTTGTGCTTTTCATCATTGATGGTTCCATAATTATGAAACTTTGATGTGCTCGTGACAGATTACTACCGATGATTTGTTACAAGCTGCACAAATAGAAGTAAGATGGATGCTAGATAGAAGAGAGAGAAGCCCTGAGATTTAGAAGCAAGTAGCTATAAATGAAGCCGCAATGGCTATAGTTGCTGTCAATTTTCCAGATCACTAAATTTAAGGAAGGAATGTTGAGGTATCTCCCCGTTCAGTATTTCAACTAAACATAATTTAATCACCCTATTTTGACATAAAAGTTGGATAATATGCACCTTAAAACACGTGTTTCTAGATATAATTCAATCAATTATGCATATAGCTAAGAGGAATGCGAAATCTCTCTTTTAGCACCTGCTTTATAGCTAGACAATTATTATTTTCTTTTCGCTGTTACAGAACTCAGTTTTCCTCGACATTCTACTACACTTAATCATTAAATTTGTTTCAGCCGGCAGTCTCTCTTGGATCACATCACTGTTCAACTTGCACCGCGTGCAGCGGATGAGCTCTAGTATGGGAAAGATCAGGTTTTTCTAATTTTTTGCCATAATGCCTAAGAAGTGTGGCAACGTTGTTCATTTGTGTGATGAAAACTGATGTAAAGCATTGTAGAGTTGATTTTGTCTCTCACCGAACTATATTAATTCCGTGGACTGTAGAGAGTTGGTAAAAATCATGATTTTTTCTTGTGAAATTTATACAGGTATGCCTTTGGGACTACTTCAATAAGAAGAAGCAAACTATATTAATTCCATGGAGAAGATGGTGCTATTCTTGTCCCTGGTGGTGTAGTTAGTATAAAATTGGGCGATATTAAGAATCTAGTGCTTATATGGTGGGAGAATTGTTAGACATAAATGTATGTGATATTTATGAATATTTGGATAACAATGTATGAATATTTTGAATGTTATATAATACATGTTATCGATGGCAATGTCATTTTGTTGTTTTATAATTATTTCTTTAATTTTTGAGATAAATAACCGGAAAATGGAAAAAAATATATTACAATTATAAAAAAATGCAAAAAAAAACTGTTATAAAAAGTGCAAAAAAATCGTTATGTATTTCTATCAAAGATAACAGTAAAAACCGTTATAAAAAGTGCAAAAAATCGTTAACTATGATGAAAAAAATAATTTAAAAATTATAATACATAACGGTAATATCATTAATACATAACGGTAGGAACCGTTATGTATAATTGTTAAAGATAACGGTTATGTACCGTTATGTATGAGCACATCATACCGTTATCTATACTACTATACATAACCATATCATAGATATCACCACTATACTTATCGATTTTTTGGGGTCATAGTCCGTTATCTATGAGCGTTTTTGTAGTAGTGTTAATGGCCGGTAAGACTCCGTCGCCATAGTCTTACCAAAAAGGACAAAAAAGAAAGCCTCAGCTGAATGAACGTCGTCGCTGAAAAAACCAAACCGACAACAAAAAAACGAGACGTGGGCCGGTTAGAGGCCATCGCCTAGGTCCCAAAATAAACCAGGAAAGCAAAGATCTTCAGCCGGTTATACGCCGTCGCCAAAGATCTCTCACTCACCCCAAACAAGCTTGAAGTACACCGCAGAAAAAACCTCACCAACCTCTCCCTGAGACACCAACGAAAGTGAGAAGAAAGCAGCGCCACGCAAAATCTCGACCAGCATAAGATCGCACCTAGCAGCCGAAAAACTGTCCACCGGCCGAACCCCGCCCTCGCATCACACCAAAACCAGGACCAACCACACAACATCAATGCTTAATGCGAACACGACTGTGAGTCGCCATATCCAAAGACACTGCAGCCTTGATTTCATCAATAGCAAAAGGCCACCATCCCTCGACTCGAGCATGATTAGCCATAATATCAGCCGCACTGTTTCCTTCCCTATAAATATGCGAAATCCGTAAACGAAAATTAGAAAGCAGACTTAAAGTCTGTTTCCAAAGAGGCAAATAGCGCCAGGGAACAGCCAGCGAACGCGAGCTCAAAAGCTGAACAACATAAGACGAATCCGCTTCAATCCACAGCCAATGCCAACCTCGAAAATTCACAATTCTCACTGCATGCATGACCGCCAAGAGCTCAGCTTCAAAAGCAAACCCTGTACCACCTTTATAATGGTAGCAACCACGGACCCAACCCCAATTATCTTGATACACACCTCCAGCCGCGATTCTTCCAGGTGCTCCTAGAGTCGAACCGTCCGTGTTAACCTTTAATCCACTGGCCCGCCGGCGGCCACCAATAGACCTCTAACATCAAAGGAGGAGGAGCAGCACGCATGGCAACCCCAATTCGCCTGAGCACCAAATAGTCCTGCCAAGAGTTATTAGAACACCCAAGCTTGGGAAAATTAGAATCCATCTCCTTAAACATGATTTTAAGGAACCCAAAAATCATATTAGAATGAAAACTCGCATCATTATAAGTCATTTGATTTCGACAGTCCCAGATTTTCCAAAGAAGATTAATCACCCCTGCCTTCCAAAAGGACCGGACCAACGGACTAAAGTTTTCATTCCAAGCAGCTACCAGCGCACTGTGAATATCCAAGCAGTCAAGAATAGTTTCCTTAGCAAACCATGCTAAAAATTCCACTCAAATCGGCCGAATGACACGGCAGTTCCAAAACAAATGATCAATGGACTCCTCAGCCGTCCCACAAATCACACATCTATTGGGGCTGTGCATGCCCCGTTTGATAAGACCATCCAGCGTCGGCATCTTCCTATGCAAAATCCACCAGGAAACTAAAGATCTTCTATAAGGAATAAAGCGCTCCCAAATCCAAGTTCCCCAAATGACCTTAGGAAAATGAGGAGCCTGCGAAACATAAGCAATGGAAGCCGTAACCTCCCCCAATCGGTGTCACCATTTTCCCCAATCGGCAACATCAGAATATCCACCACTATGTCAGGAAACTGAATAATAAAATCCGGTGTAAAATGCCATACTCCGTCATAGAAATAATCGCTCACAGCCTGCTGCAGGAAGTCCCTCATAAAGATCGGAATATGGAGTTTGTCAGCCAACTTATAACCCAGCCAATCATGATGCCAAAAATAAATATTATCTCCTGTACCAATATAAGAATAAGAATCATTCACCAAAGTGTTCACATGCTCCCTAACGCCCGTCCAGAAAGGCGAAGAAGCCAAATAAGTTTTAGCATAGCCAAACTTAGACAAGTAACGGGTGCTTAAAACCGCTGGAGCAAAGTCACGGCCTTGCACTAACCTCCAAGCAATCTTCATTAAAAAACTCCTGTTCATGGCCAAGAAAGACCTAACCCCAAGACCACCCTCCGACCTAGAAGCGCAAACCCTAGACAAGCTCACCGGGCAAGAAGGTTTTTTCTCCACATTACCAGACCAAATAAAATTGCGGCATTTCCGATCAAGTTTGTAAATGAGAGATTTAGGTCACCTATAAATCATCATTGAATGAGTCACCGAGCTTTGAATCACCGAATGAACCAAGCAAATTCTACCAGCCATAGAAAGATGTAACCCCTTCCATCTCGAGAATTTATTGACAATCTTGTCATAAATGCTTATAAAGTAAGAAGCACGCATACCACAAATGCATGTTCATAAATGTTCTCACCTGTCTAAAATGTATATACTCGTACTCGTCCCAATTTTAATTAGTTACATGAACTCATTTAATTTTATAAATATAAGCTATTACAAATTTATATATTTATTCCAGTTTATAATTTATCTACCATATTAATCTCAAGTTCAATTAAAATCTATTTTTGTACTCATTCATGTCTCAATCTCTTATATTAATATCCGCCATTGAAATAATATACTCCCTTCATCCCCCAAATAACTTCGTAAACAATTTTCTATCCATTTTGGGATACTACTCCAACACTAACAATACCCCAATTATTATTATGGATGTATGTATTCGTGCATGTATGATCTATCAAAGTTGAGAATTCAAGATCAATAGTATATATTTACCATTTTTTTAATTCAAGATCAAGACTCATTGTATTATTTTACTTTATATATATAACAAAACACATGTATATAAATAGTGTCCGAGATAGGCTTATATATCACCTCTAAGTGGTCATTTACTGAATAGAGATATCTTCTGCATATAATAGGAGCACAAGTGTTCTCACCCATTTGAACCATGGAACATGCTCTGCAGATTTTTTTGTTATAAAAAGATAGATCCATTTTAGCAAGTACATTAGATTGAGAAGAAAAAACTTGTTCGGTTCATCAAAATTTTGGCAGATTACCCTAAATTAATTTTATGTGTCTACACTATTATCAGTCAAGTTAAGAACCTCCTAAAAAAAAGAGTAAAAGCACATGTAGAATAAATGTAGTAAATAGAAAATCTACAAATGAAGACTCTCAGCTCGAACACCTAGCAAAGTTGTCTTTCTGCATCAAAGAAAAACAATCATTACTATAATTTAGTCTGCATGAATTAATTATATAACTCAAACCACTCGAGTCAAACTAAGGTGGAAAAAGAGAAGCTTATTCAAACCCTGTTATGAAAAAGAATTGAATGGAAAAAGCATCATTTACCTATATCATCTAGAAGTGCACAAGCTTCTAGAAATACATGAGAATAGCATCATGCATCTCTCTACACCTTCCAGATCCGCTTAGCAGCTGCACAAAAAGTCAAGAACATTTGTATAAATAATACATAGAATATGCTAAAGTGAACTTTTACACTATAGAACCAATAGAATTCTAAATTTACCCCTAATTATTGTTATTTGGTAGTGTAGAAAATAGAATGACGATAAATGGAAAAGATGCGAAACCGAGGCGAGAATAAATTTTCTCTCCGTAAGGCAAAATTACTTCCGCTCTGTGCTCGCGGATCTACAGTAATTGCCCCCAAGATACAACGGTTTTGGGATGATAGACGAGTCCTTAGCACTAGGAGTTCGCTATCCGGTTGAACGGCTTGATACTCGGGACTGAGTATGTAAACTAAACTAATATGACAAATTAATTATCTGAATTCGTTGGTGTGTTTAATCTCATTCTGGAGGGCCCTATTTATAGTAGTCCAGGGCTTTCCTTGAACTAACGTGACTATTTGGCCAAACAGAAGGTTCGAACTGGTGTGTCTCTTCGGTCTTGAACCGTCGCCATGTGCCCTGTTTGGACAAACAGATCCGAACCATCGTGTCTCTTCGGTCCTCAACCGCTGCCGCGTAGGTTTGGCCAAACAGGTGGTCCGAACCGTTGTGTCTCTTCGGTCCTTAACCGTCACCACGTGCACTGTTTGGACAAACAGGTGGTCCGAACCGTCGTGTCTCTTCGGTCCTTAACCGTCGCCACGTGCACTGTTTGGGCAAATAGGTGGTCCAAACCATGGATATCTTTGGGCATTAGTTACTCATTCAATTCTTTACAGATTTGAACAAGTAAATATATCAAATTAATCTACTCAACATGTAGATTTCAAAAATATCATTTAATTCCACTAATTACCAAAGTAATTATGGTATTAAATAAACTATTTATTCCAACAATCCCCCACATGAATGATGATTAATGCAAATGCAAAAAATTAAGTCCCGACGACCCATTATTGCATCAGGATAGGTAGTTGTTAGCTTTGAACCTTCCTTAGTGTAATGCCATCGGATTTACTCATTGCTCGGTGAACGCGATGTCTTGAACCGGTCAACTTTCATGTAAACCAAGTCAACAACATACACATTATAATAGATCTAATATCTTTCGTTCTTATGTTGTATCCATTTCTGGCCTTGGACCATTTCTTGGATTCATAAGTGTTATCGATAATTGAAGCGGCCCCACTTCTTCACTTATATAGGTGATCTCCTAAAAAGAGTATCCTGCCATACTCCACCTATTGAGGCTATAGGAATCATTAAAAGCTTTAAAGGCTTACCTTTCACCACAAGCTGCAGGCTTTGCACTTGAGCAGCTATGAGAATGGATTTTGCAAGTTTTCAAGTGCTCAACTTGAACTTCCATAATTTAGTTGTCTCATTGAACCATGTTCTTGGGATCTCCAGTCATCATGGTTGAGTTACCAGTATGAAAGTTCTTAACGTGTGAATTTTAATCCCATTCCCCTTATTGCGTTATACAATTGATCACGATTAATACCTTTAGTAAACGGATCTGCAATATTGTCTTTTGACTTTACATAGTCAATGCACATTATTCCTGTAGTGATCAATTGTCTAATGGTATTATGTCTTCGACGAATATGTCGAGATTTACCGTTATACAAACTATTCTTTGCTCTCCCTATGGCAGCCATGCTATCGCAATGCATCGTAACAGGAGACAAAGGTTTTTCCCAACAGGGAATATCTTCTAAGAAGTTTCTTAACCATTCGACTTCTTCGTCGGCTTTGTCTAAAGCAATAAATTCCGATTCCATTGTAGATCGGGCTATACATGTTTGCTTAGAAGATTTCCATGATATTGCTCCTCCACAAATGGTAAATACAAACCCACTTGTGGATTTAGAGTCTTTAGTGTCGGATATCCAATTGGCATCACAATACCCTTCCAAAACTGTGGGATATCTCGAATAGTGTATACTATGAGATATTGTGTGTTTTAAGTATTTCAACACTCTTATCAATGCGGTCTAATGATCTTTTCCTGGATTACTTGTAAACCGACTCAATTTGCTAATAGAATATGCTATGTTTGGCCTTGTACAATTTGATAAGTACATTAGGCTTCTAATAATTCTAGCATAGTCCGATTGTGATACGGGTTCTCCTCAATTTTTGGCTAAGTGTATACTTAAGTCAACAGGTGTTTTAGCCGGAGGTAGATCGAAAGCTTTAAATTTCTTAAGCACATTCTCAATATAGTGAGATTGTGATAAGACTATTCCTTCGGGTGTTCTAAGGATCTTAATTCCTAGAATCACATCCGCTAATCCCATATCTTTCATGTCAAAGTTCTTCTTTAACATTTTTTTAGTTTTTACGATGATTTTATTATTGCTACCCATAATTAGCATATCATCAACGTAGAGACAGATAATGACAAAGTTGTCGGATGTTCCTTTAATGTATACACATTTATCACATTCGTTGATTTTGAAACCATTTGACATCATTGCTTGGTCAAATTTCTCGTGCCATTGTTTGGGAGCTTGTTTAAGTCCATACAAAGACTTGACAAGTTTACAAACTTTGTTTTCTTGACCGGGAATCACGAACCCTTCGGGTTGTTCCATATATATCTCTGTTAGGTCCTGAGGGTCTTGAATAGGTGTAGGGGGGGGAATACACATATAGGCTATTTTCAAATTAATCTACCGACCTCAATCAGAGGGATCTCAGTCAGAGATCAAAAGGAAACTTTTCATGCAAACAAAGACTCATGTTTTACTGAAATCAGTTTTGACCAAACAGGGTTGACGACTGATACTGAAAGCTCTTCAGTAAAGAGTTATCAGTTAAGTTGCTGGAACTTAACTGATGCAAGTAAGGGCTTCAGTCGTGTTTGCTAAAACAGAGATGATAACACTCTTCTTGACTATCGAAAGATAGATCAGTCAGACTGATATCATACGCAGCGGAAATTAAACTTAGTTTCGAAATAGCCTCGGTGGAGCAAGTTGTTGGTTATGGTCTCTCTTTGCAGTTAGTCAGTATTCAGTTTTATCAATTGAAATAACACAAGTAAGAATGTAAAACTGAAAGCTGTAAACAACACAGAGACTTTTACGTGGTTCGAAAAAACCCTTTCCTACATCCACGGTTGGTTGATCAGACCAACAATCCACTCCGCAAGTGCTTAACAGGTGCACTGCAAACCGAACCGTGTGCTTGCCGGGTGCACACAACCGTACACTGAAGAAAACCCTTCTCCAGTACCCGCGCTTCACTCGCGTAGGATTTCCCTTGCTTAACACAACCCGTGCTAAGACTCTCAGAGTCAGAAAACCCTTCTGACCTCCGAATCACTCAAAACACTCTTATGGGGGGGAGGTTTGAACGAGTGCCAACTATACTTACAAAGAACAAGTTCTTTGAAGCAAGTTTGACCTTTGGCTTCTGGTAAACAGATATATGCCTAGGGTCTAAGAGAATGTATGTAATCAGCAGTGACTGATTTTGGCTTTGGAATTCTCTTCTTCGATTCAAGCTTTGGGGAGTTTAAGCTTAAGGCTGAGTAGCAATTTCGGCAGAGCTTCAGCTTATGTTGTTGAATCAGTGAAGGTTGAAGTGATCCTCGAGCGCTATTTGTAGGAGAACTCTTGAATAGATCCGTTGGCGTAAATCATCCTCAAGATTTCTTCCGTTGGAGAGCAATTCGAATTTGGGCTGAGGCTTCAATCTTCGAGGTTCCTTTTCTGGGTGGAAACGGCTCTCTTTGATGGACAGGAGATGTGACGTCTCTGAAAAGTAACCACCAGATAGGAATGACCTCTGTAGAGATAAGATCCTGAGATCTCTGCATTTAATGTGGCTGTACTTTGTGAGTACGTGGCTTCCTCTGAATGTTGGAAGATCAGTCCGAGGAGGAATGTTCAACTGATACTTGACTTTACTATCAGTCCTTTGCGCGCATTAAGTAATCAGTCTTCAACTGATTCTTCAACTGATACTTCAGTTGGTATCTGCAGTCTTCAGTCTTCAGTCCTTCATTCTTCAGTCTTCAGTCTTCGACACCGCAAACTAAACTAGAAACGAACTCTAACACTTGAGTTCTAAACAATTCTAGTCTATTACAATTAAGTCATACTCCCTCCGTCCGCCAAAAGTATTCCACAATTACTATATTTGGCGTCCGCAAAAAGTATTCCACTTTCCTTTTTAAGCCATGTTCCCACCATCCACCTTTATATTTTATCCTTACAAACACTCTTTATTTACAAAAAACCCACCCCAAATTCAATCTCAACCACACATCTCATAAAGTGGTGGGGCCCTTTCTCCACTACATCAACATCATCACACATTTTATTAAACTCCGTGCCCGGCCAAAGTGGAATACTTTTGGCGGACGGAGGGAGTATGATTTTTGGTATCATCAAAACAAGGGTTAGGATATTCCACAAGGTTCCCAACAATCTCATCCTCTAAATCTCCATTTAGAAATGCCGTTTTTACATCCATTTAATCTCCATTTAGAAATGCCGTTTTTACATCCATTTGGTGTATCTCAAGATTATATAATGCGGCTATAGCAAGTAGCATTCTAATGGATGTAATTCTAGTGACTGGAGAGTATGTATCAAAGTAATCATACCCTTCATTTTGTTTGTAGCATTTAACTACCAAACGTGCTTTATACTTATCAATAGATCCATCGGCTTTATATTTCTTCTTAAGAATCCACTTGCAACCCAAAGGTTTATTTCCCGAAGAAAGATCAACAATATGCCAAGTGTGATTGGATAAGATTGACTCGATTTCACTATTGATAGCTTCACGCCATAGATCGGCATCAGGACCAGACAATGCTTCCTTGATTGTCTTTGGTTCGTCTTCTAAAGTATAAACTAAGAAATCCGGACCAAAGGTTTTTGCAGTCTTTGTTCGCTTTTCGCGTCTTGGTTGCGGTGTTGGTTCACGTGTTGGTCCATTATCCTTAAGCGAAATTTCATCATAAGTTCTCTTTTTCGAACTTGTATCATTCTTCTCTTTCTTAGGGAATATAGTTTCAAAAAATATGGCATTTCTTAATTCTATAATCATCCCCTCATTTATATCGGGTACTTCCGATTTGTGTACCAAGAATCGGTACGCACTACTATTGTTTGCATATCCTATGAAGATGCAATCAACAGTTTTTGGTCGTATTTTTACTTGTTGGGTTTTGGTATTTCAACTTTTGCTAAGCACCCCCACACTTTTGTATATTTATAGGATGACTTCCTTCCTTTCCATAATTCATATGGAGTTTTATCTTGTTTCTTTTGGGGTAATTTATTCAAAATTTTATTAGCCGAAAGAATAGCTTCCCCCCACATGTTATGTGATAGGCCTGAGCTTATCAACATAGCATTCATTATTTCTTTCAATGTTCTATTCTTTCATTCTGCAATACCATTTGATTGTGGAGAATAAGGTGCAGTCGTTTGATGAATAATGCTATTTTCACGACAAAATTCTTCAAAAGGTGCAACATACTCGCCACCTCGATCACTTCGAATCATTTTGATTTTGGTGTTAAGTTGATTTTCAACTTCATTTTTGTATATTTTGAAAGCTTTGAATGCTTCGTCTTTGCTTCTCAAAAGATACACATATTAAAATCTTGTGCAATCGTCTATAAATGTTATAAAATAATTCTTTCCAACTCTTGTTTGCACAAGTTTTAAATCACATAGATCGCTGTGAATCAATTCAAGAGGTTTCGTTGATCATTCCACTGAATGGAGAGGAGATTTTGCCACTTTAGCTTCAACACAAATTTCACATTTTTTGTGTTGGTTGAAAGTCAATTTTGGCAATAAATCTAAATTCACTAAACGACGTAGTGTGTTTAGATTAGCATGTCCTAATCTATCATGCCATAAATTAGGAGACTCGACCAAGTAGGTAACTTTGTCCTTTATTTCATTATTACAAAGTACATGGATAGCATTAAGCTTGAAAAAGCCATTATCTAAGTAGCCTTTTCCCATATAGCGACCATTCTTGGTCATTACAACTTTGCCTGCTTCAAACACTAGTCTAAATCCGGCGTTGCTCAAAGCAGATCCTGAGATCAGGTTTTTGCAGATGTCGGGAACATGCAACACTTTTTACAGGGTTATCTTGAGTCTCGACATCATCTTGAGCACAATGGTTCCAGATCCGACGATCTTGGAAGCGGCCAAATTGCCCATATACAATTTCCTATCTCCGGAAAGGACTTCATAGAAGGAGAACATTGGTTTGTCCGCGCAGATGTGCCTAGTAGCACCGGTGTCGATCCACCAACCTACTGAGCTGTCGACCATGTTGACCTTGTCTACGACGGCACATAAGTCGAGTTTGGCTAAGTCGAGGGGCATATGTTTCTCCTCCGTCACGTTGGCTTGATGGTGACTATTTTTCTTGTCGTTTTTTAGTTTGCGACAATCTTTCGCCATGTGTCCGGCTTTGCCGCAGTTGAAGCAATCGCCTTTGATCCTCTTTTGATTCTTCGAGTCTGGCTTTTTGCTTTTAAACTTGCGTTTCTTCTTGTTGCTAGACTCGGCCAGATTTGCTTTTGCCTCCATAGAGGTTTTGTTCGTTTTTTTGTCGGAGAGTCTATTGTCCTCTTCGATTTGCAAACGAACAATCAAGTCTTCAAGTCCCATCTCCTTGTGTTTGTGCTTGAGATAGTTCTTGAAGTCCTTCCAGAGTGGTGGTAATTTCTCTATCACTGCAGCCACCTGAAAGGATTCAGACAATTCCATACCTTCGGCAAGAATGTCGTGCAAGATTAGTTGAAACTCTTGCACTTGTTCGATAACAGTCTTGCTATCCACCATCTTAAAGTCCAGAAAACGACCGACTATAAATTTCTTCAAGCCGCATCTTCTGCTTTGTACTTCGTCTCCAATGAGTCTCATAACTCCTTGGACGTCTTGGTGCTAGAATAAACACTATAGAGAGTGTTGTCTAGCCCATTCAGAATGTAGTTGCGACACAGAAAGTTGCTGTGATACAATGCATCATATGCGATACGCACTTGCGGATCAGTTTCGTCTTCTGCCACAGTTGGAGGAGACTCATTCAGAAAACGAGCCATATTCAAAGTAGTAAGATAAAAAAACATCTTTGATTGCCAACGTTTAAATTCAGAACCTGAGAATTTTTTCATCTTTTCGGCAGGTGCTGGAGCATTTGGAACGTTGGCCGGAACAGTTGGAACGTTGTTGTTGTTGGTGTTGCTTCCTGTCGCCATCTTTCCACACTAATTTTGCCTTACGATTGTTATTTGGTAGTGTAGAAAATAGAATGACGATAAATGGAAAAGATGCAGAACCGAGGCGAGAATAAATTCTCTCTCCGTAAGGCAAAATTACTTCTGCTCTGTGCTCGCGGATCTACAGTAATTGCGCCCAAGATACAACGGTTTCGGGATGATAGACGAGTCCTTAGCACTAGGAGTTCGCTATCCGGTCGAACGGCTTGATACTCGGGGACTGAGTATGTAAACTAAACTAATATGACAAATTGATTATCTAAATTCATTGGTGTGTTTAATCTCATTCTGGAGGGCCTTATTTATAGTAGTCCAGGGGTTTCCTTGAACTGACGTGACTGTTTGGCCAAACAGGAGGTCCGAACTGGCGTGTCTCTTCGGTCTTGAACCGTCGCCACGTGCCCTGTTTGGACAAACAGATCCGAACCATCGTGTCTCTTCGGTCCTCAACCGCTGCCGCGTAAGTTTGGCCAAACAGGTGGTCCGAACCGTCGTGTCTCTTCGGTCCTTAACCGTCGCCACGTGCACTGTTTGGGCAAACAGGTGGTCCGAACCATGAATATCTTTGGGCATTCATTACTCATTCAATTCTTTACAGATTTGAACAAATAAATGTATCAAATTAATCTACTCAACATGTAGATTCCAAAAATATCATTTAATTCCATTAATTACCAAAGTAATTATGGCATTAAATAAACTATTTATTCCAACAATTATAATGGTAGAAAAATAAAACTCATGAGCATAAACACATGGACATCCCAACGGTTTGATAATCATAACTCTTAAGAGTCAACGCAACCTTGTAACCGAAGCATTAAATAGAACTTCATCCAGAGAATTGATTCATCAACCGTGGAGCACGGCTACAATATACGGCAATAATTAAAGAAGCAAAAAAGGGCATATTTTGACAATCACAAAACAAAAAACACACGTTACAGGTAAAGCAACAATTTTTTCCAACATGATCACAGGGACAGAAACAAAAAATTCATAAGAGCAACAACCCGAAGCAGGATAGTAAATGCATAGATACGCATCAACCAATACAACAATCCCACCAAAAATGTATAATCATGCATAGACTCTATAAAATAAATGTCAACCAATACAACAATCCCACCAATAGTAAATGTTGTTTTACGTCTATATAAATTTACAACAATCCCACCAAAACATCAACCAATATCAAAATGTGATCCTAATAGTCCAAGGAAAGAACATCTTTGAGATAGAAATTAAAATTCCAGATGAGTGAGCATTTTAAATTTAGCAAACAGTAATAAGATCGAGTCATTGTGCTGCTGCCACCAATTTAATATTTTTTTCTCAATCAAGAATTCAATAGAATGAAACAGATTTAAGATGCAGAAGCTCTGGTAGAGATATTCTATAATTGAGCACTAATCATAGTCAAATATAATATTTCCTAATTGAATACTTACCATGGCGAGGCGGCGGACTGTGTCGATCTCAGCGGTGGCCGGCGCGGCGAAGCGAATCGCGGCGGGAGGCAGAACGAATGGGTTTTGATGATTTTCAGATTATTGGCGAGTCGATTCGAAAGGAGGTGGCAGATCGCGGAATCGCGGGGAAGGGGGAAATGGAGGTGGCAGATGGCGGCGACGGCGAAGGTGGTGGCCGGCGCGGCGAAGGCGGCAGTGGCGGTGAGAGTTGCAGAGTTCTGGTTTTCCCCAAATCAATTTTGGGAAGGTGCCAGGTCAGATGGCTGGCGGGGAAATCACGGTGGAGGAAAAGAGGTTCCATATTTCGATAGTGGCCGACGCGGCGAAAAGGCGGTGGTGGCGGTGAGAGTTTCAGGGGATTGTGGTGGAGGCGACTGGTCATGGTTTTTCAAGTTTGGGATGGAATGGAGATGGAGACTGAACATGGTATTTGAGATTAACGATATTAAATGTAAAATATGAATAAACTTAAAAGAAATTATGTGGAAGAATTGCTGGGATTTCAAATACTAAATTATTAGATATGCCACATAGGACCTTGAAATAAGGGGAGCGCAAGAATCTATAATCGTAATACTGAATTATTAGATATGTCACATAGGACCTTGAAATAAGGGGAGCGCAAGAATCTATAATCGTAATTGTTAAGAAATTATATAAAGTGTAACTCATCTTGTATCTGCCTTGTGCTTTTTCGATGCACTCATTTATTTTTTCTTTCTTCAATTAAATCAAGCCAAATTTACCTTAATATTTGACCATACAATCTTAAAATATAAGATTATATGCTTAACATAAAAATTACAAAAGAAAATTTTAAGAAAATATATTGAAGTAATTTCCATATTTTAAATAAATCATTTTATTAGATATAAAATGTTACTCCCTCTGTCTCACTCTAATAGGCTCATTTTTATTTTTGGGACGTCCCACTAGAATAGACTCGTTTTCCATTTTGAGTAAGAAAAATGTAGTTAATTGGTGTGGACCACGCCACTTTTCTCCTAAGAAATAAATTTTTTAATATATGTGCCCAAAAAAAGTGAACTTATTGAAATGGGTGAAGTGAGTATAAGACATTGTGTGGATCTTCAAATTTATAAAATTGTACATTATAATAACAATTTTATATTATTAATATTTACTAAATTTTCCCCTAAAGAAATATTTAATAAATTTTAAAGTGTTAATATATAGAAATACCCACTTTCATTAAGTCTATATAAAAAATATTCACCCTTATAACTTACATACTAAATCTACCCAAATTAATGTGAAGTATCAAGGATACCCTTGAATGTTGATAGTTTTACATTGTTTTTTGTAAAAGTTCTTACATTTTTTTTATATAATTGTACTTGTGAAGAAAAAGTATAAGATTTTTAGTTGTAAAATGTAAACAATTACATTTTTCTTACACAATTACACTTTTCTTTCAGAATTGCACTTGTGTAATAAAAGTGTAAGATTGTTAGTTGTAAAACGTACAAAATCTAAGAAAGAGACATTTATTGATAGGTCACATCACTTTCTTTAATTAATATATTATAGGTTTGAATTATTTTTTAAAATGACACGTTTGTTAAATAAAAACATTAAACAAATGTGAAAAAATTTGAACATTATATATTGTGAAACAAAAAAAAAATTTATAGCTAATAACCTTATTAGCCGCCAAAAAAACATTAGCCGGCGGCATCCTCCGGAAATTCAACGGTGGCTATTAACACCTGCAAACGACCTTTAGGCGGCTAATAATGTTATGAGCTGTAGAATTTTTTTTCTATTCCACATTATATAAATGTTTGTAATTTTTCACTTTTATATTAATATTTTAATATAACATATGCATCCTTATTTTGTGTAATTTTTTATTTTTATTTTTATTTTTATAGTAAAAGAAGTGCATATCGATGTGAAATAAGAGAGATAGTGAATCTGTCAAAATTTGGATTATAGTGAGGTACTAAAATCTCACTTTATGCATGATTTGATTGCAAATAAAATAATAAAGTTACAAATGATATAATATGTAAATGTACAGTAAAATTCGAACATTATATATTGTGAAACAAAAAAAAAGTTCTATAGCTAACCACATTATTATCCGTCAAAAAATCGTTAGCCAGCGTCATCTGGAAATTCACTGACGATTAATGACGTCGGCGAATGATTTTTCAGCGGCTAATAATGTTATTAGCTATATATAAAATGTGTTTCTACTTCACATTATATAAACGTTTGTAATTTTTTACTTTTATATTAATGTTTTAATATAACATTCGTATCCTTATTTTGTATTTTATATTTTTTTTATATTAAAAGAAGTGCATATCGATGTGAAATATGTGAGGAAATGAAACTGCTAAAATTTGAATTATAATGGGGCATTAAATCTCACTTTATGCATGCATTGTCATTGCACATAAAATAGTAGGTTGAATTGTACAAAATAAACATTATTTTTCACGTGAATTTGTACTAAGTAATCAAACTTAGTCCTACATAAGGCTACATTGGTGAATGAGAAAACACAATTTCAAATGCTCATATATTCGTGAGTTTAGAGATAAAATTGAAGATTAGAAACCATAAAGATTTGAGAAGTGATTTTTTGCGAAAGGTGGATCATTTTTTGTTGAATTTCTGACTTTGAAGGTAATTCTCTCACATTCTACCTATAAGTTATACTCTCTTCGTCACAATTCTAATGTCCCATTTTCCTTAATAGGACGTGTAACAGCCCGGCTCCAGTTGACGACTATCCCCATAGACCAAAACGAGTCTTTTCTAGCGTGTTTTGTCCTTACTTGCACGCTCCCCGATAAACTTCCTAGGAGGTCACCCATCCTAAAATTGCTCCAAGCCTAACACGCTTAACCTTCTTGGAGTTTTTTCCACATGGACACGAGAAAAGAAGATGCATCTTGTTAGTATGAGTAGCACCTATCAAATCATTTAAGCTCTCCTCGAATATGCAGTCTTATACCTGCATATTCTTGGAATCCCTCTCGCTCGGGTGTGTTCTGGTTCATCCCTGCGCCCCTCCACTTGGAAGTCTTAATCGGAGCCGCTCCTTGTCCATGCCTCTTCGCATCGACGATCACTCCGTACTTCGTCCACTGGTGTCACAGATATGTGTTCTAATTGTTCCAGGTATATGGCCGTTATGATGTTTTACATGATATATTTTTTTTATGATGTTTTTATGTTCTAGTACTACTATGTTTAGATCTATTAGAGATAGTTGGAATTGTGAAATTGTTTAGATGACACGAATGAAGCATGATTAGAAATTTCGAGGACGAAATTATTTTTAAGTGGGATAAGTTGTAACACTCCAAATATTTAGATTTATTATATAGGTTTAATTATTAGTATTTTCTTTTGTAGTTTTTTTTTTTTATTTTTTAGATAATTACATGATACATATAGATATTAGGGATAATTGCATAGAATATCACCAACTTTGAAGAAAATCCAAATTCCCCACCATCTTTAAAAAATCCACAAAATATCAAATACTTTCAAGGTTGTCCAATCTCCCCACATTCTCCTTCATGATAATTATAAATCTACCCACCATTTAGACAAATTATAAAAAAGACCCCACCTTAAACCAAGCATCAACAAGGAACCCCAACATGCTACCATTTAAGGCAAAATCACCCATAATTATAATGCAATTTAAAAAGGGTCCAACATGCTTCCGTAACACTTCAAAAATTAATCTTAACATAAACCAACATTATACCTTTAGTCGACTGGTCTTCTTCAGGAGTCAGTGCTTGTTGCGTTTTACGGACCGTCTGCCCCCAAGGCTCCGTCCAACCACGCGCTCGCAAGGGATGGTTGCAACCTTCCTCCTTCACTAAGTGACGTAAAATACTTTGTTGGAAAATGAAAGAAAAAATTTTCTACTAAACCGGAAAGTTGGAATAAGACAAAGCTTTAAAAGAGGAATTATAAAATATTAATTTTATTTCATAATATCTCCCGAAAGGAGGAGACTGACTTGTTTAGCTACTCATAGTAGCTAATACTTGTGTACATAAAATAAAAAAAACTAAAACTAAAAACGAAAAACTTTGAAAACAGGAAAAAAAAATTACAAAGATAATTTTTCTAGAGAGAGGAAGTGTTTGTGAAAATCTGTTGTGGTTTTCGGATGATTTCTTCTCTCCAGAGCTTGGGTTTATATAGAGGTTTGATCCCCTCTATAATTGCTTGGTTGTTGGCCTCGGATTCCATCCTCGTGGCCAGCTTGCTTGAATATGACATCCACCTTCTTTTGTCGGTCTTGATTACCGACATTTGTTAGTGGCATCACATGGTGCTGGACCCTTGCTTTATCGTCTTGTGATAATGCTAGTAGGGGCCGGCTGTTTTTCCTTCCTACTCACTTTTGTCCTAGAGCGTTTGGTGAGTAGTCTTCCTGTTCTTCCACCCACTTTTGTCGTTTCTTTTGTGGGTGCGATCCTTGCTGTGAATCACATGATTCACTTAGCTTTGTCGGCCACCTTCCTTTTTTGGTGCCCGAGGTGTCCTTCCCTTTGGAGTCTGATGCTTATCATGTTCATCAGACCGAAACCTCCTTTTATCCGGCTTTGGAAAGAATCCTTTGCCGAATTCTGGCTCCTTCTGCGATGAGCATTGATCGCAGACTTTATCGATCCAATGGCCTATATGAGCCATATTGCAAAACTTGCGACGAGTCTCCTGGCTCCCCGCAATCTTGTTCTTCCAAATCATTTGCCGTTTCTTCTCGAAGGATTCTTCGGCAAAAGGAGTTGTTGTTCCTGTCATGGTATTAACTAGGAACGTTCCCAGATCCGAGCTTTGAAAGAACTTGAATCTGGACTTCATTTTGTCCATCTCTGTGAGACAGACCCATAGACCCCATGCTCGTCTAGTGGAGATTTGTTCCTCCGTGAACGTTGAGACGATTGCGGCCTGGAAGTCGGGAACTTTGATCCTATTAAGGGCTCCCGTATCAGGTCTCCGAAGCTTAATGAAGTGGAAAGCTTCCCGGATTCCTTTTCCGACTGGCTCTGGCGCTGCACTGAAACAGTACAATTCCAAAACATCTCCCCTTTTGAGGGACTCGTTGTTCTCCCATGTGTCGAACACCGTTTTCTGGATCCATTTTGGTAGACCCTTGATTTCGGTGAAGGCAGGGGCGGTGGTATAAACTGAGGCCAAAGCCCCAAACTCATACCATTCCTTGACATCGTTTGGATTGGCTCCTGGAGTCGTCCAAACCCTTGGATATTTTCCGGCAACATCAACCCGGCAATTTCCCGGATTAATGCCCTTCCTTGTGAGAAGTTTCTCCCACTTGTCCTGGTACATCTGCCAAGAAGGAGAAGTTCCAATAAAGTCAGTATCAACCTTAACTTGGCCTGTCATGGGCCTAAGATTGATCTCTCCCTCTTTTACCCCAGAGGTGGAGGGTTGACATATTGATTCAGGGTGTGACCCCTTAACAATATCTTTTCCTCGAGGGTCTGGCTGTGAAACCGTCGCCTCAGGACTTGTGCTAGGGGTACTTGAATCCCCTGCTACAGGTAATCCGCCCTGTACGGAAAGCATTGCTTTAGTCCGATTTTCACGGACAGCGCGCAAGAGCGGCTTGTTGGTTGCTTCCTGAAGATTGAACATCTTCATGAAGCAGGCATCGATTTGGCTAGATACTTTGGCTTCGTCAGCCGCTTGTATCTTTCCTGCTTGTTTAGTGTGTAGGACACACTTTTGCCATTCCTGTTGTAGCAGCTCTAGATTCTCAAAGAGTTGCGCCTGTGCTGCCTCGATGGCCTCCACTTCAGGGAGCTCCATCCCTTGTAAGGAAATCTGCAAGAACATTCTGATCAGATTTCAGGATGACAATATCATAATCATAATATTGGCATTCTGCTTGCCATCTAATTAATCTAGCCTTTTCAGGTTTAGATTCAATCTTTTTTGTTAAGAAAGCTTTAACGTTAGTGTTATCAACTTTCAAAACGAATTTTTTAGCAAGTAAGAAGAGTGGCCATTTTTTAAACGCCTTCCGCACTGCAAAGAATTCCTTCTCGTTGATGTGCCATCACACAGCTTCCTTGTCAGAGAAAAGACCGCTACAGTATCTGTAAGGTTCTTCTCCATAAGGGGTAATTTTTGTGAGCACAGCTGCCCACCAGAAATCACTCGCATCAGTGTAGAGGACCAAGTCATCCTCGTCTTGTGGTATTGAAAGTTTCGGGAGATTTTTGCAAATCTCTTTCAACTTCTTCATACCCTCTCGATGTTCCTCCTTCCAGATGAATGGAACATCTTTCTTCAGTAGTGGACTGAAGACCTTTCTGTGTTCTGCAAGGTTTTTGATAAACATCCCTGCAAAATTGACAACTCCGAGAAAACTTTGGAGCTGCTTCTTCTCCTTGAGATCTTCTGGAAAATTCCAGACCTTTTCCACAATATGATCTTGTAGAATGATTCCAGATTCATCGATCTCGATTCCCAGAAACTCCATCTTCTGGGTGGCAATGACTGCCTTCTTTTCAGACAGCACTAGTCCTTCTTGTTGACAAACATCCGCAAAGATCTCCAGATGCCTGACATGTTCATGAATGTTCTTTGATGCAATAAGAATGTCATCAATATAAACAAACATAAACGAAGAATAATCCTTGAAGAGATTATCCATCTTCCTTTGGAATATCTGAGGCGCATTGGCTAACCCCATTGGCATGACATTCCAGACATAATGTCCTTGTGGAGTTGAGAAGGCTGTGAACTTCTTACTCCTTTCCTCCATGCGAATCTGGTAAAAACCTGACTTGCAATCGAACTTTGAGAATACCCTTGCACTTCGGATGCAATTAATGAGGTGTTCTCTGCTTGGGATGAAATATCCGTCAAACTCAAGAATGTCATTAATTCCTTTGTAATTAATGACCAGTCTTGGTTTTCCTCGCTTGATCTCCCCATGATTCCTCACCAGAAATCCAGGACTGCTGTAGGGTGATCTTCCTTCTTCGATCAGCTTTAAATCAAGGTGTTCCTTGATTATACCCATCATATCCTGTTGATCTCGAGGGTTCATCAGGATAGGTCTGAACCTTACGAACTCATGCTCCTTTCCAGTTTTAACTTTCAGGGTTGCTCTGAGCTGGTTCTTGTCCCACCATGCCAAAGGATTCTCATGGTAACACCTCTGAATCCTCCTTTTGACGTCGGCAATGGACACCTGTTCTTCTTCCTTGATATCTTTGTGTGATATCAGGGATACTTTGAGGATTTGAGTTTCTTCCTCAGAGAGATTTGGGAATCCCTCAGTTCTGCATTTGAGCAAAACTTCTCCGAATCTCCTTTGATCCTTCATCTGGGGTCGCCGGAGTCTGCCATCATCACCACGCTTGCTGCGGAATTTGATTGGCATTGATCGATGAAAAGCTCCATTGAGCCTTTGCACAATGATTTTGTGATCACAATTTGTTGTGAACACTAGCCTCCTGGCTTCATTGTCCTGTATGTACCTCTTGAAGCTTTGCAGAAAATTATTTCCGAATAATATATCTGCTCCGGTATCATGGAAATAAATTGGTGGAGTTTTGACCTTGTACCAAGGTGTCTGTCCTGCTCCGCCGATCAATATTTCCGTTTGTTTTACTCCTTTTGATAGAAGCAAAATCTTTTTGGAGAAATCCCTTCCTGCAATTCGAGGTAGATCTTCTTCCACTTCTGCTGGAAAGACTCCTCGTTTTGCTGTACAGATTCCTGCTCCCGAATCCACATAAGCAGCAAAATACTCTGCTTTGAATTTCTCATATAACATCCCTACAGAGATGTATATCGAGAATGGGCTTGTCACTGGATCATCACTCTTTGGCGTCCAATGGTAATCTCCATTCCTCCTGATTTCCATGACCATGGTTTATATTTGTCAAGGAAATCTCGTCCTAGGATCAGGACATCTGCTTCTTGTCCGGCTTGGCCTTCGGTTTGGATTTCAAAACCTCCAACCTCCAGAGTTCCGATGTATCGGTTGTCTTCCTGGATTTGCCAAATAATACAACGAACTACAAGGAAACTTGTTTTCCCTGCTTGTTGCATCAAATCTTGTGGAAACTTGCCTCCATCCTTCGGGACATTTGAGCTTGATTCTCATGTCCTGAGCTGGTGTTTCCTGGATCACCCTTCTCTCATATGATTGAGAGAAGCTCCTTGTTATAGGCCCTGAAGTTAGCCTATTTCCTTGGAATGATAGCCTTGGTGCTCCTAGTCTGAGACTCTGAGTATGGCTAAGCACCGGCTTGTCTCCAATGTCGATGTCGATTTCTCTGATCTGAGAAATCTCTACTCGGCTTGGATTGACTGCCTTGGCAACCTCCTTGAATATTTCTGGAATTTCAATATATTCTTTACCCAGAAATAACTCCGTGTGATGGGAATTTGATAAGGCATACGAGACTTGATAAGTCAGTGAGTATGGCCTATTTCCATCCGTCATGTATTCCTTCTTCTTGTAGTCCTGATAAAGAGTCAGGGCTCGGCTGAAGGATGAATCTTGTAGATTATAAGCGATTTGTGGATAAAACTCGGTTATAATCTTCTTAGCATAGAGATTGCCTGAAAAGGCTCCAAGAATTGATCCTCTGGCATCTCTGATCCTTTTGTCGCAGAGTGCGACATCAATTGGTTGATCCGTCCCTGGGAAAAGGGAAGATTTGATTACCAACTGAATTGCTCCAATATGAATCCATTTCATCGTATTTGCGACTTCTGGCTTCATTTTCTTGAGATCCTGCCTTATTTCTTCGGCTGGAACCAGCTGGATTTCCACCTGATTACTTGTGATCTCAATTGGAAGCGCCATTTCTTGGCTTGTGACGCCAAAATAGACATGATGCTTCCTTTTAGTTGGAATCAAGCTATGTAGAACTCGATTCAATCTTCCATTGGAAAACCCTTGATAGGTTTGAACCTCTTCGGTTTCTTTCTTGAGTTTTCTCACGAGCTTTTTCACCACTTCTTCTTGTGGAATCAGGAAATGGCTGGTAAATCCATTCTGATCCTCCTTCTGGGTGTGGTGAACCTCTTGCTCTTCTTTAGTCTGACTCGTCTCCGGTTGATCCATCGGTCATCTCCGAATCCTCAGAACTAAAGACCTCTTCTTGCTCATATATACTCTCATCAGAGGATATATCATCGAATTGATATACGGGTATCAATTCCTGGTGGTAGATAGCGTCTTCGATATCCGATGTGGATTCGAATCTTCTTATCTTCTTTTTCTCGTTGTCTGGGCAATTGGTAGAAATATGTCCCTTTGCACCGCACGACCAGCAGTTGCAATCCTTGAAACTTTCATTTGCTTTGGCCTGAGTGCGCCTGAAAGTTTTTCTCGCCGGGATTCTCTTTTGATTTGAGAATCGGTTTCTTGATGGTCCGCTCCGTTGGCCTGATTTGTAGGAGCGTGCCTTCTGTCTGGTCCACATAGTTCTTGGTTTCCAAGAACTTCTTCTGGACTTTCTTTCATAGGGTTGGTACCTATGTTTCTTTCTGCTCCTTCTTTGATACAGCAACTCAGCACCAATCTCTGTTGGAAGATCAATGTTGTCGCACATCAATGGGGATTTCTTGTTGAGTCTCCTCAATCTCTTGAGATTCCTCAGGTCCGCCGCCTTCTGGCACCATTCGGACAGCTTCTTGTGAACATAAGACATCCTTCTTGAAGCACTATCAAGTGGATACCCTCCTGGTGAAACATACTCATTGATGAGCATCTCTCTCCATGGACTTGGAAATTTTGGAAAGAAGAGGTCCATGGCCTTCTGATCTTCCACTTCACCCATATGGACATATAGGGTGTACAGACGCAGAAATTCATCGAGAGCTTTGGGCTCTAGCACCATCAATCTTAGATTGTAAAGTGCCTGTTGATATTTCTTGCGCTTCTCCTCTGCGGATCCTTCGAAAAAACTCATTCCCAAGAAATGGATTTTAATCTGTTTAGTAATCTCCTTAATGATGTCATATAATGACGTACTACTAAACAACTCTTCCCTGGTTAAAACTTCAAGTTTTTCCCAGTATTGTTTTGCCATCCCTGCCAAGCTAGCTTCGAAGACTCTGGCAAATTCTTTTTTGTCGTAATCAATTGTAGCAACTACGACTTTTAATGATGAAGCCCATTCGTCGATGAGACCCTCCCATTCTTTGAAACTGGCTTCGTCAAGGTTGAGAATCAATCCGTATGGATGGATTGGTTCTAGTGTGACCTTTCCTACAGGAGTATCCTGCATCTGAGGCCTCCGTCGCCTGGTTCTTTGGAACTGGCTTGCATCGTCTTGAGCTGACCCCTTTTTTGACGATTCTCCTTCTTGAGGCTCGGTTTTAGGAACCTCATCTCCTTGGTTCATCTTTAGATCAACCATATTGAGGTTAGCAAAAGATTCTGCTAACTCTTGTAGATCTTCTAATCCGATTCTGTCAAGGCTATTCATGATATTTGCCTTTCATGATTCGGATTATGTCCTTCGGCTGCAACTCATTGGGTGCTGCATCGAATATAGATGGATTCGTCGGGTCTTTGGACCATTGATTCCGAATTTTTCCAGAACATGGTTTTCGCCTTTCGATCTCCTCCATTCTTGCCTGGATATCACGCAAGAGGGTTAGTATTTCCTCTTGTTTGAGTGATATTCTGCTTATCTCCATCGGTAGATCATACAGCTTGATGCCATAATATTCCACCATCTTTTGAATCTCCCGCAAGTTGACGTTGTCGGAAGAGCTTGGCTCGATCTTTTGGTAGTTTGGATAAACTACTCCCGCCTTGTCTTTTGGTTCCATCAATCGTGTGACTGATGGGCCTCGTCCCTGTTTCGTTCAATCGCCGCTCTGGCTGCGGCCATTCTCATGAGATGCTCATGATAGAATTGGATACTCGCGATAATATCGCGAATAAGCTCGATATCTCCTCCTCGTCTTAGGTTGGTTACGAGGACTCGATTGTTCCATTTGAGATCGCTAATAAAGCGACTGGTTTCTATCTCCAAATTTTGGAGAGAGTTCCTGTAGTGTACACATCTCGGACACTCGTCCGGATCCATAAACTTTAAATGGAGTCTCCTCCCACATGGGTTATTTATAAAATAAATTAAATATAATATAATTCCTCAATTTTAACCCGCTCTGATACCATTTTAAGGATCGCGGGGATGCATATGTTATAATTAGGGTGATTTGAAAAGAAAGTTTGAAAAATGGGGTTGTTGTGTCATTTATTTGGTGATGGGGTCAATTTCAGAGTTTCAAGAAAACCAGGGGTATGATTTTAAATAGTCAAGAATAAAACCATGGGCAATTTGAACACATATCAAAGTATTTGATATAATTTGGATTTTTAGAAGTTCATGGGGAAAATGGATTTTGAGCATAGTTGGTGATATTATATGCAATTATCCCTAGATATTACTATTAATTTTTATCTAGACTTGTTAATATTTATGATTCCTATTAGGATTAGAACTCTTTTTTATCATCTTTATTTCTCATTTTATTAGGAAATATACATAAAAATTTAATTTTTATACTTATCAAAAACTCCCCACTAGTGTATAAATAGGGGACTAATTCCCTACCCCAATAATACGAACACAATACCTTCTTTGGGAGAAAGCTTGGCGGCGTAGTTTATAAGTAGTCAGACTTCAAATTTTCAGGTATTTCTTTTCTAATTTACCGAACCAGCTTCACATTAGATTTAATTAGGAAGAAATAGAGTTTTATTTTATTACTACATATAGTGATATGTGGAATAGATATAGTTATTGTCGGTAATCTGTGAAAAATACTTTGATTAAATTTTCTATGTACAGCTCCATGATTAATTCCTATTTACGAGGAAGGACTTTTCTTTTATAATAAGAAATTATTTTTGCTATTGTTTGTTTTATTCTGTCAATTGAGAGATAGCTAAGTAGGAGTTTTTTTAATTAGTTAACCAAACCTTGAAATTTTTAATATGCTTCGAAAATTATGGTCGATGGGTTAAGTCAAACAAATTTTCTTCTTTTTATATATACATAAACTCATTAATCAGATTTTGAAGTACTAATTTTAGTTTATAACTGTATGTCCATTATGTATTTATATACTAATATATATTTGTGAATTGGCAATATCTTTTATAAAATTATTTTGATAAAACCTAAGTTTTATTTAGGTTTTTATTGATTTTATATTAGGTGCGGTGCGATTAAGATCCTCATATCAGAACTGATTTGATTGTCTTCGTCTTTAAGGTGAGGGATCATATGCTTGTGGTTATATTCATGTATGTTTGAATATACTTTTAAATTCATGTTTGATTATACTTGCTCAGCCATGTTCAGATACATGTTCAGTATATCATGTCCAGATATATGATCAGAAATTCAACCATCTAGAGATACATGCATGTTCAATATATCATGTCCAGATACATGTTCAATATATCATGTCTAGATACATGATCAGTTTTAGGGTCTTTCAGTTCGCCCATCAGATTTTCAGTATGTGTATGACAATGTGAATTATTTGCATGTTTAAGCGTATGCGAATATGTGCATGGTTCCTCACTGAGTATATTTTTAATATGCTCATTCCTTATCTTTTCCTGTAACAGCCCGGTTCCACTTGACGACTGTCCCCACAGATCAACACGAGTCTTTTCTAGCGTGTTTTGTCCTCACTCGCACGCTCCCTAAGAAACTTCCCACGGGATCACCCATCCTGGAATTGCTCCAAGTCAAACACGCTTAACCTTGGAGTTTCTTCCACGTGGGCACCAGAAAAGAAGATGCATCTTTTTAGTATGAGTAGCACCTATAAAATCATTTAAGCTCTCTTCGAATATGCAGTCCCATAACTGCATATTCTTGGAATCCCTCTCGCTCGGGTGTGTTCCGGTTCATCCCTGCGCCCCTCCGCTTGAAAATCTTAATCGGAGCCGTTCCTTGTCCGTGCTTCTTTGCACCGGCGATCACTCCATACTTCGTCCCCGTGCGTCACAGGCCCACTAGCTTCCGCTTGGTTCTTCCCCGAACCACACCGTATTGGGAGAGGTTCGGCTCTGATACCACCAGTAACAGCCCGACTCCAGTTGACGACTGTCTCCACAGACCAACACGAATCTTTTCTAGCGTATTTTGTCCTCATTCGCACGCTCCCCGAGACACTTCCTAAGGGTCACCTATCCTAGAATTGCTCCAAGCCAAACACGCTTAAACATTGGAGTTTCTTCCATGTGGGCACTAAAAAAGAAGATGCACCTTGTTAGTATGAGTAACACCTATTAAATCATTTAAGCTTTCCTCAAATATGCAGTTTCATACCTGCATGTTCTTGGAATCCCTATCGCTCGGGTGTATACCTAATACTTCATCCGTCCTGTAAAAATAGTCCTATGAGGAAGCGACACGAGTTTTAATAAAAGTGATTAAGTTTGTTGTGAGTGAAAAACGTATCCCACCATAAAGATATGGTTAATAATGATAATTAATTGTATTGTGAGTGGAGAGAGGATCCCACCATTTGGTAGAATGTGTAAATAAGTTAACATATGGAGGGAGGGTAATGTATTGTGAGGTAGTGTCCATAAATGGATAATGACTATTTTATGTGGACACTCCAAATGAAAAATTAGGACTATTTTTACAGGACGGAAGGAGTATTTAAATAATTTTCACCAACCTACTTTATATACTTTTTACACATTTCTTAATCCTTGTGCCCGAAAGTTATGGAACACTTCTATTGGGACGGAGAGAGTAATTTTTAACTCAAAATGTTTGTTTGTATTTTGTTATTAATTAAGAGGGCATGATTTACGATTTATTTGTGAAATAAATTTTTTATTGAAATATGTGAAGCATTTTAGGAATATACTAAACATGTTCATAATATAATAGAGTGTGATAAACAAGAAAAATGTATTTTCCGCCCAAAAATCATTAGCCGGCGGCACTAGCTCGATGAGGATGATGATGGAGGTCTCTGGCGCTGGCCAGAATCACGCCTCGAACTGCGACGTCGTGACTCAACCTGAATAGAAACCTCACTGGGGTCCCCACCACTGTAACGTGGTCGAGCTTGCCTAAGACCAAAGGCGTTCGGTCCTCGAAATACAACACCTAAATCATTGTCACCTGTCACCGATTGCCAGTAATCTGTCGTTAGCTCATAGTCATCCGGGGTCAGGTCGTAAATCTCTCCACCCTATAATAATAGAAAAAAAAACATAAACATGTTATATAATAATTTTCACCAAATACACGGGTAATAAATAGTAATGTATATTATTACCCTTATTTCAAATAAGGGTTGTAAATCAACTTTGGTAGACTTCTTGAAATGCCACCTCATGCATCTAGGGTACAAACCCGATGTATGAATGCCCACAGCTGCACCTAATCCGGGAACAACCTCAAGTGCCCAAACAAATAAGCATAAGAAGGACCGTAAAAGTGGTACTTTTGAACTGGACTCATCTGCTTCATCCAGTAATTGAGGGACCTATAAGCGTACGCTCCCCATGGAAATCTAGAAAATGCGTACAAGTCATCTACTAAAGCCCATGTCCACGGCTCCACGTGTCGTGACAAGTCCACTCCCAAAACAAATGCGTGTAGCACCAACAAGTGGGCCACACGAAGGTAGAGCGAGCCATCGGGGTCCAAAATTCGATGCTGCTGGTCAAAAAATATATCGCTCAAAGCCGCGACCGATGAATGCTGACCACCACAAAATCGTCTGAACGCTATAACGTTGCTCAAATCGTGGTGTACAGTGGGATCAAAAGTCGATGTCCCGAATATCAATCCAGTCACAAGAGCAAAATCTCTCGATGAAAAGCAAATTCTCCTCCCATTGATGAAGAACCACATATTCTCATCATTGTCGCCTCCCATCTTAATATGACGAGAAACAACATGGTGCAAAGCCATGTTGTATTTGTGCCCCGGCTCCCAACCCAATAGCATACCAAAACATCCTTGTCTGAATGTGTTTGCCAATGCCTCCCCCCAACCACATTCAGTGTCTCCACTAATCGAGTCAAATAAGAGATTTTGTAGTATGTGCTAATCTGAGACTTTACATTGATAGTCTGGGGCCTCCAATAAGGAATAATATCCTATTTCATAACAACAATAATTCAATTTAATCAACAAAAACACAAATATTATTTCAAACATCTAACAATTAATGACAGTATAAACTAAAATACAATATAAAGAGTGGGGGAAACTATATTACTCTCTTCGTTCACAAAAAATAGTCCTAATAAGGGATGACATGGATTTTAATAAAAATAATTATTGTATTGTGAATAGGGAAAGAATTCTATTTGAAAAGTAGTGTTTATAATGATAATTAATTGTATTGTAAGTGGAGAATAGGGCCCACCATGTGATTGATAATTTCCAAAAAAAAAGAAAGAAACTAATTTTATGAACATCCCAAAATAGCAAAAAGAGACTATTTTTTGTAGACGGCTGGAGTATATCATTAGTCGTCCAAAATTCGGCATTTTAAGCCATTAGCCGTTGGCATGGTTTGTCGACGGTTAATGGCGTAAAATGCCAATTTTTGGACGACTAATGATATATTAATCAATCAAATAAATTCACAACATAAATAAAATATTAAATATTCACCAAACAAAAACTATATCGTTCACCGACTATTTCCTACCCAATTATATAGATTACTAAATATTATGCGTGGAGAATACCTATAAACGAATTAATTAATTTCATAAATTCGTAAAACACAAATAAAAAATATTAAAAATTTGACAAAAAATTAACATAACAATACATATACCATTTAAATAGTAGTGTTAGCTATAAAATGCCATTAGCCGTCGAAAAGTAAGCATTTTATGGCATTAGGCGTCGACGAACATTGTCGACGACTGCTGCTGTAAAATGCATATTTTTCGACGGCTAATGTTTTTCATCAATCTCTTGCTATTTCCTACCAAAATACATGTATCCCTAATTTTTTTGCTTATCCAACACAAATAATTCGAGTAAATAATGCTTATAATATAAAAATTGTGCTAAAATCCAACAAACTAAAAATTCAAAAGATAATAATGATGTTAAAAGATTGGATTCTTGGTTTAAAGAAGCAGCCATGAAGTAATTTGTGTAGAAATTTCTTATTTATAAGTGAACCTCAACTTTGAATTACCGTCCACCACGCTACCGGACACTCTTTTGAATTACCCGTGCAACTTGACGTTAAATGAGCCGTGAATTACCACTTTTACGGACACTCTTTCACTCTCGCAATAATAATTGAATGAGCAAACCCAACAATAAGTGCAATGAGCCGTTTGAAATGTGTGGGACGACTACACCATGTTTACTTTCTTTTTAACCTAAAATTTTATCCAATGGCCCTACCCACTACCCCATCAGTCGTGCCAATTATTTTGAAAAATAATTAAAACCTGTGAAGCCAAATTCAGCGTGCCAATTACTTTTTCAAAAGAATCAAACTCGTGAAGACAGACATTAGCCGTGAGTTGTGCTACCAAAGAGTGAGATTCTTTTATCAAAAGCCATTTCTCCTCCTGTATCTATAGCCGTGTGCATGAGAATAAAACCAAAAAAATAAAAATGGCGCTGCAACAATTAAATTCAAAAGGTAGTAGAATCTTCTATCAATTTTGGTGTCATATGATTGAAACTACATTTTTTTATAGTTAAAATGTGTTAAAAAGTACAAACATGACTGTGACATTAAGGATAGAAATGATACTTTATATTAATTTGGGTAGATTGAGTATATAAGTTATAAAGGTGATTATTTTTTAGTCGAAATTTAAAATGCCCCATCCCTTATGTTTTTTTTGAAAACTGCCCTCTCTTACTATACAAAGCAATCCATGCCCTAATTGTGTGAACCACCGAAAATACCCTTTGAATGTGATGGTTGTGCATGTTTTCCACAAAAGGTCTTACACATCTATGACAAAGTCTTACAAAAGTTGTTAAAGTGTAAGAAAAACATCAATGTCATCAATTTAAAGATTGAAATCGGTCAAATAAGTGTTGGAAAAAGTGAAAGATTGAAACAAAATATAATATTTATTTATTTTTGAATTAAAATCGAAGGTTTTAGAAGTAAATCGTAGGCTAATTCTTATTTCAATAGCAAAGATGATCTAATCGTTGCAATCGGTCTGTGGAACATGAAGTAGGGCAAGGAATTTTCTATCACCAAATCAGACAGCAGACAAATTTACTTCAAGTGCAAGCATTCAGATAAGTGCCCCTTCAAGTTCAGTGCATCGTCTCAAGATGGATCCATTTGGGAAGTGTATAAGTTTACCAATGAGCACTCATGCGACGGTGATCTAGGGCGCGTAAAGCGAATAAAGGCCCCCGCAAAAGTCGTTGCAACATATTTAGCACAGAAAATACATGACGATTGTGAGATCTTGAAGCCGAAGGCCATCCAGCTGGAGCGGCAACGTGAGTTTGGCGTACAGATCAAGTACGATGTTGCATTGCGAGCCCGTAATCGAGCGACTGAGATGGTTTATGGCCGACATGATCAGTCCTTCGAGATGCTGCCTAAGTACTTATACATGTTGAGACAATCTAATCCTGGTTCGTTGGTGGAGTGGAAAGTTGATACTGATGGCCGATTCAAACACTTATTTGTTGCTCTTGCAGCTTCGGCTAGTTGTTTCATGTTCAACTTACGGTCAATGATTGTAGTCGACGACACACACTTTAAGGGCAAGAATAGGGGTATTCTGTTTGTTGCAGTGACGAAGGACGGTAACGAGAGTTTATTCCCACTCGCGTATGGTGTTGGCCCGAAAGAGAACGATGAATCGTGGATGTATTTCATGTCGCGCATTCGACGTGTTTATGGGCAAGCCAATCCACTTTTGATTGTCTCTGATCAACATATCTCCATTGCCAATGCTATCAGGAATGAGTTACCAAATGCCACCCACGGCCTATGCTACTACCATTTGCAAAATAACCTGAAGCATTACGGTAAGGTAGTGGTAGAGTTGTATCGACAAGCTGCATTTGCGTACGAGAAATCTGAGTTCACTAGGGCTATGAACGCCCTAAAGGTTATGAAGAGAGTCGCGTACGATAAACTAATGGGGATTGGGCCGGAAAAGTGGGCTCGTTCGATGTGTCTTATGCCTGTGCAACGGTACAGTTTTATGACATTAAATGCTGCTGAAGCTTTTAATGCCAGTTTGTTGTGGGCAAGAAGACTTCCTATCTGCTCAATGTTAGAGGCAATCAGACTTGTTATTGAGAAATGGTTCAGCGAGCGAATAAGAGCTGCACAACAAAACGAGGAACCCTTGACTGCTGAGGCCAGTAAAAGGGTAGCTATTGATGTCCAAAAAAGTCGTCAATACACTGCACAAAGGTTGAGTGGCCGGAAGTATAAGGTGCAAACTGCTGACAGAAGCTTTAAGGTGGATCTGGAGAAGAAAAAATGCGAATGTCGAGCATTTCAGCTAGACCAACTGCCATGTTCTCATTCAATCGCTGCAATAAGGTACGAGCATTATCTCTAAGGCGGGTTCATTGAAATGTAAATATGTTCTAATGTTCGTTATATTGATTATTGTCGGAGGTTGTTTTTATAGTGAGACAGGTGATACGATCGCGGAGTATGTAGACGCTTACTACACGAATGAATTTCTTATCGATAGTTACTCTGGCGAAGTTAATAATCTCCCGCCGAGACACCAGTGGTTAATTCCTGAGTACATCGCTGAGAGTGTTGTATTACCTCTGATTGTAAAAGGACAATCGGGGCGCCCAAAAGAAGGTAGACATCGAGGTGGTGGTGAAGGCAACAGCACACAAGCAGATGAGTCTTCTAGTATCAGGCGTCGTAAACCAAAGAAGTGCAGCATCTGCCATGAAGAAGGACACAGCAAGAGAACGTGCGCTGGCAAGGCGACTGAGCCCAGGAAGTAGTGGTTCGTATTTGTGTGTTGTAACAGTTAATGATATTGATTGAATTATCTTATTATTCGATAAGCTGAAATGATTAACTGGAAATAAAGTTCGTTGAATAACCAAATAAACCACACATGAATATAACAATATACAACACTATGTAAAACCAAGTCTAGTGAATCGGGCATTCGCAGTTTCGCAGTTTCCCGGATCTACTGAATGACGAGCCGGCTCGTGGGGTCGAGCATCCCTCACAGGGCCCCGAACACTCTGACTGCGAGTCATACGAGGTTGTCTAGCTACATCCTCCTCGTCCCCGCGCTCCTCCACAACACGAGCTCTGGTGTGCTGTGGAAATTGGACACCCCGAGCTAATGGGTTCTCAGGGGATTTGAATCTCACCGAGAGTTCGCCCGGTGTCAGCGCTGATATGAAGTAGTTACTCTTCATCTCGTGTTGATCGGGGTTCAGACCCAGGACACCACCCTAGAAAGCAGCATAGATAATATCTTAGAACATAAGTATAACCAGTAACGGTGAAACACTAAATCTAAAATAATTGATTACCTGTCCCTCAAATAGATCTCGCAAACCATGAAGCCGGGGCTTACCCCTGAAATTCCATCTCAAACATCGAGGGTACGCTGTCGGATCACCACTAGATGCTGCCACCATCTGTTCGAAGCCCGGGACGCGCTCCAATGCCCAGACATATAAAGCCCACGAAGGACCGTAGAAGTGATACTTCTCGCCGGTTCCTATCTCTGTCGTATAATGGCATAACGTCTTATATGAATACGCGCCCCAGGGGAATCTATCAAATGCATCCAGATCATCCACCAACACCCAAAGCCACGGCTGTACCCGCGTATCCAACCCAAGAACAATGGTGTGAGCCACACACACGAGGACAGCACGAAGGTACAGGCTCCCATCCTCATCATCTACTCGACGATCCAAATTGCACACGCGTTTAATGAGCGCGTGTATGGTCATGGTTCGCCCACCGCAGAATCGTCGGTATGCCTCCACGCGACTACAGTCGTGCTGTAATGTCGCATCGAACATCGTTGGACCGAAATTGAGCCCAGTCACTAATGCGTAGTCCGTGGGGGAAAATCTGACTCGTGCTCCGCACAGAAAGAAGCACATCTCATCGTCTTCTGACACAATCTGCCTCGATACAATATGGTGCAATGCTCTATTGCTCTTCATGCCGGGTCTCCAATCAGTGAAATGCCCAAAACATGACTCTCTAAATCTTCCCAATAACCCTTCATTGCACTCATTGCCGACCAAAATTAAAGTGCGCATCAGGTCCGGAAAAGAAGAATCCCTATAGTATGTGCTGATAGCTACCTCCGTATGGTCAATAGTGTCGGAACGAAGATATGGGACATCCGCCTATTCATTTACAAAATGAAAACCATATTAAATTCAGTAAAATATTAAAAAATAATACAAATAGAAAAATACATAAAAAAAGTAAAATATGCAGCAAAAACATGTGTCCGGCCAGTGAATTAACTAACAAACACTGTTAAACAAGGCAATCAACACTTAAACAATTTAATTCATAAGCAATACTAATTCAATAATTAACACTTAAACAATATAATTAAATTAAATTCAGTACAATAGTTATAATTACTATAAACATAACAGTAGATAAAATAGACGATTTTCTGCCGATATATAATGTGTCCGGCCGGTGAAGTTGTCAGAAAAATGTGTCCGGCCAGGAACATTTTTTCTAAACAATGTTCCGGTCGGACACATTTTTCCGGCCACTTAGTCGGCTGGACACATCTTTTTTATTCGTGTTTTCATGTTTTATACACAATTTAAAAGTTAAAAGTTAGAAAAAAAACAAATTCTATATCAAAAATGCCTAATTCGGAAACTCATCTACATCAAAATGCACAAACTAATATCTCATCTATATAATTTCATAAAGCAATACTAATTCTCGACAAAATGAACATTGTTAACTTCATATATAATTTTATACCAGCCAATATATATAAAACAATTCATACCAAGCAATTATTCGTTCAAAAAATATTAATTAATTAACTACTCAAATAATTATTCGTTAAAAAATTATGAATTAATTATCAAACACTGTTACACAATATATATATAATTAACACTTAAACAGGAGTCTAAAAATTAAACAATATAATTCTCCAACCAATACTAATTCAATAATGAAACACTTAAACAATACTCCCTCCATCCCTGAAATGGCTTCCTCTTTGGGGACGGCACGAGTTTTAATAAAAAGTTGGAAAGTGTATTGATAGTGGAGAAAAAATGATATAATTATTGTTGAAAGTTGTGAAAAGTGTTATAATTAGTATTGAGAGTGGTGAAAAGTAAAAAGTAAGAATAATAAAATATTATTAGTGATGGGGTAGGTTTCCAAAAATGGAAAGAAAGAAAGAGGAAGTTATTTGGGGGACGTCCCAAAATGGAAAAAGAGGAAGTTATTTTAGGGACGGAGGGAGTATAATTAAATTAAATTCAGTAAAATAGTAAATAATTAATTTGGAGATACAAATAGACAAAATAGAAGTGTTTATGACTATAAAGTATTTGTCCGGCCGGATACATTTTCGGTAAACAATCTACCGGCCGGACACATTTGTCCGGGCAGATCCCCGGTCGGACAGATTCTTCATAGGCATAAAATAACCTATATTTTTCAATTTCAATACCTGTTGAGAAGATGAAGCTGCCATGGATTTGTTCTCAGACAGATTCTCTCGCGTGAATGAACTCCAAATATGTTTCTCACCACTGTCCGACCGTTCTTTCACCTCTTTATCTCTCTCGGCTATATTGTGCTGAATATTAAAGGTTGAGGAAAGTTAATAATATTAGATGAATGAGTAGATTTGACCGAGATATATGGACAAAAAAAGGAGTGTATATCAGCTATTGTTTTACTTGTTTATCACAAGCGAATCTTTTTTTATTTTCAAAGATTCAATCAAGAATGATTTGGCCGAGATACAATCTATTGCAGCCTTGGAACTTAACAAATAAAGTGGTCAAATATTGCCTTCAAACACTCAATATTTTGTCATTTTATGGTCGGCTACATGCTACAAAGAATATACTAATAATTATAAAAAGAAACAAAAAGAAACACGACCGAACACATTGCATGCATTCCATAATTAAAAGTTAATTGAACTCAAAATTGATTTTCAAAATTTTAAGATAATTCAAACGAGTAGATACACGACCGGACACATTGTGTATGCTCTCTCAAAAATAAACCTGCAATATAATAATTCATACCAAGCAACACTAATTCAATAATTAACACTTAAATAATATAATCAAATTAAATTGAGAAAAATAGTAATAATTAATATAAAGATACAAATAGATAAAATAGAGAATTTTATGTCGATAGAGAATCTGTCCGGCCGGTGAAATGCTCGGAGAAATGTGTCCGGCCGGATACATTTTAAGTAAACAATAAACCGGTCGGACACATTTTTCCGAGAAAATTACCGGTCGGACAGATATTATTTAGGTATAAAATATTTTATTTTATTCAATTTCATAAAAAAAAAATGTGCTTTGAACAAAAATGAGGAAGCTAATAATATATTCTATCTCTCTCGGTTATATTGGTGAGTTAAAAAAATGAGGAAACTAATAATATATATTATATAGATTGAAGGAGTAGATTCTATAAGATATATGAACAAAAGAAAGAAATAGAGTGAAGCCGATACAATCGGCTTTATGTCTATCACAAAGAGAATCAAATTTTTTCAAAGATTGTCTCAAGATACCAATAATACTTTTTTTCATTTTAAATATATGAATATGAATATATAAATATATAGTAACGTTCAAAAATATATATACATACATACACACGCTCGGACACATACAAAGTGTTAATGAATGATGTCCCGGGAAAAGGTCAAAAAAAAAGAAAAAAGGAAAATAAAAAAAAACTTAAATAAATGCATTCGGTCAGCATCACTAATTCTTGTAAAAAAATGCATTGAAAGTGATGAGTGTGTAAGAGTGCGTAAGAAGTGTGAAATGATTACATTTGATGTTGACCCAATTAAGGGTAATTTAGTCTTTTAGGGCATAGATTGCTTTCTATGATAAGAGAGGGAATTTTTCAAAAAACACATAAGGGATGGGGCATTTTTGCCCATTAACACATTATTTTTTATAGATAACTTATCAAAGTGGGTATTTTAAATTCTCACCCAGTTTTAAATATACTGAATAATATTTAAAAAATTCACACAAAAAAATTCCATGTATTACACGGGCATAACAGTAGTAAATAAAAACTTCTACTCCATCTACAAACTTCGTAATTAAATTACCACTTTCATGACATCTATACATCCACCCTCGATTTAAACTCATTTTTCTATGTCTTGAAAAATGTTTTAGAATAATCAATAATTAATATTGTCGACTTTATGCTTTTATGGGCATGCCATAAAAATGATTATTGTTATAAGAAAAAGTACTTCATCCGTCCACTTGATCTTGTCCTATTTTTCTTTTTGGGTTGTCCCATTGATCTTGTCATGTTTTATATTTGGTAAGGATTTTACACTACAAACAATATGATCTATCACATTTACATACTTTTACTACACTAATTATACTCTCCTTAATAACCGTGCCCCAAAGAAATGGGACAAGCCTAATGGGACGGAAGGAGTAATTATTACTCCCTCCGTCCACCAAAAGTATTCCACTTTGGCCAGGCACGGAGTTTAATAAAATGTGTGATGATATTGATGTAGTGGAGAAAGGGTCCCACCACTTTATGAGATGTGTGGTTGAGATTGAATTTGGGGTGGGTTTTTTTGTAAATAAAGAGTGTTTGTAAGGATAAAATATAAAGGTGGATGGTGGGACCATGGCTTAAAAAGGAAAGTGGAATACTTTTTGCGGACGCCAAATATAATAATTGTAGAATACTTTTGGCGGACGGAGGGAGTAATATAAAGAAAAGTAATGTTTCAAAAACATTACTTTTTTTTCTATGTCGATTATTACTTTTCATCACAATAATAAGTAGTTCGAATAATTCATATTTTTCAACCAGTTATGGCAATGCAACAGAGGGCGCAAGCGCGGAGCGAAGGGCGCGGCGGCTGTGTACTTATTTTGGTAAAGTAATTATTAGTGTAACAAAAAGTAATTATTTAGTGTGCGTGTGTTGGCCAAGCGGTAAGAGGTTAATGCCTAAGGCCAAAGGTCTTGGGTTCGAGTCCCCTGTTTCAAAAAAGTAAATATATTTATATAAAGAAAGGTAATGTTTCAAAAACATTATTTTTCTTAATGTCGATTATTACTTTTCATCACAACAATAATTAACTTGACTCGTCTCACTTATACATGCGATGATAATTTATGTTTGTGTCAAAGTTAAGGCATTAGAGTTTACAAAATAAAATCATGGCGCCGACTCCGCCATCAGCAACCTAATCTCAAATATCATTATACATAATCAAATTAAAAAGAATAATGTTTAACATAACAATCGTGCTCCATCTCTCTCCCACCGGCTACATAATCATGCTCAAAATAAATAATTTGATATTTCATTAAATCATATTCAATCATGCTCAAACAAACCATGCTCCCCATCTCTCCCCTACCCATGGCACAGCATAAGCATATTCAAGCTAGCTAATCATGCATTCAATCTACAAAATAAGTATGGAATCTAATTCGAACTAGTTGCAACATCCACAATGCATTAATTCAACCTAATCTAGGCAGTTGCAACCTATTCTAGGCTTCTAGCTAATCAAGCTAACTAACCTAATCAAACTAAAAGGCATTAATTAAGATAATCATATTGATACATCTACTAAACACTTCAAATTACTCCTCCCGTCCCTAAAAATTGAGTTTTAAGAAAAAATGTGATAATTGTGTTTTGAGTGGAGATTGGGTCCCACACCTTTTGTAAATAGTTAGTAGGGATAAAATTTCTTTAGTATATAAGTTTGTAGGGTCATTTCTAAATAAGAAAAGACCATAATTTTTAGAGACGTGCCGATATGGTAATAGCAAAGAGAGTACATCCTAATATACAAACTTCATCTAGCAAATTATATCCACGTGTTAAACCATTTAAAAGAGAGAGAGAGAGAGAGAGAGAGAGGAAAAAAAAAAACTAACCTCGACAACCGGTGTTGTGCAACGGGACGGCGCCAACGAGCAGTGGGGCGACAACAACGGGCAGCGAGGCGGTGGCAAGGCAGCTGTACCTACTATCAAAAGAGTGAGAGACAGAGAAAGAGAGATAGAAAGAAAGATAGTAAACGGCAGCACGTAGCGGGGCAGCAGTGGCACATGGCGGAGGGAGAGAAAAGGAGAGCAATCAAAATTCAGAAAAAAAAATATTAAAATATTAATTAACGACGAATTCACGATAGATACTGTAATTTTGAAACAAAAACAATTTTTTTTATTAAACATCAAAAAATTAACGATGGAAACTTTAAAATGAGAAGAAAGACACTAAAAATATTACTCCCTTCGTCCACCAAATGATGAATACCTATTTGGGGATGACACAAGTTTTAATAAATTAATAAAGTATGAATGAGTGGAATAAGAGTCATACTTTTATTGTTAAGTGAGTTGTGTGGGTATATTTATCAAAAAAGGAAACGATAGTGGACATACCAAAAAGGAAATATAGACCAAAAAAGAAATATGGGCACTCATTTGGTGGATGGAGGGGTTATCTTTTTTTTTACGACGGAAAGTTTTATTCGAAAAAAAATCAAAAATAATTTTCTATCATTAATCATCCTTATGGCCGAGCCTTTGATGAAGGTAGATTTTCATCGTTAATATGTTGTTAAAGTCGCGTTTTTTGTAGTGTAGACACCAGCAAGCAACCTTCTGTCTTAATGTAAGATGGTAAGTAAAGTGAGTTACAAATCAATGCTTATTTCGCATCATTAATCCTCCCAATCAACAAGAACAGCATAATTACAGTCTCAGATATATTATATACAAGAGAAAATAAAGCAACCACGACGACTAACCTTTTTTGTTGTTTCCTTTACTTTCAATCGTCGCAATGAGGTTGTTCGTGTAGCCAGCTGAGATTGAATCATCTGAATCTGTAGAATCAATACGATGTCCGGTACGAGACTTTTGAAGAGCACCAGCTCTTTCTTCAATTCTGCTGCTGGGCAATGAATGACAGTTAGATGGCGTAGCAGATGTGCTTATTTTCCTCCTCTTTGTCTGCCCAGACGAAGTGTCAGGTATACAAGTTTCACCATCGCTGTCACTATCACATATGACGATCACAACCTTTCCAGCAGCGGAAGATGAAGATACTGTCTTCTCTGCAGGCACTTCACCACCCGATTGCATTACACTCGCGTGTGAACCTGCACCACGTGCACATATAAGTTGGTTTATTTACTAAATAATCCATAAATAAAGTTGATGCTCGTAAGAAGACTCATCCAAATCCAAGTAAGAGAAATCCAGCCAGATGCATCATGATGAAAGAAAAAGAAACAATAATATCAAGACAGATGCTGCAGCAAACATGAGTTACCCTTTAAAACAGAACAGATCAGCATACCAGATACGAACACATTTCAGTGCCCATGTAATGAGTTGTTAATAAGTAGGGGGTGAATTAGGTCAGTTAAGCTATGAAGAAATCAAAAGCAAAAATTTACAAGTTAACTAATAAAACCAAACCAAATTAGTATTTTTGTTTTTATAAAGGCAAAAGAAGACCAAGGAAAATCTTTTTGGTTCTTCATTACAAATCCATTTACAGAATTGAAACCCTGAAGATAAAAATGTATTGGAAATAGACAGAGTGATAGTCACTACCAAGTTTTAATACTTCAGAGAAAGTCAGAAGTTCACAACAAAGCCTTGAAACAGAAATCAAAATGCTCCATGCACAGACAGGTACGGGAATTCTAACTCCAGCATTAACTAAACTTTAAAGTTTAAACTAAGTTCTCAGAGGAAACAAAAGAACATCTTTGGACATAAGTAAAATAAGAAGAAACGAAGGAATGCTACTGATGGCTACCAAGATTTAAACTGAGAGAGGGAACTGGTAGCATATATCTTCCTAATAATGAATTTTCCTCATATGAGTAACTGTGCTCAACACATAGATAGCACACTGATATTAAAGATAGTTCATTTACTCTCTATGACTTCATAAACCAAACAATTAGATGTACTTTTGCATAAGCCACAAAATCTATCATAGAGGACTTGTAGTTTCCTTTTGTGTATGCACTCACTCAGCAAAGGAAAGAAACATCAATTGTATTTATTGATCTCATGCACACCTTTTACTATCTGGTTAGCCTTATATGTAATAAAATCAGTCTAAATATCAGTAACAACAATAAGATTAGACCTACAAGAAGTAAAACTTGGCCTTCAGCTTATAGTTGGGTAAACTATACATAGCATGATGAGTAGTTATCCTGATATGTTTGAAATTGTTTTTCTTGTTTTAACCATAGTCTCTTCAATAAGATTCCAATGTCTTTTTGAACTCCCCAATATTTTGCTCTTTATTAATTCACTTGACCTAACGGCCTAACTCAGCAATCGAAGGTCTCAATCAAGAAGGGAGTGACATAGAAGACCACAATATTGCAAACAAAAAACTCAACTTGATATGGTAGTTTTTTAAACAAGCTCAACCACATCAAGGAATTGCTCACAACCTCTGGAAGGAAAAGCAATTGGTGAAAGTAAGGGTGTATGGATTCACCAAAAGAAATCTACACACCCTTGATGAGCAAATTAATTTTTATTTGTTTCTTTTTCTCACCTTTAGAGGTGCAAATACAACTAGCTACTTTGCTTATATCCTAATCAATTAATCATAATCTTCCCTGAATCCCTAATCATTCTTCATAAAATCAGTCATAGTTACCCCGATACGAACCATTAGACCCTCCCGAAATCAGTCATCCTAAAATCACCAGAATAAATCTTCACAAAAATAAAGAATAAATCAATAAAATATGGGCTGTGAATTACCAGAAATTGCAGGAAATTCAGGTGACTCGGTAGCCCTATCTTCTTCCGGGTTCACCTCGCCATTCTGCATATTCTTCTCCAGTTCAGTGTCAATAGCAGCTGCTGCCTCATTATTTTGGCGCTTCAGTTCCTGCACAACGCGATCAGCCTCAATCTCCTTTGCCTTCAACTCCTCTATGGTTTTATTTGCACAAAGGCTCTCTCGCCTTAATTCCTCAATCTCCTTCCCCATTTTGGCGAGCCGTTCATCCATCTCCTCGCATTTTCCAATACTCCTTACCAGCTCGTTCTCAACATCGTGTTTTTCGCTCCTCAATTTCTCAAATTTCTCGTTCGTTTGGACGATCATTTTATCCAACTCCTCACCTTTCTTCTGACTCTCTCTCAGCTTCTCCTCCAGATCACATTTCTCCAACTCCGAATAGCCCTTAGAGCGCTCCAGGAAATCAACCTGTTTCTTCAGTTCATCACATTCTCTGACAAGCTTTTCCATTTCAACTTTCATACTTTTTTCCCGCTCCATCAATGTATTCTGCACCTCATCAAACTCGCATTTGCGAAATGAGTACTTAATAAATTTGATTAGTTCCGGAATTGATGAGCTCGGATCAATCATCGGCTCCATGAGTAATGTATGTCGTAATCAAGGGCAAAAGTGGAGGGTTTCTTGTGGAGATATTTCTTTTGTGTGAAACAGTGTAACGGAGGCGAGGGCTTATGATTCTGGCAAGCTTGCAGAAATGGCGAAGGTGTGTTTGCGACTACATTTGTGCACTCTGCGTATGTGTGTGAGAGAGAGGATGGAGTCTGAGGCGTGGGAAGCTGGAAAGACACAAACTTGGCTTATTATTGCGGAATTAATTTGAATTTAATAGTATTTCGAAATTCATATGCCCGCTATTTTGCGAAGTCCGGCTCAACAATCTACTGTTACGCCTTTTATCTGGAACTAGGGTAGACCCTTGGGCCTTGGTTCCATGTCCACATATGCTACAGTAATCGACCTTATTTTTTACGATTACACTTTTGCCCCCATATTTCATGTTCAAAAAGATTCGGCTATCATCCACCCGCTGATTTGTTCCTCCATTCTTCGTCGTCGTCAAGTACTGGTAATCCCAAAAATTGGGTCAGTATATTCGCATTGATTTGGTATTTTCGCATTTAGGAAATTGAGATTCCGAAAGCTTCTTTGGGCAGCTATTTTTATTACAAACTTTCTAGGGTTTTTTTCTTCACCTCTTTCAGAGAATGTATGTAGCATCTGAATTAGAAGGCCCGTTTGATAGGGCATATTAGGGCTAATAGCTTAGTTATCTTGTGTTTGATAGGCAACATATATAATATCTCAAGCCCGCACTAAAACTAAGGCCCGCAAAAAAACAACTGTTACATTTAGCCCGTTTGATATGGGTTTATAGGTAGGATAAATTAAATTAATACAGATTAGTGTGGTGTTTGATATCATGTGCAGTTAATATGGTCAACTCCTACTTAATCCCACTTCTCCATGCTATTTTGTGGGAATAACCCATACTAATAATCTGCCCCTCCCCCCTTGGATAACTTTAATACTGCGAAGTTGGATAAAAATTATGCTACCCTTCCTCACGCATATCGATGCAAATGCCCAAGTAATGATGGACACACATGGTATTTTTAAAATTATATGAGGATAGTTTTGGTATTAGATAATATAATCCAACATAATCCTATGGATATCAAACACAATATAGGATTAAGTAACCATGATATCAAACACCCATGAAATAATATAAATCCACATTAATCCACATTAATTTTTCAAGATAATTTTAATCCTAATCAATCCTAAACTGCAAATCAAACGGACCCTTAGTATACAAATATCACCCCCACCGTGAGATAAGGAACCCCAACTCCAATAGTAAAGTAGATTAAAATTGAAAAGACATTTTTACCCTTCCAGTACTCTCCTTCATCTTCTCTCCCTCCCTTGCACGGCTGCGCCCTCTCTCTCTCTTTCCTCAGTCGAACGGCGAAGAGTGGCCGCCGCCGCTCCTCCTACAACCAGTTGTGGTCATCACCACCACCGCCCTCATCTCTACCCACCTCCACCTCTTCGCCAAAATCCCCAATTTTAGAAACCCTAGCTTCTCTCCACTACGATTTCCGGCGAGATAACCGTCGGAACCATCGCCTCTCTGCTTCAGCCGATAGCCACGGTCAGCCGGACTGTCACCATCGCCGCCTCCTCTGTCTCCCTCTTACCTAACCCTTCTCTCCCGTCTAACCCGCAAGCAGCAACAGCTAATAGGCCACCGCCGCCGCTGATCCCTCTGTTCACGGCTCATCAACCTCACAGCCTCAGCCCTATCGCCGATCGACTGCAACGAGGGTCGCCGCCGTCAACGGCCTCCTCCCCCAACTCACACATCCCGACTCACGACAACAGTAGCAACAGCTTTCCAAAACTCACGCGTGCACACTGGGCGAGGGATTTGAGTGTTATGCCAGTAGATTCGTAAAAAAATAGGTTCTTTCCTTGTTTGTTGTCAAACTTGGAGAGGAAATTTGGTGCAAAATGGTGAGTTTGAAAAGAATAGATAAAATTCTTTGGAATTGCATTGGAGAGGAAATTTGGTGCAAAATGGTGAGTTTGAAAGAATAGATAAAATTCTTTGGAATTGTAGGAGATTGGAATTGCATTGGAGAAAGGTTGGAAGAATTGCTTTGGAGAAGGAGATTGGAATTGCAGGAGATTGAAATTGTCGAATTCTTACATATTTTTCCTTTTCTTTTTCTTTTTTTAATTTAAATTTAAAAATTAATTTAATATAAGGTTAAAATAGTAATTTTTAACCTTTGATTATTTAATCTAAACTATCAAACAACTAATTCATGTTATCTAGATTTTAATCTTGATCTATCAAACACTAAAATACATTATAATCTCACTCAATCCATATTATTTTAACTAGGTTTTATTTATCACTCTTTATCTCAACTAGCTATCAAACTGGCCCGAAAGGTGTTGATAACAGGGTTCTAATTTGTGTGAGAAATTTGTTTTAATTTTCATTGCCTTTGATGTTTTCAAGATTCTGGACGACCTCGATGACCACAACGTAATTGTCTTCTACGGTTTATAGGATAAGGGGAAAAGGTGCAGATTGGCCCCCGAAGTAGTAGCCCTTATAGCGTATAATCCCTCTTACTCACTGTGTGTGCAACTAAACCCTAAAAAAAATGCTCAATTTAGCCCCTCTGACCAAACGGTGTTATCCCACCGTTAGTCAAACTTTTTTTTTTAATTAAAAAGTGGGGGGCCCATCTTTCCCACCATCATCGCCTACTTCTGCAGCAATCTCTCCGCATTAATGGCGCTAACCCTAGCTCGAGTGCTCCTAGTGCGTCGTTTTACACCAAAAATATCTGGTAGTCAGCCGGTACAACCCACACTGCGCAGACACCAGCAAGCAAAATCGTCTCCCAAGGGATCAGCGAGAATTTTCCTAAAATTCAACCTGCAAAGTAACTCAACAAACGAAATTTATGGGAAAAATATGAGAAAATACTAAATCTAAAAATAAATAAATAAAATCCAAAAGAATTGCAATGGCACTAATCCTAAATAAATAAATAGAAAATTCAAACAATTAATAAAAGAATTTCAGCAATCAATTAAGTCCACCCTAGCTTAATTATTATGATCATTGATGCAAATATAACTTTAATTCATGCAAGCAAACCAGTTATAACCACCGAAGAGGCTTCTGACGTGATCTTATTTCTCATTAATTATTCGGTAATCAGGAAGACGCTTCACCAATTACTACCCTAATCGACTGACAACCGTAAGAGACACTCTATATGTTTAATGAGCCGACAACATTAATTTTTAGAGAAACCCGATTCAAAATCAATAAACTCTGACGCAAGATTATTGAATTAAGATTGTTTTTCCCTTGACCCTGATGTGTCAATTTACCACTAATCAAACCTAAACCACGATTACGTATGGCCGATTTAATTGGCTGTATAATTAATTCTAACCCACTAAATATTGCGCACTACCTAATGGATTAAAATAATTAATGATGATAAACACAAAGAATTACAGCTGCAAGCATAAAAATAAAGTATAAGAACAAATTAGATCTCACGGAATAATCTTGCTAGTGCTTCCTTAATTGTTGCTGGACTAAAAAAAATTAGTTATAACTCATAATAAAATAAATCAAGAAAATAAAAGAAAAATAGTGAAGAAGATGAAGAAATAAAACTTGAATTGTTGGCTGGAAAAATCACGCCCCAGGTCTGCCTTGTTCTCAAGGTAGGCGTCTGGATTTGTATTAGTTTCCTATCATATATATACTAATGTACTAATAAACAAATAAACATAATCCTAATAATGATAGGAAAAAGAATGGCGCAAAAGAGAGAAACTCCAGCCCACTAAAAAAAGTCAAACACTCAGCCCACTAAAATAAAAATCAAAGTAGATAGCAGCCTCCAATCTCTCTTCACGTTAATTCAGTTTCGGACATACCAGACGGTATGAGCACACCGTCCAGAATCTCATGCAACAACTTTTGTTCACGAAATCTTTATTTTCAAACTCTTCCAAAACTAAGCATTTTCTCCAAAACCTATTAAAAATCATAAAAAAGATTCATTAGTTCCGCAATTACTCCAAAAGATAATAATAAGAAGGAACTAGACATTTAAAATCTACCAAAAACACTCAAAATATGCGTATAAAATACGCCCAATCAAACTCCCCCACACTTAGACAATGCTCACCCTCGAGCATAAAAAGAACAAAACAAAGGGAAGAACACAACTAAAGACTCGAAACAAGATAAGACAAGACTCAACTAACAACGATTAGCCATGGCAACAATCACAACAAGCAAATCTCAAAGTTAGGACAAGATACAATCATCATTTCCTCAAACCATTCTTGGAATCAACAAATATGTATATTCACCCTTCATTTGAGTCAAAAACGTGAAAATCAATCCAGCCTCACCAAATTCGCTCAAGTCTCTCAATATCAAAAAGTAAGGAAAATTCACACACATGCAACTCGACTCTATTCATTATAAGTTTGCCACTATATCAATATCTTCAATTCGAAAACTAAACTCATCCATGAATCAATAGGTCTTTCCACAAGGTTGTAATGGGGCTAGGGTGTATAGGTAGGATAAACAAAAGTGGATAAACAAGGCTAATAAGACCAACAAAATGCAAGTAGTCCACCACATTCGAATCCTCAAAATCAAAACCAATCAAATCAACCCTTATTCCCAATACATAGGCATTCAAACTCCAATATTTTCTTCTTCTCCTTCTTTTTTTTTTTTTTTGCAGATGGTACTTTTCATGATTTTTTTTTCTCTTTTTTTTTTGAACTGACATCATAACATCACATCATGCTTAAACAACCCAGAACCTCATTTTTTTCAATTTCAATCCTCAATCATTCTAACCAAGCACTAAATTTCAATCAACCTTATTTTTTCAACAAAGTAATATCACAAAACAAAACCACTTGCATCTTGTTGGAAAGGGACAAAGCAAGGCTAATAGCTAAAATTTTCGAGGCTTCAATCATATATAACAATACAAAAGGTCAAGGCTTCAAAATGGCTCACTAATGGATATGCTAAAGGTAGGACGTTTTTAAAGGCCAATGAGGTTTATTCCTAATGCCTAAATCACCTTCACAAATGAGTCCAATTTCAAAAAAAAAAAAATTGATTATGGCAACATGGCAAGCCGAATATCAAGACGTTAAGTATGCATAACACTCATCAAGAACAAGCATGGAGCATTCAAATTATTGCTCTATGGCTCAATCCTCACTATATGAGTGGCTTTCAACGAAAATGATCAATTTTCACATTCGTCGTCCTCAAACACATATGGGTTTCAACACATTTCTGTATCATCCAAGAAAACAACCAAACAATCCATATCAATATGCTCATCCTAACAAATCAAAATGCTCGCATGAAAAGTTGCCATAGACAAACTCAAAAGGAAGACCAAAACAAAAACTCCCCCACACTTAGACAACACAATGTCCTCATTGTGTGAGAAAAACTAAAATTGGAAACACAAAACAAAGAAAGCATAAAAAATGAAAGAAAAAATAAAATAAAATAAAATAAAAAAATGAAAGAAAACTAACAGAACTTCCCTGAAACTGGATCAATCATCAGGTGGTTTCAACTTCCGCTTTGGCAGTTTCACAATTGAAGGCACAATCGGTTCAGTGCTGGTCGGTATGGGCATACCGCGCGACAGATGCCAAGTAAGAACTGCATTGGTGGGCTTCAAATGCACTTTACACCCTTGAATTTCATCATAACATTCTGGTGGTGCTTCTTTATCCTTCTTGAATATTTCCATAATCTCATTTTCCTCATCTTCATTCTTATTTTGCGCCAACCTGAAAGGAAAAGTGAGAGAAATTAATGCTTTAGAATTATAAATTTTGGATTCAACACTTACCTCGGAAGAAAAGAGATTTTCATATCCTTGTACCTCTTCAACAACTTCATTGTTCTGAGCACTTTCTTGCTCTTCCTTCTTCTGCTCATCTTCATTAGGCTTTGGATCACAGAAATCTTCCTCACTCATTAAATTCACAGCATAGACATACTCATTGGGATGTACTTCTTCTTGAGATGGAAGTTTTTCATGATTGGCTTGCAACTTGTTCACTTGAGTGGTGAGTTGGATAATTTGTGTGCCCATACTACCCAACGCAGCTTGCGTCTCTTGCTGGAAAGCTTGCTGACTTTGTACCAAATTATTAATAATATGGCTGCTCTGTGCCAGACTCTGAAGAATATCGCTCATACTGGGCTCTGGGCGGGCGGTATGGGCATACCGCTCAACCTGTTGCTGTTCTTGAGTGAAAAATTCAGGCGAAATTTGACTACAGCTGAAGTTTAGATGATTTTTCTTCTGAATTTGAGCTCCAACAAAGCCTCTAACTAAGGAAGTTAGAGCGTCGAGTTTCTCATTCACACCTGCATCTTCTGTTATGTTGACGGGCCTGTACCTATCATCATCTTCATCTTCATATTGTTGACCATTGGCGACCATATCAAAAATCAATTGTTTTGCTTTATCCAAGGTCTTGTTGGTCAAGCTTCCTCCACAAGCAGCATCAACAATCCTCCTATCAAAAGAAGACATACCCCGATAAAAATAATTAATGAGCAACTGATAATCAGAAAATCTGTGGTTAGGACATCTATGACATAATTGTTGAAATCTCTCCCAATAATCAGAAAAACATTCTCTTTGCCTCTGCTTGATGCTACTAATAGCTATTCTTAGATTTGCAGCCTTTAATTCTGGAAAGAATTTACGCAAGAACTGCTCCTCTAAGTCGTTCCAAGTTCTGATTGAGCCAGGTGATAGATCAAGCAACCAATCTCGAGCTCTACCCTGCAATGTATGAGGAAAAGTTAGTAATCTTAAATGATCTTCAGAAAAACCTTGAGGCGTAAAGTAGTGCAAACTAAATCAAATTCAGCAAGATGTTTATGTGCACTCTCCCCAAGCGAGTTGCTAAATTTTGGAAGAACTTTAATGAAGTCAGGCTTGATTTCAGCATTTTGATTAATCGTGGGCAACACAATGAATAGCGGATGATTTCTCTTGTGGCGGCCCAACTCTCTTATCAACGGTGGTGGTGGCAAATATCATCACCGTCATCATCCCCATCTTCAGACATATTTCAGTTTCAGCTCTAGATCAACATCAAACAAAAAAGAAATAAAATAAAAAGGCAAATCGAAATAATAAGAAAATTACTACTTAAAAACCGATCCACGGCAACGGCGCCAAAATTTGGTGCTTCGTTTTACACCAAAAATATCCGGTAGTCAGTCGGTATACCCACAATGCGCAGACAGCAGCAAGCAAAATCGTCTCCCAAGGAATCGGCGAGAATTTTCCTATAATTCAACCTGCAAAGTAACTCAACAAACGAAATTTATGGGAAAATATGAGAAAATACTAAATCTAAAAATAAATAAATAAAATCCAAAAGAATTGCAATGGTTCTAATCCTAAATAAATAAATAGAAAATTCAAACAATTAATAAAAGAATTCCAACAATCAATTAAGTCCACCCTAGCTTAATTATTCTGATCATTGATGCAAATATAACTTTAATTCATGCAAGCAAACCAGTTATAACCACCGAAGACGCTTCTGACGTGATCTTATTTCTCCTTAATTACTCCCTTCGTCCCGGCTTTTGGTATCCAGTTGAGAACGGCACGGGTTTTAATAAAATGATTGATGTGTTGTGAGTAGAATAAGGGTCCCACATTTTATGTGAGAGTTAAAATAATTAAAGTGGAGTAAGGGCCCCACCTACTTTTACCAAAAATAGAAATGGATACTAAAATGTGGGACGGCCAAAAAAGGAAAATTGGATACTAAAAGCTGGGACGGAGGGAGTATTCGTTAATCAGGAAGACACTTCACCAATTACTACCCTAATCGACTGACAACCGTAAGAGACGCTCTATAGGTTTAATGAGACGACATCATTAATTTCTAGAGAAACCTGATTCAAAACCAATAAACTCTGACGCAGAATTATTGAATTAAGACTGCTTTTTCGTTGACCCTGATGTGTCAATTTACCACTAATCAAACCTAAACCACGATTACGTATGACCGATTTAATTGGTTGTATAATTAATTCTAACCCACTAAATATTGCGCACTACCTAATGGATTAAAATAATTAATGATGATAAACACAGAGAATTACAGATGCAAGCATAAAAATAAAGTATAAGAACAAATTAGATCTCACAGAATAATCTTGCTAGTGCTTCCTTAATTGTTGCTGGAATAAAAAAAATTAGCTAGAACTCATAATAAAATAAAACAAGAAAATAAAAGAAAAATAGTGAAGAAGATGAAGAAATAGAACTTGAATTGTTGGCTGGAAAAATCACGCCCCAGGTCTGCCTTGTTCTCAAGGTAGGCGTCTGGATTGGTATTAGTTTCCTATCATATATATACTAATGTACTAATAAACAAATAAACCTAATCCTAATAATGATAGGAAAAAGAATGGCGCCAAAAGAGAGAAACTCCGGCCTACTAAAAAAAGTCAAACACTCAGCCCACTAAAACAAAAATCAAAGTTGATAGCAGCCTCCAATCTCTCTTCACGTTAATTTAGTTTCGAACATACCAGACGGTATGGGCACAACGTCCAAAATCTCATGCAACAACTTTTGTCTTCACGAAATCTTTACTTCCAAACTCTTCCAAAACTAAGAATTTTCTCCAAAACCTATTAAAAATCATCAAAAAGATTCATTAGTTCCGCAATTACTCCAAAAGATAATAATAAGAAGGAACTAGGCATTTAAAATTCACCAAAAACACTCAAAATATGCGTATAAAAAATACGCCCAATTAGCTCCTCTGACAATTCAACCCCTTTGCCGACGGCCTCGGCATCGCCAACACCTGCTTAGCCCTAATCGGCGGCGGCCTCCACGCCCTAATGGAGACCGATCTCCCCTACCAAGTGAAGATAGCGCCGGATGGAGAAATCACCACCGTCGGCTGCCGCGATTTCTGCAACAGCAACCGCTTCTTCCACACCATGATTGCGCACCCGAAAATCGACCCCGACACCGGCGAGGCCTTCGTGTTTAGATACTTCGTCGTGCCGCCTTTCCTGACCCACTTAAGAATCGACCGCGATGGAGCAAAGCAGCGCGACGTCTCGATTTTCTCTCTGGAGAGCCTGCCGTACATCCATGATTTCGCAGTGACGATGAATCACGCCGTGTTTCTAGATCCGCAGATTGTGATCAGGCCTTTCGAGATGTTGCGAGGAAAGCCACTGCTGAGTGTTGATGCGGGTAAAGTGTCGAAGATGGGCGTGATCCAGCGATACGCAGAGGATGAGAGAGAGATGTACTGGATTGATGAGCCCGTGCTCAACATGCTGCACGTGGTCAATGCTTGGGATGAACACGGCGACGACGGCGACACCATCATTGTGGCCTCTAATATAGTGTTAGTTGAGCATGTGTTGGAGCATTTGGAATTGACACATTTATCGTTGGAGAAGATTGTGATAGATACCAAGACCAAGAAGATTGTGATGAGGCTGTTGTTGCTGCTGCTACTACTTCTGTTCGGCTGCTGTTGCTGCTGCCACTACTAGAAAAACGCTCATAGATAACGGATTTTATCCGTTATCTATGAGCAAAAAAACCGTTGTGTATAGTGGTGTTATCTATTCTATACGTCATACACAACGGTTTCAAAACCGTTATGTATAGTAGCATAGATAACGGTACGATGCGTCATACATAACAGTACGCATCCGTTATCTATAAAGGTTATACATAACGGTTTTTCACCGTTATGTATTAAGATTTTTCCGTTATGTATTATTTTTTTTTATTTTTTTTTTATCATAGTTAACAGTTTTTTACACTTTTTATAATGGTTTTAACCGTTATCTTTGATAGAATACATAACGGTTTTTCAGGTTTTTCACCGTTATGTATTAAGATTTTTCCGTTATGTATTATTATTATTATTTTTTTTTATCATAGTTAACAGTTTTTTACACTTTTTATATCGGTTTTAACCGTTATCTTTGATAGAATACATAACAGTTTTTTGCACTTTTTATAACGATTTTTTGCACTTTTATAACGATTTTAACTGTTATCTTTGATTAGAATATATAACGATTTTTTGCACCTTTTATAACGTTTT